>NC_084954.1:24533820-25133820 GCF_949316205.1 Platichthys flesus
GTCGATGCGTGGAGAGAAGGGAGCAAGCTCCAAATTTCTGCTCCTCTTGCCAAAAATCTGCTTAATATGTAGTCCTCATATAGAGCACATATCAGATATTAAACTGATAAGAACAGATACTACACTTGATCTTAGCCAAAAGGCCGAGAAGCGATAATCCACAAGTGTTGGATGTCCAAGCTAACCTCTTGGCACAAATCTCCCTTGCTGTGGTACCCCGTTTGTAGGTGTGCATAACAATGGCTGCTCATCACCTCCGCCCAAGCTCACCTTTGTGGACACTTGATTGCTGACCTAGACAGCTCTTTGACTTTTCACAATTTCATAAGGCTCAGCCATACAGCAAAGCCTGCCAAAAATAGATTCAACTCATGTTTGTTCCTCTCCACGGAAGTCTTTAGTAAAAGGCGAAAGACTTGTGCGTTATGAAGAGAAACCAGAGTCAGCATGGCCCTCTGCTCGAGAGCAGCGGTGGAGCCTCTCGGTCACAGTCACCACCTTCGCGGTGGGCCTCTCTTTGCTTTGCGCATGTCAGATTCTAGTATACAACATTCCCACCACGCCCCCATCTGCCAACACAAATTATACAAGGCTTTATTTGCTCCAGCCCTGACTAGTGATTGGCTTTTAAGCCTTTTTAAGCAATACATCCCTGAACCACTTACATTGGGTCCAAAAGCGGACTCTGCTTTCTCACCAAGTCTCCCAGGAGATGTTGAGTGAAAACACGTTTCAGTTTTTGACAAATGCTTCTGATTCTATTTGGAATCCAGTTGATGCTCATTGTGACCCCGTGCAGAGTCATGCATAATCACTTCACAAGGCAGTGAGTCATAAGAGCAGTTTTGCACACTTGTCAAACTCTGCCAGGCCAGTCCCTCAGTTTCATTGACCCAGTGTAGAATTCACCTTGAAACCTCCACAATTGTTTGAGTGTTTGCTTTTCTACAAGGTAAGAACAGAGTGCACCGTTCCCAGCGGCACTGCAATGCTAGGTCGATGCGTGGAGAGAAGGGAGCAAGCTCCAAATTTCTGCTCCTCTTGCCAAAAATCTGCTTAATATGTAGTCCTCATATAGAGGACATATCAGATATTAAACTGATAAGAACAGATACTACACTTGATCTTAGCCAAAAGGCCGAGAAGCGATAATCCACAAGTGTTGGATGTCCAAGCTAACCTCTTGGCACAAATCTCCCTTGCTGTGGTACCCCGTTTGTAGGTGTGCATAACAATGGCTGCTCATCACCTCCGCCCAAGCTCTCCTTTGTGGACACTTGATTGCTGACCTAAACAGCTCTTTGACTTTTCACAATTTCATAAGGCTCAGCCATACAGCAAAGCCTGCCAAAAATAGATTCAACTCATGTTTGTTCCTCTCCACGGAAGTCTTTAGTAAAAGGCGAAAGACTTGTGCGTTATGAAGAGAAACCAGAGTCAGCATGGCCCTCTGCTCGAGAGCAGCGGTGGAGCCTCTCGGTCACAGTCACCACCTTCGCGGTGGGCCTCTCTTTGCTTTCCGCATGTCAGATTCTAGTATACAACATTCCCACCACGCCCCCATCTGCCAACACAAATTATACAAGGCTTTATTTGCTCCTGCCCTGACTAGTGATTGGCTTTTAAGCCTTTTTAAGCAATACATCCCTGAACCACTTACATTGGGTCCAAAAGCGGACTCTGCTTTCTCACCAAGTCTCCCAGGAGATGTTGAGTGAAAACACGTTTCAGTTTTTGACAAATGCTTCTGATTCTATTTGGAATCCAGTTGATGCTCATTGTGACCCTGTGGAGATTCATGCATAATCGCTTCACAAGGCAGTGAGTCATCAGAGCAGTTTTGCACACTTGTCAAACTCTGCAAGGCCATTCCCTCATTTTCATTGACCCAGTGTAGAATTCACCTTGAAACCTCCACAATTGTTTGAGTGCTTGCTTTTCTACAAGGTAAGAACAGAGTGCACCGTTCCCAGCGGCACTGCAATGCTAGGTCGATGCGTGGAGAGAAGGGAGCAAGCTCCAAATTTCTGCTCCTCTTGCCAAAAATCTGCTTAATATGTAGTCCTCATATAGAGCACATATCAGATATTAAACTGATAAGAACAGATACTACACTTGATCTTAGCCAAAAGGCCGAGAAGCGATAATCCACAAGTGTTGGATGTCCAAGCTAACCTCTTGGCACAAATCTCCCTTGCTGTGGTACCCCGTTTGTAGGTGTGCATAACAATGGCTGCTCATCACCTCCGCCCAAGCTCTCCTTTGTGGACACTTGATTGCTGACCTAGACAGCTCTTTGACTTTTCACAATTTCATAAGGCTCAGCCATACAGCAAAGCCTGCCAAAAATAGATTCAACTCATGTTTGTTCCTCTCCACGGAAGTCTTTAGTAAAAGGCGAAAGACTTGTGCGTTATGAAGAGAAACCAGAGTCAGCATGGCCCTCTGCTCGAGAGCAGCGGTGGAGCCTCTCGGTCACAGTCACCACCTTCGCGGTGGGCCTCTCTTTGCTTTCCGCATGTCAGATTCTAGTATACAACATTCCCACCACGCCCCCATCTGCCAACACAAATTATACAAGGCTTTATTTGCTCCTGCCCTGACTAGTGATTGGCTTTTAAGCCTTTTTAAGCAATACATCCCTGAACCACTTACATTGGGTCCAAAAGCGGACTCTGCTTTCTCACCAAGTCTCCCAGGAGATGTTGAGTGAAAACACGTTTCAGTTTTTGACAAATGCTTCTGATTCTATTTGGAATCCAGTTGATGCTCATTGTGACCCCGTGGAGATTCATGCATAATCGCTTCACAAGGCAGTGAGTTTTCAGAGCAGTTTTGCACACTTGTCAAACTCTGCCAGGCCATTCCCTCAGTTTCATTGACCCATTGTAGAATTCACCTTGAAACCTCCACAATTGTTTGAGTGTTTGCTTTTCTACAAGGTAAGAACAGAGTGCACCGTTCCCAGCGGCACTGCAATGCTAGGTCGATGCGTGGAGAGAAGGGAGCAAGCTCCAAATTTCTGCTCCTCTTGCCCAAAATCTGCTTAATATGTGGTCCTCATATAGAGGACATATCAGATATTAAACTGATAAGAACAGATACTACACTTGATCTTAGCCAAAAGGCCGAGAAGCGATAATCCACAAGTGTTGGATGTCCAAGCTAACCTCTTGGCACAAATCTCCCTTAGTGTGGTACCCCGTTTGTAGGTGTGCATAACAATGGCTGCTCATCACCTCCGCCCAAGCTCTCCTTTGTGGACACTTGATTGCTGACCTAAACAGCTCTTTGACTTTTCACAATTTCATAAGGCTCAGCCATACAGCAAAGCCTGCCAAAAATAGATTCAACTCATGTTTGTTCCTCTCCACGGAAGTCTTTAGTAAAAGGCGAAAGACTTGTGCGTTATGAAGAGAAACCAGAGTCAGCATGGCCCTCTGCTCGAGAGCAGCGGTGGAGCCTCTCGGTCACAGTCACCACCTTCGCGGTGGGCCTCTCTTTGCTTTCCGCATGTCAGATTCTAGTATACAACATTCCCACCACGCCCCCATCTGCCAACACAAATTATACAAGGCTTTATTTGCTCCTGCCCTGACTAGTGATTGGCTTTTAAGCCTTTTTAAGCAATACATCCTTGAACCACTTACATTGGGTCCAAAAGCGGACTCTGCTTTCTCACCAAGTCTCCCAGGAGATGTTGAGTGAAAACACGTTTCAGTTTTTGACAAATGCTTCTGATTCTATTTGGAATCCAGTTGATGCTCATTGTGACCCCGTGGAGATTCATGCATAATCGCTTCACAAGGCAGTGAGTCATCAGAGCAGTTTTGCACACTTGTCAAACTCTGCCAGGCCATTCCCTCAGTTTCATTGACCCAGTGTAGAATTCACCTTGAAACCTCCACAATTGTTTGAGTGATTGCTTTTCTACAAGGTAAGAACAGAGTGCACCGTTCCCAGCGGCACTGCAATGCTAGGTCGATGCGTGGAGAGAAGGGAGCAAGCTCCAAATTTCTGCTCCTCTTGCCAAAAATCTGCTTAATATGTAGTCCTCGTATAGAGGACATATCAGATATTAAACTGATAAGAACAGATACTACACTTGATCTTAGCCAAAAGGCCGAGAAACGATAATCCACAAGTGTTGGATGTCCAAGCTAACCTCTTGGCACAAATCTCCCTTGCTGTGGTACCCCGTTTGTAGGTGTGCATAACAATGGCTGCTCATCACCTCCGCCCAAGCTCTCCTTTGTGGACACCTGATTGCTGACCTAGACAGCTCTTTGACTTTTCACAATTTCATAAGGCTCAGCCATACAGCAAAGCCTGCCAAAAATAGATTCAACTCATGTTTGTTCCTCTCCACGGAAGTCTTTAGTAAAAGGCGAAAGACTTGTGCGTTATGAAGAGAAACCAGAGTCAGCATGGCCCTCTGCTCGAGAGCAGCGGTGGAGCCTCTCGGTCACAGTCACCACCTTCGCGGTGGGCCTCTCTTTGCTTTGCGCATGTCAGATTCTAGTATACAACATTCCCACCACGCCCCCATCTGCCAACACAAATTATACAAGGCTTTATTTGCTCCTGCCCTGACTAGTGATTGGCTTTTAAGCCTTTTTAAGCGATACATCCCTGAACCACTTACATTGGGACCAAAAGCGGACTCTGTTTTCTCACCAAGTCTCCCAGGAGATGTTGAGTGAAAACACGTTTCAGTTTTTGACAAATGCTTCTGATTCTATTTGGAATCCAGTTGATGCTCATTGTGACCCCGTGCAGAGTCATGCATAATCACTTCACAAGGCAGTGAGTCATAAGAGCAGTTTTGCACACTTGTCAAACTCTGCCAGGCCATTCCCTCAGTTTCATTGACCCAGTGTAGAATTCACCTTGAAACCTCCACAATTGTTTGAGTGTTTGCTTTTCTACAAGGTAAGAACAGAGTGCACCGTTCCCAGCGGCACTGCAATAATAGGTCGATGCGTGGAGAGAAGGGAGCAAGCTCCAAATTTCTGCTCCTCTTGCCAAAAATCTGCTTAATATGTAGTCCTCATATAGAGGACATATCAGATATTAAACTGATAAGAACAGATTTTTTTTTTTTTTTGGAATTTTTTTTTATTTAATTCACTCATGAGCAGTACAATACTTTACATTACAAAGATCATCATCTCTCCACATCTTAAGACCTCCAGAATTCTATCGGACTAAAAGAAAATAAGAGGAGGTACAATAAAAGACTCTTTCATGAGTTCAGTCTACAGATTGTCAAAAATAATTTTCCATCGATCTTTAATTGAGTCGATGCCCCATTTGCTCGCCTCCAATTTAAGTTTTCGCCGCATAATGTCTTCAATACTGTGTGTAGTGTTTTCTATCGACCACTTTTCCGTCTCATTTATTATACTACCTCTTACCTCCCATAACTTAGCCTTCACAATTGATGTAAGTTCTAAGGCTTTGCACACACCTTTGTCCCCCTCTAAACTAAAATCCATGAACAGAACTTTTTCCCAGTTCACCTCTTTTAGAAACCCGAATCTTTGGCCCAATTTCTTCCACAATTGTTTTGCAAAGGGACATTCAAATAATGCATGTTCCACGGTTTCTACCCCATTGCATCCACGTCTTGGGCATATCCTATTTAATGTTAAATCATGATTAAATAGAGTATTCCTCACAGGTAATTTCCTATGAAGCACCAACCAATTAAAATCTCTTAATCTGTTTTCTAGACTCTTGCATTGGGTTCTTCTCCACACGTCACTATGAACATGCAAACCATCTTTAGGGTCAAACTTAGCAATCAACGTTTCATACAGCTTTTTGTGATTAACTACTGAATCTCTTTTCCAACACTCCTTGTATTTCTTTGCCCAACTTATCATTTTTTTATAATGATCTGGCATGACCTCTGCTTTCGGAAAACTGTTTTCCCATTTCGCCACAAGAGGTCTCAGATGGATAGAGAGCCAGAATTTAATCAATGGTTGGCATTTGTGTTCAGGTGGGTTTAACATTATTCTACATGTATTTGAAAAAAACAAAACTTTGAACTTCAAACCTAAATTTGGCATGTCCCTACCACCTCTTTCGACCGGCTGATACATTGTAGCTCTTTTAATGTATTCATACCCTCCCCATATGAACTGAAACAGAGATTTTTGAAGTTTTAAACAAACTAAAGCCGGCATGGGGAAAATATAAGCCACATGAAGTAATGTCGGCAATAAATCAGATTTAATAACCAAAATCTTACCACTAATGGACAGCCTTCTTAATTTCCACATATTTAGTTTTTTCAGCACTTTTCCCAATTTTGTCTCCCAATTAGTTTCTCCATCATTGTTATTTCCAAAGGATATTCCCAGTAAAGTCATTGGCCCCGCACACAGAGAGAACCCTAAAGGGTTATCAACTCTGTCCTTCCACTTTCCAAAGTATTTGATTTGGGATTTTCCTGTATTGACTCTAGAACCAGAAGCAACTGAGAATGTGTCGATGACCTGCATAGCTTCGCGCAGACAGAAATCATCTTTTAAATACAGTACAGTGTCATCTGCATACTGGGATATGGTCAAGGATTCACCACCAGGCAGCTGTATACCCTTGATGTTAACATTTTTCCTGATTGCACATGCCAGCGTTTCAATGAATAGCACATACAAGGGGGCTGATGCTGGACATCCCTGTCTGACCCCTCTGGTTTGTTTAAAGAATTCACCAAGGTTGCCATTAACATTAACACTGCTTCCGACTTCTGTGTATAAAATCCTCAACCAACTCCTGAATCTAGCACCGAAGCCAAATTTCTTTAGTGTCCTAAACAAAAAATTGTGATCAACTCTGTCAAAGGCTTTTTCCTGGTCAAGACTGAGGACAATTAGTGGTATATTTCTGTCCTGAGAATAAGATAGTATATCTCTATGCATTTGTAAATTCCAGTTTAGTTGCCTGCCAGGTACTGCACATGTCTGATCTGAGCCGATGATTAAGGGTAGAGCTGACACCAAACGGTTTGTCAAAACCTTACTAAAAATCTTATAATCTGTACAAAGCATTGTTAGAGGCCTGTAGTTTGATATTTTGTTGACATCACCTTTTTTAAACAGCAGGGATATCACCCCTTTTCTCATGGATTCCCCCATAATCCCAGATGTACATATATAAGTGAACAACTCTAACAGCCATGACCCAATGTCTTCCCAAAATATTATATAAAATTCTTTTGTGATCCCATCTATTCCTGGCACCTTGCCCTTTTTCAAAGACATGGTTGCCCTCAGGATTTCTTCTAAAGTAAAATCTTTATCTAGCTCTGTTCTCAGATCTTCAGGTATGAATCTGTCTATATTGTCTAACAATGTTGCACCTTTCATGTAGTCAACCTTTTCTGCTTTAAAAAACGTAGAAAAATGATTAGAGATAACTTGAGCAATCCCATCAGGATCGTTAATCTCCTCACCTGTTTCATTTAAAACGGAAACTATGCTCCTCCTCTTTGCCTGTGCTTTGGACTGTCTAAAGAAGTAGGGAGAACACTTTTCGTCACTCTCCCACTTCTCTCTAAGACACCGGAATTTATAGGCCTCTGCTCTGTTGTGAAAAAATAACCTCTGTTTATCTTGCAAATGTTTCAGCAAGTCCTTATCAATTTGTCCACCTGCATTTCTCTGTTCCATTAATTTATTTATGGCTTTTTGCAGTCGGTAGTATAATTTAAATTCCTCTTTCCTTGATTCTTTTGAGTAATTCTGTGTGTAGTATCTAATACGCAGCTTTGTGCTTTCCCACCATTCACAGACATTTTCATAAAATACTCTCATATGAAAGCAATCTTTTAGAAAACACTTTAATGCTACCCTAAACTGCTGGAGCTCTAGAATATTGTTGTTTAATTTCCAATACCCTTTACCATTTTTGATCATCATTGAGGTTAGTTTTACTGAGAGCATGTTGTGATCTGTGTAAAAAACTGGTGATACTTTCGCCCCTGTCACCTGAAATTCTACCGGACAAAATATATAGTCTATCCTACTCTTCGCCCCTCTACTATTTGACCATGTGAAGCCAAGATCGTCTGGGTTAGCTTTTTTATATGAATCCACCAAATTATACTTTGTAACAATATTTATTAAACTGGCCTCGGCCTTGCTGCCCTCACTTTGGGAATTGAAGTCTCCTCCAATTACCACATGGCGGTTGGTCATGAAAGCAGTGTCAAGACTAAGAAAAAGCTCCCTTCTCTCCTTTGGAGAAGAGTGGGCATATATGTTAATAACTCTTAACCCCTTTCCCTTCCAGTCAATATCTGTTACCAAAACCCTCCCCTGTACCACTGAAAAACTGCCAACCACTTGGACTTCATTATTCCCACATAGTGTTCCCACCCCAGATGAATGGACCCCCCCAATGCTCCACCTAGATTCACCTTTGGTCCACTCTTTTGAGAATAGGTTCACGTCGTCTTCATTTTTCAAGTGGACCTCTTGCAAAAGGCATAAAGAAAAGTTGATTGAACATAAATGAGAAAAGACCACTTCCCTTTTGGCCTTGTTCCTCAAACCTCTAACATTTATGGAAACTATATGTAATGAGGACATTCTGGTAAATGAGGAATGAGACAAAAAACAAAACAAACAAACAAACCATCAAAGACGAGACACTGTGTTTTCTCTAATTTTCAACTTCACAGTCAAATTCAATGCCTTCCCTATGTGTCTTTTCCTCGGGCACCGCGTGCCCTGAGTTGGGGGTATTACCCGCTGGAAGCAATGAGCATTGCTCTGAAACCAAATCCCTGTCAGAGTTGTTCGGAGCCAGGGACTCCACCAGGACACACCCGGACGGGGGCATGCTGCCGTCAGAGTCTGTCACCTCAGTCTGCACTGGAATTTGTCCATGTTCTCCACCCTCCAGCCCATCCACCCTGGCAGCAGCCTTCACATCCTGATCGCTGTTCACCTGCAGCCCCTCCATCTCCCCTTCCTCCTGCGACTCCTCCACAACCTCAGAAAGAACACTGAACACGCTATCCACTCCCAGGGGCACAGCGCTTGTCTCGATCCTCCTTTTTTTCCCCTTGCCTCCCCTGCTTTCCACTGTGGTCCACTCAGGAACAGGTTGGCTCTCCTCTGAGGTTGTAGTCTCCTCCCCCTTCTTCTTCTCTGGGGGAGGTGCTCGTTCAGGTGGATCAACCACATTTGCCTCAATCTCATTGTCCACAAACATTTGATCAATTACCTCGTTAATTGCTCTCAGGGAGGAGGCATCAGGATCTTCGCACATTGGTCGCCTTACAATGCTTGCATAGGAGGAGCGGACCTCAGGGCAGTGCTTAAATAAATGACCTTCAGACCCACAAAGATTGCATTTTCTGGAACGGTCACAAGTCCCCATTTTGTGTCCTAGACCCTTGCAATTTCTGCACCTCACCTGCGTGCAGGATTCTGCCGTGTGACCAAAGTCTGTGCATTTTCTGCAGTAAATAGGCTGGCCCGAGTAGTACAGATATCCTCTATTTGTGCCTATGGTGAAGGAGGCAGGGGGGTGGTGGTAGCCATCGTGACCATCTGGGTCATCCTTCAGCCGCACACGACATTGTCTTTTTCCAGTCCAAACGTCAAGAGAGTCCCTGATTTCCCTCATGCTCGAAATCACTGTCACATGCTTAGAAAGGAAGTATCTGGTTGCTTCTTCAGTTACCCAGGGATTATAGTTATGAATTGTGATAACACGCTCACCAGTTCGGCAAAGGCTTTGAATCTGGTACTCCCTCAGTGGTCCATCAGCCAAACGATCAGCCAACCTTTTCGTTTCCTCCATCTTGGTGAGATTATAGAACGTAACATCAAAAAAACGGTCGGTGGCATTTCTCTGCAAGCAGAGGAGGTCATCTATCTTGAGGGACAAGGCTCCAAAAAGAATATTAACTCCAAATTCTCTCCTATCCAAAAAAACTTCAGTACTCTTCCAAATGAATCTCAAAGTATTTTTCAGCACGGGAAGTCCCTGCTGTGAAACTGTTGCTGACGTCATTATGACAATCCACGTCCGCAAACCCTTCTCACCTGGCTAGATCTTAGCCAAAAGGCCGAGAAGCGATAATCCACAAGTGTTGGATGTCCAAGCTAACCTCTTGGCACAAATCTCCCTTGCTGTGGTACCCCGTTTGTAGGTGTGCATAACAATGGCTGCTCATCACCTCCGCCCAAGCTCTCCTTTGTGGACACTTGATTGCTGTCCAGCAGCTCTTTGACTTTTCACAATTTCATAAGGCTCAGCCATACAGCAAAGCCTGCCAAAAATAGATTCAACTCATGTTTGTTCCTCTCCACGGAAGTCTTTAGTAAAAGGCGAAAGACTTGTGCGTTATGAAGAGAAACCAGAGTCAGCATGGCCCTCTGCTCGAGAGCAGCGGTGGAGCCTCTCGGTCACAGTCACCACCTTCGCGGTGGGCCTCTCTTTGCTTTCCGCATGTCAGATTCTAGTATACAACATTCCCACCACGCCCCCATCTGCCAACACAAATTATACAAGGCTTTATTTGCTCCTGCCCTGACTAGTGATTGGCTTTTAAGCCTTTTTAAGCAATACATCCCTGAACCACTTACATTGGGTCCAAAAGCGGACTCTGCTTTCTCACCAAGTCTCCCAGGAGATGTTGAGTGAAAACACGTTTCAGTTTTTGACAAATGCTTCTGATTCTATTTGGAATCCAGTTGATGCTCATTGTGACCCCGTGGAGATTCATGCATAATCGCTTCACAAGGCAGTGAGTCATCAGAGCAGTTTTGCACACTTGTCAAACTCTGCAAGGCCATTCCCTCAGTTTCATTGACCCAGTGTAGAATTCACCTTGAAACCTCCACAATTGTTTGAGTGCTTGCTTTTCTACAAGGTAAGAACAGAGTGCACCGTTCCCAGCGGCACTGCAATGCTAGGCCAATGCGTGGAGAGAAGGGAGCAAGCTCCAAATTTCTGCTCCTCTTGCCAAGAATCTGCTTAATATGTAGTCCTCATATAGAGCACATATCAGATATTAAACTGATAAGAACAGATACTACACTTGATCTTAGCCAAAAGGCCGAGAAGCGATAATCCACAAGTGTTGGATGTCCAAGCTAACCTCTTGGCACAAATCTCCCTTGCTGTGGTACCCCGTTTGTAGGTGTGCATAACAATGGCTGCTCATCACCTCCGCCCAAGCTCTCCTTTGTGGACACTTGATTGCTGACCTAGACAGCTCTTTGACTTTTCACAATTTCATAAGGCTCAGCCATACAGCAAAGCCTGCCAAAAATAGATTCAACTCATGTTTGTTCCTCTCCACGGAAGTCTTTAGTAAAAGGCGAAAGACTTGTGCGTTATGAAGAGAAACCAGAGTCAGCATGGCCCTCTGCTCGAGAGCAGCGGTGGAGCCTCTCGGTCACAGTCACCACCTTCGCGGTGGGCCTCTCTTTGCTTTCCGCATGTCAGATTCTAGTATACAACATTCCCACCACGCCCCCATCTGCCAACACAAATTATACAAGGCTTTATTTGCTCCTGCCCTGACTAGTGATTGGCTTTTAAGCCTTTTTAAGCAATACATCCCTGAACCACTTACATTGGGTCCAAAAGCGGACTCTGCTTTCTCACCAAGTCTCCCAGGAGATGTTGAGTGAAAACACGTTTCAGTTTTTGACAAATGCTTCTGATTCTATTTGGAATCCAGTTGATGCTCATTGTGACCCTGTGGAGATTCATGCATAATCGCTTCACAAGGCAGTGAGTCATCAGAGCAGTCTTGCACACTTGTCAAACTCTGCCAGGCCATTCCCTCAGTTTCATTGACCCAGTGTAGAATTCACCTTGAAACCTCCACAATTGTTTGCTTTTCTACAAGGTAAGAACAGAGTGCACCGTTCCCAGCGGCACTGCAATGCTAGGTCGATGCGTGGAGAGAAGGGAGCAAGCTCCAAATTTCTGCTCCTCTTGCCAAAAATCTGCTTAATATGTAGTCCTCATATAGAGGACATATCAGATATTAAACTGATAAGAACAGATACTACACTTGATCTTAGCCAAAAGGCCGAGAAGCGATAATCCACAAGTGTTGGATGTCCAAGCTAACCTCTTGGCACAAATCTCCCTTGCTGTGGTACCCCGTTTGTAGGTGTGCATAACAATGGCTGCTCATCACCTCCGCCCAAGCTCTCCTTTGTGGACACCTGATTGCTGACCTAGACAGCTCTTTGACTTTTCACAATTTCATAAGGCTCAGCCATACAGCAAAGCCTGCCAAAAATAGATTCAACTCATGTTTGTTCCTCTCCACGGAAGTCTTTAGTAAAAGGCGAAAGACTTGTGCGTTATGAAGAGAAACCAGAGTCAGCATGGCCCTCTGCTCGAGAGCAGCGGTGGAGCCTCTCGGTCACAGTCACCACCTTCGCGGTGGGCCTCTCTTTGCTTTGTGCATGTCAGATTCTAGTATACAACATTCCCACCACGCCCCCATCTGCCAACACAAATTATACAAGGCTTTATTTGCTCCTGCCCTGACTAGTGATTGGCTTTTAAGCCTTTTTAAGCGATACATCCATGAACCACTTACATTGGGTCCAAAAGCGGACTCTGCTTTCTCACCAAGTCTCCCAGGAGATGTTGAGTGAAAACACGTTTCAGTTTTTGACAAATGCTTCTGATTCTATTTGGAATCCAGTTGATGCTCATTGTGACCCCGTGCAGAGTCATGCATAATCACTTCACAAGGCAGTGAGTCATAAGAGCAGTTTTGCACACTTGTCAAACTCTGCCAGGCCATTCCCTCAGTTTCATTGACCCAGTGTAAAATTCACCTTGAAACCTCCACAATTGTTTGAGTGTTTGCTTTTCTACAAGGTAAGAACAGAGTGCACCGTTCCCAGCGGCACTGCAATGCTAGGTCGATGCGTGGAGAGAAGGGAGCAAGCTCCAAATTTCTGCTCCTCTTGCCAAAAATCTGCTTAATATGTAGTCCTCATATAGAGGACATATCAGATATTAAACTGATAAGAACAGATTTTTTTTTTTTTTTTTTTTTTTTTGGAATTTATTTTTATTTAATTCACTCATGAGCAGTACAATACTTTACATTACAAAGATCATCATCTCTCCACATCTTAAGACCTCCAGAATTCTATCGGACTAAAAGAAAATAAGAGGAGGTACAATAAAAGACTCTTTCATGAGTTCAGTCTACAGATTGTCAAAAATAATTTTCCATCGATCTTTAATTGAGTCGATGCCCCATTTGCTCGCCTCCAATTTAAGTTTTCGCCGCATAATGTCTTCAATACTGTGTGTAGTGTTTTCTATCGACCACTTTTCCGTCTCATTTATTATACTACCTCTTACCTCCCATAACTTAGCCTTCACAATTGATGTAAGTTCTAAGGCTTTGCACACACCTTTGTCCCCCTCTAAACTAAAATCCATGAACAGAACTTTTTCCCAGTTCACCTCTTTTAGAAAACCGAATCTTTGGCCCAATTTCTTCCACAATTGTTTTGCAAAGGGACATTCAAATAATGCATGTTCCACGGTTTCTACCCCATTGCATCCACGTCTTGGGCATATCCTATTTAATGTTAAATCATGATTAAATAGAGTATTCCTCACAGGTAATTTCCTATGAAGCACCAACCAATTAAAATCTCTTAATCTGTTTTCTAGACTCTTGCATTGGGTTCTTCTCCACACGTCACTATGAACATGCAAACCATCTTTAGGGTCAAACTTAGCAATCAACGTTTCATACAGCTTTTTGTGATTAACTACTGAATCTCTTTTCCAACACTCCTTGTATTTCTTTGCCCAACTTATCATTTTTTTATAATGATCTGGCATGACCTCTGCTTTCGGAAAACTGTTTTCCCATTTCGCCACAAGAGGTCTCAGATGGATAGAGAGCCAGAATTTAATCAATGGTTGGCATTTGTGTTCAGGTGGGTTTAACATTATTCTACATGTATTTGAAAAAAACAAAACTTTGAACTTCAAACCTAAATTTGGCATGTCCCTACCACCTCTTTCGACCGGCTGATACATTGTAGCTCTTTTAATGTATTCATACCCTCCCCATATGAACTGAAACAGAGATTTTTGAAGTTTTAAACAAACTAAAGCCGGCATGGGGAAAATATAAGCCACATGAAGTAATGTCGGCAATAAATCAGATTTAATAACCAAAATCTTACCACTAATGGACAGCCTTCTTAATTTCCACATATTTAGTTTTTTCAGCACTTTTCCCAATTTTGTCTCCCAATTAGTTTCTCCATCATTGTTATTTCCAAAGGATATTCCCAGTAAAGTCATTGGCCCCGCACACAGAGAGAACCCTAAAGGGTTATCAACTCTGTCCTTCCACTTTCCAAAGTATTTGATTTGGGATTTTCCTGTATTGACTCTAGAACCAGAAGCAACTGAGAATGTGTCGATGACCTGCATAGCTTCGCGCAGACAGAAATCATCTTTTAAATACAGTACAGTGTCATCTGCATACTGGGATATGGTCAAGGATTCACCACCAGGCAGCTGTATACCCTTGATGTTAACATTTTTCCTGATTGCACATGCCAGCGTTTCAATGAATAGCACATACAAGGGGGCTGATGCTGGACATCCCTGTCTGACCCCTCTGGTTTGTTTAAAGAATTCACCAAGGTTGCCATTAACATTAACACTGCTTCCGACTTCTGTGTATAAAATCCTCAACCAACTCCTGAATCTAGCACCGAAGCCAAATTTCTTTAGTGTCCTAAACAAAAAATTGTGATCAACTCTGTCAAAGGCTTTTTCCTGGTCAAGACTGAGGACAATTAGTGGTATATTTCTGTCCTGAGAATAAGATAGTATATCTCTATGCATTTGTAAATTCCAGTTTAGTTGCCTGCCAGGTACTGCACATGTCTGATCTGAGCCGATGATTAAGGGTAGAGCTGACACCAAACGGTTTGTCAAAACCTTACTAAAAATCTTATAATCTGTACAAAGCATTGTTAGAGGCCTGTAGTTTGATATTTTGTTGACATCACCTTTTTTAAACAGCAGGGATATCACCCCTTTTCTCATGGATTCCCCCATAATCCCAGATGTACATATATAAGTGAACAACTCTAACAGCCATGACCCAATGTCTTCCCAAAATATTATATAAAATTCTTTTGTGATCCCATCTATTCCTGGCACCTTGCCCTTTTTCAAAGACATGGTTGCCCTCAGGATTTCTTCTAAAGTAAAATCTTTATCTAGCTCTGTTCTCAGATCTTCAGGTATGAATCTGTCTATATTGTCTAACAATGTTGCACCTTTCATGTAGTCAACCTTTTCTGCTTTAATAAACGTAGAAAAATGATTAGAGATAACTTGAGCAATCCCATCAGGATCGTTAATCTCCTCACCTGTTTCATTTAAAACGGAAACTATGCTCCTCCTCTTTGCCTGTGCTTTGGACTGTCTAAAGAAGTAGGGAGAACACTTTTCGTCACTCTCCCACTTCTCTCTAAGACACCGGAATTTATAGGCCTCTGCTCTGTTGTGAAAAAATAACCTCTGTTTATCTTGCAAATGTTTCAGCAAGTCCTTATCAATTTGTCCACCTGCATTTCTCTGTTCCATTAATTTATTTATGGCTTTTTGCAGTCGGTAGTATAATTTAAATTCCTCTTTCCTTGATTCTTTTGAGTAATTCTGTGTGTAGTATCTAATACGCAGCTTTGTGCTTTCCCACCATTCACAGACATTTTCATAAAATACTCTCATATGAAAGCAATCTTTTAGAAAACACTTTAATGCTACCCTAAACTGCTGGAGCTCTAGAATATTGTTGTTTAATTTCCAATACCCTTTACCATTTTTGATCATCATTGAGGTTAGTTTTACTGAGAGCATGTTGTGATCTGTGTAAAAAACTGGTGATACTTTCGCCCCTGTCACCTGAAATTCTACCGGACAAAATATATAGTCTATCCTACTCTTCGCCCCTCTACTATTTGACCATGTGAAGCCAAGATCGTCTGGGTTAGCTTTTTTATATGAATCCACCAAATTATACTTTGTAACAATATTTATTAAACTGGCCTCGGCCTTGCTGCCCTCACTTTGGGAATTGAAGTCTCCTCCAATTACCACATGGCGGTTGGTCATGAAAGCAGTGTCAAGACTAAGAAAAAGCTCCCTTCTCTCCTTTGGAGAAGAGTGGGCATATATGTTAATAACTCTTAACCCCTTTCCCTTCCAGTCAATATCTGTTACCAAAACCCTCCCCTGTACCACTGAAAAACTGCCAACCACTTGGACTTCATTATTCCCACATAGTGTTCCCACCCCAGATGAATGGACCCCCCCAATGCTCCACCTAGATTCACCTTTGGTCCACTCTTTTGAGAATAGGTTCACGTCGTCTTCATTTTTCAAGTGGACCTCTTGCAAAAGGCATAAAGAAAAGTTGATTGAACATAAATGAGAAAAGACCACTTCCCTTTTGGCCTTGTTCCTCAAACCTCTAACATTTATGGAAACTATATGTAATGAGGACATTCTGGTAAATGAGGAATGAGACAAAAAACAAAACAAACAAACAAACCATCAAAGACGAGACACTGTGTTTTCTCTAATTTTCAACTTCACAGTCAAATTCAATGCCTTCCCTATGTGTCTTTTCCTCGGGCACCGCGTGCCCTGAGTTGGGGGTATTACCCGCTGGAAGCAATGAGCATTGCTCTGAAACCAAATCCCTGTCAGAGTTGTTCGGAGCCAGGGACTCCACCAGGACACACCCGGACGGGGGCATGCTGCCGTCAGAGTCTGTCACCTCAGTCTGCACTGGAATTTGTCCATGTTCTCCACCCTCCAGCCCATCCACCCTGGCAGCAGCCTTCACATCCTGATCGCTGTTCACCTGCAGCCCCTCCATCTCCCCTTCCTCCTGCGACTCCTCCACAACCTCAGAAAGAACACTGAACACGCTATCCACTCCCAGGGGCACAGCGCTTGTCTCGATCCTCCTTTTTTTCCCCTTGCCTCCCCTGCTTTCCACTGTGGTCCACTCAGGAACAGGTTGGCTCTCCTCTGAGGTTGTAGTCTCCTCCCCCTTCTTCTTCTCTGGGGGAGGTGCTCGTTCAGGTGGATCAACCACATTTGCCTCAATCTCATTGTCCACAAACATTTGATCAATTACCTCGTTAATTGCTCTCAGGGAGGAGGCATCAGGATCTTCGCACATTGGTCGCCTTACAATGCTTGCATAGGAGGAGCGGACCTCAGGGCAGTGCTTAAATAAATGACCTTCAGACCCACAAAGATTGCATTTTCTGGAACGGTCACAAGTCCCCATTTTGTGTCCTAGACCCTTGCAATTTCTGCACCTCACCTGCGTGCAGGATTCTGCCGTGTGACCAAAGTCTGTGCATTTTCTGCAGTAAATAGGCTGGCCCGAGTAGTACAGATATCCTCTATTTGTGCCTATGGTGAAGGAGGCAGGGGGGTGGTGGTAGCCATCGTGACCATCTGGGTCATCCTTCAGCCGCACACGACATTGTCTTTTTCCAGTCCAAACGTCAAGAGAGTCCCTGATTTCCCTCATGCTCGAAATCACTGTCACATGCTTAGAAAGGAAGTATCTGGTTGCTTCTTCAGTTACCCAGGGATTATAGTTATGAATTGTGATAACACGCTCACCAGTTCGGCAAAGGCTTTGAATCTGGTACTCCCTCAGTGGTCCATCAGCCAAACGATCAGCCAACCTTTTCGTTTCCTCCATCTTGGTGAGATTATAGAACGTAACATCAAAAAAACGGTCGGTGGCATTTCTCTGCAAGCAGAGGAGGTCATCTATCTTGAGGGACAAGGCTCCAAAAAGAATATTAACTCCAAATTCTCTCCTATCCAAAAAAACTTCAGTACTCTTCCAAATGAATCTCAAAGTATTTTTCAGCACGGGAAGTCCCTGCTGTGAAACTGTTGCTGACGTCATTATGACAATCCACGTCCGCAAACCCTTCTCACCTGGCTAGATCTTAGCCAAAAGGCCGAGAAGCGATAATCCACAAGTGTTGGATGTCCAAGCTAACCTCTTGGCACAAATCTCCCTTGCTGTGGTACCCCGTTTGTAGGTGTGCATAACAATGGCTGCTCATCACCTCCGCCCAAGCTCTCCTTTGTGGACACTTGATTGCTGTCCAGCAGCTCTTTGACTTTTCACAATTTCATAAGGCTCAGCCATACAGCAAAGCCTGCCAAAAATAGATTCAACTCATGTTTGTTCCTCTCCACGGAAGTCTTTAGTAAAAGGCGAAAGACTTGTGCGTTATGAAGAGAAACCAGAGTCAGCATGGCCCTCTGCTCGAGAGCAGCGGTGGAGCCTCTCGGTCACAGTCACCACCTTCGCGGTGGGCCTCTCTTTGCTTTCCGCATGTCAGATTCTAGTATACAACATTCCCACCACGCCCCCATCTGCCAACACAAATTATACAAGGCTTTATTTGCTCCTGCCCTGACTAGTGATTGGCTTTTAAGCCTTTTTAAGCAATACATCCCTGAACCACTTACATTGGGTCCAAAAGCGGACTCTGCTTTCTCACCAAGTCTCCCAGGAGATGTTGAGTGAAAACACGTTTCAGTTTTTGACAAATGCTTCTGATTCTATTTGGAATCCAGTTGATGCTCATTGTGACCCCGTGGAGATTCATGCATAATCGCTTCACAAGGCAGTGAGTCATCAGAGCAGTTTTGCACACTTGTCAAACTCTGCAAGGCCATTCCCTCAGTTTCATTGACCCAGTGTAGAATTCACCTTGAAACCTCCACAATTGTTTGAGTGCTTGCTTTTCTACAAGGTAAGAACAGAGTGCACCGTTCCCAGCGGCACTGCAATGCTAGGTCGATGCGTGGAGAGAAGGGAGCAAGCTCCAAATTTCTGCTCCTCTTGCCAAGAATCTGCTTAATATGTAGTCCTCATATAGAGCACATATCAGATATTAAACTGATAAGAACAGATACTACACTTGATCTTAGCCAAAAGGCCGAGAAGCGATAATCCACAAGTGTTGGATGTCCAAGCTAACCTCTTGGCACAAATCTCCCTTGCTGTGGTACCCCGTTTGTAGGTGTGCATAACAATGGCTGCTCATCACCTCCGCCCAAGCTCTCCTTTGTGGACACTTGATTGCTGACCTAGACAGCTCTTTGACTTTTCACAATTTCATAAGGCTCAGCCATACAGCAAAGCCTGCCAAAAATAGATTCAACTCATGTTTGTTCCTCTCCACGGAAGTCTTTAGTAAAAGGCGAAAGACTTGTGCGTTATGAAGAGAAACCAGAGTCAGCATGGCCCTCTGCTCGAGAGCAGCGGTGGAGCCTCTCGGTCACAGTCACCACCTTCGCGGTGGGCCTCTCTTTGCTTTGTGCATGTCAGATTCTAGTATACAACATTCCCACCACACCCCCATCTGCCAACACAAATTATACAAGGCTTTATTTGCTCCTGCCCTGACTAGTGATTGGCTTTTAAGCCTTTTTAAGCGATACATCCCTGAACCACTTACATTGGGTCCAAAAGCGGACTCTGCTTTCTCACCAAGTCTCCCAGGAGATGTTGAGTGAAAACACGTTTCAGTTTTTGACAAATGCTTCTGATTCTATTTGGAATCCAGTTGATGCTCATTGTGACCCCGTGCAGAGTCATGCATAATCACTTCACAAGGCAGTGAGTCATAAGAGCAGTTTTGCACACTTGTCAAACTCTGCCAGGCCATTCCCTCAGTTTCATTGACCCAGTGTAGAATTCACCTTGAAACCTCCACAATTGTTTGAGTGTTTGCTTTTCTACAAGGTAAGAACAGAGTGCACCGTTCCCAGCGGCACTGCAATGCTAGGTCGATGCGTGGAGAGAAGGGAGCAAGCTCCAAATTTCTGCTCCTCTTGCCAAAAATCTGCTTAATATGTAGTCCTCATATAGAGGACATATCAGATATTAAACTGATAAGAACAGATTTTTTTTTTTTTTTTTTTTTTTTTGGAATTTATTTTTATTTAATTCACTCATGAGCAGTACAATACTTTACATTACAAAGATCATCATCTCTCCACATCTTAAGACCTCCAGAATTCTATCGGACTAAAAGAAAATAAGAGGAGGTACAATAAAAGACTCTTTCATGAGTTCAGTCTACAGATTGTCAAAAATAATTTTCCATCGATCTTTAATTGAGTCGATGCCCCATTTGCTCGCCTCCAATTTAAGTTTTCGCCGCATAATGTCTTCAATACTGTGTGTAGTGTTTTCTATCGACCACTTTTCCGTCTCATTTATTATACTACCTCTTACCTCCCATAACTTAGCCTTCACAATTGATGTAAGTTCTAAGGCTTTGCACACACCTTTGTCCCCCTCTAAACTAAAATCCATGAACAGAACTTTTTCCCAGTTCACCTCTTTTAGAAAACCGAATCTTTGGCCCAATTTCTTCCACAATTGTTTTGCAAAGGGACATTCAAATAATGCATGTTCCACGGTTTCTACCCCATTGCATCCACGTCTTGGGCATATCCTATTTAATGTTAAATCATGATTAAATAGAGTATTCCTCACAGGTAATTTCCTATGAAGCACCAACCAATTAAAATCTCTTAATCTGTTTTCTAGACTCTTGCATTGGGTTCTTCTCCACACGTCACTATGAACATGCAAACCATCTTTAGGGTCAAACTTAGCAATCAACGTTTCATACAGCTTTTTGTGATTAACTACTGAATCTCTTTTCCAACACTCCTTGTATTTCTTTGCCCAACTTATCATTTTTTTATAATGATCTGGCATGACCTCTGCTTTCGGAAAACTGTTTTCCCATTTCGCCACAAGAGGTCTCAGATGGATAGAGAGCCAGAATTTAATCAATGGTTGGCATTTGTGTTCAGGTGGGTTTAACATTATTCTACATGTATTTGAAAAAAACAAAACTTTGAACTTCAAACCTAAATTTGGCATGTCCCTACCACCTCTTTCGACCGGCTGATACATTGTAGCTCTTTTAATGTATTCATACCCTCCCCATATGAACTGAAACAGAGATTTTTGAAGTTTTAAACAAACTAAAGCCGGCATGGGGAAAATATAAGCCACATGAAGTAATGTCGGCAATAAATCAGATTTAATAACCAAAATCTTACCACTAATGGACAGCCTTCTTAATTTCCACATATTTAGTTTTTTCAGCACTTTTCCCAATTTTGTCTCCCAATTAGTTTCTCCATCATTGTTATTTCCAAAGGATATTCCCAGTAAAGTCATTGGCCCCGCACACAGAGAGAACCCTAAAGGGTTATCAACTCTGTCCTTCCACTTTCCAAAGTATTTGATTTGGGATTTTCCTGTATTGACTCTAGAACCAGAAGCAACTGAGAATGTGTCGATGACCTGCATAGCTTCGCGCAGACAGAAATCATCTTTTAAATACAGTACAGTGTCATCTGCATACTGGGATATGGTCAAGGATTCACCACCAGGCAGCTGTATACCCTTGATGTTAACATTTTTCCTGATTGCACATGCCAGCGTTTCAATGAATAGCACATACAAGGGGGCTGATGCTGGACATCCCTGTCTGACCCCTCTGGTTTGTTTAAAGAATTCACCAAGGTTGCCATTAACATTAACACTGCTTCCGACTTCTGTGTATAAAATCCTCAACCAACTCCTGAATCTAGCACCGAAGCCAAATTTCTTTAGTGTCCTAAACAAAAAATTGTGATCAACTCTGTCAAAGGCTTTTTCCTGGTCAAGACTGAGGACAATTAGTGGTATATTTCTGTCCTGAGAATAAGATAGTATATCTCTATGCATTTGTAAATTCCAGTTTAGTTGCCTGCCAGGTACTGCACATGTCTGATCTGAGCCGATGATTAAGGGTAGAGCTGACACCAAACGGTTTGTCAAAACCTTACTAAAAATCTTATAATCTGTACAAAGCATTGTTAGAGGCCTGTAGTTTGATATTTTGTTGACATCACCTTTTTTAAACAGCAGGGATATCACCCCTTTTCTCATGGATTCCCCCATAATCCCAGATGTACATATATAAGTGAACAACTCTAACAGCCATGACCCAATGTCTTCCCAAAATATTATATAAAATTCTTTTGTGATCCCATCTATTCCTGGCACCTTGCCCTTTTTCAAAGACATGGTTGCCCTCAGGATTTCTTCTAAAGTAAAATCTTTATCTAGCTCTGTTCTCAGATCTTCAGGTATGAATCTGTCTATATTGTCTAACAATGTTGGACCTTTCATGTAGTCAACCTTTTCTGCTTTAAAAAACGTAGAAAAATGATTAGAGATAACTTGAGCAATCCCATCAGGATCGTTAATCTCCTCACCTGTTTCATTTAAAACGGAAACTATGCTCCTCCTCTTTGCCTGTGCTTTGGACTGTCTAAAGAAGTAGGGAGAACACTTTTCGTCACTCTCCCACTTCTCTCTAAGACACCGGAATTTATAGGCCTCTGCTCTGTTGTGAAAAAATAACCTCTGTTTATCTTGCAAATGTTTCAGCAAGTCCTTATCAATTTGTCCACCTGCATTTCTCTGTTCCATTAATTTATTTATGGCTTTTTGCAGTCGGTAGTATAATTTAAATTCCTCTTTCCTTGATTCTTTTGAGTAATTCTGTGTGTAGTATCTAATACGCAGCTTTGTGCTTTCCCACCATTCACAGACATTTTCATAAAATACTCTCATATGAAAGCAATCTTTTAGAAAACACTTTAATGCTACCCTAAACTGCTGGAGCTCTAGAATATTGTTGTTTAATTTCCAATACCCTTTACCATTTTTGATCATCATTGAGGTTAGTTTTACTGAGAGCATGTTGTGATCTGTGTAAAAAACTGGTGATACTTTCGCCCCTGTCACCTGAAATTCTACCGGACAAAATATATAGTCTATCCTACTCTTCGCCCCTCTACTATTTGACCATGTGAAGCCAAGATCGTCTGGGTTAGCTTTTTTATATGAATCCACCAAATTATACTTTGTAACAATATTTATTAAACTGGCCTCGGCCTTGCTGCCCTCACTTTGGGAATTGAAGTCTCCTCCAATTACCACATGGCGGTTGGTCATGAAAGCAGTGTCAAGACTAAGAAAAAGCTCCCTTCTCTCCTTTGGAGAAGAGTGGGCATATATGTTAATAACTCTTAACCCCTTTCCCTTCCAGTCAATATCTGTTACCAAAACCCTCCCCTGTACCACTGAAAAACTGCCAACCACTTGGACTTCATTATTCCCACATAGTGTTCCCACCCCAGATGAATGGACCCCCCCAATGCTCCACCTAGATTCACCTTTGGTCCACTCTTTTGAGAATAGGTTCATGTCGTCTTCATTTTTCAAGTGGACCTCTTGCAAAAGGCATAAAGAAAAGTTGATTGAACATAAATGAGAAAAGACCACTTCCCTTTTGGCCTTGTTCCTCAAACCTCTAACATTTATGGAAACTATATGTAATGAGGACATTCTGGTAAATGAGGAATGAGACAAAAAACAAAACAAACAAACAAACCATCAAAGACGAGACACTGTGTTTTCTCTAATTTTCAACTTCACAGTCAAATTCAATGCCTTCCCTATGTGTCTTTTCCTCGGGCACCGCGTGCCCTGAGTTGGGGGTATTACCCTCTGGAAGCAATGAGCATTGCTCTGAAACCAAATCCCTGTCAGAGTTGTTCGGAGCCAGGGACTCCACCAGGACACACCCGGACGGGGGCATGCTGCCGTCAGAGTCTGTCACCTCAGTCTGCACTGGAATTTGTCCATGTTCTCCACCCTCCAGCCCATCCACCCTGGCAGCAGCCTTCACATCCTGATCGCTGTTCACCTGCAGCCCCTCCATCTCCCCTTCCTCCTGCGACTCCTCCACAACCTCAGAAAGAACACTGAACACGCTATCCACTCCCAGGGGCACAGCGCTTGTCTCGATCCTCCTTTTTTTCCCCTTGCCTCCCCTGCTTTCCACTGTGGTCCACTCAGGAACAGGTTGGCTCTCCTCTGAGGTTGTAGTCTCCTCCCCCTTCTTCTTCTCTGGGGGAGGTGCTCGTTCAGGTGGATCAACCACATTTGCCTCAATCTCATTGTCCACAAACATTTGATCAATTACCTCGTTAATTGCTCTCAGGGAGGAGGCATCAGGATCTTCGCACATTGGTCGCCTTACAATGCTTGCATAGGAGGAGCGGACCTCAGGGCAGTGCTTAAATAAATGTCCTTCAGACCCACAAAGATTGCATTTTCTGGAACGGTCACAAGTCCCCATTTTGTGTCCTAGACCCTTGCAATTTCTGCACCTCACCTGCGTGCAGGATTCTGCCGTGTGACCAAAGTCTGTGCATTTTCTGCAGTAAATAGGCTGGCCCGAGTAGTACAGATATCCTCTATTTGTGCCTATGGTGAAGGAGGCAGGGGGGTGGTGGTAGCCATCGTGACCATCTGGGTCATCCTTCAGCCGCACACGACATTGTCTTTTTCCAGTCCAAACGTCAAGAGAGTCCCTGATTTCCCTCATGCTCGAAATCACTGTCACATGCTTAGAAAGGAAGTATCTGGTTGCTTCTTCAGTTACCCAGGGATTATAGTTATGAATTGTGATAACACGCTCACCAGTTCGGCAAAGGCTTTGAATCTGGTACTCCCTCAGTGGTCCATCAGCCAAACGATCAGCCAACCTTTTCGTTTCCTCCATCTTGGTGAGATTATAGAACGTAACATCAAAAAAACGGTCGGTGGCATTTCTCTGCAAGCAGAGGAGGTCATCTATCTTGAGGGACAAGGCTCCAAAAAGAATATTAACTCCAAATTCTCTCCTATCCAAAAAAACTTCAGTACTCTTCCAAATGAATCTCAAAGTATTTTTCAGCACGGGAAGTCCCTGCTGTGAAACTGTTGCTGACGTCATTATGACAATCCACGTCCGCAAACCCTTCTCACCTGGCTAGATCTTAGCCAAAAGGCCGAGAAGCGATAATCCACAAGTGTTGGATGTCCACGCTAACCTCTTGGCACAAATCTCCCTTGCTGTGGTACCCCGTTTGTAGGTGTGCATTACAATGGCTGCTCATCACCTCCGCCCAAGCTCTCCTTTGTGGACACCTGATTGCTGACCTAGACAGCTCTTTGACTTTTCACAATTTCATAAGGCTCAGCCAAACAGCAAAGCCTCCCAAAAATAGATTCAACTCATGTTTGTTCCTCTCCACGGAAGTCTTTAGTAAAAGGCGAAAGACTTGTGCGTTATGAAGAGAAACCAGAGTCAGCATGGCCCTCTGCTCGAGAGCAGCGGTGGAGCCTCTCGGTCTCAGTCACCACCTTCGCGGTGGGCCTCTCTTTGCTTTCCGCATGTCAGATTCTAGTATACAACATTCCCACCACGCCCCCATCTGCCAACACAAATTATACAAGGCTTTATTTGCTCCTGCCCTGACTAGTGATTGGCTTTTAAGCCTTTTTAAGCAATACATCCCTGAACCACTTACATTGGGTCCAAAAGCGGACTCTGCTTTCTCACCAAGTCTCCCAGGAGATGTTGAGTGAAAACACGTTTCAGTTTTTGACAAATGCTTCTGATTCTATTTGGAATCCAGTTGATGCTCATTGTGACCCCGTGCAGAGTCATGCATAATCGCTTCACAAGGCAGTGAGTCATCAGAGCAGTTTTGCACACTTGTCAAACTCTGCCAGGCCATTCCCTCAGTTTCATTGACCCAGTGTAGAATTCACCTTGAAACCTCCACAATTGTTTGAGTGTTTGCTTTTCTACAAGGTAAGAACAGAGTGCACCGTTCCCAGCGGCACTGCAATGCTAGGTCGATGCGTGGAGAGAAGGGAGCAAGCTCCAAATTTCTGCTCCTCTTGCCAAAAATCTGCTTAATATGTAGTCCTCATATAGAGGACATATCAGATATTAAACTGATAAGAACAGATACTACACTTGATCTTAGCCAAAAGGCCGAGAAGCGATAATCCACAAGTGTTGGATGTCCAACCTAACCTCTTGGCACAAATCTCCCTTGCTGTGGTACCCCGTTTGTAGGTGTGCATAACAATGGCTGCTCATCACCTCCGCCCAAGCTCTCCTTTGTGGACACTTGATTGCTGACCTAAACAGCTCTTTGACTTTTCACAATTTCATAAGGCTCAGCCATACAGCAAAGCCTGCCAAAAATAGATTCAACTCATGTTTGTTCCTCTCCACGGAAGTCTTTAGTAAAAGGCGAAAGACTTGTGCGTTATGAAGAGAAACCAGAGTCAGCATGGCCCTCTGCTCGAGAGCAGCGGTGGAGCCTCTCGGTCACAGTCACCACCTTCGCGGTGGGCCTCTCTTTGCTTTCCGCATGTCAGATTCTAGTATACAACATTCCCACCACGCCCCCATCTGCCAACACAAATTATACAAGGCTTTATTTGCTCCTGCCCTGACTAGTGATTGGCTTTTAAGCCTTTTTAAGCAATACATCCCTGAACCACTTACATTGGGTCCAAAAGCGGACTCTGCTTTCTCACCAAGTCTCCCAGGAGATGTTGAGTGAAAACACGTTTCAGTTTTTGACAAATGCTTCTGATTCTATTTGGAATCCAGTTGATGCTCATTGTGACCCCGTGGAGATTCATGCATAATCGCTTCACAAGGCAGTGAGTCATCAGAGCAGTTTTGCACACTTGTCAAACTCTGCAAGGCCATTCCCTCAGTTTCATTGACCCAGTGTAGAATTCACCTTGAAACCTCCACAATTGTTTGAGTGCTTGCTTTTCTACAAGGTAAGAACAGAGTGCACCGTTCCCAGCGGCACTGCAATGCTAGGTCGATGCGTGGAGAGAAGGGAGCAAGCTCCAAATTTCTGCTCCTCTTGCCAAAAATCTGCTTAATATGTAGTCCTCATATAGAGCACATATCAGATATTAAACTGATAAGAACAGATACTACACTTGATCTTAGCCAAAAGGCCGAGAAGCGATAATCCACAAGTGTTGGATGTCCAAGCTAACCTCTTGGCACAAATCTCCCTATTCGTGGTACCCCGTTTGTAGGTGTGCATAACAATGGCTGCTCATCACCTCCGCCCAAGCTCTCCTTTGTGGACACTTGATTTCTGACCTAGACAGCTCTTTGACTTTTCACAATTTCATAAGGCTCAGCCATACAGCAAAGCCTGCCAAAAATAGATTCAACTCATGTTTGTTCCTCTCCACGGAAGTCTTTAGTAAAAGGCGAAAGCCTTGTGCGTTATGAAGAGAAACCAGAGTCAGCATGGCCCTCTGCTCGAGAGCAGCGGTGGAGCCTCTCGGTCACAGTCACCACCTTCGCGGTGGGCCTCTCTTTGCTTTCCGCATGTCAGATTCTAGTATACAACATTCCCACCACGCCCCCATCTGCCAACACAAATTATACAAGGCTTTATTTGCTCCTGCCCTGACTAGTGATTGGCTTTTAAGCCTTTTTAAGCAATACATCCCTGAACCACTTACATTGGGTCCAAAAGCGGACTCTGCTTTCTCACCAAGTCTCCCAGGAGATGTTGAGTGAAAACACGTTTCAGTTTTTGACAAATGCTTCTGATTCTATTTGGAATCCAGTTGATGCTCATTGTGACCCTGTGGAGATTCATGCATAATCGCTTCACAAGGCAGTGAGTCATCAGAGCAGTCTTGCACACTTGTCAAACTCTGCCAGGCCATTCCCTCAGTTTCATTGACCCAGTGTAGAATTCACCTTGAAACCTCCACAATTGTTTGCTTTTCTACAAGGTAAGAACAGAGTGCACCGTTCCCAGCGGCACTGCAATGCTAGGTCGATGCGTGGAGAGAAGGGAGCAAGCTCCAAATTTCTGCTCCTCTTGCCAAAAATCTGCTTAATATGTAGTCCTCATATAGAGGACATATCAGATATTAAACTGATAAGAACAGATACTACACTTGATCTTAGCCAAAAGGCCGAGAAGCGATAATCCACAAGTGTTGGATGTCCAAGCTAACCTCTTGGCACAAATCTCCCTTGCTGTGGTACCCCGTTTGTAGGTGTGCATAACAATGGCTGCTCATCACCTCCGCCCAAGCTCTCCTTTGTGGACACCTGATTGCTGACCTAGACAGCTCTTTGACTTTTCACAATTTCAAAGGCTCAGCCATACAGCAAAGCCTGCCAAAAATAGATTCAACTCATGTTTGTTCCTCTCCACGGAAGTCTTTAGTAAAAGGCGAAAGACTTGTGCGTTATGAAGAGAAACCAGAGTCAGCATGGCCCTCTGCTCGAGAGCAGCGGTGGAGCCTCTCGGTCACAGTCACCACCTTCGCGGTGGGCCTCTCTTTGCTTTCCGCATGTCAGATTCTAGTATACAACATTCCCACCACGCCCCCATCTGCCAACACAAATTATACAAGGCTTTATTTGCTCCTGCCCTGACTAGTGATTGGCTTTTAAGCCTTTTTAAGCAATACATCCTTGAACCACTTACATTGGGTCCAAAAGCGGACTCTGCTTTCTCACCAAGTCTCCCAGGAGATGTTGAGTGAAAACACGTTTCAGTTTTTGACAAATGCTTCTGATTCTATTTGGAATCCAGTTGATGCTCATTGTGACCCCGTGGAGATTCATGCATAATCGCTTCACAAGGCAGTGAGTCATCAGAGCAGTTTTGCACACTTGTCAAACTCTGCAAGGCCATTCCCTCAGTTTCATTGACCCAGTGTAGAATTCACCTTGAAACCTCCACAATTGTTTGAGTGCTTGCTTTTCTACAAGGTAAGAACAGAGTGCACCGTTCCCAGCGGCACTGCAATGCTAGGTCGATGCGTGGAGAGAAGGGAGCAAGCTCCAAATTTCTGCTCCTCTTGCCAAAAATCTGCTTAATATGTAGTCCTCATATAGAGGACATATCAGATATTAAACTGATAAGAACAGATACTACACTTGATCTTAGCCAAAAGGCCGAGAAGCGATAATCCACAAGTGTTGGATGTCCACGCTAACCTCTTGGCACAAATCTCCCTTGCTGTGGTACCCCGTTTGTAGGTGTGCATTACAATGGCTGCTCATCACCTCCGCCCAAGCTCTCCTTTGTGGACACCTGATTGCTGACCTAGACAGCTCTTTGACTTTTCACAATTTCATAAGGCTCAGCCAAACAGCAAAGCCTGCCAAAAATAGATTCAACTCATGTTTGTTCCTCTGCACGGAAGTCTTTAGTAAAAGGCGAAAGACTTGTGCGTTATGAAGAGAAACCAGAGTCAGCATGGCCCTCTGCTCGAGAGCAGCGGTGGAGCCTCTCGGTCACAGTCACCACCTTCGCGGTGGGCCTCTCTTTGCTTTCCGCATGTCAGATTCTAGTATACAACATTCCCACCACGCCCCCATCTGCCAACACAAATTATACAAGGCTTTATTTGCTCCTGCCCTGACTAGTGATTGGCTTTTAAGCCTTTTTAAGCAATACATCCCTGAACCACTTACATTGGGTCCAAAAGCGGACTCTGCTTTCTCACCAAGTCTCCCAGGAGATGTTGAGTGAAAACACGTTTCAGTTTTTGACAAATGCTTCTGATTCTATTTGGAATCCAGTTGATGCTCATTGTGACCCTGTGGAGATTCATGCATAATCGCTTCACAAGGCAGTGAGTCATCAGAGCAGTCTTGCACACTTGTCAAACTCTGCCAGGCCATTCCCTCAGTTTCATTGACCCAGTGTAGAATTCACCTTGAAACCTCCACAATTGTTTGCTTTTCTACAAGGTAAGAACAGAGTGCACCGTTCCCAGCGGCACTGCAATGCTAGGTCGATGCGTGGAGAGAAGGGAGCAAGCTCCAAATTTCTGCTCCTCTTGCCAAAAATCTGCTTAATATGTAGTCCTCATATAGAGGACATATCAGATATTAAACTGATAAGAACAGATACTACACTTGATCTTAGCCAAAAGGCCGAGAAGCGATAATCCACAAGTGTTGGATGTCCAAGCTAACCTCTTGGCACAAATCTCCCTTGCTGTGGTACCCCGTTTGTAGGTGTGCATAACAATGGCTGCTCATCACCTCCGCCCAAGCTCTCCTTTGTGGACACCTGATTGCTGACCTAGACAGCTCTTTGACTTTTCACAATTTCATAAGGCTCAGCCATACAGCAAAGCCTGCCAAAAATAGATTCAACTCATGTTTGTTCCTCTCCACGGAAGTCTTTAGTAAAAGGCGAAAGACTTGTGCGTTATGAAGAGAAACCAGAGTCAGCATGGCCCTCTGCTCGAGAGCAGCGGTGGAGCCTCTCGGTCACAGTCACCACCTTCGCGGTGGGCCTCTCTTTGCTTTCCGCATGTCAGATTCTAGTATACAACATTCCCACCACGCCCCCATCTGCCAACACAAATTATACAAGGCTTTATTTGCTCCTGCCCTGACTAGTGATTGGCTTTTAAGCCTTTTTAAGCAATACATCCTTGAACCACTTACATTGGGTCCAAAAGCGGACTCTGCTTTCTCACCAAGTCTCCCAGGAGATGTTGAGTGAAAACACGTTTCAGTTTTTGACAAATGCTTCTGATTCTATTTGGAATCCAGTTGATGCTCATTGTGACCCCGTGGAGATTCATGCATAATCGCTTCACAAGGCAGTGAGTCATCAGAGCAGTTTTGCACACTTGTCAAACTCTGCCAGGCCATTCCCTCAGTTTCATTGACCCAGTGTAGAATTCACCTTGAAACCTCCACAATTGTTTGAGTGTTTGCTTTTCTACAAGGTAAGAACAGAGTGCACCGTTCCCAGCGGCACTGCAATGCTAGGTCGATGCGTGGAGAGAAGGGAGCAAGCTCCAAATTTCTGCTCCTCTTGCCAAAAATCTGCTTAATATGTAGTCCTCATATAGAGGACATATCAGATATTAAACTGATAAGAACAGATTTTTTTTTTTTTTTTTTTTTGGAATTTTTTTTTTTATTTAATTCACTCATGAGCAGTACAATACTTTACATTACAAAGATCATCATCTCTCCACATCTTAAGACCTCCAGAATTCTATCGGACTAAAAGAAAATAAGAGGAGGTACAATAAAAGACTCTTTCATGAGTTCAGTCTACAGATTGTCAAAAATAATTTTCCATCGATCTTCAATTGAGTCGATGCCCCATTTGCTCGCCTCCAATTTAAGTTTTCGCCGCATAATGTCTTCAATACTGTGTGTAGTGTTTTCTATCGACCACTTTTCCGTCTCATTTATTATACTACCTCTTACCTCCCATAACTTAGCCTTCACAATTGATGTAAGTTCTAAGGCTTTGCACACACCTTTGTCCCCCTCTAAACTAAAATCCATGAACAGAACTTTTTCCCAATTCACCTCTTTTAGAAACCCGAATCTTTGGCCCAATTTCTTCCACAATTGTTTTGCAAAAGGACATTCAAATAATGCATGTTCCACGGTTTCTACCCCATTGCATCCACGTCTTGGGCATATCCTATTTAATGTTAAATCATGATTAAATAGAGTATTCCTCACAGGTAATTTCCTATGAAGCACCAACCAATTAAAATCTCTTAATCTGTTTTCTAGACTCTTGCATTGGGTTCTTCTCCACACGTCACTATGAACATGCAAACCATCTTTAGGGTCAAACTTAGCAATCAACGTTTCATACAGCTTTTTGTGATTAACTACTGAATCTCTTTTCCAACACTCCTTGTATTTCTTTGCCCAACTTACCATTTTTTTATAATGATCTGGCATGACCTCTGCTTTCGGAAAACTGTTTTCCCATTTCGCCACAAGAGGTCTCAGATGGATAGAGAGCCAGAATTTAATCAATGGTTGGCATTTGTGTTCAGGTGGGTTTAACATTATTCTACATGTATTTGAAAAAAACAAAACTTTGAACTTCAAACCTAAATTTGGCATGTCCCTACCACCTCTTTCGACCGGCTGATACATTGTAGCTCTTTTAATGTATTCATACCCTCCCCATATGAACTGAAACAGAGATTTTTGAAGTTTTAAACAAACTAAAGCCGGCATGGGGAAAATATAAGCCACATGAAGTAATGTCGGCAATAAATCAGATTTAATAACCAAAATCTTACCACTAATGGACAGCCTTCTTAATTTCCACATATTTAGTTTTTTCAGCACTTTTCCCAATTTTGTCTCCCAATTAGTTTCTCCATCATTGTTATTTCCAAAGGATATTCCCAGTAAAGTCATTGGCCCCGCACACAGAGAGAACCCTAAAGGGTTATCAACTCTGTCCTTCCACTTTCCAAAGTATTTGATTTGGGATTTTCCTGTATTGACTCTAGAACCAGAAGCAACTGAGAATGTGTCGATGACCTGCATAGCTTCGCGCAGACAGAAATCATCTTTTAAATACAGTACAGTGTCATCTGCATACTGGGATATGGTCAAGGATTCACCACCAGGCAGCTGTATACCCTTGATGTTAACATTTTTCCTGATTGCACATGCCAGCGTTTCAATGAATAGCACATACAAGGGGGCTGATGCTGGACATCCCTGTCTGACCCCTCTGGTTTGTTTAAAGAATTCACCAAGGTTGCCATTAACATTAACACTGCTTCCGACTTCTGTGTATAAAATCCTCAACCAACTCCTGAATCTAGCACCGAAGCCAAATTTCTTTAGTGTCCTAAACAAAAAATTGTGATCAACTCTGTCAAAGGCTTTTTCCTGGTCAAGACTGAGGACAATTAGTGGTATATTTCTGTCCTGAGAATAAGATAGTATATCTCTATGCATTTGTAAATTCCAGTTTAGTTGCCTGCCAGGTACTGCACATGTCTGATCTGAGCCGATGATTAAGGGTAGAGCTGACACCAAACGGTTTGTCAAAACCTTACTAAAAATCTTATAATCTGTACAAAGCATTGTTAGAGGCCTGTAGTTTGATATTTTGTTGACATCACCTTTTTTAAACAGCAGGGATATCACCCCTTTTCTCATGGATTCCCCCATAATCCCAGATGTACATATATAAGTGAACAACTCTAACAGCCATGACCCAATGTCTTCCCAAAATATTATATAAAATTCTTTTGTGATCCCATCTATTCCTGGCACCTTGCCCTTTTTCAAAGACATGGTTGCCCTCAGGATTTCTTCTAAAGTAAAATCTTTATCTAGCTCTGTTCTCAGATCTTCAGGTATGAATCTGTCTATATTGTCTAACAATGTTGCACCTTTCATGTAGTCAACCTTTTCTGCTTTAAAAAACGTAGAAAAATGATTAGAGATAACTTGAGCAATCCCATCAGGATCGTTAATCTCCTCACCTGTTTCATTTAAAACGGAAACTATGCTCCTCCTCTTTGCCTGTGCTTTGGACTGTCTAAAGAAGTAGGGAGAACACTTTTCGTCACTCTCCCACTTCTCTCTAAGACACCGGAATTTATAGGCCTCTGCTCTGTTGTGAAAAAATAACCTCTGTTTATCTTGCAAATGTTTCAGCAAGTCCTTATCAATTTGTCCACCTGCATTTCTCTGTTCCATTAATTTATTTATGGCTTTTTGCAGTCGGTAGTATAATTTAAATTCCTCTTTCCTTGATTCTTTTGAGTAATTCTGTGTGTAGTATCTAATACGCAGCTTTGTGCTTTCCCACCATTCACAGACATTTTCATAAAATACTCTCATATGAAAGCAATCTTTTAGAAAACACTTTAATGCTACCCTAAACTGCTGGAGCTCTAGAATATTGTTGTTTAATTTCCAATACCCTTTACCATTTTTGATCATCATTGAGGTTAGTTTTACTGAGAGCATGTTGTGATCTGTGTAAAAAACTGGTGATACTTTCGCCCCTGTCACCTGAAATTCTACCGGACAAAATATATAGTCTATCCTACTCTTCGCCCCTCTACTATTTGACCATGTGAAGCCAAGATCGTCTGGGTTAGCTTTTTTATATGAATCCACCAAATTATACTTTGTAACAATATTTATTAAACTGGCCTCGGCCTTGCTGCCCTCACTTTGGGAATTGAAGTCTCCTCCAATTACCACATGGCGGTTGGTCATGAAAGCAGTGTCAAGACTAAGAAAAAGCTCCCTTCTCTCCTTTGGAGAAGAGTGGGCATATATGTTAATAACTCTTAACCCCTTTCCCTTCCAGTCAATATCTGTTACCAAAACCCTCCCCTGTACCACTGAAAAACTGCCAACCACTTGGACTTCATTATTCCCACATAGTGTTCCCACCCCAGATGAATGGACCCCCCCAATGCTCCACCTAGATTCACCTTTGGTCCACTCTTTTGAGAATAGGTTCACGTCGTCTTCATTTTTCAAGTGGACCTCTTGCAAAAGGCATAAAGAAAAGTTGATTGAACATAAATGAGAAAAGACCACTTCCCTTTTGGCCTTGTTCCTCAAACCTCTAACATTTATGGAAACTATATGTAATGAGGACATTCTGGTAAATGAGGAATGAGACAAAAAACAAAACAAACAAACAAACCATCAAAGACGAGACACTGTGTTTTCTCTAATTTTCAACTTCACAGTCAAATTCAATGCCTTCCCTATGTGTCTTTTCCTCGGGCACCGCGTGCCCTGAGTTGGGGGTATTACCCGCTGGAAGCAATGAGCATTGCTCTGAAACCAAATCCCTGTCAGAGTTGTTCGGAGCCAGGGACTCCACCAGGACACACCCGGACGGGGGCATGCTGCCGTCAGAGTCTGTCACCTCAGTCTGCACTGGAATTTGTCCATGTTCTCCACCCTCCAGCCCATCCACCCTGGCAGCAGCCTTCACATCCTGATCGCTGTTCACCTGCAGCCCCTCCATCTCCCCTTCCTCCTGCGACTCCTCCACAACCTCAGAAAGAACACTGAACACGCTATCCACTCCCAGGGGCACAGCGCTTGTCTCGATCCTCCTTTTTTTCCCCTTGCCTCCCCTGCTTTCCACTGTGGTCCACTCAGGAACAGGTTGGCTCTCCTCTGAGGTTGTAGTCTCCTCCCCCTTCTTCTTCTCTGGGGGAGGTGCTCGTTCAGGTGGATCAACCACATTTGCCTCAATCTCATTGTCCACAAACATTTGATCAATTACCTCGTTAATTGCTCTCAGGGAGGAGGCATCAGGATCTTCGCACATTGGTCGCCTTACAATGCTTGCATAGGAGGAGCGGACCTCAGGGCAGTGCTTAAATAAATGACCTTCAGACCCACAAAGATTGCATTTTCTGGAACGGTCACAAGTCCCCATTTTGTGTCCTAGACCCTTGCAATTTCTGCACCTCACCTGCGTGCAGGATTCTGCCGTGTGACCAAAGTCTGTGCATTTTCTGCAGTAAATAGGCTGGCCCGAGTAGTACAGATATCCTCTATTTGTGCCTATGGTGAAGGAGGCAGGGGGGTGGTGGTAGCCATCGTGACCATCTGGGTCATCCTTCAGCCGCACACGACATTGTCTTTTTCCAGTCCAAACGTCAAGAGAGTCCCTGATTTCCCTCATGCTCGAAATCACTGTCACATGCTTAGAAAGGAAGTATCTGGTTGCTTCTTCAGTTACCCAGGGATTATAGTTATGAATTGTGATAACACGCTCACCAGTTCGGCAAAGGCTTTGAATCTGGTACTCCCTCAGTGGTCCATCAGCCAAACGATCAGCCAACCTTTTCGTTTCCTCCATCTTGGTGAGATTATAGAACGTAACATCAAAAAAACGGTCGGTGGCATTTCTCTGCAAGCAGAGGAGGTCATCTATCTTGAGGGACAAGGCTCCAAAAAGAATATTAACTCCAAATTCTCTCCTATCCAAAAAAACTTCAGTACTCTTCCAAATGAATCTCAAAGTATTTTTCAGCACGGGAAGTCCCTGCTGTGAAACTGTTGCTGACGTCATTATGACAATCCACGTCCGCAAACCCTTCTCACCTGGCTAGATCTTAGCCAAAAGGCCGAGAAGCGATAATCCACAAGTGTTGGATGTCCAAGCTAACCTCTTGGCACAAATCTCCCTTGCTGTGGTACCCCGTTTGTAGGTGTGCATAACAATGGCTGCTCATCACCTCCGCCCAAGCTCTCCTTTGTGGACACTTGATTGCTGTCCAGCAGCTCTTTGACTTTTCACAATTTCATAAGGCTCAGCCATACAGCAAAGCCTGCCAAAAATAGATTCAACTCATGTTTGTTCCTCTCCACGGAAGTCTTTAGTAAAAGGCGAAAGACTTGTGCGTTATGAAGAGAAACCAGAGTCAGCATGGCCCTCTGCTCGAGAGCAGCGGTGGAGCCTCTCGGTCACAGTCACCACCTTCGCGGTGGGCCTCTCTTTGCTTTCCGCATGTCAGATTCTAGTATACAACATTCCCACCACGCCCCCATCTGCCAACACAAATTATACAAGGCTTTATTTGCTCCTGCCCTGACTAGTGATTGGCTTTTAAGCCTTTTTAAGCAATACATCCCTGAACCACTTACATTGGGTCCAAAAGCGGACTCTGCTTTCTCACCAAGTCTCGCAGGAGATGTTGAGTGAAAACACGTTTCAGTTTTTGACAAATGCTTCTGATTCTATTTGGAATCCAGTTGATGCTCATTGTGACCCCGTGGAGATTCATGCATAATCGCTTCACAAGGCAGTGAGTCATCAGAGCAGTTTTGCACACTTGTCAAACTCTGCAAGGCCATTCCCTCAGTTTCATTGACCCAGTGTAGAATTCACCTTGAAACCTCCACAATTGTTTGAGTGCTTGCTTTTCTACAAGGTAAGAACAGAGTGCACCGTTCCCAGCGGCACTGCAATGCTAGGTCGATGCGTGGAGAGAAGGGAGCAAGCTCCAAATTTCTGCTCCTCTTGCCAAAAATCTGCTTAATATGTAGTCCTCATATAGAGCACATATCAGATATTAAACTGATAAGAACAGATACTACACTTGATCTTAGCCAAAAGGCCGAGAAGCGATAATCCACAAGTGTTGGATGTCCAAGCTAACCTCTTGGCACAAATCTCCCTTGCTGTGGTACCCCGTTTGTAGGTGTGCATAACAATGGCTGCTCATCACCTCCGCCCAAGCTCTCCTTTGTGGACACTTGATTGCTGACCTAGACAGCTCTTTGACTTTTCACAATTTCATAAGGCTCAGCCATACAGCAAAGCCTGCCAAAAATAGATTCAACTCATGTTTGTTCCTCTCCACGGAAGTCTTTAGTAAAAGGCGAAAGACTTGTGCGTTATGAAGAGAAACCAGAGTCAGCATGGCCCTCTGCTCGAGAGCAGCGGTGGAGCCTCTCGGTCACAGTCACCACCTTCGCGGTGGGCCTCTCTTTGCTTTCCGCATGTCAGATTCTAGTATACAACATTCCCACCACGCCCCCATCTGCCAACACAAATTATACAAGGCTTTATTTGCTCCTGCCCTGACTAGTGATTGGCTTTTAAGCCTTTTTAAGCAATACATCCCTGAACCACTTACATTGGGTCCAAAAGCGGACTCTGCTTTCTCACCAAGTCTCCCAGGAGATGTTGAGTGAAAACACGTTTCAGTTTTTGACAAATGCTTCTGATTCTATTTGGAATCCAGTTGATGCTCATTGTGACCCTGTGGAGATTCATGCATAATCGCTTCACAAGGCAGTGAGTCATCAGAGCAGTCTTGCACACTTGTCAAACTCTGCCAGGCCATTCCCTCAGTTTCATTGACCCAGTGTAGAATTCACCTTGAAACCTCCACAATTGTTTGCTTTTCTACAAGGTAAGAACAGAGTGCACCGTTCCCAGCGGCACTGCAATGCTAGGTCGATGCGTGGAGAGAAGGGAGCAAGCTCCAAATTTCTGCTCCTCTTGCCAAAAATCTGCTTAATATGTAGTCCTCATATAGAGGACATATCAGATATTAAACTGATAAGAACAGATTTTTTTTTTTTTTTTTTTTTTTTTGGAATTTTTTTTTTATTTAATTCACTCATGAGCAGTACAATACTTTACATTACAAAGATCATCATCTCTCCACATCTTAAGACCTCCAGAATTCTATCGGACTAAAAGAAAATAAGAGGAGGTACAATAAAAGACTCTTTCATGAGTTCAGTCTACAGATTGTCAAAAATAATTTTCCATCGATCTTTAATTGAGTCGATGCCCCATTTGCTCGCCTCCAATTTAAGTTTTCGCCGCATAATGTCTTCAATACTGTGTGTAGTGTTTTCTATCGACCACTTTTCCGTCTCATTTATTATACTACCTCTTACCTCCCATAACTTAGCCTTCACAATTGATGTAAGTTCTAAGGCTTTGCACACACCTTTGTCCCCCTCTAAACTAAAATCCATGAACAGAACTTTTTCCCAATTCACCTCTTTTAGAAACCCGAATCTTTGGCCCAATTTCTTCCACAATTGTTTTGCAAAAGGACATTCAAATAATGCATGTTCCACGGTTTCTACCCCATTGCATCCACGTCTTGGGCATATCCTATTTAATGTTAAATCATGATTAAATAGAGTATTCCTCACAGGTAATTTCCTATGAAGCACCAACCAATTAAAATCTCTTAATCTGTTTTCTAGACTCTTGCATTGGGTTCTTCTCCACACGTCACTATGAACATGCAAACCATCTTTAGGGTCAAACTTAGCAATCAACGTTTCATACAGCTTTTTGTGATTAACTACTGAATCTCTTTTCCAACACTCCTTGTATTTCTTTGCCCAACTTATCATTTTTTTATAATGATCTGGCATGACCTCTGCTTTCGGAAAACTGTTTTCCCATTTCGCCACAAGAGGTCTCAGATGGATAGAGAGCCAGAATTTAATCAATGGTTGGCATTTGTGTTCAGGTGGGTTTAACATTATTCTACATGTATTTGAAAAAAACAAAACTTTGAACTTCAAACCTAAATTTGGCATGTCCCTACCACCTCTTTCGACCGGCTGATACATTGTAGCTCTTTTAATGTATTCATACCCTCCCCATATGAACTGAAACAGAGATTTTTGAAGTTTTAAACAAACTAAAGCCGGCATGGGGAAAATATAAGCCACATGAAGTAATGTCGGCAATAAATCAGATTTAATAACCAAAATCTTACCACTAATGGACAGCCTTCTTAATTTCCACATATTTAGTTTTTTCAGCACTTTTCCCAATTTTGTCTCCCAATTAGTTTCTCCATCATTGTTATTTCCAAAGGATATTCCCAGTAAAGTCATTGGCCCCGCACACAGAGAGAACCCTAAAGGGTTATCAACTCTGTCCTTCCACTTTCCAAAGTATTTGATTTGGGATTTTCCTGTATTGACTCTAGAACCAGAAGCAACTGAGAATGTGTCGATGACCTGCATAGCTTCGCGCAGACAGAAATCATCTTTTAAATACAGTACAGTGTCATCTGCATACTGGGATATGGTCAAGGATTCACCACCAGGCAGCTGTATACCCTTGATGTTAACATTTTTCCTGATTGCACATGCCAGCGTTTCAATGAATAGCACATACAAGGGGGCTGATGCTGGACATCCCTGTCTGACCCCTCTGGTTTGTTTAAAGAATTCACCAAGGTTGCCATTAACATTAACACTGCTTCCGACTTCTGTGTATAAAATCCTCAACCAACTCCTGAATCTAGCACCGAAGCCAAATTTCTTTAGTGTCCTAAACAAAAAATTGTGATCAACTCTGTCAAAGGCTTTTTCCTGGTCAAGACTGAGGACAATTAGTGGTATATTTCTGTCCTGAGAATAAGATAGTATATCTCTATGCATTTGTAAATTCCAGTTTAGTTGCCTGCCAGGTACTGCACATGTCTGATCTGAGCCGATGATTAAGGGTAGAGCTGACACCAAACGGTTTGTCAAAACCTTACTAAAAATCTTATAATCTGTACAAAGCATTGTTAGAGGCCTGTAGTTTGATATTTTGTTGACATCACCTTTTTTAAACAGCAGGGATATCACCCCTTTTCTCATGGATTCCCCCATAATCCCAGATGTACATATATAAGTGAACAACTCTAACAGCCATGACCCAATGTCTTCCCAAAATATTATATAAAATTCTTTTGTGATCCCATCTATTCCTGGCACCTTGCCCTTTTTCAAAGACATGGTTGCCCTCAGGATTTCTTCTAAAGTAAAATCTTTATCTAGCTCTGTTCTCAGATCTTCAGGTATGAATCTGTCTATATTGTCTAACAATGTTGCACCTTTCATGTAGTCAACCTTTTCTGCTTTAAAAAACGTAGAAAAATGATTAGAGATAACTTGAGCAATCCCATCAGGATCGTTAATCTCCTCACCTGTTTCATTTAAAACGGAAACTATGCTCCTCCTCTTTGCCTGTGCTTTGGACTGTCTAAAGAAGTAGGGAGAACACTTTTCGTCACTCTCCCACTTCTCTCTAAGACACCGGAATTTATAGGCCTCTGCTCTGTTGTGAAAAAATAACCTCTGTTTATCTTGCAAATGTTTCAGCAAGTCCTTATCAATTTGTCCACCTGCATTTCTCTGTTCCATTAATTTATTTATGGCTTTTTGCAGTCGGTAGTATAATTTAAATTCCTCTTTCCTTGATTCTTTTGAGTAATTCTGTGTGTAGTATCTAATACGCAGCTTTGTGCTTTCCCACCATTCACAGACATTTTCATAAAATACTCTCATATGAAAGCAATCTTTTAGAAAACACTTTAATGCTACCCTAAACTGCTGGAGCTCTAGAATATTGTTGTTTAATTTCCAATACCCTTTACCATTTTTGATCATCATTGAGGTTAGTTTTACTGAGAGCATGTTGTGATCTGTGTAAAAAACTGGTGATACTTTCGCCCCTGTCACCTGAAATTCTACCGGACAAAATATATAGTCTATCCTACTCTTCGCCCCTCTACTATTTGACCATGTGAAGCCAAGATCGTCTGGGTTAGCTTTTTTATATGAATCCACCAAATTATACTTTGTAACAATATTTATTAAACTGGCCTCGGCCTTGCTGCCCTCACTTTGGGAATTGAAGTCTCCTCCAATTACCACATGGCGGTTGGTCATGAAAGCAGTGTCAAGACTAAGAAAAAGCTCCCTTCTCTCCTTTGGAGAAGAGTGGGCATATATGTTAATAACTCTTAACCCCTTTCCCTTCCAGTCAATATCTGTTACCAAAACCCTCCCCTGTACCACTGAAAAACTGCCAACCACTTGGACTTCATTATTCCCACATAGTGTTCCCACCCCAGATGAATGGACCCCCCCAATGCTCCACCTAGATTCACCTTTGGTCCACTCTTTTGAGAATAGGTTCACGTCGTCTTCATTTTTCAAGTGGACCTCTTGCAAAAGGCATAAAGAAAAGTTGATTGAACATAAATGAGAAAAGACCACTTCCCTTTTGGCCTTGTTCCTCAAACCTCTAACATTTATGGAAACTATATGTAATGAGGACATTCTGGTAAATGAGGAATGAGACAAAAAACAAAACAAACAAACAAACCATCAAAGACGAGACACTGTGTTTTCTCTAATTTTCAACTTCACAGTCAAATTCAATGCCTTCCCTATGTGTCTTTTCCTCGGGCACCGCGTGCCCTGAGTTGGGGGTATTACCCTCTGGAAGCAATGAGCATTGCTCTGAAACCAAATCCCTGTCAGAGTTGTTCGGAGCCAGGGACTCCACCAGGACACACCCGGACGGGGGCATGCTGCCGTCAGAGTCTGTCACCTTAGTCTGCACTGGAATTTGTCCATGTTCTCCACCCTCCAGCCCATCCACCCTGGCAGCAGCCTTCACATCCTGATCGCTGTTCACCTGCAGCCCCTCCATCTCCCCTTCCTCCTGCGACTCCTCCACAACCTCAGAAAGAACACTGAACACGCTATCCACTCCCAGGGGCACAGCGCTTGTCTCGATCCTCCTTTTTTTCCCCTTGCCTCCCCTGCTTTCCACTGTGGTCCACTCAGGAACAGGTTGGCTCTCCTCTGAGGTTGTAGTCTCCTCCCCCTTCTTCTTCTCTGGGGGAGGTGCTCGTTCAGGTGGATCAACCACATTTGCCTCAATCTCATTGTCCACAAACATTTGATCAATTACCTCGTTAATTGCTCTCAGGGAGGAGGCATCAGGATCTTCGCACATTGGTCGCCTTACAATGCTTGCATAGGAGGAGCGGACCTCAGGGCAGTGCTTAAATAAATGTCCTTCAGACCCACAAAGATTGCATTTTCTGGAACGGTCACAAGTCCCCATTTTGTGTCCTAGACCCTTGCAATTTCTGCACCTCACCTGCGTGCAGGATTCTGCCGTGTGACCAAAGTCTGTGCATTTTCTGCAGTAAATAGGCTGGCCCGAGTAGTACAGATATCCTCTATTTGTGCCTATGGTGAAGGAGGCAGGGGGGTGGTGGTAGCCATCGTGACCATCTGGGTCATCCTTCAGCCGCACACGACATTGTCTTTTTCCAGTCCAAACGTCAAGAGAGTCCCTGATTTCCCTCATGCTCGAAATCACTGTCACATGCTTAGAAAGGAAGTATCTGGTTGCTTCTTCAGTTACCCAGGGATTATAGTTATGAATTGTGATAACACGCTCACCAGTTCGGCAAAGGCTTTGAATCTGGTACTCCCTCAGTGGTCCATCAGCCAAACGATCAGCCAACCTTTTCGTTTCCTCCATCTTGGTGAGATTATAGAACGTAACATCAAAAAAACGGTCGGTGGCATTTCTCTGCAAGCAGAGGAGGTCATCTATCTTGAGGGACAAGGCTCCAAAAAGAATATTAACTCCAAATTCTCTCCTATCCAAAAAAACTTCAGTACTCTTCCAAATGAATCTCAAAGTATTTTTCAGCACGGGAAGTCCCTGCTGTGAAACTGTTGCTGACGTCATTATGACAATCCACGTCCGCAAACCCTTCTCACCTGGCTAGATCTTAGCCAAAAGGCCGAGAAGCGATAACCCACAAGTGTTGGATGTCCAACCTAACCTCTTGGCACAAATCTCCCTTGCTGTGGTACCCCGTTTGTAGGTGTGCATAACAATGGCTGCTCATCACCTCCGCCCAAGCTCTCCTTTGTGGACACCTGATTGCTGACCTAGACAGCTCTTTGACTTTTCACAATTTCATAAGGCTCAGCCATACAGCAAAGCCTGCCAAAAATAGATTCAACTCATGTTTGTTCCTCTCCACGGAAGTCTTTAGTAAAAGGCGAAAGACTTGTGCGTTATGAAGAGAAACCAGAGTCAGCATGGCCCTCTGCTCGAGAGCAGCGGTGGAGCCTCTCGGTCACAGTCACCACCTTCGCGGTGGGCCTCTCTTTGCTTTCCGCATGTCAGATTCTAGTATACAACATTCCCACCACGCCCCCATCTGCCAACACAAATTATACAAGGCTTTATTTGCTCCTGCCCTGACTAGTGATTGGCTTTTAAGCCTTTTTAAGCAATACATCCTTGAACCACTTACATTGGGTCCAAAAGCGGACTCTGCTTTCTCACCAAGTCTCCCAGGAGATGTTGAGTGAAAACACGTTTCAGTTTTTGACAAATGCTTCTGATTCTATTTGGAATCCAGTTGATGCTCATTGTGACCCCGTGGAGATTCATGCATAATCGCTTCACAAGGCAGTGAGTCATCAGAGCAGTTTTGCACACTTGTCAAACTCTGCCAGGCCATTCCCTCAGTTTCATTGACCCAGTGTAGAATTCACCTTGAAACCTCCACAATTGTTTGAGTGCTTGCTTTTCTACAAGGTAAGAACAGAGTGCACCGTTCCCAGCGGCACTGCAATGCTAGGTCGATGCGTGGAGAGAAGGGAGCAAGCTCCAAATTTCTGCTCCTCTTGCCAAAAATCTGCTTAATATGTAGTCCTCATATAGAGGACATATCAGATATTAAACTGATAAGAACAGATACTACACTTGATCTTAGCCAAAAGGCCGAGAAGCGATAATCCACAAGTGTTGGATGTCCACGCTAACCTCTTGGCACAAATCTCCCTTGCTGTGGTACCCCGTTTGTAGGTGTGCATTACAATGGCTGCTCATCACCTCCGCCCAAGCTCTCCTTTGTGGACACCTGATTGCTGACCTAGACAGCTCTTTGACTTTTCACAATTTCATAAGGCTCAGCCAAACAGCAAAGCCTGCCAAAAATAGATTCAACTCATGTTTGTTCCTCTGCACGGAAGTCTTTAGTAAAAGGCGAAAGACTTGTGCGTTATGAAGAGAAACCAGAGTCAGCATGGCCCTCTGGTCGAGAGCAGCGGTGGAGCCTCTCGGTCACAGTCACCACCTTCGCGGTGGGCCTCTCTTTGCTTTCCGCATGTCAGATTCTAGTATACAACATTCCCACCACGCCCCCATCTGCCAACACAAATTATACAAGGCTTTATTTGCTCCTGCCCTGACTAGTGATTGGCTTTTAAGCCTTTTTAAGCAATACATCCCTGAACCACTTACATTGGGTCCAAAAGCGGACTCTGCTTTCTCACCAAGTCTCCCAGGAGATGTTGAGTGAAAACACGTTTCAGTTTTTGACAAATGCTTCTGATTCTATTTGGAATCCAGTTGATGCTCATTGTGACCCCGTGGAGATTCATGCATAATCGCTTCACAAGGCAGTGAGTCATCAGAGCAGTTTTGCACACTTGTCAAACTCTGCCAGGCCATTCCCTCAGTTTCATTGACCCATTGTAGAATTCACCTTGAAACCTCCACAATTGTTTGAGTGTTTGCTTTTCTACAAGGTAAGAACAGAGTGCACCGTTCCCAGCGGCACTGCAATGCTAGGTCGATGCGTGGAGAGAAGGGAGCAAGCTCCAAATTTCTGCTCCTCTTGCCAAAAATCTGCTTAATATGTGGTCCTCATATAGAGGACATATCAGATATTAAACTGATAAGAACAGATACTACACTTGATCTTAGCCAAAAGGCCGAGAAGCGATAACCCACAAGTGTTGGATGTCCAACCTAACCTCTTGGCACAAATCTCCCTTGCTGTGGTACCCCGTTTGTAGGTGTGCATAACAATGGCTGCTCATCACCTCCGCCCAAGCTCTCCTTTGTGGACACTTGATTGCTGACCTAAACAGCTCTTTGACTTTTCACAATTTCATAAGGCTCAGCCATACAGCAAAGCCTGCCAAAAATAGATTCAACTCATGTTTGTTCCTCTCCACGGAAGTCTTTAGTAAAAGGCGAAAGACTTGTGCGTTATGAAGAGAAACCAGAGTCAGCATGGCCGTCTGCTCGAGAGCAGCGGTGGAGCCTCTCGGTCACAGTCACCACCTTCGCGGTGGGCCTCTCTTTGCTTTCCGCATGTCAGATTCTAGTATACAACATTCCCACCACGCCCCCATCTGCCAACACAAATTATACAAGGCTTTATTTGCTCCTGCCCTGACTAGTGATTGGCTTTTAAGCCTTTTTAAGCAATACATCCTTGAACCACTTACATTGGGTCCAAAAGCGGACTCTGCTTTCTCACCAAGTCTCCCAGGAGATGTTGAGTGAAAACACGTTTCAGTTTTTGACAAATGCTTCTGATTCTATTTGGAATCCAGTTGATGCTCATTGTGACCCCGTGGAGATTCATGCATAATCGCTTCACAAGGCAGTGAGTCATCAGAGCAGTTTTGCACACTTGTCAAACTCTGCCAGGCCATTCCCTCAGTTTCATTGACCCAGTGTAGAATTCACCTTGAAACCTCCACAATTGTTTGAGTGTTTGCTTTTCTACAAGGTAAGAACAGAGTGCACCGTTCCCAGCGGCACTGCAATGCTAGGTCGATGCGTGGAGAGAAGGGAGCAAGCTCCAAATTTCTGCTCCTCTTGCCAAAAATCTGCTTAATATGTAGTCCTCATATAGAGGACATATCAGATATTAAACTGATAAGAACAGATTTTTTTTTTTTTTTTTTTTTTTTTTTTGGAATATTTTTTTATTTAATTCACTCATGAGCAGTACAATACTTTACATTACAGAGATCATCATCTCTCCACACCTTAAGACCTCCAGAATTCTATCGGACTAAAAGAAAATAAGAGGAGGTACAATAAAAGACTCTTTCATGAGTTCAGTCTACAGATTGTCAAAAATAATTTTCCATCGATCTTTAATTGAGTCGATGCCCCATTTGCTCGCCTCCAATTTAAGTTTTCGCCGCATAATGTCTTCAATACTGTGTGTAGTGTTTTCTATCGACCACTTTTCCGTCTCATTTATTATACTACCTCTTACCTCCCATAACTTAGCCTTCACAATTGATGTAAGTTCTAAGGCTTTGCACACACCTTTGTCCCCCTCTAAACTAAAATCCATGAACAGAACTTTTTCCCAGTTCACCTCTTTTAGAAAACCGAATCTTTGGCCCAATTTCTTCCACAATTGTTTTGCAAAGGGACATTCAAATAATGCATGTTCCACGGTTTCTACCCCATTGCATCCACGTCTTGGGCATATCCTATTTAATGTTAAATCATGATTAAATAGAGTATTCCTCACAGGTAATTTCCTATGAAGCACCAACCAATTAAAATCTCTTAATCTGTTTTCTAGACTCTTGCATTGGGTTCTTCTCCACACGTCACTATGAACATGCAAACCATCTTTAGGGTCAAACTTAGCAATCAACGTTTCATACAGCTTTTTGTGATTAACTATTGAATCTCTTTTCCAACACTCCTTGTATTTCTTTGCCCAACTTATCATTTTTTTATAATGATCTGGCATGACCTCTGCTTTCGGAAAACTGTTTTCCCATTTCGCCACAAGAGGTCTCAGATGGATAGAGAGCCAGAATTTAATCAATGGTTGGCATTTGTGTTCAGGTGGGTTTAACATTATTCTACATGTATTTGAAAAAAACAAAACTTTGAACTTCAAACCTAAATTTGGCATGTCCCTACCACCTCTTTCGACCGGCTGATACATTGTAGCTCTTTTAATGTATTCATACCCTCCCCATATGAACTGAAACAGAGATTTTTGAAGTTTTAAACAAACTAAAGCCGGCATGGGGAAAATATAAGCCACATGAAGTAATGTCGGCAATAAATCAGATTTAATAACCAAAATCTTACCACTAATGGACAGCCTTCTTAATTTCCACATATTTAGTTTTTTCAGCACTTTTCCCAATTTTGTCTCCCAATTAGTTTCTCCATCATTGTTATTTCCAAAGGATATTCCCAGTAAAGTCATTGGCCCCGCACACAGAGAGAACCCTAAAGGGTTATCAACTCTGTCCTTCCACTTTCCAAAGTATTTGATTTGGGATTTTCCTGTATTGACTCTAGAACCAGAAGCAACTGAGAATGTGTCGATGACCTGCATAGCTTCGCGCAGACAGAAATCATCTTTTAAATACAGTACAGTGTCATCTGCATACTGGGATATGGTCAAGGATTCACCACCAGGCAGCTGTATACCCTTGATGTTAACATTTTTCCTGATTGCACATGCCAGCGTTTCAATGAATAGCACATACAAGGGGGCTGATGCTGGACATCCCTGTCTGACCCCTCTGGTTTGTTTAAAGAATTCACCAAGGTTGCCATTAACATTAACACTGCTTCCGACTTCTGTGTATAAAATCCTCAACCAACTCCTGAATCTAGCACCGAAGCCAAATTTCTTTAGTGTCCTAAACAAAAAATTGTGATCAACTCTGTCAAAGGCTTTTTCCTGGTCAAGACTGAGGACAATTAGTGGTATATTTCTGTCCTGAGAATAAGATAGTATATCTCTATGCATTTGTAAATTCCAGTTTAGTTGCCTGCCAGGTACTGCACATGTCTGATCTGAGCCGATGATTAAGGGTAGAGCTGACACCAAACGGTTTGTCAAAACCTTACTAAAAATCTTATAATCTGTACAAAGCATTGTTAGAGGCCTGTAGTTTGATATTTTGTTGACATCACCTTTTTTAAACAGCAGGGATATCACCCCTTTTCTCATGGATTCCCCCATAATCCCAGATGTACATATATAAGTGAACAACTCTAACAGCCATGACCCAATGTCTTCCCAAAATATTATATAAAATTCTTTTGTGATCCCATCTATTCCTGGCACCTTGCCCTTTTTCAAAGACATGGTTGCCCTCAGGATTTCTTCTAAAGTAAAATCTTTATCTAGCTCTGTTCTCAGATCTTCAGGTATGAATCTGTCTATATTGTCTAACAATGTTGCACCTTTCATGTAGTCAACCTTTTCTGCTTTAAAAAACGTAGAAAAATGATTAGAGATAACTTGAGCAATCCCATCAGGATCGTTAATCTCCTCACCTGTTTCATTTAAAACGGAAACTATGCTCCTCCTCTTTGCCTGTGCTTTGGACTGTCTAAAGAAGTAGGGAGAACACTTTTCGTCACTCTCCCACTTCTCTCTAAGACACCGGAATTTATAGGCCTCTGCTCTGTTGTGAAAAAATAACCTCTGTTTATCTTGCAAATGTTTCAGCAAGTCCTTATCAATTTGTCCACCTGCATTTCTCTGTTCCATTAATTTATTTATGGCTTTTTGCAGTCGGTAGTATAATTTAAATTCCTCTTTCCTTGATTCTTTTGAGTAATTCTGTGTGTAGTATCTAATACGCAGCTTTGTGCTTTCCCACCATTCACAGACATTTTCATAAAATACTCTCATATGAAAGCAATCTTTTAGAAAACACTTTAATGCTACCCTAAACTGCTGGAGCTCTAGAATATTGTTGTTTAATTTCCAATACCCTTTACCATTTTTGATCATCATTGAGGTTAGTTTTACTGAGAGCATGTTGTGATCTGTGTAAAAAACTGGTGATACTTTCGCCCCTGTCACCTGAAATTCTACCGGACAAAATATATAGTCTATCCTACTCTTCGCCCCTCTACTATTTGACCATGTGAAGCCAAGATCGTCTGGGTTAGCTTTTTTATATGAATCCACCAAATTATACTTTGTAACAATATTTATTAAACTGGCCTCGGCCTTGCTGCCCTCACTTTGGGAATTGAAGTCTCCTCCAATTACCACATGGCGGTTGGTCATGAAAGCAGTGTCCAGACTAAGAAAAAGCTCCCTTCTCTCCTTTGGAGAAGAGTGGGCATATATGTTAATAACTCTTAACCCCTTTCCCTTCCAGTCAATATCTGTTACCAAAACCCTCCCCTGTACCACTGAAAAACTGCCAACCACTTGGACTTCATTATTCCCACATAGTGTTCCCACCCCAGATGAATGGACCCCCCCAATGCTCCACCTAGATTCACCTTTGGTCCACTCTTTTGAGAATAGGTTCACGTCGTCTTCATTTTTCAAGTGGACCTCTTGCAAAAGGCATAAAGAAAAGTTGATTGAACATAAATGAGAAAAGACCACTTCCCTTTTGGCCTTGTTCCTCAAACCTCTAACATTTATGGAAACTATATGTAATGAGGACATTCTGGTAAATGAGGAATGAGACAAAAAACAAAACAAACAAACAAACCATCAAAGACGAGACACTGTGTTTTCTCTAATTTTCAACTTCACAGTCAAATTCCTCGGGCACCGCGTGCCCTGAGTTGGGGGTATTACCCTCTGGAAGCAATGAGCATTGCTCTGAAACCAAATCCCTGTCAGAGTTGTTCGGAGCCAGGGACTCCACCAGGACACACCCGGACGGGGGCATGCTGCCGTCAGAGTCTGTCACCTCAGTCTGCACTGGAATTTGTCCATGTTCTCCACCCTCCAGCCCATCCACCCTGGCAGCAGCCTTCACATCCTGATCGCTGTTCACCTGCAGCCCCTCCATCTCCCCTTCCTCCTGCGACTCCTCCACAACCTCAGAAAGAACACTGAACACGCTATCCACTCCCAGGGGCACAGCGCTTGTCTCGATCCTCCTTTTTTTCCCCTTGCCTCCCCTGCTTTCCACTGTGGTCCACTCAGGAACAGGTTGGCTCTCCTCTGAGGTTGTAGTCTCCTCCCCCTTCTTCTTCTCTGGGGGAGGTGCTCGTTCAGGTGGATCAACCACATTTGCCTCAATCTCATTGTCACCAAACATTTGATCAATTACCTCGTTAATTGCTCTCAGGGAGGAGGCATCAGGATCTTCGCACATTGGTCGCCTTACAATGCTTGCATAGGAGGAGCGGACCTCAGGGCAGTGCTTAAATAAATGTCCTTCAGACCCACAAAGATTGCATTTTCTGGAACGGTCACAAGTCCCCATTTTGTGTCCTAGACCCTTGCAATTTCTGCACCTCACCTGCGTGCAGGATTCTGCCGTGTGACCAAAGTCTGTGCATTTTCTGCAGTAAATAGGCTGGCCCGAGTAGTACAGATATCCTCTATTTGTGCCTATGGTGAAGGAGGCAGGGGGGTGGTGGTAGCCATCGTGACCATCTGGGTCATCCTTCAGCCGCACACGACATTGTCTTTTTCCAGTCCAAACGTCAAGAGAGTCCCTGATTTCCCTCATGCTCGAAATCACTGTCACATGCTTAGAAAGGAAGTATCTGGTTGCTTCTTCAGTTACCCAGGGATTATAGTTATGAATTGTGATAACCCGCTCACCAGTTCGGCAAAGGCTTTGAATCTGGTACTCCCTCAGTGGTCCATCAGCCAAACGATCAGCCAACCTTTTCGTTTCCTCCATCTTGGTGAGATTATAGAACGTAACATCAAAAAAACGGTCGGTGGCATTTCTCTGCAAGCAGAGGAGGTCATCTATCTTGAGGGACAAGGCTCCAAAAAGAATATTAACTCCAAATTCTCTCCTATCCAAAAAAACTTCAGTACTCTTCCAAATGAATCTCAAAGTATTTTTCAGCACGGGAAGTCCCTGCTGTGAAACTGTTGCTGACGTCATTATGACAATCCACGTCCGCAAACCCTTCTCACCTGGCTAGATCTTAGCCAAAAGGCCGAGAAGCGATAACCCACAAGTGTTGGATGTCCAACCTAACATCTTGGCACAAATCTCCCTTGCTGTGGTACCCCGTTTGTAGGTGTGCATAACAATGGCTGCTCATCACCTCCGCCCAAGCTCTCCTTTGTGGACACTTGATGGCTGACCTAAACAGCTCTTTGACTTTTCACAATTTCATAAGGCTCAGCCATACAGCAAAGCCTGCCAAAAATAGATTCAACTCATGTTTGTTCCTCTCCACGGAAGTCTTTAGTAAAAGGCGAAAGACTTGTGCGTTATGAAGAGAAACCAGAGTCAGCATGGCCCTCTGCTCGAGAGCAGCGGTGGAGCCTCTCGGTCACAGTCACCACCTTCGCGGTGGGCCTCTCTTTGCTTTCCGCATGTCAGATTCTAGTATACAACATTCCCACCACGCCCCCATCTGCCAACACAAATTATACAAGGCTTTATTTGCTCCTGCCCTGACTAGTGATTGGCTTTTAATCAATCAATCAATCAATCAAATTTTATTTGTATAGCCCATATTCACAAATTACAATTCATCTCATAGGGCTTTAACAGGGTGTGACATCCTCTGTCCTTAACCCTCAGCAAGAGTAAGGAAAAACTACAAAAAACCCTTTTAACAGGGTAAAAATATGTAGAAACCTCAGAGAGAGCCACATGTGAGGGATCCCTCTCCCAGGACGGACAGAAGTGCAATAGATGCCACGTGCAGGAGAACATCATCAATAATCAAAGTCTCTAGCAGCATTGATGAAGCACAGTCCATGCTCAGCAACCATCTAGACCACGATCCACCATCCAGACCAGACGCCACTTCAGTCCTCAGTCACCGTCCACCGCCGCCCACCAGGAGGACCCATCACAAGCCACCACTGCGGTCCTGGTCCACCGCCCGTGCCCAATGCCAACGCGACACAGGGTCCGCCACCAGCACCACGATCAGCCCACATGACTCAGAATCCGCCACACTGGATCCAACACCGCGACCCCCGGTGCGTGATCCACAAACCGTAATCCATGGTGCGGCCACAGAGGCCCTGGATCTGCGGGTGATAAAGCAAAGGGATTCCGGGGAAGGGGGATAGGGATGGAGAAGAGGAAGGAGAAGCTGGAAAGAGAAGCTCCGTGTGTCATGTGTCATAAAATAGAACAAGTAAAGTTCTGGCGCACTAATTAGCTCTAACTATAAGCTTTATCAAAAAGAAAGGTTTTGAGCCTACTTTTAAACGAACAGATGGTGACTGCCTCCCGAACTGAAAGTGGTAGATTATTCCACAGCCGAGGGGCTTGATGGCTAAAAGCTCTGGCTCCTACTCTACTTTTAGAGAATTTAGGGACGACAAGTAGGCTTGAATTCTGGGAGCGGAGTGCTCTGGTGGGTTTATAAGGTATTAACAGCTCTTTAAGGTATAAAGGCGCTATATTATTAAGGGCCTTGAAGGTGAGGAGGAGAATTTTAAATTCTATTCTAGATTTAACTGGAAGCCAGTGTAGCGATGCTAATATTGGAGAAATGTGCTCTCTTCTCTTTGTTCTCGTCAGGACACGTGCTGCAGCATTTTGGACAAGCTGTAGAGTCTTTAACGACTTCCTGCTGGAGCCTGATAATAATGAATTACAATAGTCCAGTCTCGATGTAACAAAGGCGTGGACTAGTTTTTCTGCATCTTTTTGTGAAAGGACATGTCTAATTTTTGAAATATTACGCAAGTGGAAAAAAGCGGTCCTAGAAATTTGTTTTAAGTGACTATTAAAGGATAAATCAGGATCGAAGATCACTCCCAAGTTCCTGACTGTTTCATTGGAAGCAAGGGCAATGTCGTCTAGCGCAGCTATATCATTAGATAATGCATCTCTAAGGTGTTTGGGGCCAAGTATTATAACCTCTGTTTTGTCTGAGTTTAATAAGAGAAAATTGCGGGTCATCCAGGTTTTTATGTCCTTGAGACATGTTCGAAGTTTAGTTAATTGATTACTTTGTTCAGGTTTTATTGACAAATATAACTGGGTGTCATCCGCATAGCAGTGGAAATTTACCGAGTGTGTCCTGATAATGTTTCCTAGTGGAAGCATATATAATGAGAATAAAATTGGGCCGAGCACAGAGCCCTGTGGAACACCATGATTAACTTTGGTGCGCACAGATGACTCATCATTAATTTGCACAAATTGGGAGCGATCAGAAAAATACGATTTAAACCAGTTAAGGGCGGTTCCATTAATGTTAATTAACTGTTTTAGTCTTTGTAATAAAATTTGATGGTCAATTGTGTCGAATGCTGCACTGAGATCTAACAGAACGAGGACAGACACAAGTCCCTGATCTGAGGCTATTAAAAGGTCATTAGTGACTTTTGCCAAGGCTGTCTCTGTACTGTGATTGGCTCTAAACCCCGATTGAAAGTCTTCATATATATTATTTTCCTGGAGAAACTCACACAGCTGATTGGCTACCACTTTTTCTAAGATTTTAGAAATGAAGGAGAGGTTAGATATTGGTCTGTAATTGGCTAAAACCTCTGGGTCTAGGGTGGGTTTTTTGAGTAGGGGTTTGATGACAGCTATTTTAAAAGACTGTGGTACATAACCTGATGATAATGACAGATTGATAATGTTAAGTAACGAACTATCAATTAGGGGCAGAATGTCTTTAAGTAAGTTGGTAGGAATGGGATCTAAGATACAGGTTGTTGGTTTAGAACCTGAGATTAATTTGGTAAACTGATCACGGGTGATCAGAGAGAAGCTGTCTAAGTAATGGGTAGGATTCTCAGCCGTTTCTGAGATCTCTGTTGTTGGGAGGGTATTAGTGCCAATTGAGGGCAGGAGATGGTTGATTTTATTTCTAATAGTTTGAATTTTATCATTAAAAAAGGTCATAAAGATATTGCTATTTAGGGATGGAGGAATACTGGGTTCGGTGGAGTTGTGACTCTCTGTCAGCCTGGCTACAGTGCAGAAGAGAAACCTGGGGTTATTTTTATTCTCTTCTATTAGTTTTGAATAGTAGGCGGCTCTTACTTTGTGGAGAGCCTTTTTATATTCTTTAACACTATTCTTCCAGTCTATGAGGTTTTCAACATTGTTGCTGGAGCGCCACTTCCTTTCTAGTTTTCTTGATAATTGTTTTAACTCATTTGTCTGGGAATTATACCACGGAGCTAATTTACTATGTTTGACATTTTTCTTTTTTAGAGGCGCTATTGAGTCTAATGTTAATCGTAATGAGTCTGCAGAGCTATCGACGAGGTGGTCGATCTCAATGGAGCTCAGGGTTTTAAAGAATTTGTTGTTTATATCTACTGCTAATACGGGTTTAAATGTAATTGGGATTATTTCCTTAAATTTAGCTACAGCACTATCAGGTAGACATCTAGAAAATGAATTTTTTATTAGTGGCATATATTCAGTTATTGAAAAATCAAAGGTTATTAAATTATGGTCTGATAGAACTGGATTGCGCGGAAGTACTGTTAAATTTTCAATTGCGACACCGTACGATAATACAAGGTCAAGTGTGTGGTTACCACAATGAGTAGGTTTGTGCACACACTGACTGAAACCAATAGAGTCTAGTATTGAAATAAATGCTACGCTAAGGCAATCTTTATTATTATCAACATGAATATTAAAGTCACCAACAATAATAATTTTATCGGTCTTTAGGACTAAGTTTGATAAAAACTCAGGGAATTCCTTTAAAAATTCAGTATAAGCCCTGGGAGCACGGTAAACTACGGCAAATATGATTGGCTGTTGGTGGTTCCTTGATTGGCGTGGAAGACTAAGAACCAGACATTCAAATGACTTGTAGCTGAGTTTAGGTTTAGGATTAATTGATAGACTGGAGTTAAAAATAGCAGCAACTCCACCTCCTCGCCCAATTTCTCTAGGAACCTGTGAATTGATATGACTGGGGGGAGTAGATTCATTTAGACTGACATAATCATCAGGATGCAGCCACGTCTCAGTGAGGGACAATAAATCTATGTTGTAATCAGAGACTATTTCATTAACTAAAAGAGCCTTTTTTTTCCAGTGATCTAATGTTTAAAAGACCACATTTAAAAGTCTGGGTTTCCTGTATTGTTTCAGAGGTTGTTTTAATTTGTATTAAATTTTTGTGTGGAGTTCTCGTTCTATTATTGTTTAATTTCAATAATTTAATCGGACGGTGAACAGACACAATCTCTATGGGGTTTTGTGACTGATCCAGAGGGAGCGCAGAGAAGTGTTTAGCACTGCAGCTCTGCTTCCTGGTCCCAACTATGGGTTGTCATGTTATAGACTTAGTAATATTCCTAGATAAGAGAGCTGCTCCATCCCAAGTGGGATGAACGCCGTCTCTCCTAACAAGACCAGGTTTTCTCAAAAAAGTTAGCCAATTATCTATAAAGCCCACGCCGTTTACAGGACACCACCTCGACAGCCAGCGGTTAAAAGACAACATGCGGCTAAACATGTCATCACCTGTTGTGTTAGGGAGCGGGCCAGAGAAAACTACTGTGTCCGACATCGGACACAGGCATTTTAAGCCTTTTTAAGCAATACATCCTTGAACCACTTACATTGGGTCCAAAAGCGGACTCTGCTTTCTCACCAAGTCTCCCAGGAGATGTTGAGTGAAAACACGTTTCAGTTTTTGACAAATGCTTCTGATTCTATTTGGAATCCAGTTGATGCTCATTGTGACCCCGTGGAGATTCATGCATAATCGCTTCACAAGGCAGTGAGTCATCAGAGCAGTTTTGCACACTTGTCAAACTCTGCCAGGCCATTCCCTCAGTTTCATTGACCCAGTGTAGAATTCACCTTGAAACCTCCACAATTGTTTGAGTGCTTGCTTTTCTACAAGGTAAGAACAGAGTGCACCGTTCCCAGCGGCACTGCAATGCTAGGTCGATGCGTGGAGAGAAGGGAGCAAGCTCCAAATTTCTGCTCCTCTTGCCAAAAATCTGCTTAATATGTAGTCCTCATATAGAGGACATATCAGATATTAAACTGATAAGAACAGATACTACACTTGATCTTAGCCAAAAGGCCGAGAAGCGATAATCCACAATTGTTGGATGTCCAAGCTAACCTCTTGGCACAAATCTCCCTTGCTGTGGTACCCCGTTTGTAGGTGTGCATAACAATGGCTGCTCATCACCTCCGCCCAAGCTCTCCTTTGTGGACACCTGATTGCTGACCTAGACAGCTCTTTGACTTTTCAAAATTTCATAAGGCTCAGCCATACAGCAAAGCCTGCCAAAAATAGATTCAACTCATGTTTGTTCCTCTCCACGGAAGTCTTTAGTAAAAGGCGAAAGACTTGTGCGTTATGAAGAGAAACCAGAGTCAGCATGGCCCTCTGCTCGAGAGCAGCGGTGGAGCCTCTCGGTCACAGTCACCACCTTCGCGGTGGACCTCTCTTTGCTTTCCGCATGTCAGATTCTAGTATACAACATTCCCACCACGCCCCCATCTGCCAACACAAATTATACAAGGCTTTATTTGCTCCTGCCCTGACTAGTGATTGGCTTTTAAGCCTTTTTAAGCGATACATCCCTGAACCACTTACATTGGGTCCAAAAGCGGACTCTGCTTTCTCACCAAGTCTCCCAGGAGATGTTGAGTGAAAACACGTTTCAGTTTTTGACAAATGCTTCTGATTCTATTTGGAATCCAGTTGATGCTCATTGTGACCCCGTGCAGAGTCATGCATAATCACTTCACAAGGCAGTGAGTCATAAGAGCAGTTTTGCACACTTGTCAAACTCTGCCAGGCCATTCCCTCAGTTTCATTCACCCAGTGTAGAATTCACCTTGAAACCTCCACAATTGTTTGAGTGTTTGGTTTTCTACAAGGTAAGAACAGAGTGCACCGTTCCGAGCGGCACTGCAATGCTAGGTCGATGCGTGGAGAGAAGGGAGCAAGCTCCAAATTTCTGCTCCTCTTGCCAAAAATCTGCTTAATATGTAGTCCTCATATAGAGCACATATCAGATATTAAACTGATAAGAACAGATTTTTTTTTTTTTTGGAATTTTTTTTTTATTTAATTCACTCATGAGCAGTACAATACTTTACATTACAAAGATCATCATCTCTCCACATCTTAAGACCTCCAGAATTCTATCGGACTAAAAGAAAATAAGAGGAGGTACAATAAAAGACTCTTTCATGAGTTCAGTCTACAGATTGTCAAAAATAATTTTCCATCGATCTTTAATTGAGTCGATGCCCCATTTGCTCGCCTCCAATTTAAGTTTTCGCCGCATAATGTCTTCAATACTGTGTGTAGTGTTTTCTATCGACCACTTTTCCGTCTCATTTATTATACTACCTCTTACCTCCCATAACTTAGCCTTCACAATTGATGTAAGTTCTAAGGCTTTGCACACACCTTTGTCCCCCTCTAAACTAAAATCCATGAACAGAACTTTTTCCCAGTTCACCTCTTTTAGAAAACTGAATCTTTGGCCCAATTTCTTCCACAATTGTTTTGCAAAGGGACATTCAAATAATGCATGTTCCACCGTTTCTACCCCATTGCATCCACGTCTTGGGCATATCCTATTTAATGTTAAATCATGATTAAATAGAGTATTCCTCACAGGTAATTTCCTATGAAGCACCAACCAATTAAAATCTCTTAATCTGTTTTCTAGACTCTTGCATTGGGTTCTTGTCCACACGTCACTATGAACATGCAAACCATCTTTAGGGTCAAACTTAGCAATCAACGTTTCATACAGCTTTTTGTGATTAACTACTGAATCTCTTTTCCAACACTCCTTGTATTTCTTTGCCCAACTTATCATTTTTTTATAATGATCTGGCATGACCTCTGCTTTCGGAAAACTGTTTTCCCATTTCGCCACAAGAGGTCTCAGATGGATAGAGAGCCAGAATTTAATCAATGGTTGGCATTTGTGTTCAGGTGGGTTTAACATTATTCTACATGTATTTGAAAAAAACAAAACTTTGAACTTCAAACCTAAATTTGGCATGTCCCTACCACCTCTTTCGACCGGCTGATACATTGTAGCTCTTTTAATGTATTCATACCCTCCCCATATGAACTGAAACAGAGATTTTTGAAGTTTTAAACAAACTAAAGCCGGCATGGGGAAAATATAAGCCACATGAAGTAATGTCGGCAATAAATCAGATTTAATAACCAAAATCTTACCACTAATGGACAGCCTTCTTAATTTCCACATATTTAGTTTTTTCAGCACTTTTCCCAATTTTGTCTCCCAATTAGTTTCTCCATCATTGTTATTTCCAAAGGATATTCCCAGTAAAGTCATTGGCCCCGCACACAGAGAGAACCCTAAAGGGTTATCAACTCTGTCCTTCCACTTTCCAAAGTATTTGATTTGGGATTTTCCTGTATTGACTCTAGAACCAGAAGCAACTGAGAATGTGTCGATGACCTGCATAGCTTCGCGCAGACAGAAATCATCTTTTAAATACAGTACAGTGTCATCTGCATATTGGGATATGGTCAAGGATTCACCACCAGGCAGCTGTATACCCTTGATGTTAACATTTTTCCTGATTGCACATGCCAGCGTTTCAATGAATAGCACATACAAGGGGGCTGATGCTGGACATCCCTGTCTGACCCCTCTGGTTTGTTTAAAGAATTCACCAAGGTTGCCATTAACATTAACACTGCTTCCGACTTCTGTGTATAAAATCCTCAACCAACTCCTGAATCTAGCACCGAAGCCAAATTTCTTTAGTGTCCTAAACAAAAAATTGTGATCAACTCTGTCAAAGGCTTTTTCCTGGTCAAGACTGAGGACAATTAGTGGTATATTTCTGTCCTGAGAATAAGATAGTATATCTCTATGCATTTGTAAATTCCAGTTTAGTTGCCTGCCAGGTACTGCACATGTCTGATCTGAGCCGATGATTAAGGGTAGAGCTGACACCAAACGGTTTGTCAAAACCTTACTAAAAATCTTATAATCTGTACAAAGCATTGTTAGAGGCCTGTAGTTTGATATTTTGTTGACATCACCTTTTTTAAACAGCAGGGATATCACCCCTTTTCTCATGGATTCCCCCATAATCCCAGATGTACATATATAAGTGAACAACTCTAACAGCCATGACCCAATGTCTTCCCAAAATATTATATAAAATTCTTTTGTGATCCCATCTATTCCTGGCACCTTGCCCTTTTTCAAAGACATGGTTGCCCTCAGGATTTCTTCTAAAGTAAAATCTTTATCTAGCTCTGTTCTCAGATCTTCAGGTATGAATCTGTCTATATTGTCTAACAATGTTGCACCTTTCATGTAGTCAACCTTTTCTGCTTTAAAAAACGTAGAAAAATGATTAGAGATAACTTGAGCAATCCCATCAGGATCGTTAATCTCCTCACCTGTTTCATTTAAAACGGAAACTATGCTCCTCCTCTTTGCCTGTGCTTTGGACTGTCTAAAGAAGTAGGGAGAACACTTTTCGTCACTCTCCCACTTCTCTCTAAGACACCGGAATTTATAGGCCTCTGCTCTGTTGTGAAAAAATAACCTCTGTTTATCTTGCAAATGTTTCAGCAAGTCCTTATCAATTTGTCCACCTGCATTTCTCTGTTCCATTAATTTATTTATGGCTTTTTGCAGTCGGTAGTATAATTTAAATTCCTCTTTCCTTGATTCTTTTGAGTAATTCTGTGTGTAGTATCTAATACGCAGCTTTGTGCTTTCCCACCATTCACAGACATTTTCATAAAATACTCTCATATGAAAGCAATCTTTTAGAAAACACTTTAATGCTACCCTAAACTGCTGGAGCTCTAGAATATTGTTGTTTAATTTCCAATACCCTTTACCATTTTTGATCATCATTGAGGTTAGTTTTACTGAGAGCATGTTGTGATCTGTGTAAAAAACTGGTGATACTTTCGCCCCTGTCACCTGAAATTCTACCGGACAAAATATATAGTCTATCCTACTCTTCGCCCCTCTACTATTTGACCATGTGAAGCCAAGATCGTCTGGGTTAGCTTTTTTATATGAATCCACCAAATTATACTTTGTAACAATATTTATTAAACTGGCCTCGGCCTTGCTGCCCTCACTTTGGGAATTGAAGTCTCCTCCAATTACCACATGGCGGTTGGTCATGAAAGCAGTGTCAAGACTAAGAAAAAGCTCCCTTCTCTCCTTTGGAGAAGAGTGGGCATATATGTTAATAACTCTTAACCCCTTTCCCTTCCAGTCAATATCTGTTACCAAAACCCTCCCCTGTACCACTGAAAAACTGCCAACCACTTGGACTTCATTATTCCCACATAGTGTTCCCACCCCAGATGAATGGACCCCCCCAATGCTCCACCTAGATTCACCTTTGGTCCACTCTTTTGAGAATAGGTTCACGTCGTCTTCATTTTTCAAGTGGACCTCTTGCAAAAGGCATAAAGAAAAGTTGATTGAACATAAATGAGAAAAGACCACTTCCCTTTTGGCCTTGTTCCTCAAACCTCTAACATTTATGGAAACTATATGTAATGAGGACATTCTGGTAAATGAGGAATGAGACAAAAAACAAAACAAACAAACAAACCATCAAAGACGAGACACTGTGTTTTCTCTAATTTTCAACTTCACAGTCAAATTCAATGCCTTCCCTATGTGTCTTTTCCTCGGGCACCGCGTGCCCTGAGTTGGGGGTATTACCCTCTGGAAGCAATGAGCATTGCTCTGAAACCAAATCCCTGTCAGAGTTGTTCGGAGCCAGGGACTCCACCAGGACACACCCGGACGGGGGCATGCTGCCGTCAGAGTCTGTCACCTTAGTCTGCACTGGAATTTGTCCATGTTCTCCACCCTCCAGCCCATCCACCCTGGCAGCAGCCTTCACATCCTGATCGCTGTTCACCTGCAGCCCCTCCATCTCCCCTTCCTCCTGCGACTCCTCCACAACCTCAGAAAGAACACTGAACACGCTATCCACTCCCAGGGGCACAGCGCTTGTCTCGATCCTCCTTTTTTTCCCCTTGCCTCCCCTGCTTTCCACTGTGGTCCACTCAGGAACAGGTTGGCTCTCCTCTGAGGTTGTAGTCTCCTCCCCCTTCTTCTTCTCTGGGGGAGGTGCTCGTTCAGGTGGATCAACCACAATTGCCTCAATCTCATTGTCCACAAACATTTGATCAATTACCTCGTTAATTGCTCTCAGGGAGGAGGCATCAGGATCTTCGCACATTGGTCGCCTTACAATGCTTGCATAGGAGGAGCGGACCTCAGGGCAGTGCTTAAATAAATGTCCTTCAGACCCACAAAGATTGCATTTTCTGGAACGGTCACAAGTCCCCATTTTGTGTCCTAGACCCTTGCAATTTCTGCACCTCACCTGCGTGCAGGATTCTGCCGTGTGACCAAAGTCTGTGCATTTTCTGCAGTAAATAGGCTGGCCCGAGTAGTACAGATATCCTCTATTTGTGCCTATGGTGAAGGAGGCAGGGGGGTGGTGGTAGCCATCGTGACCATCTGGGTCATCCTTCAGCCGCACACGACATTGTCTTTTTCCAGTCCAAACGTCAAGAGAGTCCCTGATTTCCCTCATGCTCGAAATCACTGTCACATGCTTAGAAAGGAAGTATCTGGTTGCTTCTTCAGTTACCCAGGGATTATAGTTATGAATTGTGATAACCCGCTCACCAGTTCGGCAAAGGCTTTGAATCTGGTACTCCCTCAGTGGTCCATCAGCCAAACGATCAGCCAACCTTTTCGTTTCCTCCATCTTGGTGAGATTATAGAACGTAACATCAAAAAAACGGTCGGTGGCATTTCTCTGCAAGCAGAGGAGGTCATCTATCTTGAGGGACAAGGCTCCAAAAAGAATATTAACTCCAAATTCTCTCCTATCCAAAAAAACTTCAGTACTCTTCCAAATGAATCTCAAAGTATTTTTCAGCACGGGAAGTCCCTGCTGTGAAACTGTTGCTGACGTCATTATGACAATCCACGTCCGCAAACCCTTCTCACCTGGCTAGATCTTAGCCAAAAGGCCGAGAAGCGATAATCCACAAGTGTTGGATGTCCAAGCTAACCTCTTGGCACAAATCTCCCTTGCTGTGGTACCCCGTTTGTAGGTGTGCATAACAATGGCTGCTCATCACCTCCGCCCAAGCTCTCCTTTGTGGACACCTGATTGCTGACCTAGACAGCTCTTTGACTTTTCACAATTTCATAAGGCTCAGCCATACAGCAAAGCCTGCCAAAAATAGATTCAACTCATGTTTGTTCCTCTCCACGGAAGTCTTTAGTAAAAGGCGAAAGACTTGTGCGTTATGAAGAGAAACCAGAGTCAGCATGGCCCTCTGCTCGAGAGCAGCGGTGGAGCCTCTCGGTCACAGTCACCACCTTCGCGGTGGGCCTCTCTTTGCTTTCCGCATGTCAGATTCTAGTATACAACATTCCCACCACGCCCCCATCTGCCAACACAAATTATACAAGGCTTTATTTGCTCCTGCCCTGACTAGTGATTGGCTTTTAAGCCTTTTTAAGCGATACATCCCTGAACCACTTACATTGGGTCCAAAAGCGGACTCTGCTTTCTCACCAAGTCTCCCAGGAGATGTTGAGTGAAAAAACGTTTCAGTTTTTGACAAACGCTTCTGATTCTATTTGGAATCTAGTTGATGCTCATTGTGACCCCGTGCAGAGTCATGCATGATCGCTTTACAAGGCAGTGAGTCATCAGAGCAGTTTTGCACACTTGTCAAACTCTGCCAGGCCATTCCCTCAGTTTCATTGACCCAGTGTAGAATTCACCTTGAAACCTCCACAATTGTTTGAGTGTTTGCTTTTCTACAAGGTAAGAACAGAGTGCACCGTTCCCAGCGGCACTGCAATGCTAGGTCGATGCGTGGAGAGAAGGGAGCAAGCTCCAAATTTCTGCTCCTCTTGCCAAATATCTGCTTAATATGTAGTCCTCATATAGAGGACATATCAGATATTAAACTGATAAGAACAGATACTACACTTGATCTTAGCCAAAAGGCCGAGAAGCGATAATCCACAAGTGTTGGATGTCCACGCTAACCTCTTGGCACAAATTTCCCTTGCTGTGGTACCCCGTTTGTAGGTGTGCATAACAATGGCTGCTGTTCATCACCTCCGCCCAAGCTCTCCTTTGTGGACACTTGATTTCTGACCTAGACAGCTCTTTGACTTTTCACAATTTCATAACGCTCAGCCATACAGCAAAGCCTGCCAAAAATAGATTCAACTCATGTTTGTTCCTCTCCACGGAAGTCTTTAGTAAAAGGCGAAAGACTTGTGCGTTATGAAGAGAAACCAGAGTCAGCATGGCCCTCTGCTCGAGAGCAGCGGTGGAGCCTCTCTGTCACAGTCACCACCTTCGCGGTGGGCCTCTCTTTGCTTTCCGCATGTCAGATTCTAGTATACAACATTCCCACCACGCCCCCATCTGCCAACACAAATTATACAAGGCTTTATTTGCTCCTGCCCTGACTAGTGATTGGCTTTTAAGCCTTTTTAAGCGATACATCCCTGAACCACTTACATTGGGTCCAAAAGCGGACTCTGCTTTCTCACCAAGTCTCCCAGGAGATGTTGAGTGAAAAAACGTTTCAGTTTTTGACAAACGCTTCTGATTCTATTTGGAATCTAGTTGATGCTCATTGTGACCCCGTGCAGAGTCATGCATGATCGCTTTACAAGGCAGTGAGTCATCAGAGCAGTTTTGCACACTTGTCAAACTCTGCCAGGCCATTCCCTCAGTTTCATTGACCCAGTGTAGAATTCACCTTGAAACCTCCACAATTGTTTGAGTGATTGCTTTTCTACAAGGTAAGAACAGAGTGCACCGTTCCCAGCGGCACTGCAATGCTAGGTCGATGCGTGGAGAGAAGGGAGCAAGCTCCAAATTTCTGCTCCTCTTGCCAAAAATCTGCTTAATATGTAGTCCTCATATAGAGGACATATCAGATATTAAACTGATAAGAACAGATACTACACTTGATCTTAGCCAAAAGGCCGAGAAGCGATAATCCACAAGTGTTGGATGTCCAAGCTAACCTCTTGGCACAAATCTCCCTTGCTGTGGTACCCCGTTTGTAGGTGTGCATAACAATGGCTGCTCATCACCTCCGCCCAAGCTCTCCTTTGTGGACACCTGATTGCTGACCTAGACAGCTCTTTGACTTTTCACAATTTCATAAGGCTCAGCCATACAGCAAAGCCTGCCAAAAATAGATTCAACTCATGTTTGTTCCTCTCCACGGAAGTCTTTAGTAAAAGGCGAAAGACTTGTGCGTTATGAAGTGAAACCAGAGTCAGCATGGCCCTCTGCTCGAGAGCAGCGGTGGAGCCTCTCGGTCACAGTCACCACCTTCGCGGTGGGCCTCTCTTTGCTTTGCGCATGTCAGATTCTAGTATACAACATTCCCACCACGCCCCCATCTGCCAACACAAATTATACAAGGCTTTATTTGCTCCTGCCCTGACTAGTGATTGGCTTTTAAGCCTTTTTAAGCGATACATCCCTGAACCACTTACATTGGGTCCAAAAGCGGACTCTGCTTTCTCACCAAGTCTCCCAGGAGATGTTGAGTGAAAACACGTTTCAGTTTTTGACAAATGCTTCTGATTCTATTTGGAATCCAGTTGATGCTCATTGTGACCCCGTGCAGAGTCATGCATAATCACTTCACAAGGCAGTGAGTCATAAGAGCAGTTTTGCACACTTGTCAAACTCTGCCAGGCCATTCCCTCAGTTTCATTGACCCAGTGTAGAATTCACCTTGAAACCTCCACAATTGTTTGAGTGTTTGCTTTTCTACAAGGTAAGAACAGAGTGCACCGTTCCCAGCGGCACTGCAATGCTAGGTCGATGCGTGGAGAGAAGGGAGCAAGCTCCAAATTTCTGCTCCTCTTGCCAAAAATCTGCTTAATATGTAGTCCTCATATAAAGACATATCAGATATTAAACTGATAAGAACAGATACTACACTTGATCTTAGCCAAAATGCCGAGAAGCGATAATCCACAAGTGTTGGATGTCCAAGCCAACCTCTTGGCACAAATCTCCCTTGCTGTGGTACCCCGTTTGTAGGTGTGCATAACAATGGCTGCTCATCACCTCCGCCCAAGCTCTCCTTTGTGGACACTTGATTGCTGACCTAAACAGCTCTTTGACTTTTCACAATTTCATAAGGCTCAGCCATACAGCAAAGCCTGCCAAAAATAGATTCAACTCATGTTTGTTCCTCTCCACGGAAGTCTTTAGTAAAAGGCGAAAGACTTGTGCGTTATGAAGAGAAACCAGAGTCAGCATGGCCCTCTGCTCGAGAGCAGCGGTGGAGCCTCTCGGTCACAGTCACCACCTTCGCGGTGGGCCTCTCTTTGCTTTCCGCATGTCAGATTCTAGTATACAACATTCCCACCACGCCCCCATCTGCCAACACAAATTATACAAGGCTTTATTTGCTCCTGCCCTGACTAGTGATTGGCTTTTAAGCCTTTTTAAGCAATACATCCCTGAACCACTTACATTGGGTCCAAAAGCGGACTCTGCTTTCTCACCAAGTCTCCCAGGAGATGTTGAGTGAAAACACGTTTCAGTTTTTGACAAATGCTTCTGATTCTATTTGGAATCCAGTTGATGCTCATTGTGACCCCGTGGAGATTCATGCATAATCGCTTCACAAGGCAGTGAGTCATCAGAGCAGTTTTGCACACTTGTCAAACTCTGCCAGGCCATTCCCTCAGTTTCATTGACCCAGTGTAGAATTCACCTTGAAACCTCCACAATTGTTTGAGTGTTTGCTTTTCTACAAGGTAAGAACAGAGTGCACCGTTCCCAGCGGCACTGCAATGCTAGGTCGATGCGTGGAGAGAAGGGAGCAAGCTCCAAATTTCTGCTCCTCTTGCCAAAAATCTGCTTAATATGTAGTCCTCATATAGAGGACATATCAGATATTAAACTGATAAGAACAGATTTTTTTTTTTTGGAATATTTTTTTATTTAATTCACTCATGAGCGGTACAATACTTTACATTACAAAGATCATCATCTCTCCACACCTTAAGACCTCTAGAATTCTATCGGACTAAAAGAAAATAAGAGGAGGTACAATAAAAGACTCTTTCATGAGTTCAGTCTACAGATTGTCAAAAATAATTTTCCATCGATCTTTAATTGAGTCGATGCCCCATTTGCTCGCCTCCAATTTAAGTTTTCGCCGCATAATGTCTTCAATACTGTGTGTAGTGTTTTCTATCGACCACTTTTCCGTCTCATTTATTATACTACCTCTTACCTCCCATAACTTAGCCTTCACAATTGATGTAAGTTCTAAGGCTTTGCACACACCTTTGTCCCCCTCTAAACTAAAATCCATGAACAGAACTTTTTCCCAGTTCACCTCTTTTAGAAAACCGAATCTTTGGCCCAATTTCTTCCACAATTGTTTTGCAAAGGGACATTCAAATAATGCATGTTCCACGGTTTCTACCCCATTGCATCCACGTCTTGGGCATATCCTATTTAATGTTAAATCATGATTAAATAGAGTATTCCTCACAGGTAATTTCCTATGAAGCACCAACCAATTAAAATCTCTTAATCTGTTTTCTAGACTCTTGCATTGGGTTCTTCTCCACACGTCACTATGAACATGCAAACCATCTTTAGGGTCAAACTTAGCAATCAACGTTTCATACAGCTTTTTGTGATTAACTACTGAATCTCTTTTCCAACACTCCTTGTATTTCTTTGCCCAACTTATCATTTTTTTATAATGATCTGGCATGACCTCTGCTTTCGGAAAACTGTTTTCCCATTTCGCCACAAGAGGTCTCAGATGAATAGAGAGCCAGAATTTAATCAATGGTTGGCATTTGTGTTCAGGTGGGTTTAACATTATTCTACATGTATTTGAAAAAAACAAAACTTTGAACTTCAAACCTAAATTTGGCATGTCCCTACCACCTCTTTCGACCGGCTGATACATTGTAGCTCTTTTAATGTATTCATACCCTCCCCATATGAACTGAAACAGAGATTTTTGAAGTTTTAAACAAACCAAAGCCGGCATGGGGAAAATATAAGCCACATGAAGTAATGTCGGCAATAAATCAGATTTAATAACCAAAATCTTACCACTAATGGACAGCCTTCTTAATTTCCACATATTTAGTTTTTTCAGCACTTTTCCTAATTTTGTCTCCCAATTAGTTTCTCCATCATTGTTATTTCCAAAGGATATTCCCAGTAAAGTCATTGGCCCCGCACACAGAGAGAACCCTAAAGGGTTATCAACTCTGTCCTTCCACTTTCCAAAGTATTTGATTTGGGATTTTCCTGTATTGACTCTAGAACCAGAAGCAACTGAGAATGTGTCGATGACCTGCATAGCTTCGCGCAGACAGAAATCATCTTTTAAATACAGTACAGTGTCATCTGCATACTGGGATATGGTCAAGGATTCACCACCAGGCAGCTGTATACCCTTGATGTTAACATTTTTCCTGATTGCACATGCCAGCGTTTCAATGAATAGCACATACAAGGGGGCTGATGCTAGACATCCCTGTCTGACCCCTCTGGTTTGTTTAAAGAATTCACCAAGGTTGCCATTAACATTAACACTGCTTCCGACTTCTGTGTATAAAATCCTCAACCAACTCCTGAATCTAGCACCGAAGCCAAATTTCTTTAGTGTCCTAAACAAAAAATTGTGATCAACTCTGTCAAAGGCTTTTTCCTGGTCAAGACTGAGGACAATTAGTGGTATATTTCTGTCCTGAGAATAAGATAATATATCTCTATGCATTTGTAAATTCCAGTTTAGTTGCCTGCCAGGTACTGCACATGTCTGATCTGAGCCGATGATTAAGGGTAGAGCTGACACCAAACGGTTTGTCAAAACCTTACTAAAAATCTTATAATCTGTACAAAGCATTGTTAGAGGCCTGTAGTTTGATATTTTGTTGACATCACCTTTTTTAAACAGCAGGGATATCACCCCTTTTCTCATGGATTCCCCCATAATCCCAGATGTACATATATAAGTGAACAACTCTAACAGCCATGACCCAATGTCTTCCCAAAATATTATATAAAATTCTTTTGTGATCCCATCTATTCCTGGCACCTTGCCCTTTTTCAAAGACATGGTTGCCCTCAGGATTTCTTCTAAAGTAAAATCTTTATCTAGCTCTGTTCTCAGATCTTCAGGTATGAATCTGTCTATATTGTCTAACAATGTTGCACCTTTCATGTAGTCAACCTTTTCTGCTTTAAAAAACGTAGAAAAATGATTAGAGATAACTTGAGCAATCCCATCAGGATCGTTAATCTCCTCACCTGTTTCATTTAAAACGGAAACTATGCTCCTCCTCTTTGCCTGTGCTTTGGACTGTCTAAAGAAGTAGGGGGAACACTTTTCGTCACTCTCCCACTTCTCTCTAAGACACCGGAATTTATAGGCCTCTGCTCTGTTGTGAAAAAATAACCTCTGTTTATCTTGCAATTGTTTCAGCAAGTCCTTATCATTTTGTCCACCTGCATTTCTCTGTTCCATTAATTTATTTATGGCTTTTTGCAGTCGGTAGTATAATTTAAATTCCTCTTTCCTTGATTCTTTTGAGTAATTCTGTGTGTAGTATCTAATACGCAGCTTTGTGCTTTCCCACCATTCACAGACATTTTCATAAAATACTCTCATATGAAAGCAATCTTTTAGAAAACACTTTAATGCTACCCTAAACTGCTGGAGCTCTAGAATATTGTTGTTTAATTTCCAATACCCTTTACCATTTTTGATCATCATTGAGGTTAGTTTTACTGAGAGCATGTTGTGATCTGTGTAAAAAACTGGTGATACTTTCGCCCCTGTCACCTGAAATTCTACCGGACAAAATATATAGTCTATCCTACTCTTCGCCCCTCTACTATTTGACCATGTGAAGCCAAGATCGTCTGGGTTAGCTTTTTTATATGAATCCACCAAATTATACTTTGTAACAATATTTATTAAACTGGCATCGGCCTTGCTGCCCTCACTTTGGGAATTGAAGTCTCCTCCAATTACCACATGGCGGTTGGTCATGAAAGCAGTGTCCAGACTAAGAAAAAGCTCCCTTCTCTCCTTTGGAGAAGAGTGGGCATATATGTTAATAACTCTTAACCCCTTTCCCTTCCAGTCAATATCTGTTACCAAAACCCTCCCCTGTACCACTGAAAAACTACCAACCACTTGGACTTCATTATTCCCACATAGTGTTCCCACCCCAGATGAATGGACCCCCCCAATGCTCCACCTAGATTCACCTTTGGTCCACTCTTTTGAGAATAGGTTCACGTCGTCTTCATTTTTCAAGTGGACCTCTTGCAAAAGGCATAAAGAAAAGTTGATTGAACATAAATGAGAAAAGACCACTTCCCTTTTGGCCTTGTTCCTCAAACCTCTAACATTTATGGAAACTATATGTAATGAGGACATTCTGGTAAATGAGGAATGAGACAAAAAACAAAACAAACAAACAAACCATCAAAGACGAGACACTGTGTTTTCTCTAATTTTCAACTTCACAGTCAAATTCAATGCCTTCCCTATGTGTCTTTTCCTCGGGCACCGCGTGCCTTGAGTTGGGGGTATTACCCTCTGGAAGCAATGAGCATTGCTCTGAAACCAAATCCCTGTCAGAGTTGTTCGGAGCCAGGGACTCCACCAGGACACACCCGGACGGGGGCATGCTGCCGTCAGAGTCTGTCACCTCAGTCTGCACTGGAATTTGTCCATGCTTCCACCCTCCAGCCCATCCACCCTGGCAGCAGCCTTCACATCCTGATCGCTGTTCACCTGCAGCCCCTCCATCTCCCCTTCCTCCTGCGACTCCTCCACAACCTCAGAAAGAACACTGAACACGCTATCCACTCCCAGGGGCACAGCGCTTGTCTCGATCCTCCTTTTTTTCCCCTTGCCTCCCCTGCTTTCCACTGTGGTCCACTCAGGAACAGGTTGGCTCTCCTCTGAGGTTGTAGTCTCCTCCCCCTTCTTCTTCTCTGGGGGAGGTGCTCGTTCAGGTGGATCAACCACATTTGCCTCAATCTCATTGTCACCAAACATTTGATCAATTACCTCGTTAATTGCTCTCAGGGAGGAGGCATCAGGATCTTCGCACATTGGTCGCCTTACAATGCTTGCATAGGAGGAGCGGACCTCAGGGCAGTGCTTAAATAAATGTCCTTCAGACCCACAAAGATTGCATTTTCTGGAACGGTCACAAGTCCCCATTTTGTGTCCTAGACCCTTGCAATTTCTGCACCTCACCTGCGTGCAGGATTCTGCCGTGTGACCAAAGTCTGTGCATTTTCTGCAGTAAATAGGCTGGCCCGAGTAGTACAGATATCCTCTATTTGTGCCTATGGTGAAGGAGGCAGGGGGGTGGTGGTAGCCATCGTGACCATCTGGGTCATCCTTCAGCCGCACACGACATTGTCTTTTTCCAGTCCAAACGTCAAGAGAGTCCCTGATTTCCCTCATGCTCGAAATCACTGTCACATGCTTAGAAAGGAAGTATCTGGTTGCTTCTTCAGTTACCCAGGGATTATAGTTATGAATTGTGATAACCCGCTCACCAGTTCGGCAAAGGCTTTGAATCTGGTACTCCCTCAGTGGTCCATCAGCCAAACGATCAGCCAACCTTTTCGTTTCCTCCATCTTGGTGAGATTATAGAACGTAACATCAAAAAAACGATCGGTGGCATTTCTCTGCAAGCAGAGGAGGTCATCTATCTTGAGGGACAAGGCTCCAAAAAGAATATTAACTCCAAATTCTCTCCTATCCAAAAAAACTTCAGTACTCTTCCAAATGAATCTCAAAGTATTTTTCAGCACGGGAAGTCCCTGCTGTGAAACTGTTGCTGACGTCATTATGACAATCCACTTCCGCAAACCCTTCTCACCTGGCTAGATCTTAGCCAAAAGGCCGAGAAGCGATAATCCACAAGTGTTGGATGTCCAAGCTAACCTCTTGGCACAAATCTCCCTTGCTGTGGTACCCCGTTTGTAGGTGTGCATAACAATGGCTGCTCATCACCTCCGCCCAAGCTCTCCTTTGTGGACACCTGATTGCTGACCTAGACAGCTCTTTGACTTTTCACAATTTCATAAGGCTCAGCCATACAGCAAAGCCTGCCAAAAATAGATTCAACTCATGTTTGTTCCTCTCCACGGAAGTCTTTAGTAAAAGGCGAAAGACTTGTGCGTTATGAAGAGAAACCAGAGTCAGCATGGCCCTCTGCTCGAGAGCAGCGGTGGAGCCTCTCGGTCACAGTCACCACCTTCGCGGTGGGCCTCTCTTTGCCTTCCGCATGTCAGATTCTAGTATACAACATTCCCACCACGCCCCCATCTGCCAACACAAATTATACAAGGCTTTATTTGCTCCTGCCCTGACTAGTGATTGGCTTTTAAGCCTTTTTAAGCGATACATCCCTGAACCACTTACATTGGGTCCAAAAGCGGACTCTGCTTTCTCACCAAGTCTCCCAGGAGATGTTGAGTGAAAACACGTTTCAGTTTTTGACAAATGCTTCTGATTCTATTTGGAATCCAGTTGATGCTCATTGTGACCCCGTGCAGAGTCATGCATAATCACTTCACAAGGCAGTGAGTCATAAGAGCAGTTTTGCACACTTGTCAAACTCTGCCAGGCCATTCCCTCAGTTTCATTGACCCAGTGTAGAATTCACCTTGAAACCTCCACAATTGTTTGAGTGTTTGCTTTTCTACAAGGTAAGAACAGAGTGCACCGTTCCCAGCGGCACTGCAATGCTAGGTCGATGCGTGGAGAGAAGGGAGCAAGCTCCAAATTTCTGCTCCTCTTGCCAAAAATCTGCTTAATATGTAGTCCTCATATAGAGGACATATCAGATATTAAACTGATAAGAACAGATACTACACTTGATCTTAGCCAAAAGGCCGAGAAGCGATAATCCACAAGTGTTGGATGTCCAAGCTAACCTCTTGGCACAAATCTCCCTTGCTGTGGTACCCCGTTTGTAGGTGTGCATAACAATGGCTGCTCATCACCTCCGCCCAAGCTCTCCTTTGTGGACACCTGATTGCTGACCTAGACAGCTCTTTGACTTTTCACAATTTCATAAGGCTCAGCCATACAGCAAAGCCTGCCAAAAATAGATTCAACTCATGTTTGTTCCTCTCCACGGAAGTCTTTAGTAAAAGGCGAAAGACTTGTGCGTTATGAAGAGAAACCAGAGTCAGCATGGCCCTCTGCTCGAGAGCAGCGGTGGAGCCTCTCGGTCACAGTCACCACCTTCGCGGTGGGCCTCTCTTTGCTTTCCGCATGTCAGATTCTAGTATACAACATTCCCACCACGCCCCCATCTGCCAACACAAATTATACAAGGCTTTATTTGCTCCTGCCCTGACTAATGATTGGCTTTTAAGCCTTTTTAAGCAATACATCCCTGAACCACTTACATTGGGTCCAAAAGCGGACTCTGCTTTCTCACCAAGTCTCCCAGGAGATGTTGAGTGAAAACACGTTTCAGTTTTTGACAAATGCTTCTGATTCTATTTGGAATCCAGTTGATGCTCATTGTGACCCCGTGCAGAGTCATGCATAATCACTTCACAAGGCAGTGAGTCATAAGAGCAGTTTTGCACACTTGTCAAACTCTGCCAGGCCATTCCCTCAGTTTCATTCACCCAGTGTAGAATTCACCTTGAAACCTCCACAATTGTTTGAGTGTTTGCTTTTCTACAAGGTAAGAACAGAGTGCACCGTTCCCAGCGGCACTGCAATGCTAGGTCGATGCGTGGAGAGAAGGGAGCAAGCTCCAAATTTCTGCTCCTCTTGCCAAAAATCTGCTTAATATGTAGTCCTCATATAGAGCACATATCAGATATTAAACTGATAAGAACAGATACTACACTTGATCTTAGCCAAAAGGCCGAGAAGCGATAATCCACAAGTGTTGGATGTCCAAGCTAACCTCTTGGCACAAATCTCCCTTGCTGTGGTACCCCGTTTGTAGGTGTGCATAACAATGGCTGCTCATTACCTCCGCCCAAGCTCTCCTTTGTGGACACTTTTTGCTGACCTAGACAGCTCTTTGACTTTTCACAATTTCATAAGGCTCAGCCATACAGCAAAGCCTGCCAAAAATAGATTCAACTCATGTTTGTTCCTCTCCACGGAAGTCTTTAGTAAAAGGCGAAAGACTTGTGCGTTATGAAGAGAAACCAGAGTCAGCATGGCCCTCTGCTCGAGAGCAGCGGTGGAGCCTCTCGGTCACAGTCACCACCTTCGCGGTGGGCCTCTCTTTGCTTTCCGCATGTCAGATTCTAGTATACAACATTCCCACCACGCCCCCATCTGCCAACACAAATTATACAAGGCTTTATTTGCTCCTGCCCTGACTAGTGATTGGCTTTTAAGCCTTTTTAAGCAATACATCCCTGAACCACTTACATTGGGTCCAAAAGCGGACTCTGCTTTCTCACCAAGTCTCCCAGGAGATGTTGAGTGAAAACACGTTTCAGTTTTTGACAAATGCTTCTGATTCTATTTGGAATCCAGTTGATGCTCATTGTGACCCCGTGGAGATTCATGCATAATCGCTTCACAAGGCAGTGAGTCATCAGAGCAGTTTTGCACACTTGTCAAACTCTGCCAGGCCATTCCCTCAGTTTCATTGACCCAGTGTAGAATTCACCTTGAAACCTCCACAATTGTTTGAGTATTTGCTTTTCTACAAGGTAAGAACAGAGTGCACCATTCCCAGCGGCACTGCAATGCTAGGTCGATGCGTGGAGAGAAGGGAGCAAGCTCCAAATTTCTGCTCCTCTTGCCAAAAATCTGCTTAATATGTAGTCCTCATATAGAGGACATATCAGATATTAAACTGATAAGAACAGATACTACACTTGATCTTAGCCAAAAGGCCGAGAAGCGATAATCCACAAGTGTTGGATGTCCAAGCCAACCTCTTGGCACAAATCTCCCTTGCTGTGGTACCCCGTTTGTAGGTGTGCATAACAATGGCTGCTCATCACCTCCACCCAAGCTCTCCTTTGTGGACACCTGATTGCTGACCTAGACAGCTCTTTGACTTTTCACAATTTCATAAGGCTCAGCCATACAGCAAAGCCTGCCAAAAATAGATTCAACTCATGTTTGTTCCTCTCCACGGAAGTCTTTAGTAAAAGGTGAAAGACTTGTGCGTTATGAAGAGAAACCAGAGTCAGCATGGCCCTCTGCTCGAGAGCAGCGGTGGAGCCTCTCGGTCACAGTCACCACCTTCGCGGTGGGCCTCTCTTTGCTTTCCGCATGTCAGATTCTAGTATACAACATTCCCACCACGCCCCCATCTGCCAACACAAATTATACAAGGCTTTATTTGCTCCTGCCCTGACTAGTGATTGGCTTTTAAGCCTTTTTAAGCAATACATCCCTGAACCACTTACATTGGGTCCAAAAGCGGACTCTGCTTTCTCACCAGGTCTCCCAGGAGATGTTGAGTGAAAACACGTTTCAGTTTTTGACAAATGCTTCTGATTCTATTTGGAATCCAGTTGATGCTCATTGTGACCCCGTGCAGATTCATGCATAATCGCTTCACAAGGCAGTGAGTCATCAGAGCAGTTTTGCACACATGTCAAACTCTGCCAGGCCATTCCCTCAGTTTTATTGACCCAGTGTAGAATTCACCTTAAAACCTCCACAATTGTTTGAGTGTTTGCTTTTCTACAAGGTAAGAACAGAGAGCACCGTGCCCAGCGGCACTGCAATGCTAGGCCAATGCTCGGAGAGAAGGGAGCAAGCTCCAAATTTCTGCTCCTCTTGCCAAAAATCTGCTTAATATGTAGTCCTCATATAGAGGACATATCAGATATTAAACTGATAAGAACAGATACTACACTTGATCTTAGCCAAAAGGCCGAGAAGCGATAATCCACAAGTGTTGGATGTCCAAGCCAACCTCTTGGCACAAATCTCCCTTGCTGTGGTACCCCGTTTGTAGGTGTGCATAACAATGGCTGCTCATCACCTCCGCCCAAGCTCTCCTTTGTGGACACCTGATTGCTGACCTAGACAGCTCTTTGACTTTTCACAATTTCATAAGGCTCAGCCATACAGCAAAGCCTGCCAAAAATAGATTCAACTCATGTTTGTTCCTCTCCACGGAAGTCTTTAGTAAAAGGCGAAAGACTTGTGCGTTATGAAGAGAAACCAGAGTCAGCATGGCCCTCTGCTCGAGAGCAGCGGTGGAGCCTCTCGGTCACAGTCACCACCTTCGCGGTGGGCCTCTCTTTGCTTTCCGCATGTCAGATTCTAGTATACAACATTCCCACCACGCCCCCATCTGCCAACACAAATTATACAAGCCTTTATTTGCTCCTGCCCTGACTAGTGATTGGCTTTTAAGCCTTTTTAAGCAATACATCCCTGAACCACTTACATTGGGTCCAAAAGCGGACTCTGCTTTCTCACCAAGTCTCCCAGGAGATGTTGAGTGAAAACACGTTTCAGTTTTTGACAAATGCTTCTGATTCTATTTGGAATCCAGTTGATGCTCATTGTGACCCCGTGGAGATTCATGCATAATCGCTTCACAAGGCAGTGAGTCATCAGAGCAGTTTTGCACACTTGTCAAACTCTGCCAGGCCATTCCCTCAGTTTCATTGACCCAGTGTAGAATTCACCTTGAAACCTCCACAATTGTTTGAGTATTTGCTTTTCTACAAGGTAAGAACAGAGTGCACCATTCCCAGCGGCACTGCAATGCTAGGTCGATGCGTGGAGAGAAGGGAGCAAGCTCCAAATTTCTGCTCCTCTTGCCAAAAATCTGCTTAATATGTAGTCCTCATATAGAGGACATATCAGATATTAAACTGATAAGAACAGATTTTTTTTTTTTTTTTTTTTTTTGGAATTTTTTTTTTTTATTTAATTCACTCATGAGCAGTACAATACTTTACATTACAAAGATCATCATCTCTCCACATCTTAAGACCTCCAGAATTCTATCGGACTAAAAGAAAATAAGAGGAGGTACAATAAAAGACTCTTTCATGAGTTCAGATATCCTATTTAATGTTAAATCATGATTAAATAGAGTATTCCTCACAGGTAATTTCCTATGAAGCACCAACCAATTAAAATCTCTTAATCTGTTTTCTAGACTCTTGCATTGGGTTCTTCTCCACACGTCACTATGAACATGCAAACCATCTTTAGGGTCAAACTTAGCAATCAACGTTTCATACAGCTTTTTGTGATTAACTATTGAATCTCTTTTCCAACACTCCTTGTATTTCTTTGCCCAACTTATCATTTTTTTATAATGATCTGGCATGACCTCTGCTTTCGGAAAACTGTTTTCCCATTTCGCCACAAGAGGTCTCAGATGGATAGAGAGCCAGAATTTAATCAATGGTTGGCATTTGTGTTCAGGTGGGTTTAACATTATTCTACATGTATTTGAAAAAAACAAAACTTTGAACTTCAAACCTAAATTTGGCATGTCCCTACCACCTCTTTCGACCGGCTGATACATTGTAGCTCTTTTAATGTATTCATACCCTCCCCATATGAACTGAAACAGAGATTTTTGAAGTTTTAAACAAACTAAAGCCGGCATGGGGAAAATATAAGCCACATGAAGTAATGTCGGCAATAAATCAGATTTAATAACCAAAATCTTACCACTAATGGACAGCCTTCTTAATTTCCACATATTTAGTTTTTTCAGCACTTTTCCCAATTTTGTCTCCCAATTAGTTTCTCCATCATTGTTATTTCCAAAGGATATTCCCAGTAAAGTCATTGGCCCCGCACACAGAGAGAACCCTAAAGGGTTATCAACTCTGTCCTTCCACTTTCCAAAGTATTTGATTTGGGATTTTCCTGTATTGACTCTAGAACCAGAAGCAACTGAGAATGTGTCGATGACCTGCATAGCTTCGCGCAGACAGAAATCATCTTTTAAATACAGTACAGTGTCATCTGCATATTGGGATATGGTCAAGGATTCACCACCAGGCAGCTGTATACCCTTGATGTTAACATTTTTCCTGATTGCACATGCCAGCGTTTCAATGAATAGCACATACAAGGGGGCTGATGCTGGACATCCCTGTCTGACCCCTCTGGTTTGTTTAAAGAATTCACCAAGGTTGCCATTAACATTAACACTGCTTCCGACTTCTGTGTATAAAATCCTCAACCAACTCCTGAATCTAGCACCGAAGCCAAATTTCTTTAGTGTCCTAAACAAAAAATTGTGATCAACTCTGTCAAAGGCTTTTTCCTGGTCAAGACTGAGGACAATTAGTGGTATATTTCTGTCCTGAGAATAAGATAGTATATCTCTATGCATTTGTAAATTCCAGTTTAGTTGCCTGCCAGGTACTGCACATGTCTGATCTGAGCCGATGATTAAGGGTAGAGCTGACACCAAACGGTTTGTCAAAACCTTACTAAAAATCTTATAATCTGTACAAAGCATTGTTAGAGGCCTGTAGTTTGATATTTTGTTGACATCACCTTTTTTAAACAGCAGGGATATCACCCCTTTTCTCATGGATTCCCCCATAATCCCAGATGTACATATATAAGTGAACAACTCTAACAGCCATGACCCAATGTCTTCCCAAAATATTATATAAAATTCTTTTGTGATCCCATCTATTCCTGGCACCTTGCCCTTTTTCAAAGACATGGTTGCCCTCAGGATTTCTTCTAAAGTAAAATCTTTATCTAGCTCTGTTCTCAGATCTTCAGGTATGAATCTGTCTATATTGTCTAACAATGTTGCACCTTTCATGTAGTCAACCTTTTCTGCTTTAAAAAACGTAGAAAAATGATTAGAGATAACTTGAGCAATCCCATCAGGATCGTTAATCTCCTCACCTGTTTCATTTAAAACGGAAACTATGCTCCTCCTCTTTGCCTGTGCTTTGGACTGTCTAAAGAAGTAGGGAGAACACTTTTCGTCACTCTCCCACTTCTCTCTAAGACACCGGAATTTATAGGCCTCTGCTCTGTTGTGAAAAAATAACCTCTGTTTATCTTGCAAATGTTTCAGCAAGTCCTTATCAATTTGTCCACCTGCATTTCTCTGTTCCATTAATTTATTTATGGCTTTTTGCAGTCGGTAGTATAATTTAAATTCCTCTTTCCTTGATTCTTTTGAGTAATTCTGTGTGTAGTATCTAATACGCAGCTTTGTGCTTTCCCACCATTCACAGACATTTTCATAAAATACTCTCATATGAAAGCAATCTTTTAGAAAACACTTTAATGCTACCCTAAACTGCTGGAGCTCTAGAATATTGTTGTTTAATTTCCAATACCCTTTACCATTTTTGATCATCATTGAGGTTAGTTTTACTGAGAGCATGTTGTGATCTGTGTAAAAAACTGGTGATACTTTCGCCCCTGTCACCTGAAATTCTACCGGACAAAATATATAGTCTATCCTACTCTTCGCCCCTCTACTATTTGACCATGTGAAGCCAAGATCGTCTGGGTTAGCTTTTTTATATGAATCCACCAAATTATACTTTGTAACAATATTTATTAAACTGGCCTCGGCCTTGCTGCCCTCACTTTGGGAATTGAAGTCTCCTCCAATTACCACATGGCGGTTGGTCATGAAAGCAGTGTCAAGACTAAGAAAAAGCTCCCTTCTCTCCTTTGGAGAAGAGTGGGCATATATGTTAATAACTCTTAACCCCTTTCCCTTCCAGTCAATATCTGTTACCAAAACCCTCCCCTGTACCACTGAAAAACTGCCAACCACTTGGACTTCATTATTCCCACATAGTGTTCCCACCCCAGATGAATGGACCCCCCCAATGCTCCACCTAGATTCACCTTTGGTCCACTCTTTTGAGAATAGGTTCACGTCGTCTTCATTTTTCAAGTGGACCTCTTGCAAAAGGCATAAAGAAAAGTTGATTGAACATAAATGAGAAAAGACCACTTCCCTTTTGGCCTTGTTCCTCAAACCTCTAACATTTATGGAAACTATATGTAATGAGGACATTCTGGTAAATGAGGAATGAGACAAAAAACAAAACAAACAAACAAACCATCAAAGACGAGACACTGTGTTTTCTCTAATTTTCAACTTCACAGTCAAATTCAATGCCTTCCCTATGTGTCTTTTCCTCGGGCACCGCGTGCCCTGAGTTGGGGGTATTACCCTCTGGAAGCAATGAGCATTGCTCTGAAACCAAATCCCTGTCAGAGTTGTTCGGAGCCAGGGACTCCACCAGGACACACCCGGACGGGGGCATGCTGCCGTCAGAGTCTGTCACCTTAGTCTGCACTGGAATTTGTCCATGTTCTCCACCCTCCAGCCCATCCACCCTGGCAGCAGCCTTCACATCCTGATCGCTGTTCACCTGCAGCCCCTCCATCTCCCCTTCCTCCTGCGACTCCTCCACAACCTCAGAAAGAACACTGAACACGCTATCCACTCCCAGGGGCACAGCGCTTGTCTCGATCCTCCTTTTTTTCCCCTTGCCTCCCCTGCTTTCCACTGTGGTCCACTCAGGAACAGGTTGGCTCTCCTCTGAGGTTGTAGTCTCCTCCCCCTTCTTCTTCTCTGGGGGAGGTGCTCGTTCAGGTGGATCAACCACATTTGCCTCAATCTCATTGTCCACAAACATTTGATCAATTACCTCGTTAATTGCTCTCAGGGAGGAGGCATCAGGATCTTCGCACATTGGTCGCCTTACAATGCTTGCATAGGAGGAGCGGACCTCAGGGCAGTGCTTAAATAAATGTCCTTCAGACCCACAAAGATTGCATTTTCTGGAACGGTCACAAGTCCCCATTTTGTGTCCTAGACCCTTGCAATTTCTGCACCTCACCTGCGTGCAGGATTCTGCCGTGTGACCAAAGTCTGTGCATTTTCTGCAGTAAATAGGCTGGCCCGAGTAGTACAGATATCCTCTATTTGTGCCTATGGTGAAGGAGGCAGGGGGGTGGTGGTAGCCATCGTGACCATCTGGGTCATCCTTCAGCCGCACACGACATTGTCTTTTTCCAGTCCAAACGTCAAGAGAGTCCCTGATTTCCCTCATGCTCGAAATCACTGTCACATGCTTAGAAAGGAAGTATCTGGTTGCTTCTTCAGTTACCCAGGGATTATAGTTATGAATTGTGATAACACGCTCACCAGTTCGGCAAAGGCTTTGAATCTGGTACTCCCTCAGTGGTCCATCAGCCAAACGATCAGCCAACCTTTTCGTTTCCTCCATCTTGGTGAGATTATAGAACGTAACATCAAAAAAACGGTCGGTGGCATTTCTCTGCAAGCAGAGGAGGTCATCTATCTTGAGGGACAAGGCTCCAAAAAGAATATTAACTCCAAATTCTCTCCTATCCAAAAAAACTTCAGTACTCTTCCAAATGAATCTCAAAGTATTTTTCAGCACGGGAAGTCCCTGCTGTGAAACTGTTGCTGACGTCATTATGACAATCCACGTCCGCAAACCCTTCTCACCTGGCTAGATCTTAGCCAAAAGGCCGAGAAGCGATAATCCACAAGTGTTGGATGTCCAAGCTAACCTCTTGGCACAAATCTCCCTTGCTGTGGTACCCCGTTTGTAGGTGTGCATAACAATGGCTGCTCATCACCTCCGCCCAAGCTCTCCTTTGTGGACACCTGATTGCTGACCTAGACAGCTCTTTGACTTTTCACAATTTCATAAGGCTCAGCCATACAGCAAAGCCTGCCAAAAATAGATTCAACTCATGTTTGTTCCTCTCCACGGAAGTCTTCAGTAAAAGGCGAAAGACTTGTGCGTTATGAAGAGAAACCAGAGTCAGCATGGCCCTCTGCTCGAGAGCAGCGGTGGAGCCTCTCGGTCACAGTCACCACCTTCGCGGTGGGCCTCTCTTTGCTTTCCGCATGTCAGATTCTAGTATACAACATTCCCACCACGCCCCCATCTGCCAACACAAATTATACAAGGCTTTATTTGCTCCTGCCCTGACTAGTGATTGGCTTTTAAGCCTTTTTAAGCGATACATCCCTGAACCACTTACATTGGGTCCAAAAGCGGACTCTGCTTTCTCACCAAGTCTCCCAGGAGATGTTGAGTGAAAAAACGTTTCAGTTTTTGACAAACGCTTCTGATTCTATTTGGAATCTAGTTGATGCTTATTGTGACCCCGTGCAGAGTCATGCATGATCGCTTTACAAGGCAGTGAGTCATCAGAGCAGTTTTGCACACTTGTCAAACTCTGCCAGGCCATTCCCTCAGTTTCATTGACCCAGTGTCGAATTCACCTTGAAACCTCCACAATTGTTTGAGTGTTTGCTTTTCTACAAGGTAAGAACAGAGTGCACCGTTCCCAGCGGCACTGCAATGCTAGGTCGATGCGTGGAGAGAAGGGAGCAAGCTCCAAATTTCTGTTCCTCTTGCCAAATATCTGCTTAATATGTAGTCCTCATATAGAGGACATATCAGATATTAAACTGATAAGAACAGATACTACACTTGATCTTAGCCAAAAGGCCGAGAAGCCATAATCCACAAGTGTTGGATGTCCACGCTAACCTCTTGGCACAAATTTCCCTTGCTGTGGTACCCCGTTTGTAGGTGTGCATAACAATGGCTGCTGTTCATCACCTCCGCCCAAGCTCTCCTTTGTGGACACCTGATTGCTGACCTAGACAGCTCTTTGACTTTTCACAATTTCATAAGGCTCAGCCATACAGCAAAGCCTGCCAAAAATAGATTCAACTCATGTTTGTTCCTCTCCACGGAAGTCTTTAGTAAAAGGCGAAAGACTTGTGCGTTATGAAGAGAAACCAGAGTCAGCATGGCCTTCTGCTCGAGAGCAGCGGTGGAGCCTCTCGGTCACAGTCACCACCTTCGCGGTGGGCCTCTCTTTGCTTTGCGCATGTCAGATTCTAGTATACAACATTCCCACCACGCCCCCATCTGCCAACACAAATTATACAAGGCTTTATTTGCTCCTGCCCTGACTAGTGATTGGCTTTTAAGCCTTTTTAAGCGATACATCCCTGAACCACTTACATTGGGTCCAAAAGCGGACTCTGCTTTCTCACCAAGTCTCCCAGGAGATGTTGAGTGAAAACACGTTTCAGTTTTTGACAAATGCTTCTGATTCTATTTGGAATCCAGTTGATGCTCATTGTGACCCCGTGCAGAGTCATGCATAATCACTTCACAAGGCAGTGAGTCATAAGAGCAGTTTTGCACACTTGTCAAACTCTGCCAGGCCATTCCCTCAGTTTCATTGACCCAGTGTAGAATTCACCTTGAAACCTCCACAATTGTTTGAGTGTTTGCTTTTCTACAAGGTAAGAACAGAGTGCACCGTTCCCAGCGGCACTGCAATGCTAGGTCGATGCGTGGAGAGAAGGGAGCAAGCTCCAAATTTCTGCTCCTCTTGCCAAAAATCTGCTTAATATGTAGTCCTCATATAGACGACATATCAGATATTAAACTGATAAGAACAGATACTACACTTGATCTTAGCCAAAAGGCCGAGAAGCGATAATCCACAAGTGTTGGATGTCCAAGCTAACCTCTTGGCACAAATCTCCCTTGCTGTGGTACCCCGTTTGTAGGTGTGCATAACAATGGCTGCTCATCACCTCCGCCCAAGCTCTCCTTTGTGGACACTTGATTGCTGACCTAAACAGCTCTTTGACTTTTCACAATTTCATAAGGCTCAGCCATACAGCAAAGCCTGCCAAAAATAGATTCAACTCATGTTTGTTCCTCTCCACGGAGGTCTTTAGTAAAAGGCGAAAGACTTGTGCGTTATGAAGAGAAACCAGAGTCAGCATGGCCCTCTGCTCGAGAGCAGCGGTGGAGCCTCTCGGTCACAGTCACCACCTTCGCGGTGGGCCTCTCTTTGCTTTCCGCATGTCAGATTCTAGTATACAACATTCCCACCACGCCCCCATCTGCCAACACAAATTATACAAGGCTTTATTTGCTCCTGCCCTGACTAGTGATTGGCTTTTAAGCCTTTTTAAGCAATACATCCCTGAACCACTTACATTGGGTCCAAAAGCGGACTCTGCTTTCTCACCAAGTCTCCCAGGAGATGTTGAGTGAAAACACGTTTCAGTTTTTGACAAATGCTTCTGATTCTATTTGGAATCCAGTTGATGCTCATTGTGACCCCGTGCAGAGTCATGCATAATCACTTCACAAGGCAGTGAGTCATAAGAGCAGTTTTGCACACTTGTCAAACTCTGCCAGGCCATTCCCTCAGTTTCATTGACCCAGTGTAGAATTCACCTTGAAACCTCCACAATTGTTTGAGTGATTGCTTTTCTACAAGGTAAGAACAGAGTGCACCGTTCCCAGCGGCACTGCAATGCTAGGTCGATGCGTGGAGAGAAGGGAGCAAGCTCCAAATTTCTGCTCCTCTTGCCAAAAATCTGCTTAATATGTAGTCCTTATATAGAGGACATATCAGATATTAAACTGATAAGAACAGATACTACACTTGATCTTAGCCAAAAGGCCGAGAAGCGATAATCCACAAGTGTTGGATGTCCAAGCTAACCTCTTGGCACAAATCTCCCTTGCTGTGGTACCCCGTTTGTAGGTGTGCATAACAATGGCTGCTCATCACCTCCGCCCAAGTTCTCCTTTGTGGACACTTGATTGCTGACCTAAACAGCTCTTTGACTTTTCACAATTTCATAAGGCTCAGCCATACAGCAAAGCCTGCCAAAAATAGATTCAACTCATGCTTGTTCCTCTCCACGGAAGTCTTTAGTAAAAGGCGAAAGACTTGTGGGTTATGAAGAGAAACCAGAGTCAGCATGGCCCTCTGCTCGAGAGCAGCGGTGGAGCCTCTCGGTCACAGTCACCACCTTCGCGGTGGGCCTCTCTTTGCTTTCCGCATGTCAGATTCTAGTATACAACATTCCCACCACGCCCCCATCTGCCAACACAAATTATACAAGGCTTTATTTGCTCCTGCCCTGACTAGTGATTGGCTTTTAAGCCTTTTTAAGCAATACATCCTTGAACCACTTACATTGGGTCCAAAAGCGGACTCTGCTTTCTCACCAAGTCTCCCAGGAGATGTTGAGTGAAAACACGTTTCAGTTTTTGACAAATGCTTCTGATTCTATTTGGAATCCAGTTGATGCTCATTGTGACCCCGTGGAGATTCATGCATAATCGCTTCACAAGGCAGTGAGTCATCAGAGCAGTTTTGCACACTTGTCAAACTCTGCCAGGCCATTCCCTCAGTTTCATTGACCCAGTGTAGAATTCACCTTGAAACCTCCACAATTGTTTGAGTGCTTGCTTTTCTACAAGGTAAGAACAGAGTGCACCGTTCCCAGCGGCACTGCAATGCTAGGTCGATGCGTGGAAAGAAGGGAGCAAGCTCCAAATTTCTGCTCCTCTTGCCAAAAATCTGCTTAATATGTAGTCCTCATATAGAGGACATATCAGATATTAAACTGATAAGAACAGATACTACACTTGATCTTAGCCAAAAGGCCGAGAAGCGATAATCCACAATTGTTGGATGTCCAAGCTAACCTCTTGGCACAAATCTCCCTTGCTGTGGTACCCCGTTTGTAGGTGTGCACAACAATGGCTGCTGCTCATCACCTCCGCCCAAGCTCTCCTTTGTGGACACTTGATTTTTGACCTAGACAGCTCTTTGACTTTTTACAATTTCATAAGGCTCAGCCATACAGCAAAGCCTGCCAAAAATAGATTCAACTCATGTTTGTTCCTCTCCATGGAAGTCTTTAGTAAAAGTCAAAAGACTTGTGCGTTATGAAGAGAAACCAGAGTCAGCATGGCCCTCTGCTCGAGAGCAGCGGTGGAGCCTCTCGGTCACAGTCACCACCTTCGCGGTGGGCCTCTCTTTGCTTTCCGCATGTCAGATTCTAGTATACAACATTCCCACCACGCCCCCATCTGCCAACACAAATTATACAAGGCTTTATTTGCTCCTGCCCTGACTAGTGATTGGCTTTTAAGCCTTTTTAAGCGATACATCCCTGAACCACTTACATTGGGTCCAAAAGCGGACTCTGCTTTCTCACCAAGTCTCCCAGGAGATGTTGAGTGAAAAAACGTTTCAGTTTTTGACAAACGCTTCTGATTCTATTTGGAATCTAGTTGATGCTTATTGTGACCCCGTGCAGAGTCATGCATGATCGCTTTACAAGGCAGTGAGTCATCAGAGCAGTTTTGCACACTTGTCAAACTCTGCCAGGCCATTCCCTCAGTTTCATTGACCCAGTGTAGAATTCACCTTGAAACCTCCACAATTGTTTGAGTGTTTGCTTTTCTACAAGGTAAGAACAGAGTGCACCGTTCCCAGCGGCACTGCAATGCTAGGTCGATGCGTGGAGAGAAGGGAGCAAGCTCCAAATTTCTGCTCCTCTTGCCAAAAATCTGCTTAATATGTAGTCCTCATATAGAGGACATATCAGATATTAAACTGATAAGAACAGATACTACACTTGATCTTAGCCAAAAGGCCGAGAAGCGATAATCCACAAGTGTTGGATGTCCAAGCTAACCTCTTGGCACAAATCTCCCTTGCTGTGGTACCCCGTTTGTAGGTGTGCATAACAATGGCTGCTCATCACCTCCGCCCAAGCTCTCCTTTGTGGACACTTGATTGCTGACCTAAACAGCTCTTTGACTTTTCACAATTTCATAAGGCTCAGCCATACAGCAAAGCCTGCCAAAAATAGATTCAACTCATGTTTGTTCCTCTCCACGGAAGTCTTTAGTAAAAGGCGAAAGACTTGTGCGTTGTGAAGAGAAACCAGAGTCAGCATGGCCCTCTGCTCGAGAGCAGCGGTGGAGCCTCTCGGTCACAGTCACCACCTTCGCGGTGGGCCTCTCTTTGCTTTCCGCATGTCAGATTCTAGTATACAACATTCCCACCACGCCCCCATCTGCCAACACAAATTATACAAGGCTTTATTTGCTCCTGCCCTGACTAGTGATTGGCTTTTAAGCCTTTTTAAGCAATACATCCCTGAACCACTTACATTGGGTCCAAAAGCGGACTCTGCTTTCTCACCAAGTCTCCCAGGAGATGTTGAGTGAAAACACGTTTCAGTTTTTGACAAATGCTTCTGATTCTATTTGGAATCCAGTTGATGCTCATTGTGACCCCGTGGAGATTCATGCATAATCGCTTCACAAGGCAGTGAGTCATCAGAGCAGTTTTGCACACTTGTCAAACTCTGCAAGGCCATTCCCTCAGTTTCATTGACCCAGTGTAGAATTCACCTTGAAACCTCCACAATTGTTTGAGTGCTTGCTTTTCTACAAGGTAAGAACAGAGTGCACCGTTCCCAGCGGCACTGCAATGCTAGGTCGATGCGTGGAGAGAAGGGAGCAAGCTCCAAATTTCTGCTCCTCTTGCCAAAAATCTGCTTAATATGTAGTCCTCATATAGAGCACATATCAGATATTAAACTGATAAGAACAGATATTACACTTGATCTTAGCCAAAAGGCCGAGAAGCGATAATCCACAAGTGTTGGATGTCCAAGCTAACCTCTTGGCACAAATCTCCCTTGCTGTGGTACCCCGTTTGTAGGTGTGCATAACAATGGCTGCTCATCACCTCCGCCCAAGCTCTCCTTTGTGGACACTTGATTGCTGACCTAGACAGCTCTTTGACTTTTCACAATTTCATAAGGCTCAGCCATACAGCAAAGCCTGCCAAAAATAGATTCAACTCATGTTTGATCCTCTCCACGGAAGTCTTTAGTAAAGGGCGAAAGACTTGTGCGTTCTGAAGAGAAACCAGAGTCAGCATGGCCCTCTGCTCGAGAGCAGCGGTGGAGCCTCTCGGTCACAGTCACCACCTTCGCGGTGGGCCTCTCTTTGCTTTCCGCATGTCAGATTCTAGTATACAACATTCCCACCACGCCCCCATCTGCCAACACAAATTATACAAGGCTTTATTTGCTCCTGCCCTGACTAGTGATTGGCTTTTAAGCCTTTTTAAGCAATACATCCCTGAACCACTTACATTGGGTCCAAAAGCGGACTCTGCTTTCTCACCAAGTCTCCCAGGAGATGTTGAGTGAAAACACGTTTCAGTTTTTGACAAATGCTTCTGATTCTATTTGGAATCCAGTTGATGCTCATTGTGACCCTGTGGAGATTCATGCATAATCGCTTCACAAGGCAGTGAGTCATCAGAGCAGTCTTGCACACTTGTCAAACTCTGCCAGGCCATTCCCTCAGTTTCATTGACCCAGTGTAGAATTCACCTTGAAACCTCCACAATTGTTTGCTTTTCTACAAGGTAAGAACAGAGTGCACCGTTCCCAGCGGCACTGCAATGCTAGGTCGATGCGTGGAGAGAAGGGAGCAAGCTCCAAATTTCTGCTCCTCTTGCCAAAAATCTGCTTAATATGTAGTCCTCATATAGAGGACATATCAGATATTAAACTGATAAGAACAGATACTACACTTGATCTTAGCCAAAAGGCCGAGAAGCGATAATCCACAAGTGTTGGATGTCCACGCTAACCTCTTGGCACAAATCTCCCTTGCTGTGGTACCCCGTTTGTAGGTGTGCATTACAATGGCTGCTCATCACCTCCGCCCAAGCTCTCCTTTGTGGACACCTGATTGCTGACCTAGACAGCTCTTTGACTTTTCACAATTTCATAAGGCTCAGCCAAACAGCAAAGCCTGCCAAAAATAGATTCAACTCATGTTTGTTCCTCTCCACGGAGGTCTTTAGTAAAAGGCGAAAGACTTGTGCATTATGAAGAGAAACCAGAGTCAGCATGGCCCTCTGCTCGAGAGCAGCGGTGGAGCCTCTCGGTCTCAGTCACCACCTTCGCGGTGGGCCTCTCTTTGCTTTCCGCATGTCAGATTCTAGTATACAACATTCCCACCACGCCCCCATCTGCCAACACAAATTATACAAGGCTTTATTTGCTCCTGCCCTGACTAGTGATTGGCTTTTAAGCCTTTTTAAGCAATACATCCCTGAACCACTTACATTGGGTCCAAAAGCGGACTCTGCTTTCTCACCAAGTCTCCCAGGAGATGTTGAGTGAAAACACGTTTCAGTTTTTGACAAATGCTTCTGATTCTATTTGGAATCCAGTTGATGCTCATTGTGACCCCGTGGAGATTCATGCATAATCGCTTCACAAGGCAGTGAGTCATCAGAGCAGTTTTGCACACTTGTCAAACTCTGCCAGGCCATTCCCTCAGTTTCATTGACCCAGTGTAGAATTCATCTTGAAACCTCCACAATTGTTTGAGTGTTTGCTTTTCTACAAGGTAAGAACAGAGTGCACCGTTCCCAGCGGCACTGCAATGCTAGGTCGATGCGTGGAGAGAAGGGAGCAAGCTCCAAATTTCTGCTCCTCTTGCCAAAAATCTGCTTAATATGTAGTCCTCATATAGAGGACATATCAGATATTAAACTGATAAGAACAGATACTACACTTGATCTTAGCCAAAAGGCCGAGAAGCGATAATCCACAAGTGTTGGATGTCCAAGCTAACCTCTTGGCACAAATCTCCCTTGCTGTGGTACCCCGTTTGTAGGTGTGCATAACAATGGCTGCTCATCACCTCCGCCCAAGCTCTCCTTTGTGGACACCTGATTGCTGACCTAGACAGCTCTTTGACTTTTCACAATTTCATAAGGCTCAGCCATACAGCAAAGCCTGCCAAAAATAGATTCAACTCATGTTTGTTCCTCTCCACGGAAGTCTTTAGTAAAAGGCGAAAGACTTGTGCGTTATGAAGAGAAACCAGAGTTAGCATGGCCCTCTGCTCGAGAGCAGCGGTGGAGCCTCTCGGTCACAGTCACCACCTTCGCGGTGGGCCTCTCTTTGCTTTCCGCATGTCAGATTCTAGTATACAACATTCCCACCACGCCCCCATCTGCCAACACAAATTATACAAGGCTTTATTTGCTCCTGCCCTGACTAGTGATTGGCTTTTAAGCCTTTTTAAGCAATACATCCCTGAACCACTTACATTGGGTCCAAAAGCGGACTCTGCTTTCTCACCAAGTCTCCCAGGAGATGTTGAGTGAAAACACGTTTCAGTTTTTGACAAATGCTTCTGATTCTATTTGGAATCCAGTTGATGCTCATTGTGACCCCGTGGAGATTCATGCATAATCGCTTCACAAGGCAGTGAGTCATCAGAGCAGTTTTGCACACTTGTCAAACTCTGCAAGGCCATTCCCTCAGTTTCATTGACCCAGTGTAGAATTCACCTTGAAACCTCCACAATTGTTTGAGTGCTTGCTTTTCTACAAGGTAAGAACAGAGTGCACCGTTCCCAGCGGCACTGCAATGCTAGGTCGATGCGTGGAGAGAAGGGAGCAAGCTCCAAATTTCTGCTCCTCTTGCCAAAAATCTGCTTAATATGTAGTCCTCATATAGAGCACATATCAGATATTAAACTGATAAGAACAGATTTTTTTTTTTTTTTTTTTTTTTTTTATTACAAAAAACTTTCATCAGTTCAGTACAAATCAAGTCAAGTCAATACAAATCAATTATCATGTATGACCATCCCTAATACAATTTTTTGGCCACGACTGTGAGCCTTTACAGTCATAAATATTCGTTTTTCATATCCTACCCGGTCCATATTGCAGTAACAAAGGTGAAAACAATAAAAGAAAACAAAAAACAGCCCAAAGAACTCCATTTGACCTCACACTCAGTTCACCATATCCACCCAAACCCTCCCTTCCACCTTTCTAGGGCTGCATGCTTCCCCCACTTCTCTATATCCCTTTTGATTTTCCCTTTTACATCAGCTTCCACCCTCCTCATGATCCCTTCCACACTGCTGTCTTTATTTCTCTTTACCAGATCTTGCCTGGCCGACCACATTATCCTCTTTGTAGTGCTTATGATATACCACATTGGGAAATTTCCTGAGCCTAAACCTCTTTCAACCTTATCCCAGGTCAAATTAAATCCTCGGACCACCTGCCCTAGCCGTTCCCCCACTTTACCCCATACTATCTTTGCAATTGGACAGTCCCACATGACATGCCTGACCGTTTCCTCCCCCGGACAGGTTTGCCGAGGGCACACAGGGGATCTTGCCAACCCATGCCGGTACATGGTTTCCCGCACTGGCAGGCATTTGTGCAGGCATAACCAATTGATGTCTTTTAGCTCATTGTCAAGCCCCCCTGGCTGAATCCCCCTCCAAATCTCTTTCGGGGTCCCCACCACCGAAGGTGCGACCACTCCCTTGCTGACCTCTCTGTAGAGGGCTCTGTGATCTATTTTTATTTCTCTGTTTGAGGCTTCAGGATGAGCCTGCAACCACCTGGCTGCATGGTTGTAATGCCATGGCTGCTGCTCCACCCTGGGTGCCAAATTGTTCCAGACAATCAACCCCCTAGCTTGGTACGCGAAATAGAGTCGTAAGAAGTAGCCTGAGGGGTGCTCTATCGGAAATGATAGTTCCCTACACAAGGAAGAAACAAAAATGCAGTCCAGCTTCAGCGGGAGGTGTGGCACATCCCTCCCTCCTGCTTCGATACCAGCCAGCATGCGAGTCCTAGCCACATATTCGTACCTCCCACCCCATATGAAATGGAACACGAGGCGCATGAGAGGTCTCCTCATGCTGACTGGCAGTGGATATATGTATGCCAAATATAGGAGGGATGGCAGAATGTCTACCTTCAGTACAAGTACCTTCCCTATAAAGGTCAGGCACCTGCTCTTCCAGAGTGCAAGCCTCTTCTGGACTGCTGTAATTCGCCTGGTCCAGTTGATCGAGGCACTGTTGGCTGCCTCAAAGCTGACCCCTAGTATCTTCAGGTGACCTGTGCATAGCGTCAGCCCTCCCGGTACATCTGTCCTTTCTTTCCACCTCCCAAAGAACTTGACAGAGGACTTGGCGTGATTCAGTCTTGCTCCAGACACCCGACCAAAGTCCTGAAAAATCTCTAAGGATCGGATCAGGCTCTCATCACTGTCCAGCAGCAGTGTGGTGTCGTCTGCATACTGTGACAGCTTGACCCGCAGGCCTCTGCTGCCGGGAACCAGGAAACCTTTCACCCCTGGGTCAGCCCTAATAGCTGCCGCCAGTGGCTCTATGTAAAGGATGTAGAGCAGCGGTGAGAGTGGGCAGCCCTGTCTTACCCCTGAGTGCAACCTGAAAACTTCCCCTAAGTGACCGTTGACTGCCACTGTGCTCCCCACACCTGTGTATAATGTGCGCAACCATCCGACAAAACCCTTGTTAAAGCCTAACCTTTCCAATACCCTAAACATAAAGCCCCAGTGAACCCTGTCAAAGGCCTTTGCCTGGTCGAGGCCCACCACCATAAATGGCAGGTGTCTGTCTTCCGCCCAAGCGACAGCGTCTCGTATGAGCTGGAGATTCCATCTAACAGAGCGCCCCGCCACCCCACACGTTTGGTCCACATGGACCACGTGTGGAAGCGCTGTGCCCAGACGATCCGCTAGGACCTTTGCCAGGAGTTTATAGTCAACACACAACATTGTCAGTGGCCGCCAGTTTCCGAGGTCGGTGCCATCCCCCTTTTTAAACAGAAGGGAGATCACCCCTGTAGCCATAGTCCCTCCCATTGCACCTGTGAGAAGCACTGTGGACAACACCTCCAACACTACCGGTCCAAGAATCTCCCAGAACTTGAGATAAAACTCCACCGGCAGTCCGTCGATGCCAGGCACCTTCCGCTTGTTCATTTTACCAAGGGCTCCCTCGAGCTCTTTGAGTGTGAGCGGGGCCTCCAAAGCCTGCGCTATGTCCGACGGCACCTGCTTGGTCAGTAAGTTCAGGAAGTATTCCCCTCCCCCTACATCTACCTCTTTCTCCTGGAAACTTGTGCGGTAGTGGTCAGTAGCAGCCCCCACCATCTCAGCTGCCTCCGACACTACCACACCCTGCTTGTCCCTGATCCCGGTCTGTACCTGTCTTTTCCTGTCTGCCCGTATTGAGCTGAAGAAAGCAGCAGAACATGTCTCATGCTTCTCCAAGTAATTTCGTTGCACCAGGAACAGGTAAGCCCGGGCCCTACCCTCAAAGACCTCCCTGAGCTTTGCTTTTAGGGAGTCACAAGCCCACTGATTTACTGTGCCAGTGCTGTTTCCTTTGCTGTATTCAAGCTCGAGGAGGTGCTGTAAGCGAAACACCTCTCTCTTTGCCAACCTCACCTTCTTTTTAGAAAAACTGTCGCAAAACATTTTCATGCGTTTCTTGGCTACTTCCCACCACTCCATCACTCCAGTACACAATGGTCTTAGTCCTAAAAGTTTTTTGAAAAACAGTTTAAAACTTTGTTTGAACATGTCCTCCTCTAGTATGCTTATATTTAAGCGCCAGTACCCACGCCCAAAAACAGGCAGGCACAGGCGCACCTCAAACAGCAGCCCATCATGGTCAGAGAAAAACACAGGGAGCAGTCGACCTGACACCAATATCATAGACTTTGAGGCAAACACGTAGTCAAGACGTCTATACGTTCCGCGTGAATTACGCCATGTGGGACCGTCTGCCAGTGGCCTAACCATCCTCCCCCCATCTACTAACCCGTGTCTAGCCATGAGGTGGGAGATATAAATATCGCTGGTGTCCCCCCCCTTGCCTAACTGCACATTGAAATCCCCACCTACAATTACCTGCCTATTGGTGGTCAGGTGTGTCTCTACTAAACCAAACATTTCTTGTCTTTCCCTCTGAGTTTGTGGTCCATACACCACAACAACCCTCAGCTTGTTGGTCCCCCATGTGATGTCAGCACCCAGTATCCTCCCTTGGACAATTGTGAACACATCCTCCACCCTTATCTCTTTAACCCCAAACAATATCCCTACACCTGTAGAGTGGACCCCTCCCACACTCCAGATTGAATCCCCTTTCGTCCACTCCCTTGAGAATTTCGCTACATCCCCTATGTCCCTTAGATGAACCTCCTGCAATAAACAAATATCAACATGCAGATGGTCCACAAAATCATAAACAACCCTTCTTTTAAACGTGTCCCTCATTCCTCTTACATTTAATGAAAGCATCTTTACTACAGCCATTATAATTTGTATTTTTAAAGTGTTTACAGCCACACAAACCCCCCCCCCCCCCCAAATACAACCTCCCTACTGCGAGAAGAAGTCCTCCCTCTCCATCTCGTCCGCCCAGGAAAAGGGCACTGGATTTGGCGATGTTGATGGCCTGTTGGGTCCCTCATATGCATCTTCTCCCATAGGGGATAGTATATTGAGCAGGTCTGGAGGTAAATCCAGCTCCAGCCCACAACCTACATTTGGCAGCTCACATGGATCTCCTCCGATATGCTCAATAGCTTCCCCACCCTTACCTAGCCCTATGTTACCCCCATCCTGCTCCTGATGTCCTCCCTCCTCTGCAGCCCTTCTTTGCTGCTCTACCCCACTAACCATCCCACCATCAACTCCCTTCTCTTGGTCCTGTCCCTCGGCCCCGTTGCATTCCCCCTTTGACTTTTTACTATGGCCCTCCTCCTTACTCTCTCCGCTTCTAATTGCTTTCCCCCCTCCGAAAACCTGTGATCCTTTCCGTGCCCCCTTCTTGATCTTGGAGGTGGCTGGATCTGGGCTGATGGCAGGAAATTCTCCCCCTGCGTGGTCACAGGTCACCTGGGCTTCGGTATCCCGGGTGGCACTGCCTTTTGTTCCTTTCTCCAGGGGGACTTCCTCTGTTCCAATCTCAGAAAGATCCGTAGCTGGCGCCGCCAGTACCGGTGTGCATGAGCCATTCTCTGCAGGCAAGGGTCCCTTTCCTGGATGCTTTGCTTTTTCTGGTTCTCCATTGGACTTGGCCACTTCCGCAAAGGTCCTCCTTCTGCTTGGACAGTTGCGGTAAAGGTGGCCCATTTCACCACATCCATGACAGGCCTTGGGCCCTGTGCACTCTTTAGCCTCATGGCCCCCTTGGCCACAGGTACGGCAGCCGGCTCTGGAACAGCCTGCCTCTGTATGGCCTGACTGCCTGCAACGCCTACAGAAAGCTGGTTGCCGGGCGTAAAACAGGTAACCGCGGTCCCCACCAAGGCTGAAAAGAGCAGGTGGATGCTTCAGTCCTCCATGTCCTTCTGCGTCAGGGTTCAGCAGCACTTGGAACTGCCTTCTTCCTGTCCAGAATCCCCTCATGTCTTTTACGTACCTAGCACTAGTCACAACCTCTCCGTGCTGTCCCAAAAAAGCCACTAGTGCTAGGTCGGTGACGAAGGGGTTGTAGGTATGCACCGTGATAGTTCTGAAATTTGGTCTGTCCAGGTTCAAAATCTTGTAACCGGCTATGAATCTTGTCCCAGCCTCCTTTCTACAGGCTTCAGCCACTCTTGAATACATATCTTCACTGACCAGGGTAACGTCAAAGGCTGTTTCTGGCTGGTTCCACTGGATGCAGTATACATCTTCTACCTTCAGCCTCAGTTGTTCCAAGATGACATTTTTGCAGAACCAGTCTCTCGAAATCAGATGTTCCTCCACCGGCTCAGCCTGAAAGCGTATCGTGAACCTCACGCCGACCTTTGGGCTCGTCTGTTCCTTGGAGGCCGTTGGGGCCATCTTTTTGTCAGCTGTGTTCCTTCTTCGTCCAACTCTGTCGCCGTTTCTCCACTTGATCTTAGCCAAAAGGCCGAGAAGCGATAATCCACAAGTGTTGGATGTCCAAGCTAACCTCTTGGCACAAATCTCCCTTGCTGTGGTACCCCGTTTGTAGGTGTGCATAACAATGGCTGCTCATCACCTCCGCCCAAGCTCTCCTTTGTGGACACTTGATTGCTGACCTAGACAGCTCTTTGACTTTTCACAATTTCATAAGGCTCAGCCATACAGCAAAGCCTGCCAAAAATAGATTCAACTCATGTTTGTTCCTCTCCACGGAAGTCTTTAGTAAAAGGCGAAAGACTTGTGCGTTATGAAGAGAAACCAGAGTCAGCATGGCCCTCTGCTCGAGAGCAGCGGTGGAGCCTCTCGGTCACAGTCACCACCTTCGCGGTGGGCCTCTCTTTGCTTTCCGCATGTCAGATTCTAGTATACAACATTCCCACCACGCCCCCATCTGCCAACACAAATTATACAAGGCTTTATTTGCTCCTGCCCTGACTAGTGATTGGCTTTTAAGCCTTTTTAAGCAATACATCCCTGAACCACTTACATTGGGTCCAAAAGCGGACTCTGCTTTCTCACCAAGTCTCCCAGGAGATGTTGAGTGAAAACACGTTTCAGTTTTTGACAAATGCTTCTGATTCTATTTGGAATCCAGTTGATGCTCATTGTGACCCTGTGGAGATTCATGCATAATCGCTTCACAAGGCAGTGAGTCATCAGAGCAGTCTTGCACACTTGTCAAACTCTGCCAGGCCATTCCCTCAGTTTCATTGACCCAGTGTAGAATTCACCTTGAAACCTCCACAATTGTTTGAGTGTTTGCTTTTCTACAAGGTAAGAACAGAGTGCACCGTTCCCAGCGGCACTGCAATGCTAGGTCGATGCGTGGAGAGAAGGGAGCAAGCTCCAAATTTCTGCTCCTCTTGCCAAAAATCTGCTTAATATGTAGTCCTCATATAGAGCACATATCAGATATTAAACTGATAAGAACAGATTTTTTTTTTTTTTTTTTTTTTTTTATTACAAAAAACTTTCATCAGTTCAGTACAAATCAAGTCAAGTCAATACAAATCAATTATCATGTATGACCATCCCTAATACAATTTTTTGGCCACGACTGTGAGCCTTTACAGTCATAAATATTCGTTTTTCATATCCTACCCGGTCCATATTGCAGTAACAAAGGTGAAAACAATAAAAGAAAACAAAAAACAGCCCAAAGAACTCCATTTGACCTCACACTCAGTTCACCATATCCACCCAAACCCTCCCTTCCACCTTTCTAGGGCTGCATGCTTCCCCCACTTCTCTATATCCCTTTTGATTTTCCCTTTTACATCAGCTTCCACCCTCCTCATGATCCCTTCCACACTGCTGTCTTTATTTCTCTTTACCAGATCTTGCCTGGCCGACCACATTATCCTCTTTGTAGTGCTTATGATATACCACATTGGGAAATTTCCTGAGCCTAAACCTCTTTCAACCTTATCCCAGGTCAAATTAAATCCTCGGACCACCTGCCCTAGCCGTTCCCCCACTTTACCCCATACTATCTTTGCAATTGGACAGTCCCACATGACATGCCTGACCGTTTCCTCCCCCGGACAGGTTGGCCGAGGGCACACAGGGGATCTTGCCAACCCATGCCGGTACATGGTTTCCCGCACTGGCAGGCATTTGTGCAGGCATAACCAATTGATGTCTTTTAGCTCATTGTCAAGCCCCCCTGGCTGAATCCCCCTCCAAATCTCTTTCGGGGTCCCCACCACCAAAGGTGCGACCACTCCCTTGCTGACCTCTCTGTAGAGGGCTCTGTGATCTATTTTTATTTCTCTGTTTGAGGCTTCAGGATGAGCCTGCAACCACCTGGCTGCATGGTTGTAATGCCATGGCTGCTGCTCCACCCTGGGTGCCAAATTGTTCCAGACAATCAACCCCCTAGCTTGGTACGCGAAATAGAGTCGTAAGAAGTAGCCTGAGGGGTGCTCTATCGGAAATGATAGTTCCCTACACAAGGAAGAAACAAAAATGCAGTCCAGCTTCAGCGGGAGGTGTGGCACATCCCTCCCTCCTGCTTCGATACCAGCCAGCATGCGAGTCCTAGCCACATATTCGTACCTCCCCCCCCATATGAAATGGAACACGAGGCGCATGAGAGGTCTCCTCATGCTGACTGGCAGTGGATATATGTATGCCAAATATAGGAGGGATGGCAGAATGTCTACCTTCAGTACAAGTACCTTCCCTATAAAGGTCAGGCACCTGCTCTTCCAGAGTGCAAGCCTCTTCTGGACTGCTGTAATTCGCCTGGTCCAGTTGATCGAGGCACTGTTGGCTGCCTCAAAGCTGACCCCTAGTATCTTCAGGTGACCTGTGCATAGCGACAGCCCTCCCGGTACATCTGTCCTTTCTTTCCACCTCCCAAAGAACTTGACAGAGGACTTGGCGTGATTCAGTCTTGCTCCAGACACCCGACCAAAGTCCTGAAAAATCTCTAAGGATCGGATCAGGCTCTCATCACTGTCCAGCAGCAGTGTGGTGTCGTCTGCATACTGTGACAGCTTGACCCGCAGGCCTCTGCTGCCGGGAACCAGGAAACCTTTCACCCCTGGGTCAGCCCTAATAGCTGCCGCCAGTGGCTCTATGTAAAGGATGTAGAGCAGCGGTGAGAGTGGGCAGCCCTGTCTTACCCCTGAGTGCAACCTGAAAACTTCCCCTAAGTGACCGTTGACTGCCACGGTGCTCCCCACACCTGTGTATAATGTGCGCAACCATCCGACAAAACCCTTGTTAAAGCCTAACCTTTCCAATACCCTAAACATAAAGCCCCAGTGAACCCTGTCAAAGGCCTTTGCCTGGTCGAGGCCCACCACCATAAATGGCAGGTGTCTGTCTTCTGCCCAAGCGACAGCGTCTCGTATGAGCTGGAGATTCCATCTAACAGAGCGCCCCGCCACCCCACACGTTTGGTCCACATGGACCACGTGTGGAAGCGCTGTGCCCAGACGATCCGCTAGGACCTTTGCCAGGAGTTTATAGTCAACACACAACATTGTCAGTGGCCGCCAGTTTCCGAGGTCGGTGCCATCCCCCTTTTTAAACAGAAGGGAGATCACCCCTGTAGCCATAGTCCCTCCCATTGCACCTGTGAGAAGCACTGTGGACAACACCTCCAACACTACCGGTCCAAGAATCTCCCAGAACTTGAGATAAAACTCCACCGGCAGTCCGTCGATGCCAGGCACCTTCCGCTTGTTCATTTTACCAAGGGCTCCCTCGAGCTCTTTGAGTGTGAGCGGGGCCTCCAAAGCCTGCGCTATGTCCGACGGCACCTGCTTGGTCAGTAAGTTCAGGAAGTATTCCCCTCCCCCTACATCTACCTCTTTCTCCTGGAAACTTGTGCGGTAGTGGTCAGTAGCAGCCCCCACCATCTCAGCTGCCTCCGACACTACCACACCCTGCTTGTCCCTGATCCCGGTCTGTACCTGTCTTTTCCTGTCTGCCCGTATTGAGCTGAAGAAAGCAGCAGAACATGTCTCATGCTTCTCCAAGTAATTTCGTTGCACCAGGAACAGGTAAGCCCGGGCCCTACCCTCAAAGACCTCCCTGAGCTTTGCTTTTAGGGAGTCACAAGCCCACTGATTTACTGTGCCAGTGCTGTTTCCTTTGCTGTATTCAAGCTCGAGGAGGTGCTGTAAGCGAAACACCTCTCTCTTTGCCAACCTCACCTTCTTTTTAGAAAAACTGTCGCAAAACATCTTCATGCGTTTCTTGGCTACTTCCCACCACTCCATCACTCCAGTACACAATGGTCTTAGTCCTAAAAGTTTTTTGAAAAACAGTTTAAAACTTTGTTTGAACATGTCCTCCTCTAGTATGCTTATATTTAAGCGCCAGTACCCACGCCCAAAAACAGGCAGGCACAGGCGCACCTCAAACAGCAGCCCATCATGGTCAGAGAAAAACACAGGGAGCAGTCGACCTGACACCAATATCATAGACTTTGAGGCAAACACGTAGTCAAGACGTCTATACGTTCCGCGTGAATTACGCCATGTGGGACCGTCTGCCAGTGGCCTAACCATCCTCCCCCCATCTACTAACCCGTGTCTAGCCATGAGGTGGGAGATATAAATATCGCTGGTGTCCCCCCCCTTGCCTAACTGCACATTGAAATCCCCACCTACAATTACCTGCCTATTGGTGGTCAGGTGTGTCTCTACTAAACCAAACATTTCTTGTCTTTCCCTCTGAGTTTGTGGTCCATACACCACAACAACCCTCAGCTTGTTGGTCCCCCATGTGATGTCAGCACCCAGTATCCTCCCTTGGACAATTGTGAACACATCCTCCACCCTTATCTCTTTAACCCCAAACAATATCCCTACACCTGTAGAGTGGACCCCTCCCACACTCCAGATTGAATCCCCTTTCGTCCACTCCCTTGAGAATTTCGCTACATCCCCTATGTCCCTTAGATGAACCTCCTGCAATAAACAAATATCAACATGCAGATGGTCCACAAAATCATAAACAACCCTTCTTTTAAACGTGTCCCTCATTCCTCTTACATTTAATGAAAGCATCTTTACTACAGCCATTATAATTTGTATTTTTAAAGTGTTTACAGCCACACAAACCCCCCCCCCCCCCAAATACAACCTCCCTACTGCGAGAAGAAGTCCTCCCTCTCCATCTCGTCCGCCCAGGAAAAGGGCACTGGATTTGGCGATGTTGATGGCCTGTTGGGTCCCTCATATGCATCTTCTCCCATAGGGGATAGTATATTGAGCAGGTCTGGAGGTAAATCCAGCTCCAGCCCACAACCTACATTTGGCAGCTCACATGGATCTCCTCCGATATGCTCAATAGCTTCCCCACCCTTACCTAGCCCTATGTTACCCCCATCCTGCTCCTGATGTCCTCCCTCCTCTGCAGCCCTTCTTTGCTGCTCTACCCCACTAACCATCCCACCATCAACTCCCTTCTCTTGGTCCTGTCCCTCGGCCCCGTTGCATTCCCCCTTTGACTTTTTACTATGGCCCTCCTCCTTACTCTCTCCGCTTCTAATTGCTTTCCCCCCTCCGAAAACCTGTGATCCTTTCCGTGCCCCCTTCTTGATCTTGGAGGTGGCTGGATCTGGGCTGATGGCAGGAAATTCTCCCCCTGCGTGGTCACAGGTCACCTGGGCTTCGGTATCCCGGGTGGCACTGCCTTTTGTTCCTTTCTCCAGGGGGACTTCCTCTGTTCCAATCTCAGAAAGATCCGTAGCTGGCGCCGCCAGTACCGGTGTGCATGAGCCATTCTCTGCAGGCAAGGGTCCCTTTCCTGGATGCTTTGCTTTTTCTGGTTCTCCATTGGACTTGGCCACTTCCGCAAAGGTCCTCCTTCTGCTTGGACAGTTGCGGTAAAGGTGGCCCATTTCACCACATCCATGACAGGCCTTGGGCCCTGTGCACTCTTTAGCCTCATGGCCCCCTTGGCCACAGGTACGGCAGCCGGCTCTGGAACAGCCTGCCTCTGTATGGCCTGACTGCCTGCAACGCCTACAGAAAGCTGGTTGCCGGGCGTAAAACAGGTAACCGCGGTCCCCACCAAGGCTGAAAAGAGCAGGTGGATGCTTCAGTCCTCCATGTCCTTCTGCGTCAGGGTTCAGCAGCACTTGGAACTGCCTTCTTCCTGTCCAGAATCCCCTCATGTCTTTTACGTACCTAGCACTAGTCACAACCTCTCCGTGCTGTCCCAAAAAAGCCACTAGTGCTAGGTCGGTGACGAAGGGGTTGTAGGTATGCACCGTGATAGTTCTGAAATTTGGTCTGTCCAGGTTCAAAATCTTGTAACCGGCTATGAATCTTGTCCCAGCCTCCTTTCTACAGGCTTCAGCCACTCTTGAATACATATCTTCACTGACCAGGGTAACGTCAAAGGCTTTTTCTGGCTGGTTCCACTGGATGCAGTATACATCTTCTACCTTCAGCCTCAGTTGTTCCAAGATGACATTTTTGCAGAACCAGTCTCTCGAAATCAGATGTTCCTCCACCGGCTCAGCCTGAAAGCGTATCGTGAACCTCACGCCGACCTTTGGGCTCGTCTGTTCCTTGGAGGCCGTTGGGGCCATCTTTTTGTCAGCTGTGTTCCTTCTTCGTCCAACTCTGTCGCCGTTTCTCCACTTGATCTTAGCCAAAAGGCCGAGAAGCGATAATCCACAAGTGTTGGATGTCCAAGCTAACCTCTTGGCACAAATCTCCCTTGCTGTGGTACCCCGTTTGTAGGTGTGCATAACAATGGCTGCTCATCACCTCCGCCCAAGCTCTCCTTTGTGGACACTTGATTGCTGACCTAGACAGCTCTTTGACTTTTCACAATTTCATAAGGCTCAGCCATACAGCAAAGCCTGCCAAAAATAGATTCAACTCATGTTTGTTCCTCTCCACGGAAGTCTTTAGTAAAAGGCGAAAGACTTGTGCGTTATGAAGAGAAACCAGAGTCAGCATGGCCCTCTGCTCGAGAGCAGCGGTGGAGCCTCTCGGTCACAGTCACCACCTTCGCGGTGGGCCTCTCTTTGCTTTCCGCATGTCAGATTCTAGTATACAACATTCCCACCACGCCCCCATCTGCCAACACAAATTATACAAGGCTTTATTTGCTCCTGCCCTGACTAGTGATTGGCTTTTAAGCCTTTTTAAGCAATACATCCCTGAACCACTTACATTGGGTCCAAAAGCGGACTCTGCTTTCTCACCAAGTCTCCCAGGAGATGTTGAGTGAAAACACGTTTCAGTTTTTGACAAATGCTTCTGATTCTATTTGGAATCCAGTTGATGCTCATTGTGACCCTGTGGAGATTCATGCATAATCGCTTCACAAGGCAGTGAGTCATCAGAGCAGTCTTGCACACTTGTCAAACTCTGCCAGGCCATTCCCTCAGTTTCATTGACCCAGTGTAGAATTCACCTTGAAACCTCCACAATTGTTTGAGTGTTTGCTTTTCTACAAGGTAAGAACAGAGTGCACCGTTCCCAGCGGCACTGCAATGCTAGGTCGATGCGTGGAGAGAAGGGAGCAAGCTCCAAATTTCTGCTCCTCTTGCCAAAAATCTGCTTAATATGTAGTCCTCATATAGAGGACATATCAGATATTAAACTGATAAGAACAGATACTACACTTGATCTTAGCCAAAAGGCCGAGAAGCGATAATCCACAAGTGTTGGATGTCCACGCTAACCTCTTGGCACAAATCTCCCTTGCTGTGGTACCCCGTTTGTAGGTGTGCATTACAATGGCTGCTCATCACCTCCGCCCAAGCTCTCCTTTGTGGACACCTGATTGCTGACCTAGACAGCTCTTTGACTTTTCACAATTTCATAAGGCTCAGCCAAACAGCAAAGCCTGCCAAAAATAGATTCAACTCATGTTTGTTCCTCTCCACGGAAGTCTTTAGTAAAAGGCGAAAGACTTGTGCGTTATGAAGAGAAACCAGAGTCAGCATGGCCCTCTGCTCGAGAGCAGCGGTGGAGCCTCTCGGTCACAGTCACCACCTTCGCGGTGGGCCTCTCTTTGCTTTCCGCATGTCAGATTCTAGTATACAACATTCCCACCACGCCCCCATCTGCCAACACAAATTATACAAGGCTTTATTTGCTCCTGCCCTGACTAGTGATTGGCTTTTAAGCCTTTTTAAGCAATACATCCCTGAACCACTTACATTGGGTCCAAAAGCGGACTCTGCTTTCTCACCAAGTCTCCCAGGAGATGTTGAGTGAAAACACGTTTCAGTTTTTGACAAATGCTTCTGATTCTATTTGGAATCCAGTTGATGCTCATTGTGACCCCGTGGAGATTCATGCATAATCGCTTCACAAGGCAGTGAGTCATCAGAGCAGTTTTGCACACTTGTCAAACTCTGCAAGGCCATTCCCTCAGTTTCATTGACCCAGTGTAGAATTCACCTTGAAACCTCCACAATTGTTTGAGTGCTTGCTTTTCTACAAGGTAAGAACAGAGTGCACCGTTCCCAGCGGCACTGCAATGCTAGGTCGATGCGTGGAGAGAAGGGAGCAAGCTCCAAATTTCTGCTCCTCTTGCCAAAAATCTGCTTAATATGTAGTCCTCATATAGAGAACATATCAGATATTAAACTGATAAGAACAGATACTACACTTGATCTTAGCCAAAAGGCCGAGAAGCGATAATCCACAAGTGTTGGATGTCCAAGCTAACCTCTTGGCACAAATCTCCCTTGCTGTGGTACCCCGTTTGTAGGTGTGCATAACAATGGCTGCTCATCACCTCCGCCCAAGCTCTCCTTTGTGGACACTTGATTGCTGACCTAGACAGCTCTTTGACTTTTCACAATTTCATAAGGCTCAGCCATACAGCAAAGCCTGCCAAAAATAGATTCAACTCATGTTTGTTCCTCTCCACGGAAGTCTTTAGTAAAAGGCGAAAGACTTGTGCGTTATGAAGAGAAACCAGAGTCAGCATGGCCCTCTGCTCGAGAGCAGCGGTGGAGCCTCTCGGTCACAGTCACCACCTTCGCGGTGGGCCTCTCTTTGCTTTGCGCATGTCAGATTCTAGTATACAACATTCCCACCACGCCCCCATCTGCCAACACAAATTATACAAGGCTTTATTTGCTCCTGCCCTGACTAGTGATTGGCTTTTAAGCCTTTTTAAGCAATACATCCCTGAACCACTTACATTGGGTCCAAAAGCGGACTCTGCTTTCTCACCAAGTCTCCCATGAGATGTTGAGTGAAAACACGTTTCAGTTTTTGACAAATGCTTCTGATTCTATTTGGAATCCAGTTGATGCTCATTGTGACCCCGTGCAGAGTCATGCATAATCACTTCACAAGGCAGTGAGTCATAAGAGCAGTTTTGCACACTTGTCAAACTCTGCCAGGCCATTCCCTCAGTTTCATTGACCCAGTGTAGAATTCACCTTGAAACCTCCACAATTGTTTGAGTGTTTGCTTTTCTACAAGGTAAGAACAGAGTGCACCGTTCCCAGCGGCACTGCAATGCTAGGTCGATGCGTGGAGAGAAGGGAGCAAGCTCCAAATTTCTGCTCCTCTTGCCAAAAATCTGCTTAATATGTAGTCCTCATATAGAGGACATATCAGATATTAAACTGATAAGAACAGATACTACACTTGATCTTAGCCAAAAGGCCGAGAAGCGATAATCCACAAGTGTTGGATGTCCAAGCTAACCTCTTGGCACAAATCTCCCTTGCTGTGGTACCCCGTTTGTAGGTGTGAATAACAATGGCTGCTCATCACCTCCGCCCAAGCTCTCCTTTGTGGACACTTGATTGCTGACCTAAACAGCTCTTTGACTTTTCACAATTTCATAAGGCTCAGCCATACAGCAAAGCCTGCCAAAAATAGATTCAACTCATGTTTGTTCCTCTCCACGGAAGTCTTTAGTAAAAGGCGAAAGACTTGTGCGTTATGAAGAGAAACCAGAGTCAGCATGGCCCTCTGCTCGAGAGCAGCGGTGGAGCCTCTCGGTCACAGTCACCACCTTCGCGGTGGGCCTCTCTTTGCTTTCCGCATGTCAGATTCTAGTATACAACATTCCCACCACGCCCCCATCTGCCAACACAAATTATATAAGGCTTTATTTGCTCCTGCCCTGACTAGTGATTGGCTTTTAAGCCTTTTTAAGCAATACATCCCTGAACCACTTACATTGGGTCCAAAAGCGGACTCTGCTTTCTCACCAAGTCTCCCAGGAGATGTTGAGTGAAAACACGTTTCAGTTTTTGACAAATGCTTCTGATTCTATTTGGAATCCAGTTGATGCTCATTGTGACCCCGTGGAGATTCATGCATAATCGCTTCACAAGGCAGTGAGTCATCAGAGCAGTTTTGCACACTTGTCAAACTCTGCAAGGCCATTCCCTCAGTTTCATTGACCCAGTGTAGAATTCACCTTGAAACCTCCACAATTGTTTGAGTGCTTGCTTTTCTACAAGGTAAGAACAGAGTGCACCGTTCCCAGCGGCACTGCAATGCTAGGTCGATGCGTGGAGAGAAGGGAGCAAGCTCCAAACTTCTGCTCCTCTTGCCAAAAATCTGCTTAATATGTAGTCCTCATATAAAGCACATATCAGATATTAAACTGATAAGAACAGATACTACACTTGATCTTAGCCAAAAGGCCGAGAAGCGATAATCCACAAGTGTTGGATGTCCAAGCTAACCTCTTGGCACAAATCTCCCTTGCTGTGGTACCCCGTTTGTAGGTGTGCATAACAATGGCTGCTCATCACCTCCGCCCAAGCTCTCCTTTGTGGACACTTGATTGCTGACCTAGACAGCTCTTTGACTTTTCACAATTTCATAAGGCTCAGCCATACAGCAAAGCCTGCCAAAAATAGATTCAACTCATGTTTGTTCCTCTCCACGGAAGTCTTTAGTAAAAGGCGAAAGACTTGTGCGTTATGAAGAGAAACCAGAGACAGCATGGCCCTCTGCTCGAGAGCAGCGGTGGAGCCTCTCGGTCACAGTCACCACCTTCGCGGTGGGCCTCTCTTTGCTTTCCGCATGTCAGATTCTAGTATACAACATTCCCACCACGCCCCCATCTGCCAACACAAATTATACAAGGCTTTATTTGCTCCTGCCCTGACTAGTGATTGGCTTTTAAGCCTTTTTAAGCAATACATCCCTGAACCACTTACATTGGGTCCAAAAGCGGACTCTGCTTTCTCACCAAGTCTCCCAGGAGATGTTGAGTGAAAACACGTTTCAGTTTTTGACAAATGCTTCTGATTCTATTTGGAATCCAGTTGATGCTCATTGTGACCCTGTGGAGATTCATGCATAATCGCTTCACAAGGCAGTGAGTCATCAGAGCAGTCTTGCACACTTGTCAAACTCTGCCAGGCCATTCCCTCAGTTTCATTGACCCAGTGTAGAATTCACCTTGAAACCTCCACAATTGTTTGCTTTTCTACAAGGTAAGAACAGAGTGCACCGTTCCCAGCGGCACTGCAATGCTAGGTCGATGCGTGGAGAGAAGGGAGCAAGCTCCAAATTTCTGCTCCTCTTGCCAAAAATCTGCTTAATATGTAGTCCTCATATAGAGGACATATCAGATATTAAACTGATAAGAACAGATACTACACTTGATCTTAGCCAAAAGGCCGAGAAGCGATAATCCACAAGTGTTGGATGTCCACGCTAACCTCTTGGCACAAATCTCCCTTGCTGTGGTACCCCGTTTGTAGGTGTGCATTACAATGGCTGCTCATCACCTCCGCCCAAGCTCTCCTTTGTGGACACCTGATTGCTGACCTAGACAGCTCTTTGACTTTTCACAATTTCATAAGGCTCAGCCGAACAGCAAAGCCTGCCAAAAATAGATTCAACTCATGTTTGTTCCTCTCCACGGAGGTCTTTAGTAAAAGGCGAAAGACTTGTGCGTTATGAAGAGAAACCAGAGTCAGCATGGCCCTCTGCTCGAGAGCAGCGGTGGAGCCTCTCGGTCTCAGTCACCACCTTCGCGGTGGGCCTCTCTTTGCTTTCCGCATGTCAGATTCTAGTATACAACATTCCCACCACGCCCCCATCTGCCAACACAAATTATACAAGGCTTTATTTGCTCCTGCCCTGACTAGTGATTGGCTTTTAAGCCTTTTTAAGCAATACATCCCTGAACCACTTACATTGGGTCCAAAAGCGGACTCTGCTTTCTCACCAAGTCTCCCAGGAGATGTTGAGTGAAAACACGTTTCAGTTTTTGACAAATGCTTCTGATTCTATTTGGAATCCAGTTGATGCTCATTGTGACCCCGTGGAGATTCATGCATAATCGCTTCACAAGGCAGTGAGTCATAAGAGCAGTTTTGCACACTTGTCAAACTCTGCCAGGCCATTCCCTCAGTTTCATTGACCCAGTGTAGAATTCACCTTGAAACCTCCACAATTGTTTGAGTGTTTGCTTTTCTACAAGGTAAGAACAGAGTGCACCGTTCCCAGCGGCACGGCAATGCTAGGTCGATGCGTGGAGAGAAGGGAGCAAGCTCCAAATTTCTGCTCCTCTTGCCAAAAATCTGCTTAATATGTAGTCCTCATATAGAGGACATATCAGATATTAAACTGATAAGAACAGATACTACACTTGATCTTAGCCAAAAGGCCGAGAAGCGATAATCCACAAGTGTTGGATGTCCAAGCTAACCTCTTGGCACAAATCTCCCTTGCTGTGGTACCCCGTTTGTAGGTGTGCATAACAATGGCTGCTCATCACCTCCGCCCAAGCTCTCCTTTGTGGACACTTGATTGCTGACCTAAACAGCTCTTTGACTTTTCACAATTTCATAAGGCTCAGCCATACAGCAAAGCCTGCCAAAAATAGATTCAACTCATGTTTGTTCCTCTCCACGGAAGTCTTTAGTAAAAGGCGAAAGACTTGTGCGTTGTGAAGAGAAACCAGAGTCAGCATGGCCCTCTGCTCGAGAGCAGCGGTGGAGCCTCTCGGTCACAGTCACCACCTTCGCGGTGGGCCTCTCTTTGCTTTCCGCATGTCAGATTCTAGTATACAACATTCCCACCACGCCCCCATCTGCCAACACAAATTATACAAGGCTTTATTTGCTCCTGCCCTGACTAGTGATTGGCTTTTAAGCCTTTTTAAGCAATACATCCCTGAACCACTTACATTGGGTCCAAAAGCGGACTCTGCTTTCTCACCAAGTCTCCCAGGAGATGTTGAGTGAAAACACGTTTCAGTTTTTGACAAATGCTTCTGATTCTATTTGGAATCCAGTTGATGCTCATTGTGACCCCGTGGAGATTCATGCATAATCGCTTCACAAGGCAGTGAGTCATCAGAGCAGTTTTGCACACTTGTCAAACTCTGCAAGGCCATTCCCTCAGTTTCATTGACCCAGTGTAGAATTCACCTTGAAACCTCCACAATTGTTTGAGTGTTTGCTTTTCTACAAGGTAAGAACAGAGTGCACCGTTCCCAGCGGCACTGCAATGCTAGGTCGATGCGTGGAGAGAAGGGAGCAAGCTCCAAATTTCTGCTCCTCTTGCCAAAAATCTGCTTAATATGTAGTCCTCATATAGAGCACATATCAGATATTAAACTGATAAGAACAGATACTACACTTGATCTTAGCCAAAAGGCCGAGAAGCGATAATCCACAAGTGTTGGATGTCCAAGCTAACCTCTTGGCACAAATCTCCCTTGCTGTGGTACCCCGTTTGTAGGTGTGCATAACAATGGCTGCTCATCACCTCCGCCCAAGCTCTCCTTTGTGGACACTTGATTGCTGACCTAGACAGCTCTTTGACTTTTCACAATTTCATAAGGCTCAGCCATACAGCAAAGCCTGCCAAAAATAGATTCAACTCATGTTTGTTCCTCTCCACGGAAGTCTTTAGTAAAAGGCGAAAGACTTGTGCGTTATGAAGAGAAACCAGAGTCAGCATGGCCCTCTGCTCGAGAGCAGCGGTGGAGCCTCTCGGTCACAGTCACCACCTTCGCGGTGGGCCTCTCTTTGCTTTCCGCATGTCAGATTCTAGTATACAACATTCCCACCACGCCCCCATCTGCCAACACAAATTATACAAGGCTTTATTTGCTCCTGCCCTGACTAGTGATTGGCTTTTAAGCCTTTTTAAGCAATACATCCCTGAACCACTTACATTGGGTCCAAAAGCGGACTCTGCTTTCTCACCAAGTCTCCCAGGAGATGTTGAGTGAAAACACGTTTCAGTTTTTGACAAATGCTTCTGATTCTATTTGGAATCCAGTTGATGCTCATTGTGACCCTGTGGAGATTCATGCATAATCGCTTCACAAGGCAGTGAGTCATCAGAGCAGTCTTGCACACTTGTCAAACTCTGCCAGGCCATTCCCTCAGTTTCATTGACCCAGTGTAGAATTCACCTTGAAACCTCCACAATTGTTTGCTTTTCTACAAGGTAAGAACAGAGTGCACCGTTCCCAGCGGCACTGCAATGCTAGGTCGATGCGTGGAGAGAAGGGAGCAAGCTCCAAATTTCTGCTCCTCTTGCCAAAAATCTGCTTAATATGTAGTCCTCATATAGAGGACATATCAGATATTAAACTGATAAGAACAGATACTACACTTGATCTTAGCCAAAAGGCCGAGAAGCGATAATCCACAAGTGTTGGATGTCCAAGCTAACCTCTTGGCACAAATCTCCCTTGCTGTGGTACCCCGTTTGTAGGTGTGCATAACAATGGCTGCTCATCACCTCCGCCCAAGCTCTCCTTTGTGGACACCTGATTGCTGACCTAGACAGCTCTTTGACTTTTCACAATTTCATAAGGCTCAGCCATACAGCAAAGCCTGCCAAAAATAGATTCAACTCATGTTTGTTCCTCTCCACGGAAGTCTTTAGTAAAAGGCGAAAGACTTGTGCGTTATGAAGAGAAACCAGAGTCAGCATGGCCCTCTGCTCGAGAGCAGCGACGGAGCCTCTCGGTCACAGTCACCACCTTCGCGGTGGGCCTCTCTTTGCTTTGCGCATGTCAGATTCTAGTATACAACATTCCCACCACGCCCCCATCTGCCAACACAAATTATACAAGGCTTTATTTGCTCCTGCCCTGACTAGTGATTGGCTTTTAAGCCTTTTTAAGCGATACATCCCTGAACCACTTACATTGGGTCCAAAAGCGGACTCTGCTTTCTCACCAAGTCTCCCAGGAGATGTTGAGTGAAAACACGTTTCAGTTTTTGACAAATGCTTCTGATTCTATTTGGAATCCAGTTGATGCTCATTGTGACCCCGTGCAGAGTCATGCATAATCACTTCACAAGGCAGTGAGTCATAAGAGCAGTTTTGCACACTTGTCAAACTCTGCCAGGCCATTCCCTCAGTTTCATTGACCCAGTGTAGAATTCACCTTGAAACCTCCACAATTGTTTGCTTTTCTACAAGGTAAGAACAGAGTGCACCGTTCCCAGCGGCACTGCAATGCTAGGTCGATGCGTGGAGAGAAGGGAGCAAGCTCCAAACTTCTGCTCCTCTTGCCAAAAATCTGCTTAATATGTAGTCCTCATATAAAGCACATATCAGATATTAAACTGATAAGAACAGATACTACACTTGATCTTAGCCAAAAGGCCGAGAAGCGATAATCCACAAGTGTTGGATGTCCAAGCTAACCTCTTGGCACAAATCTCCCTTGCTGTGGTACCCCGTTTGTAGGTGTGCATAACAATGGCTGCTCATCACCTCCGCCCAAGCTCTCCTTTGTGGACACTTGATTGCTGACCTAGACAGCTCTTTGACTTTTCACAATTTCATAAGGCTCAGCCATACAGCAAAGCCTGCCAAAAATAGATTCAACTCATGTTTGTTCCTCTCCACGGAAGTCTTTAGTAAAAGGCGAAAGACTTGTGCGTTATGAAGAGAAACCAGAGACAGCATGGCCCTCTGCTCGAGAGCAGCGGTGGAGCCTCTCGGTCACAGTCACCACCTTCGCGGTGGGCCTCTCTTTGCTTTCCGCATGTCAGATTCTAGTATACAACATTCCCACCACGCCCCCATCTGCCAACACAAATTATACAAGGCTTTATTTGCTCCTGCCCTGACTAGTGATTGGCTTTTAAGCCTTTTTAAGCAATACATCCCTGAACCACTTACATTGGGTCCAAAAGCGGACTCTGCTTTCTCACCAAGTCTCCCAGGAGATGTTGAGTGAAAACACGTTTCAGTTTTTGACAAATGCTTCTGATTCTATTTGGAATCCAGTTGATGCTCATTGTGACCCTGTGGAGATTCATGCATAATCGCTTCACAAGGCAGTGAGTCATCAGAGCAGTCTTGCACACTTGTCAAACTCTGCCAGGCCATTCCCTCAGTTTCATTGACCCAGTGTAGAATTCACCTTGAAACCTCCACAATTGTTTGCTTTTCTACAAGGTAAGAACAGAGTGCACCGTTCCCAGCGGCACTGCAATGCTAGGTCGATGCGTGGAGAGAAGGGAGCAAGCTCCAAATTTCTGCTCCTCTTGCCAAAAATCTGCTTAATATGTAGTCCTCATATAGAGGACATATCAGATATTAAACTGATAAGAACAGATACTACACTTGATCTTAGCCAAAAGGCCGAGAAGCGATAATCCACAAGTGTTGGATGTCCACGCTAACCTCTTGGCACAAATCTCCCTTGCTGTGGTACCCCGTTTGTAGGTGTGCATTACAATGGCTGCTCATCACCTCCGCCCAAGCTCTCCTTTGTGGACACCTGATTGCTGACCTAGACAGCTCTTTGACTTTTCACAATTTCATAAGGCTCAGCCAAACAGCAAAGCCTGCCAAAAATAGATTCAACTCATGTTTGTTCCTCTCCACGGAGGTCTTTAGTAAAAGGCGAAAGACTTGTGCGTTATGAAGAGAAACCAGAGTCAGCATGGCCCTCTGCTCGAGAGCAGCGGTGGAGCCTCTCGGTCTCAGTCACCACCTTCGCGGTGGGCCTCTCTTTGCTTTCCGCATGTCAGATTCTAGTATACAACATTCCCACCACGCCCCCATCTGCCAACACAAATTATACAAGGCTTTATTTGCTCCTGCCCTGACTAGTGATTGGCTTTTAAGCCTTTTTAAGCAATACATCCCTGAACCACTTACATTGGGTCCAAAAGCGGACTCTGCTTTCTCACCAAGTCTCCCAGGAGATGTTGAGTGAAAACACGTTTCAGTTTTTGACAAATGCTTCTGATTCTATTTGGAATCCAGTTGATGCTCATTGTGACCCCGTGGAGATTCATGCATAATCGCTTCACAAGGCAGTGAGTCATAAGAGCAGTTTTGCACACTTGTCAAACTCTGCCAGGCCATTCCCTCAGTTTCATTGACCCAGTGTAGAATTCACCTTGAAACCTCCACAATTGTTTGAGTGTTTGCTTTTCTACAAGGTAAGAACAGAGTGCACCGTTCCCAGCGGCACGGCAATGCTAGGTCGATGCGTGGAGAGAAGGGAGCAAGCTCCAAATTTCTGCTCCTCTTGCCAAAAATCTGCTTAATATGTAGTCCTCATATAGAGGACATATCAGATATTAAACTGATAAGAACAGATACTACACTTGATCTTAGCCAAAAGGCCGAGAAGCGATAATCCACAAGTGTTGGATGTCCAAGCTAACCTCTTGGCACAAATCTCCCTTGCTGTGGTACCCCGTTTGTAGGTGTGCATAACAATGGCTGCTCATCACCTCCGCCCAAGCTCTCCTTTGTGGACACTTGATTGCTGACCTAAACAGCTCTTTGACTTTTCACAATTTCATAAGGCTCAGCCATACAGCAAAGCCTGCCAAAAATAGATTCAACTCATGTTTGTTCCTCTCCACGGAAGTCTTTAGTAAAAGGCGAAAGACTTGTGCGTTGTGAAGAGAAACCAGAGTCAGCATGGCCCTCTGCTCGAGAGCAGCGGTGGAGCCTCTCGGTCACAGTCACCACCTTCGCGGTGGGCCTCTCTTTGCTTTCCGCATGTCAGATTCTAGTATACAACATTCCCACCACGCCCCCATCTGCCAACACAAATTATACAAGGCTTTATTTGCTCCTGCCCTGACTAGTGATTGGCTTTTAAGCCTTTTTAAGCAATACATCCCTGAACCACTTACATTGGGTCCAAAAGCGGACTCTGCTTTCTCACCAAGTCTCCCAGGAGATGTTGAGTGAAAACACGTTTCAGTTTTTGACAAATGCTTCTGATTCTATTTGGAATCCAGTTGATGCTCATTGTGACCCCGTGGAGATTCATGCATAATCGCTTCACAAGGCAGTGAGTCATCAGAGCAGTTTTGCACACTTGTCAAACTCTGCAAGGCCATTCCCTCAGTTTCATTGACCCAGTGTAGAATTCACCTTGAAACCTCCACAATTGTTTGAGTGTTTGCTTTTCTACAAGGTAAGAACAGAGTGCACCGTTCCCAGCGGCACTGCAATGCTAGGTCGATGCGTGGAGAGAAGGGAGCAAGCTCCAAATTTCTGCTCCTCTTGCCAAAAATCTGCTTAATATGTAGTCCTCATATAGAGCACATATCAGATATTAAACTGATAAGAACAGATACTACACTTGATCTTAGCCAAAAGGCCGAGAAGCGATAATCCACAAGTGTTGGATGTCCAAGCTAACCTCTTGGCACAAATCTCCCTTGCTGTGGTACCCCGTTTGTAGGTGTGCATAACAATGGCTGCTCATCACCTCCGCCCAAGCTCTCCTTTGTGGACACTTGATTGCTGACCTAGACAGCTCTTTGACTTTTCACAATTTCATAAGGCTCAGCCATACAGCAAAGCCTGCCAAAAATAGATTCAACTCATGTTTGTTCCTCTCCACGGAAGTCTTTAGTAAAAGGCGAAAGACTTGTGCGTTATGAAGAGAAACCAGAGTCAGCATGGCCCTCTGCTCGAGAGCAGCGGTGGAGCCTCTCGGTCACAGTCACCACCTTCGCGGTGGGCCTCTCTTTGCTTTCCGCATGTCAGATTCTAGTATACAACATTCCCACCACGCCCCCATCTGCCAACACAAATTATACAAGGCTTTATTTGCTCCTGCCCTGACTAGTGATTGGCTTTTAAGCCTTTTTAAGCAATACATCCCTGAACCACTTACATTGGGTCCAAAAGCGGACTCTGCTTTCTCACCAAGTCTCCCAGGAGATGTTGAGTGAAAACACGTTTCAGTTTTTGACAAATGCTTCTGATTCTATTTGGAATCCAGTTGATGCTCATTGTGACCCTGTGGAGATTCATGCATAATCGCTTCACAAGGCAGTGAGTCATCAGAGCAGTCTTGCACACTTGTCAAACTCTGCCAGGCCATTCCCTCAGTTTCATTGACCCAGTGTAGAATTCACCTTGAAACCTCCACAATTGTTTGCTTTTCTACAAGGTAAGAACAGAGTGCACCGTTCCCAGCGGCACTGCAATGCTAGGTCGATGCGTGGAGAGAAGGGAGCAAGCTCCAAATTTCTGCTCCTCTTGCCAAAAATCTGCTTAATATGTAGTCCTCATATAGAGGACATATCAGATATTAAACTGATAAGAACAGATACTACACTTGATCTTAGCCAAAAGGCCGAGAAGCGATAATCCACAAGTGTTGGATGTCCAAGCTAACCTCTTGGCACAAATCTCCCTTGCTGTGGTACCCCGTTTGTAGGTGTGCATAACAATGGCTGCTCATCACCTCCGCCCAAGCTCTCCTTTGTGGACACCTGATTGCTGACCTAGACAGCTCTTTGACTTTTCACAATTTCATAAGGCTCAGCCATACAGCAAAGCCTGCCAAAAATAGATTCAACTCATGTTTGTTCCTCTCCACGGAAGTCTTTAGTAAAAGGCGAAAGACTTGTGCGTTATGAAGAGAAACCAGAGTCAGCATGGCCCTCTGCTCGAGAGCAGCGACGGAGCCTCTCGGTCACAGTCACCACCTTCGCGGTGGGCCTCTCTTTGCTTTGCGCATGTCAGATTCTAGTATACAACATTCCCACCACGCCCCCATCTGCCAACACAAATTATACAAGGCTTTATTTGCTCCTGCCCTGACTAGTGATTGGCTTTTAAGCCTTTTTAAGCGATACATCCCTGAACCACTTACATTGGGTCCAAAAGCGGACTCTGCTTTCTCACCAAGTCTCCCAGGAGATGTTGAGTGAAAACACGTTTCAGTTTTTGACAAATGCTTCTGATTCTATTTGGAATCCAGTTGATGCTCATTGTGACCCCGTGCAGAGTCATGCATAATCACTTCACAAGGCAGTGAGTCATAAGAGCAGTTTTGCACACTTGTCAAACTCTGCCAGGCCATTCCCTCAGTTTCATTGACCCAGTGTAGAATTCACCTTGAAACCTCCACAATTGTTTGCTTTTCTACAAGGTAAGAACAGAGTGCACCGTTCCCAGCGGCACTGCAATGCTAGGTCGATGCGTGGAGAGAAGGGAGCAAGCTCCAAATTTCTGCTCCTCTTGCCAAAAATCTGCTTAATATGTAGTCCTCATATAGAGGACATATCAGATATTAAACTGATAAGAACAGATACTACACTTGATCTTAGCCAAAAGGCCGAGAAGCGATAATCCATAAGTGTTGGATGTCCAAGCTAACCTCTTGGCACAAATCTCCCTTGCTGTGGTGCCCCGTTTGTAGGTGTGCATAACAATGGCTGCTCATCACCTCCGCCCAAGCTCTCCTTTGTGGACACTTGATTGCTGACCTAAACAGCTCTTTGACTTTTCACAATTTCATAAGGCTCAGCCATACAGCAAAGCCTGCCAAAAATAGATTCAACTCATGTTTGTTCCTCTCCACGGAAGTCTTTAGTAAAAGGCGAAAGACTTGTGCGTTATGAAGAGAAACCAGAGTCAGCATGGCCCTCTGCTCGAGAGCAGCGGTGGAGCCTCTCGGTCACAGTCACCACCTTCGCGGTGGGCCTCTCTTTGCTTTCCGCATGTCAGATTCTAGTATACAACATTCCCACCACGCCCCCATCTGCCAACACAAATTATACAAGGCTTTATTTGCTCCTGCCCTGACTAGTGATTGGCTTTTAAGCCTTTTTAAGCAATACATCCCTGAACCACTTACATTGGGTCCAAAAGCGGACTCTGCTTTCTCACCAAGTCTCCCAGGAGATGTTGAGTGAAAACACGTTTCAGTTTTTGACAAATGCTTCTGATTCTATTTGGAATCCAGTTGATGCTCATTGTGACCCCGTGGAGAGTCATGCATAATCGCTTCACAAGGCAGTGAGTCATCAGAGCAGTTTTGCACACTTGTCAAACTCTGCCAGGCCATTCCCTCAGTTTCATTGACCCAGTGTAGAATTCACCTTGAAACCTCCACAATTGTTTGAGTGTTTGCTTTTCTACAAGGTAAGAACAGAGTGCACCGTTCCCAGCGGCACTGCAATGCTAGGTCGATGCGTGGAGAGAAGGGAGCAAGCTCCAAATTTCTGCTCCTCTTGCCAAAAATCTGCTTAATATGTAGTCCTCATATAGAGGACATATCAGATATTAAACTGATAAGAACAGATACTACACTTGATCTTAGCCAAAAGGCCGAGAAGCGATAATCCACAAGTGTTGGATGTCCACGCTAACCTCTTGGCACAAATCTCCCTTGCTGTGGTACCCCGTTTGTAGGTGTGCATTACAATGGCTGCTCATCACCTCCGCCCAAGCTCTCCTTTGTGGACACCTGATTGCTGACCTAGACAGCTCTTTGACTTTTCACAATTTCATAAGGCTCAGCCAAACAGCAAAGCCTGCCAAAAATAGATTCAACTCATGTTTGTTCCTCTCCACGGAAGTCTTTAGTAAAAGGCGAAAGACTTGTGCGTTATGAAGAGAAACCAGAGTCAGCATGGCCCTCTGCTCGAGAGCAGCGGTGGAGCCTCTCGGTCACAGTCACCACCTTCGCGGTGGGCCTCTCTTTGCTTTCCGCATGTCAGATTCTAGTATACAACATTCCCACCACGCCCCCATCTGCCAACACAAATTATACAAGGCTTTATTTGCTCCTGCCCTGACTAGTGATTGGCTTTTAAGCCTTTTTAAGCAATACATCCCTGAACCACTTACATTGGGTCCAAAAGCGGACTCTGCTTTCTCACCAAGTCTCCCAGGAGATGTTGAGTGAAAACACGTTTCAGTTTTTGACAAATGCTTCTGATTCTATTTGGAATCCAGTTGATGCTCATTGTGACCCCGTGGAGATTCATGCATAATCGCTTCACAAGGCAGTGAGTCATCAGAGCAGTTTTGCACACTTGTCAAACTCTGCAAGGCCATTCCCTCAGTTTCATTGACCCAGTGTAGAATTCACCTTGAAACCTCCACAATTGTTTGAGTGCTTGCTTTTCTACAAGGTAAGAACAGAGTGCACCGTTCCCAGCGGCACTGCAATGCTAGGTCGATGCGTGGAGAGAAGGGAGCAAGCTCCAAATTTCTGCTCCTCTTGCCAAAAATCTGCTTAATATGTAGTCCTCATATAGAGAACATATCAGATATTAAACTGATAAGAACAGATTTTTTTTTTTTTTTTTTTTTTTTTTGGAATTTTTTTTTATTTAATTCACTCATGAGCGGTACAATACTTTACATTACAAAGATCATCATCTCTCCACACCTTAAGACCTCCAGAATTCTATCGGACTAAAAGAAAATAAGAGGAGGTACAATAAAAGACTCTTTCATGAGTTCAGTCTACAGATTGTCAAAAATAATTTTCCATCGATCTTTAATTGAGTCGATGCCCCATTTGCTCGCCTCCAATTTAAGTTTTCGCCGCATAATGTCTTCAATACTGTGTGTAGTGTTTTCTATCGACCACTTTTCCGTCTCATTTATTATACTACCTCTTACCTCCCATAACTTAGCCTTCACAATTGATGTAAGTTCTAAGGCTTTGCACACACCTTTGTCCCCCTCTAAACTAAAATCCATGAACAGAACTTTTTCCCAGTTCACCTCTTTTAGAAAACCGAATCTTTGGCCCAATTTCTTCCACAATTGTTTTGCAAAGGGACATTCAAATAATGCATGTTCCACGGTTTCTACCCCATTGCATCCACGTCTTGGGCATATCCTATTTAATGTTAAATCATGATTAAATAGAGTATTCCTCACAGGTAATTTCCTATGAAGCACCAACCAATTAAAATCTCTTAATCTGTTTTCTAGACTCTTGCATTGGGTTCTTCTCCACACGTCACTATGAACATGCAAACCATCTTTAGGGTCAAACTTAGCAATCAACGTTTCATACAGCTTTTTGTGATTAACTACTGAATCTCTTTTCCAACACTCCTTGTATTTCTTTGCCCAACTTATCATTTTTTTATAATGATCTGGCATGACCTCTGCTTTCGGAAAACTGTTTTCCCATTTCGCCACAAGAGGTCTCAGATGGATAGAGAGCCAGAATTTAATCAATGGTTGGCATTTGTGTTCAGGTGGGTTTAACATTATTCTACATGTATTTGAAAAAAACAAAACTTTGAACTTCAAACCTAAATTTGGCATGTCCCTACCACCTCTTTCGACCGGCTGATACATTGTAGCTCTTTTAATGTATTCATACCCTCCCCATATGAACTGAAACAGAGATTTTTGAAGTTTTAAACAAACTAAAGCCGGCATGGGGAAAATATAAGCCACATGAAGTAATGTCGGCAATAAATCAGATTTAATAACCAAAATCTTACCACTAATGGACAGCCTTCTTAATTTCCACATATTTAGTTTTTTCAGCACTTTTCCCAATTTTGTCTCCCAATTAGTTTCTCCATCATTGTTATTTCCAAAGGATATTCCCAGTAAAGTCATTGGCCCCGCACACAGAGAGAACCCTAAAGGGTTATCAACTCTGTCCTTCCACTTTCCAAAGTATTTGATTTGGGATTTTCCTGTATTGACTCTAGAACCAGAAGCAACTGAGAATGTGTGGATGACCTGCATAGCTTCGCGCAGACAGAAATCATCTTTTAAATACAGTACAGTGTCATCTGCATACTGGGATATGGTCAAGGATTCACCACCAGGCAGCTGTATACCCTTGATGTTAACATTTTTCCTGATTGCACATGTCAGCGTTTCAATGAATAGCACATACAAGGGGGCTGATGCTGGACATCCCTGTCTGACCCCTCTGGTTTGTTTAAAGAATTCACCAAGGTTGCCATTAACATTAACACTGCTTCCGACTTCTGTGTATAAAATCCTCAACCAACTCCTGAATCTAGCACCGAAGCCAAATTTCTTTAGTGTCCTAAACAAAAAATTGTGATCAACTCTGTCAAAGGCTTTTTCCTGGTCAAGACTGAGGACAATTAGTGGTATATTTCTGTCCTGAGAATAAGATAATATATCTCTATGCATTTGTAAATTCCAGTTTAGTTGCCTGCCAGGTACTGGACATGTCTGATCTGAGCCGATGATTAAGGGTAGAGCTGACACCAAACGGTTTGTCAAAACCTTACTAAAAATCTTATAATCTGTACAAAGCATTGTTAGAGGCCTGTAGTTTGATATTTTGTTGACATCACCTTTTTTAAACAGCAGGGATATCACCCCTTTTCTCATGGATTCCCCCATAATCCCAGATGTACATATATAAGTGAACAACTCTAACAGCCATGACCCAATGTCTTCCCAAAATATTATATAAAACTCTTTTGTGATCCCATCTATTCCTGGCACCTTGCCCTTTTTCAAAGACATGGTTGCCCTCAGGATTTCTTCTAAAGTAAAATCTTTATCTAGCTCTGTTCTCAGATCTTCAGGTATGAATCTGTCTATATTGTCTAACAATGTTGCACCTTTCATGTAGTCAACCTTTTCTGCTTTAAAAAACGTAGAAAAATGATTAGAGATAACTTGAGCAATCCCATCAGGATCGTTAATCTCCTCACCTGTTTCATTTAAAACGGAAACTATGCTCCTCCTCTTTGCCTGTGCTTTGGACTGTCTAAAGAAGTAGGGGGAACACTTTTCGTCACTCTCCCACTTCTCTCTAAGACACCGGAATTTATAGGCCTCTGCTCTGTTGTGAAAAAATAACCTCTGTTTATCTTGCAAATGTTTCAGCAAGTCCTTGTCTCTTTGTCCACCTGCATTTCTCTGTTCCATTAATTTATTTATGGCATTTTGCAGTCGGTAGTATAATTTAAATTCCTCTTTCCTTGATTCTTTTGAGTAATTCTGTGTGTAGTATCTAATACGCAGCTTTGTGCTTTCCCACCATTCACAGACATTTTCATAAAATACTCTCATATGAAAGCAATCTTTTAGAAAACACTTTAATGCTACCCTAAACTGCTGGAGCTCTAGAATATTGTTGTTTAATTTCCAATACCCTTTACCATTTTTGATCATCATTGAGGTTAGTTTTACTGAGAGCATGTTGTGATCTGTGTAAAAAACTGGTGATACTTTCGCCCCTGTCACCTGAAATTCTACCGGACAAAATATATAGTCTATCCTACTCTTCGCCCCTCTACTATTTGACCATGTGAAGCCAAGATCGTCTGGGTTAGCTTTTTTATATGAATCCACCAAATTATACTTTGTAACAATATTTATTAAACTGGCATCGGCCTTGCTGCCCTCACTTTGGGAATTGAAGTCTCCTCCAATTACCACATGGCGGTTGGTCATGAAAGCAGTGTCCAGACTAAGAAAAAGCTCCCTTCTCTCCTTTGGAGAAGAGTGGGCATATATGTTAATAACTCTTAACCCCTTTCCCTTCCAGTCAATATCTGTTACCAAAACCCTCCCCTGTACCACTGAAAAACTGCCAACCACTTGGACTTCATTATTCCCACATAGTGTTCCCACCCCAGATGAATGGACCCCCCCAATGCTCCACCTAGATTCACCTTTGGTCCACTCTTTTGAGAATAGGTTCACGTCGTCTTCATTTTTCAAGTGGACCTCTTGCAAAAGGCATAAAGAAAAGTTGATTGAACATAAATGAGAAAAGACCACTTCCCTTTTGGCCTTGTTCCTCAAACCTCTAACATTTATGGAAACTATATGTAATGAGGACATTCTGGTAAATGAGGAATGAGACAAAAAACAAAACAAACAAACAAACCATCAAAGACGAGACACTGTGTTTTCTCTAATTTTCAACTTCACAGTCAAATTCAATGCCTTCCCTATGTGTCTTTTCCTCGGGCACCGCGTGCCTTGAGTTGGGGGTATTACCCTCTGGAAGCAATGAGCATTGCTCTGAAACCAAATCCCTGTCAGAGTTGTTCGGAGCCAGGGACTCCACCAGGACACACCCGGACGGGGGCATGCTGCCGTCAGAGTCTGTCACCTCAGTCTGCACTGGAATTTGTCCATGCTTCCACCCTCCAGCCCATCCACCCTGGCAGCAGCCTTCACATCCTGATCGCTGTTCACCTGCAGCCCCTCCATCTCCCCTTCCTCCTGCGACTCCTCCACAACCTCAGAAAGAACACTGAACACGCTATCCACTCCCAGGGGCACAGCGCTTGTCTCGATCCTCCTTTTTTTCCCCTTGCCTCCCCTGCTTTCCACTGTGGTCCACTCAGGAACAGGTTGGCTCTCCTCTGAGGTTGTAGTCTCCTCCCCCTTCTTCTTCTCTGGGGGAGGTGCTCGTTCAGGTGGATCAACCACATTTGCCTCAATCTCATTGTCACCAAACATTTGATCAATTACCTCGTTAATTGCTCTCAGGGAGGAGGCATCAGGATCTTCGCACATTGGTCGCCTTACAATGCTTGCATAGGAGGAGCGGACCTCAGGGCAGTGCTTAAATAAATGTCCTTCAGACCCACAAAGATTGCATTTTCTGGAACGGTCACAAGTCCCCATTTTGTGTCCTAGACCCTTGCAATTTCTGCACCTCACCTGCGTGCAGGATTCTGCCGTGTGACCAAAGTCTGTGCATTTTCTGCAGTAAATAGGCTGGCCCGAGTAGTACAGATATCCTCTATTTGTGCCTATGGTGAAGGAGGCAGGGGGGTGGTGGTAGCCATCGTGACCATCTGGGTCATCCTTCAGCCGCACACGACATTGTCTTTTTCCAGTCCAAACGTCAAGAGAGTCCCTGATTTCCCTCATGCTCGAAATCACTGTCACATGCTTAGAAAGGAAGTATCTGGTTGCTTCTTCAGTTACCCAGGGATTATAGTTATGAATTGTGATAACCCGCTCACCAGTTCGGCAAAGGCTTTGAATCTGGTACTCCCTCAGTGGTCCATCAGCCAAACGATCAGCCAACCTTTTCGTTTCCTCCATCTTGGTGAGATTATAGAACGTAACATCAAAAAAACGGTCGGTGGCATTTCTCTGCAAGCAGAGGAGGTCATCTATCTTGAGGGACAAGGCTCCAAAAAGAATATTAACTCCAAATTCTCTCCTATCCAGAAAAAACTTCAGTACTCATCCAAATGAATCTCAAAGTATTTTTCAGCACGGGAAGTGCCTGCTGTGAAACTGTTGCTGACGTCATTATGACAATCCACTTCCGCAAACCCTTCTCACCTGGCTAGATCTTAGCCAAAAGGCCGAGAAGCGATAATCCACAAGTGTTGGATGTCCAAGCTAACCTCTTGGCACAAATCTCCCTTGCTGTGGTACCCCGTTTGTAGGTGTGCATAACAATGGCTGCTCATCACCTCCGCCCAAGCTCTCCTTTGTGGACACCTGATTGCTGACCTAGACAGCTCTTTGACTTTTCACAATTTCATAAGGCTCAGCCATACAGCAAAGCCTGCCAAAAATAGATTCAACTCATGTTTGTTCCTCTCCACGGAAGTCTTTAGTAAAAGGCGAAAGACTTGTGCGTTATGAAGAGAAACCAGAGTCAGCATGGCCCTCTGCTCGAGAGCAGCGGTGGAGCCTCTCGGTCACAGTCACCACCTTCGCGGTGGGCCTCTCTTTGCTTTCCGCATGTCAGATTCTAGTATACAACATTCCCACCACGCCCCCATCTGCCAACACAAATTATACAAGGCTTTATTTGCTCCTGCCCTGACTAGTGATTGGCTTTTAAGCCTTTTTAAGCGATACATCCCTGAACCACTTACATTGGGTCCAAAAGCGGACTCTGCTTTCTCACCAAGTCTCCCAGGAGATGTTGAGTGAAAACACGTTTCAGTTTTTGACAAATGCTTCTGATTCTATTTGGAATCCAGTTGATGCTCATTGTGACCCCGTGCAGAGTCATGCATAATCACTTCACAAGGCAGTGAGTCATAAGAGCAGTTTTGCACACTTGTCAAACTCTGCCAGGCCATTCCCTCAGTTTCATTGACCCAGTGTAGAATTCACCTTGAAACCTCCACAATTGTTTGAGTGTTTGCTTTTCTACAAGGTAAGAACAGAGTGCACCGTTCCCAGCGGCACTGCAATGCTAGGTCGATGCGTGGAGAGAAGGGAGCAAGCTCCAAATTTCTGCTCCTCTTGCCAAAAATCTGCTTAATATGTAGTCCTCATATAGAGGACATATCAGATATTAAACTGATAAGAACAGATACTACACTTGATCTTAGCCAAAAGGCCGAGAAGCGATAATCCACAAGTGTTGGATATCCAAGCTAACCTCTTGGCACAAATCTCCCTTGCTGTGGTACCCCGTTTGTAGGTGTGCATAACAATGGCTGCTCATCACCTCCGCCCAAGCTCTCCTTTGTGGACACCTGATTGCTGACCTAGACAGCTCTTTGACTTTTCACAATTTCATAAGGCTCAGCCATACAGCAAAGCCTGCCAAAAATAGATTCAACTCATGTTTGTTCCTCTCCACGGAAGTCTTTAGTAAAAGGCGAAAGACTTGTGCGCTATGAAGAGAAACCAGAGTCAGCATGGCCCTCTGCTCGAGAGCAGCGGTGGAGCCTCTCGGTCACAGTCACCACCTTCGCGGTGGGCCTCTCTTTGCTTTCCGCATGTCAGATTCTAGTATACAACATTCCCACCACGCCCCCATCTGCCAACACAAATTATACAAGGCTTTATTTGCTCCTGCCCTGACTAATGATTGGCTTTTAAGCCTTTTTAAGCAATACATCCCTGAACCACTTACATTGGGTCCAAAAGCGGACTCTGCTTTCTCACCAAGTCTCCCAGGAGATGTTGAGTGAAAACACGTTTCAGTTTTTGACAAATGCTTCTGATTCTATTTGGAATCCAGTTGATGCTCATTGTGACCCCGTGCAGAGTCATGCATAATCACTTCACAAGGCAGTGAGTCATAAGAGCAGTTTTGCACACTTGTCAAACTCTGCCAGGCCATTCCCTCAGTTTCATTCACCCAGTGTAGAATTCACCTTGAAACCTCCACAATTGTTTGAGTGTTTGCTTTTCTACAAGGTAAGAACAGAGTGCACCGTTCCCAGCGGCACTGCAATGCTAGGTCGATGCGTGGAGAGAAGGGAGCAAGCTCCAAATTTCTGCTCCTCTTGCCAAAAATCTGCTTAATATGTAGTCCTCATATAGAGGACATATCAGATATTAAACTGATAAGAACAGATACTACACTTGATCTTAGCCAAAAGGCCGAGAAGCGATAATCCACAAGTGTTGGATGTCCAAGCTAACCTCTTGGCACAAATCTCCCTTGCTGTGGTACCCCGTTTGTAGGTGTGCATAACAATGGCTGCTCATCACCTCCGCCCAAGCTCTCCTTTGTGGACACCTGATTGCTGACCTAGACAGCTCTTTGACTTTTCACAATTTCATAAGGCTCAGCCATACAGCAAAGCCTGCCAAAAATAGATTCAACTCATGTTTGTTCCTCTCCACGGAAGTCTTTAGTAAAAGGCGAAAGACTTGTGCGTTATGAAGAGAAACCAGAGTCAGCATGGCCCTCTGCTCGAGAGCAGCGGTGGAGCCTCTCGGTCACAGTCACCACCTTCGCGGTGGGCCTCTCTTTGCTTTCCGCATGTCAGATTCTAGTATACAACATTCCCACCACGCCCCCATCTGCCAACACAAATTATACAAGGCTTTATTTGCTCCTGCCCTGACTAGTGATTGGCTTTTAAGCCTTTTTTAAGCAATACATCCCTGAACCACTTACATTGGGTCCAAAATCGGACTCTGCTTTCTCACCAGGTCTCCCAGGAGATGTTGAGTGAAAACACGTTTCAGTTTTTGACAAATGCTTCTGATTCTATTTGGAATCCAGTTGATGCTCATTGTGACCCCGTGCAGATTCATGCATAATCGCTTCACAAGGCAGTGAGTCATCAGAGCAGTTTTGCACACTTGTCAAACTCTGCCAGGCCATTCCCTCAGTTTTATTGACCCAGTGTAGAATTTACCTTAAAACCTCCACAATTGTTTGAGTGTTTGCTTTTCTACAAGGTAAGAACAGAGAGCACCGTGCCCAGCGGCACTGCAATGCTAGGCCAATGCTCGGAGAGAAGGGAGCAAGCTCCAAATTTCTGCTCCTCTTGCCAAAAATCTGCTTAATATGTAGTCCTCATATAGAGGACATATCAGATATTAAACTGATAAGAACAGATTATTTTTTTTTTTTTTTTTTTGGAATTTATTTTTATTTAATTCACTCATGAGCAGTACAATACTTTACATTACAAAGATCATCATCTCTCCACATCTTAAGACCTCCAGAATTCTATCGGACTAAAAGAAAATAAGAGGAGGTACAATAAAAGACTCTTTCATGAGTTCAGTCTACAGATTGTCAAAAATAATTTTCCATCGATCTTTAATTGAGTCGATGCCCCATTTGCTCGCCTCCAATTTAAGTTTTCGCCGCATAATGTCTTCAATACTGTGTGTAGTGTTTTCTATCGACCACTTTTCCGTCTCATTTATTATACTACCTCTTACCTCCCATAACTTAGCCTTCACAATTGATGTAAGTTCTAAGGCTTTGCACACACCTTTGTCCCCCTCTAAACTAAAATCCATGAACAGAACTTTTTCCCAATTCACCTCTTTTAGAAACCCGAATCTTTGGCCCAATTTCTTCCACAATTGTTTTGCAAAAGGACATTCAAATAATGCATGTTCCACGGTTTCTACCCCATTGCATCCACGTCTTGGGCATATCCTATTTAATGTTAAATCATGATTAAATAGAGTATTCCTCACAGGTAATTTCCTATGAAGCACCAACCAATTAAAATCTCTTAATCTGTTTTCTAGACTCTTGCATTGGGTTCTTCTCCACACGTCACTATGAACATGCAAACCATCTTTAGGGTCAAACTTAGCAATCAACGTTTCATACAGCTTTTTGTGATTAACTACTGAATCTCTTTTCCAACACTCCTTGTATTTCTTTGCCCAACTTATCATTTTTTTATAATGATCTGGCATGACCTCTGCTTTCGGAAAACTGTTTTCCCATTTCGCCACAAGAGGTCTCAGATGGATAGAGAGCCAGAATTTAATCAATGGTTGGCATTTGTGTTCAGGTGGGTTTAACATTATTCTACATGTATTTGAAAAAAACAAAACTTTGAACTTCAAACCTAAATTTGGCATGTCCCTACCACCTCTTTCGACCGGCTGATACATTGTAGCTCTTTTAATGTATTCATACCCTCCCCATATGAACTGAAACAGAGATTTTTGAAGTTTTAAACAAACTAAAGCCGGCATGGGGAAAATATAAGCCACATGAAGTAATGTCGGCAATAAATCAGATTTAATAACCAAAATCTTACCACTAATGGACAGCCTTCTTAATTTCCACATATTTAGTTTTTTCAGCACTTTTCCCAATTTTGTCTCCCAATTAGTTTCTCCATCATTGTTATTTCCAAAGGATATTCCCAGTAAAGTCATTGGCCCCGCACACAGAGAGAACCCTAAAGGGTTATCAACTCTGTCCTTCCACTTTCCAAAGTATTTGATTTGGGATTTTCCTGTATTGACTCTAGAACCAGAAGCAACTGAGAATGTGTCGATGACCTGCATAGCTTCGCGCAGACAGAAATCATCTTTTAAATACAGTACAGTGTCATCTGCATACTGGGATATGGTCAAGGATTCACCACCAGGCAGCTGTATACCCTTGATGTTAACATTTTTCCTGATTGCACATGCCAGCGTTTCAATGAATAGCACATACAAGGGGGCTGATGCTGGACATCCCTGTCTGACCCCTCTGGTTTGTTTAAAGAATTCACCAAGGTTGCCATTAACATTAACACTGCTTCCGACTTCTGTGTATAAAATCCTCAACCAACTCCTGAATCTAGCACCGAAGCCAAATTTCTTTAGTGTCCTAAACAAAAAATTGTGATCAACTCTGTCAAAGGCTTTTTCCTGGTCAAGACTGAGGACAATTAGTGGTATATTTCTGTCCTGAGAATAAGATAGTATATCTCTATGCATTTGTAAATTCCAGTTTAGTTGCCTGCCAGGTACTGCACATGTCTGATCTGAGCCGATGATTAAGGGTAGAGCTGACACCAAACGGTTTGTCAAAACCTTACTAAAAATCTTATAATCTGTACAAAGCATTGTTAGAGGCCTGTAGTTTGATATTTTGTTGACATCACCTTTTTTAAACAGCAGGGATATCACCCCTTTTCTCATGGATTCCCCCATAATCCCAGATGTACATATATAAGTGAACAACTCTAACAGCCATGACCCAATGTCTTCCCAAAATATTATATAAAATTCTTTTGTGATCCCATCTATTCCTGGCACCTTGCCCTTTTTCAAAGACATGGTTGCCCTCAGGATTTCTTCTAAAGTAAAATCTTTATCTAGCTCTGTTCTCAGATCTTCAGGTATGAATCTGTCTATATTGTCTAACAATGTTGGACCTTTCATGTAGTCAACCTTTTCTGCTTTAAAAAACGTAGAAAAATGATTAGAGATAACTTGAGCAATCCCATCAGGATCGTTAATCTCCTCACCTGTTTCATTTAAAACGGAAACTATGCTCCTCCTCTTTGCCTGTGCTTTGGACTGTCTAAAGAAGTAGGGAGAACACTTTTCGTCACTCTCCCACTTCTCTCTAAGACACCGGAATTTATAGGCCTCTGCTCTGTTGTGAAAAAATAACCTCTGTTTATCTTGCAAATGTTTCAGCAAGTCCTTATCAATTTGTCCACCTGCATTTCTCTGTTCCATTAATTTATTTATGGCTTTTTGCAGTCGGTAGTATAATTTAAATTCCTCTTTCCTTGATTCTTTTGAGTAATTCTGTGTGTAGTATCTAATACGCAGCTTTGTGCTTTCCCACCATTCACAGACATTTTCATAAAATACTCTCATATGAAAGCAATCTTTTAGAAAACACTTTAATGCTACCCTAAACTGCTGGAGCTCTAGAATATTGTTGTTTAATTTCCAATACCCTTTACCATTTTTGATCATCATTGAGGTTAGTTTTACTGAGAGCATGTTGTGATCTGTGTAAAAAACTGGTGATACTTTCGCCCCTGTCACCTGAAATTCTACCGGACAAAATATATAGTCTATCCTACTCTTCGCCCCTCTACTATTTGACCATGTGAAGCCAAGATCGTCTGGGTTAGCTTTTTTATATGAATCCACCAAATTATACTTTGTAACAATATTTATTAAACTGGCCTCGGCCTTGCTGCCCTCACTTTGGGAATTGAAGTCTCCTCCAATTACCACATGGCGGTTGGTCATGAAAGCAGTGTCAAGACTAAGAAAAAGCTCCCTTCTCTCCTTTGGAGAAGAGTGGGCATATATGTTAATAACTCTTAACCCCTTTCCCTTCCAGTCAATATCTGTTACCAAAACCCTCCCCTGTACCACTGAAAAACTGCCAACCACTTGGACTTCATTATTCCCACATAGTGTTCCCACCCCAGATGAATGGACCCCCCCAATGCTCCACCTAGATTCACCTTTGGTCCACTCTTTTGAGAATAGGTTCATGTCGTCTTCATTTTTCAAGTGGACCTCTTGCAAAAGGCATAAAGAAAAGTTGATTGAACATAAATGAGAAAAGACCACTTCCCTTTTGGCCTTGTTCCTCAAACCTCTAACATTTATGGAAACTATATGTAATGAGGACATTCTGGTAAATGAGGAATGAGACAAAAAACAAAACAAACAAACAAACCATCAAAGACGAGACACTGTGTTTTCTCTAATTTTCAACTTCACAGTCAAATTCAATGCCTTCCCTATGTGTCTTTTCCTCGGGCACCGCGTGCCCTGAGTTGGGGGTATTACCCTCTGGAAGCAATGAGCATTGCTCTGAAACCAAATCCCTGTCAGAGTTGTTCGGAGCCAGGGACTCCACCAGGACACACCCGGACGGGGGCATGCTGCCGTCAGAGTCTGTCACCTCAGTCTGCACTGGAATTTGTCCATGTTCTCCACCCTCCAGCCCATCCACCCTGGCAGCAGCCTTCACATCCTGATCGCTGTTCACCTGCAGCCCCTCCATCTCCCCTTCCTCCTGCGACTCCTCCACAACCTCAGAAAGAACACTGAACACGCTATCCACTCCCAGGGGCACAGCGCTTGTCTCGATCCTCCTTTTTTTCCCCTTGCCTCCCCTGCTTTCCACTGTGGTCCACTCAGGAACAGGTTGGCTCTCCTCTGAGGTTGTAGTCTCCTCCCCCTTCTTCTTCTCTGGGGGAGGTGCTCGTTCAGGTGGATCAACCACATTTGCCTCAATCTCATTGTCCACAAACATTTGATCAATTACCTCGTTAATTGCTCTCAGGGAGGAGGCATCAGGATCTTCGCACATTGGTCGCCTTACAATGCTTGCATAGGAGGAGCGGACCTCAGGGCAGTGCTTAAATAAATGTCCTTCAGACCCACAAAGATTGCATTTTCTGGAACGGTCACAAGTCCCCATTTTGTGTCCTAGACCCTTGCAATTTCTGCACCTCACCTGCGTGCAGGATTCTGCCGTGTGACCAAAGTCTGTGCATTTTCTGCAGTAAATAGGCTGGCCCGAGTAGTACAGATATCCTCTATTTGTGCCTATGGTGAAGGAGGCAGGGGGGTGGTGGTAGCCATCGTGACCATCTGGGTCATCCTTCAGCCGCACACGACATTGTCTTTTTCCAGTCCAAACGTCAAGAGAGTCCCTGATTTCCCTCATGCTCGAAATCACTGTCACATGCTTAGAAAGGAAGTATCTGGTTGCTTCTTCAGTTACCCAGGGATTATAGTTATGAATTGTGATAACACGCTCACCAGTTCGGCAAAGGCTTTGAATCTGGTACTCCCTCAGTGGTCCATCAGCCAAACGATCAGCCAACCTTTTCGTTTCCTCCATCTTGGTGAGATTATAGAACGTAACATCAAAAAAACGGTCGGTGGCATTTCTCTGCAAGCAGAGGAGGTCATCTATCTTGAGGGACAAGGCTCCAAAAAGAATATTAACTCCAAATTCTCTCCTATCCAAAAAAACTTCAGTACTCTTCCAAATGAATCTCAAAGTATTTTTCAGCACGGGAAGTCCCTGCTGTGAAACTGTTGCTGACGTCATTATGACAATCCACGTCCGCAAACCCTTCTCACCTGGCTAGATCTTAGCCAAAAGGCCGAGAAGCGATAATCCACAAGTGTTGGATGTCCAAGCTAACCTCTTGGCACAAATCTCCCTTGCTGTGGTACCCCGTTTGTAGGTGTGCATAACAATGGCTGCTCATCACCTCCGCCCAAGCTCTCCTTTGTGGACACCTGATTGCTGACCTAGACAGCTCTTTGACTTTTCACAATTTCATAAGGCTCAGCCATACAGCAAAGCCTGCCAAAAATAGATTCAACTCATGTTTGTTCCTCTCCACGGAAGTCTTTAGTAAATGGCGAAAGACTTGTGCGTTATGAAGAGAAACCAGAGTCAGCATGGCCCTCTGCTCGAGAGCAGCGGTGGAGCCTCTCGGTCACAGTCACCACCTTCGCGGTGGGCCTCTCTTTGCTTTCCGCATGTCAGATTCTAGTATACAACATTCCCACCACGCCCCCATCTGCCAACACAAATTATACAAGGCTTTATTTGCTCCTGCCCTGACTAGTGATTGGCTTTTAAGCCTTTTTAAGCGATACATCCCTGAACCACTTACATTGGGTCCAAAAGCGGACTCTGCTTTCTCACCAAGTCTCCCAGGAGATGTTGAGTGAAAACACGTTTCAGTTTTTGACAAATGCTTCTGATTCTATTTGGAATCCAGTTGATGCTCATTGTGACCCCGTGCAGAGTCATGCATAATCACTTCACAAGGCAGTGAGTCATAAGAGCAGTTTTGCACACTTGTCAAACTCTGCCAGGCCATTCCCTCAGTTTCATTGACCCAGTGTAGAATTCACCTTGAAACCTCCACAATTGTTTGAGTGTTTGCTTTTCTACAAGGTAAGAACAGAGTGCACCGTTCCCAGCGGCACTGCAATGCTAGGTCGATGCGTGGAGAGAAGGGAGCAAGCTCCAAATTTCTGCTCCTCTTGCCAAAAATCTGCTTAATATGTAGTCCTCATATAGAGGACATATCAGATATTAAACTGATAAGAACAGATACTACACTTGATCTTAGCCAAAAGGCCGAGAAGCGATAATCCACAAGTGTTGGATATCCAAGCTAACCTCTTGGCACAAATCTCCCTTGCTGTGGTACCCCGTTTGTAGGTGTGCATAACAATGGCTGCTCATCACCTCCGCCCAAGCTCTCCTTTGTGGACACCTGATTGCTGACCTAGACAGCTCTTTGACTTTTCACAATTTCATAAGGCTCAGCCATACAGCAAAGCCTGCCAAAAATAGATTCAACTCATGTTTGTTCCTCTCCACGGAAGTCTTTAGTAAAAGGCGAAAGACTTGTGCGCTATGAAGAGAAACCAGAGTCAGCATGGCCCTCTGCTCGAGAGCAGCGGTGGAGCCTCTCGGTCACAGTCACCACCTTCGCGGTGGGCCTCTCTTTGCTTTCCGCATGTCAGATTCTAGTATACAACATTCCCACCACGCCCCCATCTGCCAACACAAATTATACAAGGCTTTATTTGCTCCTGCCCTGACTAATGATTGGCTTTTAAGCCTTTTTAAGCAATACATCCCTGAACCACTTACATTGGGTCCAAAAGCGGACTCTGCTTTCTCACCAAGTCTCCCAGGAGATGTTGAGTGAAAACACGTTTCAGTTTTTGACAAATGCTTCTGATTCTATTTGGAATCCAGTTGATGCTCATTGTGACCCCGTGCAGAGTCATGCATAATCACTTCACAAGGCAGTGAGTCATAAGAGCAGTTTTGCACACTTGTCAAACTCTGCCAGGCCATTCCCTCAGTTTCATTCACCCAGTGTAGAATTCACCTTGAAACCTCCACAATTGTTTGAGTGTTTGCTTTTCTACAAGGTAAGAACAGAGTGCACCGTTCCCAGCGGCACTGCAATGCTAGGTCAATGCGTGGAGAGAAGGGAGCAAGCTCCAAATTTCTGCTCCTCTTGCCAAAAATCTGCTTAATATGTAGTCCTCATATAGAGCACATATCAGATATTAAACTGATAAGAACAGATACTACACTTGATCTTAGCCAAAAGGCCGAGAAGCGATAATCCACAAGTGTTGGATGTCCAACCTAACCTCTTGGCACAAATCTCCCTTGCTGTGGTACCCCGTTTGTAGGTGTGCATAACAATGGCTGCTCATTACCTCCGCCCAAGCTCTCCTTTGTGGACACTTGATTGCTGACCTAGACAGCTCTTTGACTTTTCACAATTTCATAAGGCTCAGCCATACAGCAAAGCCTGCCAAAAATAGATTCAACTCATGTTTGTTCCTCTCCACGGAAGTCTTTAGTAAAAGGCGAAAGACTTGTGCGTTATGAAGAGAAACCAGAGTCAGCATGGCCCTCTGCTCGAGAGCAGCGGTGGAGCCTCTCGGTCACAGTCACCACCTTCGCGGTGGGCCTCTCTTTGCTTTCCGCATGTCAGATTCTAGTATACAACATTCCCACCACGCCCCCATCTGCCAACACAAATTATACAAGGCTTTATTTGCTCCTGCCCTGACTAGTGATTGGCTTTTAAGCCTTTTTAAGCAATACATCCCTGAACCACTTACATTGGGTCCAAAAGCGGACTCTGCTTTCTCACCAAGTCTCCCAGGAGATGTTGAGTGAAAACACGTTTCAGTTTTTGACAAATGCTTCTGATTCTATTTGGAATCCAGTTGATGCTCATTGTGACCCCGTGGAGATTCATGCATAATCGCTTCACAAGGCAGTGAGTCATCAGAGCAGTTTTGCACACTTGTCAAACTCTGCCAGGCCATTCCCTCAGTTTCATTGACCCAGTGTAGAATTCACCTTGAAACCTCCACAATTGTTTGAGTATTTGCTTTTCTACAAGGTAAGAACAGAGTGCACCATTCCCAGCGGCACTGCAATGCTAGGTCGATGCGTGGAGAGAAGGGAGCAAGCTCCAAATTTCTGCTCCTCTTGCCAAAAATCTGCTTAGTATGTAGTCCTCATATAGAGGACATATCAGATATTAAACTGATAAGAACAGATACTACACTTGATCTTAGCCAAAAGGCCGAGAAGCGATAATCCACAAGTGTTGGATGTCCAAGCTAACCTCTTGGCACAAATCTCCCTTGCTGTGGTACCCCGTTTGTAGGTGTGCATAACAATGGCTGCTCATCACCTCCGCCCAAGCTCTCCTTTGTGGACACCTGATTGCTGACCTAGACAGCTCTTTGACTTTTCACAATTTCATAAGGCTCAGCCATACAGCAAAGCCTGCCAAAAATAGATTCAACTCATGTTTGTTCCTCTCCACGGAAGTCTTTAGTAAAAGGCGAAAGACTTGTGCGTTATGAAGAGAAACCAGAGTCAGCATGGCCCTCTGCTCGAGAGCAGCGGTGGAGCCTCTCGGTCACAGTCACCACCTTCGCGGTGGGCCTCTCTTTGCTTTCCGCATGTCAGATTCTAGTATACAACATTCCCACCACGCCCCCATCTGCCAACACAAATTATACAAGGCTTTATTTGCTCCTGCCCTGACTAGTGATTGGCTTTTAAGCCTTTTTAAGCAATACATCCCTGAACCACTTACATTGGGTCCAAAATCGGACTCTGCTTTCTCACCAGGTCTCCCAGGAGATGTTGAGTGAAAACACGTTTCAGTTTTTGACAAATGCTTCTGATTCTATTTGGAATCCAGTTGATGCTCATTGTGACCCCGTGCAGATTCATGCATAATCGCTTCACAAGGCAGTGAGTCATCAGAGCAGTTTTGCACACTTGTCAAACTCTGCCAGGCCATTCCCTCAGTTTTATTGACCCAGTGTAGAATTTACCTTAAAACCTCCACAATTGTTTGAGTGTTTGCTTTTCTACAAGGTAAGAACAGAGAGCACCGTGCCCAGCGGCACTGCAATGCTAGGCCAATGCTCGGAGAGAAGGGAGCAAGCTCCAAATTTCTGCTCCTCTTGCCAAAAATCTGCTTAATATGTAGTCCTCATATAGAGGACATATCAGATATTAAACTGATAAGAACAGATTATTTTTTTTTTTTTTTTTTTGGAATTTATTTTTATTTAATTCACTCATGAGCAGTACAATACTTTACATTACAAAGATCATCATCTCTCCACATCTTAAGACCTCCAGAATTCTATCGGACTAAAAGAAAATAAGAGGAGGTACAATAAAAGACTCTTTCATGAGTTCAGTCTACAGATTGTCAAAAATAATTTTCCATCGATCTTTAATTGAGTCGATGCCCCATTTGCTCGCCTCCAATTTAAGTTTTCGCCGCATAATGTCTTCAATACTGTGTGTAGTGTTTTCTATCGACCACTTTTCCGTCTCATTTATTATACTACCTCTTACCTCCCATAACTTAGCCTTCACAATTGATGTAAGTTCTAAGGCTTTGCACACACCTTTGTCCCCCTCTAAACTAAAATCCATGAACAGAACTTTTTCCCAATTCACCTCTTTTAGAAACCCGAATCTTTGGCCCAATTTCTTCCACAATTGTTTTGCAAAAGGACATTCAAATAATGCATGTTCCACGGTTTCTACCCCATTGCATCCACGTCTTGGGCATATCCTATTTAATGTTAAATCATGATTAAATAGAGTATTCCTCACAGGTAATTTCCTATGAAGCACCAACCAATTAAAATCTCTTAATCTGTTTTCTAGACTCTTGCATTGGGTTCTTCTCCACACGTCACTATGAACATGCAAACCATCTTTAGGGTCAAACTTAGCAATCAACGTTTCATACAGCTTTTTGTGATTAACTACTGAATCTCTTTTCCAACACTCCTTGTATTTCTTTGCCCAACTTATCATTTTTTTATAATGATCTGGCATGACCTCTGCTTTCGGAAAACTGTTTTCCCATTTCGCCACAAGAGGTCTCAGATGGATAGAGAGCCAGAATTTAATCAATGGTTGGCATTTGTGTTCAGGTGGGTTTAACATTATTCTACATGTATTTGAAAAAAACAAAACTTTGAACTTCAAACCTAAATTTGGCATGTCCCTACCACCTCTTTCGACCGGCTGATACATTGTAGCTCTTTTAATGTATTCATACCCTCCCCATATGAACTGAAACAGAGATTTTTGAAGTTTTAAACAAACTAAAGCCGGCATGGGGAAAATATAAGCCACATGAAGTAATGTCGGCAATAAATCAGATTTAATAACCAAAATCTTACCACTAATGGACAGCCTTCTTAATTTCCACATATTTAGTTTTTTCAGCACTTTTCCCAATTTTGTCTCCCAATTAGTTTCTCCATCATTGTTATTTCCAAAGGATATTCCCAGTAAAGTCATTGGCCCCGCACACAGAGAGAACCCTAAAGGGTTATCAACTCTGTCCTTCCACTTTCCAAAGTATTTGATTTGGGATTTTCCTGTATTGACTCTAGAACCAGAAGCAACTGAGAATGTGTCGATGACCTGCATAGCTTCGCGCAGACAGAAATCATCTTTTAAATACAGTACAGTGTCATCTGCATACTGGGATATGGTCAAGGATTCACCACCAGGCAGCTGTATACCCTTGATGTTAACATTTTTCCTGATTGCACATGCCAGCGTTTCAATGAATAGCACATACAAGGGGGCTGATGCTGGACATCCCTGTCTGACCCCTCTGGTTTGTTTAAAGAATTCACCAAGGTTGCCATTAACATTAACACTGCTTCCGACTTCTGTGTATAAAATCCTCAACCAACTCCTGAATCTAGCACCGAAGCCAAATTTCTTTAGTGTCCTAAACAAAAAATTGTGATCAACTCTGTCAAAGGCTTTTTCCTGGTCAAGACTGAGGACAATTAGTGGTATATTTCTGTCCTGAGAATAAGATAGTATATCTCTATGCATTTGTAAATTCCAGTTTAGTTGCCTGCCAGGTACTGCACATGTCTGATCTGAGCCGATGATTAAGGGTAGAGCTGACACCAAACGGTTTGTCAAAACCTTACTAAAAATCTTATAATCTGTACAAAGCATTGTTAGAGGCCTGTAGTTTGATATTTTGTTGACATCACCTTTTTTAAACAGCAGGGATATCACCCCTTTTCTCATGGATTCCCCCATAATCCCAGATGTACATATATAAGTGAACAACTCTAACAGCCATGACCCAATGTCTTCCCAAAATATTATATAAAATTCTTTTGTGATCCCATCTATTCCTGGCACCTTGCCCTTTTTCAAAGACATGGTTGCCCTCAGGATTTCTTCTAAAGTAAAATCTTTATCTAGCTCTGTTCTCAGATCTTCAGGTATGAATCTGTCTATATTGTCTAACAATGTTGGACCTTTCATGTAGTCAACCTTTTCTGCTTTAAAAAACGTAGAAAAATGATTAGAGATAACTTGAGCAATCCCATCAGGATCGTTAATCTCCTCACCTGTTTCATTTAAAACGGAAACTATGCTCCTCCTCTTTGCCTGTGCTTTGGACTGTCTAAAGAAGTAGGGAGAACACTTTTCGTCACTCTCCCACTTCTCTCTAAGACACCGGAATTTATAGGCCTCTGCTCTGTTGTGAAAAAATAACCTCTGTTTATCTTGCAAATGTTTCAGCAAGTCCTTATCAATTTGTCCACCTGCATTTCTCTGTTCCATTAATTTATTTATGGCTTTTTGCAGTCGGTAGTATAATTTAAATTCCTCTTTCCTTGATTCTTTTGAGTAATTCTGTGTGTAGTATCTAATACGCAGCTTTGTGCTTTCCCACCATTCACAGACATTTTCATAAAATACTCTCATATGAAAGCAATCTTTTAGAAAACACTTTAATGCTACCCTAAACTGCTGGAGCTCTAGAATATTGTTGTTTAATTTCCAATACCCTTTACCATTTTTGATCATCATTGAGGTTAGTTTTACTGAGAGCATGTTGTGATCTGTGTAAAAAACTGGTGATACTTTCGCCCCTGTCACCTGAAATTCTACCGGACAAAATATATAGTCTATCCTACTCTTCGCCCCTCTACTATTTGACCATGTGAAGCCAAGATCGTCTGGGTTAGCTTTTTTATATGAATCCACCAAATTATACTTTGTAACAATATTTATTAAACTGGCCTCGGCCTTGCTGCCCTCACTTTGGGAATTGAAGTCTCCTCCAATTACCACATGGCGGTTGGTCATGAAAGCAGTGTCAAGACTAAGAAAAAGCTCCCTTCTCTCCTTTGGAGAAGAGTGGGCATATATGTTAATAACTCTTAACCCCTTTCCCTTCCAGTCAATATCTGTTACCAAAACCCTCCCCTGTACCACTGAAAAACTGCCAACCACTTGGACTTCATTATTCCCACATAGTGTTCCCACCCCAGATGAATGGACCCCCCCAATGCTCCACCTAGATTCACCTTTGGTCCACTCTTTTGAGAATAGGTTCATGTCGTCTTCATTTTTCAAGTGGACCTCTTGCAAAAGGCATAAAGAAAAGTTGATTGAACATAAATGAGAAAAGACCACTTCCCTTTTGGCCTTGTTCCTCAAACCTCCAACATTTATGGAAACTATATGTAATGAGGACATTCTGGTAAATGAGGAATGAGACAAAAAACAAAACAAACAAACAAACCATCAAAGACGAGACACTGTGTTTTCTCTAATTTTCAACTTCACAGTCAAATTCAATGCCTTCCCTATGTGTCTTTTCCTCGGGCACCGCGTGCCCTGAGTTGGGGGTATTACCCTCTGGAAGCAATGAGCATTGCTCTGAAACCAAATCCCTGTCAGAGTTGTTCGGAGCCAGGGACTCCACCAGGACACACCCGGACGGGGGCATGCTGCCGTCAGAGTCTGTCACCTCAGTCTGCACTGGAATTTGTCCATGTTCTCCACCCTCCAGCCCATCCACCCTGGCAGCAGCCTTCACATCCTGATCGCTGTTCACCTGCAGCCCCTCCATCTCCCCTTCCTCCTGCGACTCCTCCACAACCTCAGAAAGAACACTGAACACGCTATCCACTCCCAGGGGCACAGCGCTTGTCTCGATCCTCCTTTTTTTCCCCTTGCCTCCCCTGCTTTCCACTGTGGTCCACTCAGGAACAGGTTGGCTCTCCTCTGAGGTTGTAGTCTCCTCCCCCTTCTTCTTCTCTGGGGGAGGTGCTCGTTCAGGTGGATCAACCACATTTGCCTCAATCTCATTGTCCACAAACATTTGATCAATTACCTCGTTAATTGCTCTCAGGGAGGAGGCATCAGGATCTTCGCACATTGGTCGCCTTACAATGCTTGCATAGGAGGAGCGGACCTCAGGGCAGTGCTTAAATAAATGTCCTTCAGACCCACAAAGATTGCATTTTCTGGAACGGTCACAAGTCCCCATTTTGTGTCCTAGACCCTTGCAATTTCTGCACCTCACCTGCGTGCAGGATTCTGCCGTGTGACCAAAGTCTGTGCATTTTCTGCAGTAAATAGGCTGGCCCGAGTAGTACAGATATCCTCTATTTGTGCCTATGGTGAAGGAGGCAGGGGGGTGGTGGTAGCCATCGTGACCATCTGGGTCATCCTTCAGCCGCACACGACATTGTCTTTTTCCAGTCCAAACGTCAAGAGAGTCCCTGATTTCCCTCATGCTCGAAATCACTGTCACATGCTTAGAAAGGAAGTATCTGGTTGCTTCTTCAGTTACCCAGGGATTATAGTTATGAATTGTGATAACACGCTCACCAGTTCGGCAAAGGCTTTGAATCTGGTACTCCCTCAGTGGTCCATCAGCCAAACGATCAGCCAACCTTTTCGTTTCCTCCATCTTGGTGAGATTATAGAACGTAACATCAAAAAAACGGTCGGTGGCATTTCTCTGCAAGCAGAGGAGGTCATCTATCTTGAGGGACAAGGCTCCAAAAAGAATATTAACTCCAAATTCTCTCCTATCCAAAAAAACTTCAGTACTCTTCCAAATGAATCTCAAAGTATTTTTCAGCACGGGAAGTCCCTGCTGTGAAACTGTTGCTGACGTCATTATGACAATCCACGTCCGCAAACCCTTCTCACCTGGCTAGATCTTAGCCAAAAGGCCGAGAAGCGATAATCCACAAGTGTTGGATGTCCAAGCCAACCTCTTGGCACAAATCTCCCTTGCTGTGGTACCCCGTTTGTAGGTGTGCATAACAATGGCTGCTCATCACCTCCGCCCAAGCTCTCCTTTGTGGACACCTGATTGCTGACCTAGACAGCTCTTTGACTTTTCACAATTTCATAAGGCTCAGCCATACAGCAAAGCCTGCCAAAAATAGATTCAACTCATGTTTGTTCCTCTCCACGGAAGTCTTTAGTAAAAGGCGAAAGACTTGTGCGTTATGAAGAGAAACCAGAGTCAGCATGGCCCTCTGCTCGAGAGCAGCGGTGGAGCCTCTCGGTCACAGTCACCACCTTCGCGGTGGGCCTCTCTTTGCTTTCCGCATGTCAGATTCTAGTATACAACATTCCCACCACGCCCCCATCTGCCAACACAAATTATACAAGGCTTTATTTGCTCCTGCCCTGACTAGTGATTGGCTTTTAAGCCTTTTTAAGCAATACATCCCTGAACCACTTACATTGGGTCCAAAAGCGGACTCTGCTTTCTCACCAGGTCTCCCAGGAGATGTTGAGTGAAAACACGTTTCAGTTTTTGACAAATGCTTCTGATTCTATTTGGAATCCAGTTGATGCTCATTGTGACCCCGTGCAGATTCATGCATAATCGCTTCACAAGGCAGTGAGTCATCAGAGCAGTTTTGCACACTTGTCAAACTCTGCCAGGCCATTCCCTCAGTTTTATTGACCCAGTGTAGAATTCACCTTAAAACCTCCACAATTGTTTGAGTGTTTGCTTTTCTACAAGGTAAGAACAGAGAGCACCGTGCCCAGCGGCACTGCAATGCTAGGCCAATGCTCGGAGAGAAGGGAGCAAGCTCCAAATTTCTGCTCCTCTTGCCAAAAATCTGCTTAATATGTAGTCCTCATATAGAGGACATATCAGATATTAAACTGATAAGAACAGATTTTTTTTTTTTTTTTTTTTTTTTTTGGAATTTTTTTTTATTTAATTCACTCATGAGCAGTACAATACTTTACATTACAAAGATCATCATCTCTCCACATCTTAAGACCTCCAGAATTCTATCGGACTAAAAGAAAATAAGAGGAGGTACAATAAAAGACTCTTTCATGAGTTCAGTCTACAGATTGTCAAAAATAATTTTCCATCGATCTTTAATTGAGTCGATGCCCCATTTGCTCGCCTCCAATTTAAGTTTTCGCCGCATAATGTCTTCAATACTGTGTGTAGTGTTTTCTATCGACCACTTTTCCGTCTCATTTATTATACTACCTCTTACCTCCCATAACTTAGCCTTCACAATTGATGTAAGTTCTAAGGCTTTGCACACACCTTTGTCCCCCTCTAAACTAAAATCCATGAACAGAACTTTTTCCCAATTCACCTCTTTTAGAAACCCGAATCTTTGGCCCAATTTCTTCCACAATTGTTTTGCAAAGGGACATTCAAATAATGCATGTTCCACGGTTTCTACCCCATTGCATCCACGTCTTGGGCATATCCTATTTAATGTTAAATCATGATTAAATAGAGTATTCCTCACAGGTAATTTCCTATGAAGCACCAACCAATTAAAATCTCTTAATCTGTTTTCTAGACTCTTGCATTGGGTTCTTCTCCACACGTCACTATGAACATGCAAACCATCTTTAGGGTCAAACTTAGCAATCAACGTTTCATACAGCTTTTTGTGATTAACTACTGAATCTCTTTTCCAACACTCCTTGTATTTCTTTGCCCAACTTATCATTTTTTTATAATGATCTGGCATGACCTCTGCTTTCGGAAAACTGTTTTCCCATTTCGCCACAAGAGGTCTCAGATGGATAGAGAGCCAGAATTTAATCAATGGTTGGCATTTGTGTTCAGGTGGGTTTAACATTATTCTACATGTATTTGAAAAAAACAAAACTTTGAACTTCAAACCTAAATTTGGCATGTCCCTACCACCTCTTTCGACCGGCTGATACATTGTAGCTCTTTTAATGTATTCATACCCTCCCCATATGAACTGAAACAGAGATTTTTGAAGTTTTAAACAAACTAAAGCCGGCATGGGGAAAATATAAGCCACATGAAGTAATGTCGGCAATAAATCAGATTTAATAACCAAAATCTTACCACTAATGGACAGCCTTCTTAATTTCCACATATTTAGTTTTTTCAGCACTTTTCCCAATTTTGTCTCCCAATTAGTTTCTCCATCATTGTTATTTCCAAAGGATATTCCCAGTAAAGTCATTGGCCCCGCACACAGAGAGAACCCTAAAGGGTTATCAACTCTGTCCTTCCACTTTCCAAAGTATTTGATTTGGGATTTTCCTGTATTGACTCTAGAACCAGAAGCAACTGAGAATGTGTCGATGACCTGCATAGCTTCGCGCAGACAGAAATCATCTTTTAAATACAGTACAGTGTCATCTGCATACTGGGATATGGTCAAGGATTCACCACCAGGCAGCTGTATACCCTTGATGTTAACATTTTTCCTGATTGCACATGCCAGCGTTTCAATGAATAGCACATACAAGGGGGCTGATGCTGGACATCCCTGTCTGACCCCTCTGGTTTGTTTAAAGAATTCACCAAGGTTGCCATTAACATTAACACTGCTTCCGACTTCTGTGTATAAAATCCTCAACCAACTCCTGAATCTAGCACCGAAGCCAAATTTCTTTAGTGTCCTAAACAAAAAATTGTGATCAACTCTGTCAAAGGCTTTTTCCTGGTCAAGACTGAGGACAATTAGTGGTATATTTCTGTCCTGAGAATAAGATAGTATATCTCTATGCATTTGTAAATTCCAGTTTAGTTGCCTGCCAGGTACTGCACATGTCTGATCTGAGCCGATGATTAAGGGTAGAGCTGACACCAAACGGTTTGTCAAAACCTTACTAAAAATCTTATAATCTGTACAAAGCATTGTTAGAGGCCTGTAGTTTGATATTTTGTTGACATCACCTTTTTTAAACAGCAGGGATATCACCCCTTTTCTCATGGATTCCCCCATAATCCCAGATGTACATATATAAGTGAACAACTCTAACAGCCATGACCCAATGTCTTCCCAAAATATTATATAAAATTCTTTTGTGATCCCATCTATTCCTGGCACCTTGCCCTTTTTCAAAGACATGGTTGCCCTCAGGATTTCTTCTAAAGTAAAATCTTTATCTAGCTCTGTTCTCAGATCTTCAGGTATGAATCTGTCTATATTGTCTAACAATGTTGGACCTTTCATGTAGTCAACCTTTTCTGCTTTAAAAAACGTAGAAAAATGATTAGAGATAACTTGAGCAATCCCATCAGGATCGTTAATCTCCTCACCTGTTTCATTTAAAACGGAAACTATGCTCCTCCTCTTTGCCTGTGCTTTGGACTGTCTAAAGAAGTAGGGAGAACACTTTTCGTCACTCTCCCACTTCTCTCTAAGACACCGGAATTTATAGGCCTCTGCTCTGTTGTGAAAAAATAACCTCTGTTTATCTTGCAAATGTTTCAGCAAGTCCTTATCAATTTGTCCACCTGCATTTCTCTGTTCCATTAATTTATTTATGGCTTTTTGCAGTCGGTAGTATAATTTAAATTCCTCTTTCCTTGATTCTTTTGAGTAATTCTGTGTGTAGTATCTAATACGCAGCTTTGTGCTTTCCCACCATTCACAGACATTTTCATAAAATACTCTCATATGAAAGCAATCTTTTAGAAAACACTTTAATGCTACCCTAAACTGCTGGAGCTCTAGAATATTGTTGTTTAATTTCCAATACCCTTTACCATTTTTGATCATCATTGAGGTTAGTTTTACTGAGAGCATGTTGTGATCTGTGTAAAAAACTGGTGATACTTTCGCCCCTGTCACCTGAAATTCTACCGGACAAAATATATAGTCTATCCTACTCTTCGCCCCTCTACTATTTGACCATGTGAAGCCAAGATCGTCTGGGTTAGCTTTTTTATATGAATCCACCAAATTATACTTTGTAACAATATTTATTAAACTGGCCTCGGCCTTGCTGCCCTCACTTTGGGAATTGAAGTCTCCTCCAATTACCACATGGCGGTTGGTCATGAAAGCAGTGTCAAGACTAAGAAAAAGCTCCCTTCTCTCCTTTGGAGAAGAGTGGGCATATATGTTAATAACTCTTAACCCCTTTCCCTTCCAGTCAATATCTGTTACCAAAACCCTCCCCTGTACCACTGAAAAACTGCCAACCACTTGGACTTCATTATTCCCACATAGTGTTCCCACCCCAGATGAATGGACCCCCCCAATGCTCCACCTAGATTCACCTTTGGTCCACTCTTTTGAGAATAGGTTCATGTCGTCTTCATTTTTCAAGTGGACCTCTTGCAAAAGGCATAAAGAAAAGTTGATTGAACATAAATGAGAAAAGACCACTTCCCTTTTGGCCTTGTTCCTCAAACCTCTAACATTTATGGAAACTATATGTAATGAGGACATTCTGGTAAATGAGGAATGAGACAAAAAACAAAACAAACAAACAAACCATCAAAGACGAGACACTGTGTTTTCTCTAATTTTCAACTTCACAGTCAAATTCAATGCCTTCCCTATGTGTCTTTTCCTCGGGCACCGCGTGCCCTGAGTTGGGGGTATTACCCTCTGGAAGCAATGAGCATTGCTCTGAAACCAAATCCCTGTCAGAGTTGTTCGGAGCCAGGGACTCCACCAGGACACACCCGGACGGGGGCATGCTGCCGTCAGAGTCTGTCACCTCAGTCTGCACTGGAATTTGTCCATGTTCTCCACCCTCCAGCCCATCCACCCTGGCAGCAGCCTTCACATCCTGATCGCTGTTCACCTGCAGCCCCTCCATCTCCCCTTCCTCCTGCGACTCCTCCACAACCTCAGAAAGAACACTGAACACGCTATCCACTCCCAGGGGCACAGCGCTTGTCTCGATCCTCCTTTTTTTCCCCTTGCCTCCCCTGCTTTCCACTGTGGTCCACTCAGGAACAGGTTGGCTCTCCTCTGAGGTTGTAGTCTCCTCCCCCTTCTTCTTCTCTGGGGGAGGTGCTCGTTCAGGTGGATCAACCACATTTGCCTCAATCTCATTGTCCACAAACATTTGATCAATTACCTCGTTAATTGCTCTCAGGGAGGAGGCATCAGGATCTTCGCACATTGGTCGCCTTACAATGCTTGCATAGGAGGAGCGGACCTCAGGGCAGTGCTTAAATAAATGTCCTTCAGACCCACAAAGATTGCATTTTCTGGAACGGTCACAAGTCCCCATTTTGTGTCCTAGACCCTTGCAATTTCTGCACCTCACCTGCGTGCAGGATTCTGCCGTGTGACCAAAGTCTGTGCATTTTCTGCAGTAAATAGGCTGGCCCGAGTAGTACAGATATCCTCTATTTGTGCCTATGGTGAAGGAGGCAGGGGGGTGGTGGTAGCCATCGTGACCATCTGGGTCATCCTTCAGCCGCACACGACATTGTCTTTTTCCAGTCCAAACGTCAAGAGAGTCCCTGATTTCCCTCATGCTCGAAATCACTGTCACATGCTTAGAAAGGAAGTATCTGGTTGCTTCTTCAGTTACCCAGGGATTATAGTTATGAATTGTGATAACACGCTCACCAGTTCGGCAAAGGCTTTGAATCTGGTACTCCCTCAGTGGTCCATCAGCCAAACGATCAGCCAACCTTTTCGTTTCCTCCATCTTGGTGAGATTATAGAACGTAACATCAAAAAAACGGTCGGTGGCATTTCTCTGCAAGCAGAGGAGGTCATCTATCTTGAGGGACAAGGCTCCAAAAAGAATATTAACTCCAAATTCTCTCCTATCCAAAAAAACTTCAGTACTCTTCCAAATGAATCTCAAAGTATTTTTCAGCACGGGAAGTCCCTGCTGTGAAACTGTTGCTGACGTCATTATGACAATCCACGTCCGCAAACCCTTCTCACCTGGCTAGATCTTAGCCAAAAGGCCGAGAAGCGATAATCCACAAGTGTTGGATGTCCAAGCTAACCTCTTGGCACAAATCTCCCTTGCTGTGGTACCCCGTTTGTAGGTGTGCATAACAATGGCTGCTCATTACCTCCGCCCAAGCTCTCCTTTGTGGACACTTGATTGCTGACCTAGACAGCTCTTTGACTTTTCACAATTTCATAAGGCTCAGCCATACAGCAAAGCCTGCCAAAAATAGATTCAACTCATGTTTGTTCCTCTCCACGGAAGTCTTTAGTAAAAGGCGAAAGACTTGTGCGTTATGAAGAGAAACCAGAGTCAGCATGGCCCTCTGCTCGAGAGCAGCGGTGGAGCCTCTCGGTCACAGTCACCACCTTCGCGGTGGGCCTCTCTTTGCTTTCCGCATGTCAGATTCTAGTATACAACATTCCCACCACGCCCCCATCTGCCAACACAAATTATACAAGGCTTTATTTGCTCCTGCCCTGACTAGTGATTGGCTTTTAAGCCTTTTTAAGCAATACATCCCTGAACCACTTACATTGGGTCCAAAAGCGGACTCTGCTTTCTCACCAAGTCTCCCAGGAGATGTTGAGTGAAAACACGTTTCAGTTTTTGACAAATGCTTCTGATTCTATTTGGAATCCAGTTGATGCTCATTGTGACCCCGTGGAGATTCATGCATAATCGCTTCACAAGGCAGTGAGTCATCAGAGCAGTTTTGCACACTTGTCAAACTCTGCCAGGCCATTCCCTCAGTTTCATTGACCCAGTGTAGAATTCACCTTGAAACCTCCACAATTGTTTGAGTGTTTGCTTTTCTACAAGGTAAGAACAGAGTGCACCGTTCCCAGCGGCACTGCAATGCTAGGTCGATGCGTGGAGAGAAGGGAGCAAGCTCCAAATTTCTGCTCCTCTTGCCAAAAATCTGCTTAATATGTAGTCCTCATATAGAGGACATATCAGATATTAAACTGATAAGAACAGATACTACACTTGATCTTAGCCAAAAGGCCGAGAAGCGATAATCCACAAGTGTTGGATGTCCAAGGCAACCTCTTGGCACAAATCTCCCTTGCTGTGGTACCCCGTTTGTAGGTGTGCATAACAATGGCTGCTCATCACCTCCGCCCAAGCTCTCCTTTGTGGACACCTGATTGCTGACCTAGACAGCTCTTTGACTTTTCACAATTTCATAAGGCTCAGCCATACAGCAAAGCCTGCCAAAAATAGATTCAACTCATGTTTGTTCCTCTCCACGGAAGTCTTTAGTAAAAGGCGAAAGACTTGTGCGTTATGAAGAGAAACCAGAGTCAGCATGGCCCTCTGCTCGAGAGCAGCGGTGGAGCCTCTCGGTCACAGTCACCACCTTCGCGGTGGGCCTCTCTTTGCTTTCCGCATGTCAGATTCTAGTATACAACATTCCCACCACGCCCCCATCTGCCAACACAAATTATACAAGGCTTTATTTGCTCCTGCCCTGACTAGTGATTGGCTTTTAAGCCTTTTTAAGCAATACATCCCTGAACCACTTACATTGGGTCCAAAAGCGGACTCTGCTTTCTCACCAAGTCTCCCAGGAGATGTTGAGTGAAAACACGTTTCAGTTTTTGACAAATGCTTCTGATTCTATTTGGAATCCAGTTGATGCTCATTGTGACCCCGTGCAGATTCATGCATAATCGCTTCACAAGGCAGTGAGTCATCAGAGCAGTTTTGCACACTTGTCAAACTCTGCCAGGCCATTCCCTCAGTTTTATTGACCCAGTGTAGAATTCACCTTAAAACCTCCACAATTGTTTGAGTGTTTGCTTTTCTACAAGGTAAGAACAGAGAGCACCGTGCCCAGCGGCACTGCAATGCTAGGCCAATGCTCGGAGAGAAGGGAGCAAGCTCCAAATTTCTGCTCCTCTTGCCAAAAATCTGCTTAATATGTAGTCCTCATATAGAGGACATATCAGATATTAAACTGATAAGAACAGATACTACACTTGATCTTAGCCAAAAGGCCGAGAAGCGATAATCCACAAGTGTTGGATGTCCAAGCTAACCTCTTGGCACAAATCTCCCTTGCTGTGGTACCCCGTTTGTAGGTGTGCATAACAATGGCTGCTCATTACCTCCGCCCAAGCTCTCCTTTGTGGACACTTGATTGCTGACCTAGACAGCTCTTTGACTTTTCACAATTTCATAAGGCTCAGCCATACAGCAAAGCCTGCCAAAAATAGATTCAACTCATGTTTGTTCCTCTCCACGGAAGTCTTTAGTAAAAGGCGAAAGACTTGTGCGTTATGAAGAGAAACCAGAGTCAGCATGGCCCTCTGCTCGAGAGCAGCGGTGGAGCCTCTCGGTCACAGTCACCACCTTCGCGGTGGGCCTCTCTTTGCTTTCCGCATGTCAGATTCTAGTATACAACATTCCCACCACGCCCCCATCTGCCAACACAAATTATACAAGGCTTTATTTGCTCCTGCCCTGACTAGTGATTGGCTTTTAAGCCTTTTTAAGCAATACATCCCTGAACCACTTACATTGGGTCCAAAAGCGGACTCTGCTTTCTCACATAGTCTCCCAGGAGATGTTGAGTGAAAACACGTTTCAGTTTTTGACAAATGCTTCTGATTCTATTTGGAATCCAGTTGATGCTCATTGTGACCCCGTGGAGATTCATGCATAATCGCTTCACAAGGCAGTGAGTCATCAGAGCAGTTTTGCACACTTGTCAAACTCTGCCAGGCCATTCCCTCAGTTTCATTGACCCAGTGTAGAATTCACCTTGAAACCTCCACAATTGTTTGAGTGTTTGCTTTTCTACAAGGTAAGAACAGAGTGCACCGTTCCCAGCGGCACTGCAATGCTAGGTCGATGCGTGGAGAGAAGGGAGCAAGCTCCAAATTTCTGCTCCTCTTGCCAAATATCTGCTTAATATGTAGTCCTCATATAGAGGACATATCAGATATTAAACTGATAAGAACAGATACTACACTTGATCTTAGCCAAAAGGCCGAGAAGCGATAATCCACAAGTGTTGGATGTCCACGCTAACCTCTTGGCACAAATTTCCCTTGCTGTGGTACCCCGTTTGTAGGTGTGCATAACAATGGCTGCTGTTCATCACCTCCGCCCAAGCTCTCCTTTGTGGACACTTGATTTCTGACCTAGACAGCTCTTTGACTTTTCACAATTTCATAAGGCTCAGCCATACAGCAAAGCGTGCCAAAAATAGATTCAACTCATGTTTGTTCCTCTCCACGGAAGTCTTTAGTAAAAGGCGAAAGACTTGTGCGTTATGAAGAGAAACCAGAGTCAGCATGGCCCTCTGCTCGAGAGCAGCGTTGGAGCCTCTCGGTCACAGTCACCACCTTCGCGGTGGGGTTTCTCTTTGCTTTCCGCATGTCAGATTCTAGTATACAACAGTCCACCACGCCCCCATCTGCCAACACAAATTATACAAGGCTTTATTTGGTCCTGCCCTGACTAGTGATTGGCTTTTAAGCCTTTTTAAGCGATACATCCCTGAACCACTTACATTGGGTCCAAAAGCGGACTCTGCTTTCTCACCAAGTCTCCCAGGAGATGTTGAGTGAAAACACGTTTCAGTTTTTGACAAATGCTTCTGATTCTATTTGGAATCCAGTTGATGCTCATTGTGACCCCGTGCAGAGTCATGCATAATCACTTCACAAGGCAGTGAGTCATAAGAGCAGTTTTGCACACTTGTCAAACTCTGCCAGGCCATTCCCTCAGTTTCATTGACCCAGTGTAGAATTCACCTTGAAACCTCCACAATTGTTTGAGTGTTTGCTTTTCTACAAGGTAAGAAAAGAGTGCACCGTTCCCAGCGGCACTGCAATGCTAGGCCAATGCTCGGAGAGAAGGGAGCAAGCTCCAAATTTCTGCTCCTCTTGCCAAAAATCTGCTTAATATGTAGTCCTCATATAGAGGACATATCAGTTATTAAACTGATAAGAACAGATTTTTTTTTTTTTTTTTTTTTTGGAATTTTTTTTTTTTATTTAATTCACTCATGAGCAGTACAATACTTTACATTACAAAGATCATCATCTCTCCACATCTTAAGACCTCCAGAATACTGATAAGAACAGATACTACACTTGATCTTAGCCAAAAGGCCGAGAAGCGATAATCCACAAGTGTTGGATGTCCACTCTAACCTCTTGGCACAAATCTCCCTTGCTGTGGTACCCCGTTTGTAGGTGTGCGCAACAATGGCTGCTGCTCATCACCTCCGCCCAAGCTCTCCTTTGTGGACACTTGATTTCTGACCTAGACAGCTCTTTGACTTTTCACATTTTCATAAGGCTCAGCCATACAGCAAAGCCTGCCAAAAATAGATTCAACTCATGTTTGTTCCTCTCCACGGAAGTCTTTAGTAAAAGGCGAAAGACTTGTGCGTTATGAAGAGAAACCAGAGTCAGCATGGCCCTCTGCTCGAGAGCAGCGGTGGAGCCTCTCGGTCACAGTCACCACCTTCGCGGTGGGCCTCTCTTTGCTTTCCGCATGTCAGATTCTAGTATACAACATTCCCACCACGCCCCCATCTGCCAACACAAATTATACAAGGCTTTATTTGCTCCTGCCCTGACTAGTGATTGGCTTTTAAGCCTTTTTAAGCGATACATCCCTGAACCACTTACATTGGGTCCAAAAGCGGACTCTGCTTTCTCACCAAGTCTCCCAGGAGATGTTGAGTGAAAAAACGTTTCAGTTTTTGACAAACGCTTCTGATTCTATTTGGAATCTAGTTGATGCTCATTGTGACCCCGTGCAGAGTCATGCATGATCGCTTTACAAGGCAGTGAGTCATCAGAGCAGTTTTGCACACTTGTCAAACTCTGCCAGGCCATTCCCTCAGTTTCATTGACCCAGTGTCGAATTCACCTTGAAACCTCCACAATTGTTTGAGTGTTTGCTTTTCTACAAGGTAAGAACAGAGTGCACCGTTCCCAGCGGCACTGCAATGCTAGGTCGATGCGTGGAGAGAAGGGAGCAAGCTCCAAATTTCTGCTCCTCTTGCCAAATATCTGCTTAATATGTAGTCCTCATATAGAGGACATATCAGATATTAAACTGATAAGAACAGATACTACACTTGATCTTAGCCAAAAGGCCGAGAAGCGATAATCCACAAGTGTTGGATGTCCACCATAACCTCTTGGCACAAATTTCCCTTGCTGTGGTACCCCGTTTGTAGGTGTGCATAACAATGGCTGCTGTTCATCACCTCCGCCCAAGCTCTCCTTTGTGGACACTTGATTTCTGACCTAGACAGCTCTTTGACTTTTCACAATTTCATAAGGCTCAGCCATACAGCAAAGCCTGCCAAAAATAGATTCAACTCATGTTTGTTCCTCTCCACGGAAGTCTTTAGTAAAAGGCGAAAGACTTGTGCGTTATGAAGAGAAACCAGAGTCAGCATGGCCCTCTGCTCGAGAACAGCGGTGGAGCCTCTCGGTCACAGTCACCACCTTCGCGGTGGGCCTCTCTTTGCTTTCCGCATGTCAGATTCTAGTATACAACATTCCCACCACGCCCCCATCTGCCAACACAAATTATACAAGGCTTTATTTGCTCCTGCCCTGACTAGTGATTGGCTTTTAAGCCTTTTTAAGCGATACATCCCTGAACCACTTACATTGGGTCCAAAAGCGGACTCTGCTTTCTCACCAAGTCTCCCAGGAGATGTTGAGTGAAAAAACGTTTCAGTTTTTGACAAACGCTTCTGATTCTATTTGGAATCTAGTTGATGCTCATTGTGACCCCGTGCAGAGTCATGCATGATCACTTTACAAGGCAGTGATTCATCAGAGCAGTTTTGCACACTTGTCAAACTCTGCCAGGCCATTCCCTCAGTTTCATTGACCCAGTGTAGAATTCACCTTGAAACCTCCACAATTGTTTGAGTGTTTGCTTTTCTACAAGGTAAGAACAGAGTGCACCGTTCCCAGCGGCACTGCAATGCTAGGTCGATGCGTGGAGAGAAGGGAGCAAGCTCCAAATTTCTGCTCCTCTTGCCAAAAATCTGCTTAATATGTAGTCCTCATATAGAGGACATATCAGATATTAAACTGATAAGAACAGATACTACACTTGATCTTAGCCAAAAGGCCGAGAAGCGATAATCCACAAGTGTTGGATGTCCACGCTAACCTCTTGGCACAAATCTCCCTTGCTGTGGTACCCCGTTTGTAGGTGTGCATAACAATGGCTGCTCATCACCTCCGCCCAAGCTCTCCTTTGTGGACACCTGATTGCTGACCTAGACAGCTCTTTGACTTTTCACAATTTCATGAGGCTCAGCCAAACAGCAAAGCCTGCCAAAAATAGATTCAACTCATGTTTGTTCCTCTCCACGGAAGTCTTTAGTAAAAGGCGAAAGACTTGTGCGTTATGAAGAGAAACCAGAGTCAGCATGGCCCTCTGCTCGAGAGCAGCGGTGGATGCTCTCGGTCACAGTCACCACCTTCGCGGTGGGCCTCTCTTTGCTTTCCGCATGTCAGATTCTAGTATACAACATTCCCACCACGCCCCCATCTGCCAACACAAATTATACAAGGCTTTATTTGCTCCTGCCCTGACTAGTGATTGGCTTTTAAGCCTTTTTAAGCGATACATCCCTGAACCACTTACATTGGGTCCAAAAGCGGACTCTGCTTTCTCACCAAGTCTCCCAGGAGATGTTGAGTGAAAAAACGTTTCAGTTTTTGACAAACGCTTCTGATTCTATTTGGAATCTAGTTGATGCTCATTGTGACCCCGTGCAGAGTCATGCATGATCACTTTACAAGGCAGTGAGTCATCAGAGCAGTTTTGCACACTTGTCAAACTCTGCCAGGCCATTCCCTCAGTTTTATTGACCCAGTGTAGAATTCACCTTAAAACCTCCACAATTGTTTGAGTGTTTGCTTTTCTACAAGGTAAGAACAGAGAACACCGTGCCCAGCGGCACTGCAATGCTAGGCCAATGCTCGGAGAGAAGGGAGCAAGCTCCAAATTTCTGCTCCTCTTGCCAAAAATCTGCTTAATATGTAGTCCTCATATAGAGGACATATCAGATATTAAACTGATAAGAACAGATACTACACTTGATCTTAGCCAAAAGGCCGAGAAGCGATAATCCACAAGTGTTGGATGTCCAAGCTAACCTCTTGGCACAAATCTCCCTTGCTGTGGTACCCCGTTTGTAGGTGTGCATAACAATGGCTGCTCATCACCTCCGCCCAAGCTCTCCTTTGTGGACACCTGATTGCTGACCTAGACAGCTCTTTGACTTTTCACAATTTCATAAGGCTCAGCCATACAGCAAAGCCTGCCAAAAATAGATTCAACTCATGTTTGTTCCTCTCCACGGAAGTCTTTAGTAAAAGGCGAAAGACTTGTGCGTTATGAAGAGAAACCAGAGTCAGCATGGCCCTCTGCTCGAGAGCAGCGGTGGAGCCTCTCGGTCACAGTCACCACCTTCGCGGTGGGCCTCTCTTTGCTTTCCGCATGTCAGATTCTAGTATACAACATTCCCACCACGCCCCCATCTGCCAACACAAATTATACAAGGCTTTATTTGCTCCTGCCCTGACTAGTGATTGGCTTTTAAGCCTTTTTAAGCAATACATCCCTGAACCACTTACATTGGGTCCAAAAGCGGACTCTGCTTTCTCACCAAGTCTCCCAGGAGATGTTGAGTGAAAACACGTTTCAGTTTTTGACAAATGCTTCTGATTCTATTTGGAATCCAGTTGATGCTCATTGTGACCCCGTGGAGATTCATGCATAATCGCTTCACAAGGCAGTGAGTCATCAGAGCAGTTTTGCACACTTGTCAAACTCTGCCAGGCCATTCCCTCAGTTTCATTGACCCAGTGTAGAATTCACCTTAAAACCTCCACAATTGTTTGAGTGTTTGCTTTTCTACAAGGTAAGAACAGAGAGCACCGTGCCCAGCGGCACTGCAATGCTAGGCCAATGCTCGGAGAGAAGGGAGCAAGCTCCAAATTTCTGCTCCTCTTGCCAAAAATCTGCTTAATATGTAGTCCTCATATAGAGGACATATCAGATATTAAACTGATAAGAACAGATACTACACTTGATCTTAGCCAAAAGGCCGAGAAGCGATAATCCACAAGTGTTGGATGTCCAACCCAACCTCTTGGCACAAATCTCCCTTGCTGTGGTACCCCGTTTGTAGGTGTGCATAACAATGGCTGCTCATCACCTCCGCCCAAGCTCTCCTTTGTGGACACCTGATTGCTGACCTAGACAGCTCTTTGACTTTTCACAATTTCATAAGGCTCAGCCATACAGCAAAGCCTGCCAAAAATAGATTCAACTCATGTTTGTTCCTCTCCACGGAAGTCTTTAGTAAAAGGCGAAAGACTTGTGCGTTATGAAGAGAAACCAGAGTCAGCATGGCCCTCTGCTCGAGAGCAGCGGTGGAGCCTCTCGGTCACAGTCACCACCTTCGCGGTGGGCCTCTCTTTGCTTTCGGCATGTCAGATTCTAGTATACAACATTCCCACCACGCCCCCATCTGCCAACACAAATTATACAAGGCTTTATTTGCTCCTGCCCTGACTAGTGATTGGCTTTTAAGCCTTTTTAAGCAATACATCCCTGAACCACTTACATTGGGTCCAAAAGCGGACTCTGCTTTCTCACCAGGTCTCCCAGGAGATGTTGAGTGAAAACACGTTTCAGTTTTTGACAAATGCTTCTGATTCTATTTGGAATCCAGTTGATGCTCATTGTGACCCCGTGCAGATTCATGCATAATCGCTTCACAAGGCAGTGAGTCATCAGAGCAGTTTTGCACACTTGTCAAACTCTGCCAGGCCATTCCCTCAGTTTTATTGACCCAGTGTAGAATTCACCTTAAAACCTCCACAATTGTTTGAGTGTTTGCTTTTCTACAAGGTAAGAACAGAGAGCACCGTGCCCAGCGGCACTGCAATGCTAGGCCAATGCTCGGAGAGAAGAGAGCAAGCTCCAAATTTCTGCTCCTCTTGCCAAAAATCTGCTTAATATGTAGTCCTCATATAGAGGACATATCAGATATTAAACTGATAAGAACAGATACTACACTTGATCTTAGCCAAAAGGCCGAGAAGCGATAATCCACAAGTGTTGGATGTCCAAGCCAACCTCTTGGCACAAATCTCCCTTGCTGTGGTACCCCGTTTGTAGGTGTGCATAACAATGGCTGCTCATCACCTCCGCCCAAGCTCTCCTTTGTGGACACCTGATTGCTGACCTAGACAGCTCTTTGACTTTTCACAATTTCATAAGGCTCAGCCATACAGCAAAGCCTGCCAAAAATAGATTCAACTCATGTTTGTTCCTCTACACGGAAGTCTTTAGTAAAAGGCGAAAGACTTGTGCGTTATGAAGAGAAACCAGAGTCAGCATGGCCCTCTGCTCGAGAGCAGCGGTGGATGCTCTCGGTCACAGTCACCACCTTCGCGGTGGGCCTCTCTTTGCTTTCCGCATGTCAGATTCTAGTATACAACATTCCCACCACGCCCCCATCTGCCAACACAAATTATACAAGGCTTTATTTGCTCCTGCCCTGACTAGTGATTGGCTTTTAAGCCTTTTTAAGCGATACATCCCTGAACCACTTACATTGGGTCCAAAAGCGGACTCTGCTTTCTCACCAAGTCTCCCAGGAGATGTTGAGTGAAAAAACGTTTCAGTTTTTGACAAATGCTTCTGATTCTATTTGGAATCCAGTTGATGCTCATTGTGACCCCGTGCAGATTCATGCATAATCGCTTCACAAGGCAGTGAGTCATCAGAGCAGTTTTGCACACTTGTCAAACTCTGCCAGGCCATTCCCTCAGTTTTATTGACCCAGTGTAGAATTCACCTTAAAACCTCCACAATTGTTTGAGTGTTTGCTTTTCTACAAGGTAAGAACAGAGAGCACCGTGCCCAGCGGCACTGCAATGCTAGGCCAATGCTCGGAGAGAAGGGAGCAAGCTCCAAATTTCTGCTCCTCTTGCCAAAAATCTGCTTAATATGTAGTCCTCATATAGAGGACATATCAGATATTAAACTGATAAGAACAGATACTACACTTGATCTTAGCCAAAAGGCCGAGAAGCGATAATCCACAAGTGTTGGATGTCCAAGCTAACCTCTTGGCACAAATCTCCCTTGCTGTGGTACCCCGTTTGTAGGTGTGCATAACAATGGCTGCTCATTACCTCCGCCCAAGCTCTCCTTTGTGGACACTTGATTGCTGACCTAGACAGCTCTTTGACTTTTCACAATTTCATAAGGCTCAGCCATACAGCAAAGCCTGCCAAAAATAGATTCAACTCATGTTTGTTCCTCTCCACGGAAGTCTTTAGTAAAAGGCGAAAGACTTGTGCGTTATGAAGAGAAACCAGAGTCAGCATGGCCCTCTGCTCGAGAGCAGCGGTGGAGCCTCTCGGTCACAGTCACCACCTTCGCGGTGGGCCTCTCTTTGCTTTCCGCATGTCAGATTCTAGTATACAACATTCCCACCACGCCCCCATCTGCCAACACAAATTATACAAGGCTTTATTTGCTCCTGCCCTGACTAGTGATTGGCTTTTAAGCCTTTTTAAGCAATACATCCCTGAACCACTTACATTGGGTCCAAAAGCGGACTCTGCTTTCTCACATAGTCTCCCAGGAGATGTTGAGTGAAAACACGTTTCAGTTTTTGACAAATGCTTCTGATTCTATTTGGAATCCAGTTGATGCTCATTGTGACCCCGTGGAGATTCATGCATAATCGCTTCACAAGGCAGTGAGTCATCAGAGCAGTTTTGCACACTTGTCAAACTCTGCCAGGCCATTCCCTCAGTTTCATTGACCCAGTGTAGAATTCACCTTGAAACCTCCACAATTGTTTGAGTGTTTGCTTTTCTACAAGGTAAGAACAGAGTGCACCGTTCCCAGCGGCACTGCAATGCTAGGTCGATGCGTGGAGAGAAGGGAGCAAGCTCCAAATTTCTGCTCCTCTTGCCAAATATCTGCTTAATATGTAGTCCTCATATAGAGGACATATCAGATATTAAACTGATAAGAACAGATACTACACTTGATCTTAGCCAAAAGGCCGAGAAGCGATAATCCACAAGTGTTGGATGTCCACGCTAACCTCTTGGCACAAATTTCCCTTGCTGTGGTACCCCGTTTGTAGGTGTGCATAACAATGGCTGCTGTTCATCACCTCCGCCCAAGCTCTCCTTTGTGGACACTTGATTTCTGACCTAGACAGCTCTTTGACTTTTCACAATTTCATAAGGCTCAGCCATACAGCAAAGCGTGCCAAAAATAGATTCAACTCATGTTTGTTCCTCTCCACGGAAGTCTTTAGTAAAAGGCGAAAGACTTGTGCGTTATGAAGAGAAACCAGAGTCAGCATGGCCCTCTGCTCGAGAGCAGCGTTGGAGCCTCTCGGTCACAGTCACCACCTTCGCGGTGGGGTTTCTCTTTGCTTTCCGCATGTCAGATTCTAGTATACAACAGTCCACCACGCCCCCATCTGCCAACACAAATTATACAAGGCTTTATTTGGTCCTGCCCTGACTAGTGATTGGCTTTTAAGCCTTTTTAAGCGATACATCCCTGAACCACTTACATTGGGTCCAAAAGCGGACTCTGCTTTCTCACCAAGTCTCCCAGGAGATGTTGAGTGAAAACACGTTTCAGTTTTTGACAAATGCTTCTGATTCTATTTGGAATCCAGTTGATGCTCATTGTGACCCCGTGCAGAGTCATGCATAATCACTTCACAAGGCAGTGAGTCATAAGAGCAGTTTTGCACACTTGTCAAACTCTGCCAGGCCATTCCCTCAGTTTCATTGACCCAGTGTAGAATTCACCTTGAAACCTCCACAATTGTTTGAGTGTTTGCTTTTCTACAAGGTAAGAAAAGAGTGCACCGTTCCCAGCGGCACTGCAATGCTAGGCCAATGCTCGGAGAGAAGGGAGCAAGCTCCAAATTTCTGCTCCTCTTGCCAAAAATCTGCTTAATATGTAGTCCTCATATAGAGGACATATCAGTTATTAAACTGATAAGAACAGATACTACACTTGATCTTAGCCAAAAGGCCGAGAAGCGATAATCCACAAGTGTTGGATGTCCACTCTAACCTCTTGGCACAAATCTCCCTTGCTGTGGTACCCCGTTTGTAGGTGTGCACAACAATGGCTGCTGCTCATCACCTCCGCCCAAGCTCTCCTTTGTGGACACTTGATTTCTGACCTAGACAGCTCTTTGACTTTTCACATTTTCATAAGGCTCAGCCATACAGCAAAGCCTGCCAAAAATAGATTCAACTCATGTTTGTTCCTCTCCACGGAAGTCTTTAGTAAAAGGCGAAAGACTTGTGCGTTATGAAGAGAAACCAGAGTCAGCATGGCCCTCTGCTCGAGAGCAGCGGTGGAGCCTCTCGGTCACAGTCACCACCTTCGCGGTGGGCCTCTCTTTGCTTTCCGCATGTCAGATTCTAGTATACAACATTCCCACCACGCCCCCATCTGCCAACACAAATTATACAAGGCTTTATTTGCTCCTGCCCTGACTAGTGATTGGCTTTTAAGCCTTTTTAAGCGATACATCCCTGAACCACTTACATTGGGTCCAAAAGCGGACTCTGCTTTCTCACCAAGTCTCCCAGGAGATGTTGAGTGAAAAAACGTTTCAGTTTTTGACAAACGCTTCTGATTCTATTTGGAATCTAGTTGATGCTCATTGTGACCCCGTGCAGAGTCATGCATGATCGCTTTACAAGGCAGTGAGTCATCAGAGCAGTTTTGCACACTTGTCAAACTCTGCCAGGCCATTCCCTCAGTTTCATTGACCCAGTGTCGAATTCACCTTGAAACCTCCACAATTGTTTGAGTGTTTGCTTTTCTACAAGGTAAGAACAGAGTGCACCGTTCCCAGCGGCACTGCAATGCTAGGTCGATGCGTGGAGAGAAGGGAGCAAGCTCCAAATTTCTGCTCCTCTTGCCAAATATCTGCTTAATATGTAGTCCTCATATAGAGGACATATCAGATATTAAACTGATAAGAACAGATACTACACTTGATCTTAGCCAAAAGGCCGAGAAGCGATAATCCACAAGTGTTGGATGTCCACCATAACCTCTTGGCACAAATTTCCCTTGCTGTGGTACCCCGTTTGTAGGTGTGCATAACAATGGCTGCTGTTCATCACCTCCGCCCAAGCTCTCCTTTGTGGACACTTGATTTCTGACCTAGACAGCTCTTTGACTTTTCACAATTTCATAAGGCTCAGCCATACAGCAAAGCCTGCCAAAAATAGATTCAACTCATGTTTGTTCCTCTCCACGGAAGTCTTTAGTAAAAGGCGAAAGACTTGTGCGTTATGAAGAGAAACCAGAGTCAGCATGGCCCTCTGCTCGAGAACAGCGGTGGAGCCTCTCGGTCACAGTCACCACCTTCGCGGTGGGCCTCTCTTTGCTTTCCGCATGTCAGATTCTAGTATACAACATTCCCACCACGCCCCCATCTGCCAACACAAATTATACAAGGCTTTATTTGCTCCTGCCCTGACTAGTGATTGGCTTTTAAGCCTTTTTAAGCGATACATCCCTGAACCACTTACATTGGGTCCAAAAGCGGACTCTGCTTTCTCACCAAGTCTCCCAGGAGATGTTGAGTGAAAAAACGTTTCAGTTTTTGACAAACGCTTCTGATTCTATTTGGAATCTAGTTGATGCTCATTGTGACCCCGTGCAGAGTCATGCATGATCACTTTACAAGGCAGTGATTCATCAGAGCAGTTTTGCACACTTGTCAAACTCTGCCAGGCCATTCCCTCAGTTTCATTGACCCAGTGTAGAATTCACCTTGAAACCTCCACAATTGTTTGAGTGTTTGCTTTTCTACAAGGTAAGAACAGAGTGCACCGTTCCCAGCGGCACTGCAATGCTAGGTCGATGCGTGGAGAGAAGGGAGCAAGCTCCAAATTTCTGCTCCTCTTGCCAAAAATCTGCTTAATATGTAGTCCTCATATAGAGGACATATCAGATATTAAACTGATAAGAACAGATACTACACTTGATCTTAGCCAAAAGGCCGAGAAGCGATAATCCACAAGTGTTGGATGTCCACGCTAACCTCTTGGCACAAATCTCCCTTGCTGTGGTACCCCGTTTGTAGGTGTGCATAACAATGGCTGCTCATCACCTCCGCCCAAGCTCTCCTTTGTGGACACCTGATTGCTGACCTAGACAGCTCTTTGACTTTTCACAATTTCATGAGGCTCAGCCAAACAGCAAAGCCTGCCAAAAATAGATTCAACTCATGTTTGTTCCTCTCCACGGAAGTCTTTAGTAAAAGGCGAAAGACTTGTGCGTTATGAAGAGAAACCAGAGTCAGCATGGCCCTCTGCTCGAGAGCAGCGGTGGATGCTCTCGGTCACAGTCACCACCTTCGCGGTGGGCCTCTCTTTGCTTTCCGCATGTCAGATTCTAGTATACAACATTCCCACCACGCCCCCATCTGCCAACACAAATTATACAAGGCTTTATTTGCTCCTGCCCTGACTAGTGATTGGCTTTTAAGCCTTTTTAAGCGATACATCCCTGAACCACTTACATTGGGTCCAAAAGCGGACTCTGCTTTCTCACCAAGTCTCCCAGGAGATGTTGAGTGAAAAAACGTTTCAGTTTTTGACAAACGCTTCTGATTCTATTTGGAATCTAGTTGATGCTCATTGTGACCCCGTGCAGAGTCATGCATGATCACTTTACAAGGCAGTGAGTCATCAGAGCAGTTTTGCACACTTGTCAAACTCTGCCAGGCCATTCCCTCAGTTTTATTGACCCAGTGTAGAATTCACCTTAAAACCTCCACAATTGTTTGAGTGTTTGCTTTTCTACAAGGTAAGAACAGAGAACACCGTGCCCAGCGGCACTGCAATGCTAGGCCAATGCTCGGAGAGAAGGGAGCAAGCTCCAAATTTCTGCTCCTCTTGCCAAAAATCTGCTTAATATGTAGTCCTCATATAGAGGACATATCAGATATTAAACTGATAAGAACAGATACTACACTTGATCTTAGCCAAAAGGCCGAGAAGCGATAATCCACAAGTGTTGGATGTCCAAGCTAACCTCTTGGCACAAATCTCCCTTGCTGTGGTACCCCGTTTGTAGGTGTGCATAACAATGGCTGCTCATCACCTCCGCCCAAGCTCTCCTTTGTGGACACCTGATTGCTGACCTAGACAGCTCTTTGACTTTTCACAATTTCATAAGGCTCAGCCATACAGCAAAGCCTGCCAAAAATAGATTCAACTCATGTTTGTTCCTCTCCACGGAAGTCTTTAGTAAAAGGCGAAAGACTTGTGCGTTATGAAGAGAAACCAGAGTCAGCATGGCCCTCTGCTCGAGAGCAGCGGTGGAGCCTCTCGGTCACAGTCACCACCTTCGCGGTGGGCCTCTCTTTGCTTTCCGCATGTCAGATTCTAGTATACAACATTCCCACCACGCCCCCATCTGCCAACACAAATTATACAAGGCTTTATTTGCTCCTGCCCTGACTAGTGATTGGCTTTTAAGCCTTTTTAAGCAATACATCCCTGAACCACTTACATTGGGTCCAAAAGCGGACTCTGCTTTCTCACCAAGTCTCCCAGGAGATGTTGAGTGAAAACACGTTTCAGTTTTTGACAAATGCTTCTGATTCTATTTGGAATCCAGTTGATGCTCATTGTGACCCCGTGGAGATTCATGCATAATCGCTTCACAAGGCAGTGAGTCATCAGAGCAGTTTTGCACACTTGTCAAACTCTGCCAGGCCATTCCCTCAGTTTCATTGACCCAGTGTAGAATTCACCTTAAAACCTCCACAATTGTTTGAGTGTTTGCTTTTCTACAAGGTAAGAACAGAGAGCACCGTGCCCAGCGGCACTGCAATGCTAGGCCAATGCTCGGAGAGAAGGGAGCAAGCTCCAAATTTCTGCTCCTCTTGCCAAAAATCTGCTTAATATGTAGTCCTCATATAGAGGACATATCAGATATTAAACTGATAAGAACAGATACTACACTTGATCTTAGCCAAAAGGCCGAGAAGCGATAATCCACAAGTGTTGGATGTCCAACCCAACCTCTTGGCACAAATCTCCCTTGCTGTGGTACCCCGTTTGTAGGTGTGCATAACAATGGCTGCTCATCACCTCCGCCCAAGCTCTCCTTTGTGGACACCTGATTGCTGACCTAGACAGCTCTTTGACTTTTCACAATTTCATAAGGCTCAGCCATACAGCAAAGCCTGCCAAAAATAGATTCAACTCATGTTTGTTCCTCTCCACGGAAGTCTTTAGTAAAAGGCGAAAGACTTGTGCGTTATGAAGAGAAACCAGAGTCAGCATGGCCCTCTGCTCGAGAGCAGCGGTGGAGCCTCTCGGTCACAGTCACCACCTTCGCGGTGGGCCTCTCTTTGCTTTCGGCATGTCAGATTCTAGTATACAACATTCCCACCACGCCCCCATCTGCCAACACAAATTATACAAGGCTTTATTTGCTCCTGCCCTGACTAGTGATTGGCTTTTAAGCCTTTTTAAGCAATACATCCCTGAACCACTTACATTGGGTCCAAAAGCGGACTCTGCTTTCTCACCAGGTCTCCCAGGAGATGTTGAGTGAAAACACGTTTCAGTTTTTGACAAATGCTTCTGATTCTATTTGGAATCCAGTTGATGCTCATTGTGACCCCGTGCAGATTCATGCATAATCGCTTCACAAGGCAGTGAGTCATCAGAGCAGTTTTGCACACTTGTCAAACTCTGCCAGGCCATTCCCTCAGTTTTATTGACCCAGTGTAGAATTCACCTTAAAACCTCCACAATTGTTTGAGTGTTTGCTTTTCTACAAGGTAAGAACAGAGAGCACCGTGCCCAGCGGCACTGCAATGCTAGGCCAATGCTCGGAGAGAAGGGAGCAAGCTCCAAATTTCTGCTCCTCTTGCCAAAAATCTGCTTAATATGTAGTCCTCATATAGAGGACATATCAGATATTAAACTGATAAGAACAGATACTACACTTGATCTTAGCCAAAAGGCCGAGAAGCGATAATCCACAAGTGTTGGATGTCCAAGCCAACCTCTTGGCACAAATCTCCCTTGCTGTGGTACCCCGTTTGTAGGTGTGCATAACAATGGCTGCTCATCACCTCCGCCCAAGCTCTCCTTTGTGGACACCTGATTGCTGACCTAGACAGCTCTTTGACTTTTCACAATTTCATAAGGCTCAGCCATACAGCAAAGCCTGCCAAAAATAGATTCAACTCATGTTTGTTCCTCTACACGGAAGTCTTTAGTAAAAGGCGAAAGACTTGTGCGTTATGAAGAGAAACCAGAGTCAGCATGGCCCTCTGCTCGAGAGCAGCGGTGGATGCTCTCGGTCACAGTCACCACCTTCGCGGTGGGCCTCTCTTTGCTTTCCGCATGTCAGATTCTAGTATACAACATTCCCACCACGCCCCCATCTGCCAACACAAATTATACAAGGCTTTATTTGCTCCTGCCCTGACTAGTGATTGGCTTTTAAGCCTTTTTAAGCGATACATCCCTGAACCACTTACATTGGGTCCAAAAGCGGACTCTGCTTTCTCACCAAGTCTCCCAGGAGATGTTGAGTGAAAAAACGTTTCAGTTTTTGACAAACGCTTCTGATTCTATTTGGAATCTAGTTGATGCTCATTGTGACCCCGTGCAGAGTCAAGCATGATCGCTTTACAAGGCAGTGAGTCATCAGAGCAGTTTTGCACACTTGTCAAACTCTGCCAGGCCATTCCCTCAGTTTCATTGACCCAGTGTCGAATTCACCTTGAAACCTCCACAATTGTTTGAGTGTTTGCTTTTCTACAAGGTAAGAACAGAGTGCACCGTTCCCAGCGGCACTGCAATGCTAGGTCGATGCGTGGAGAGAAGGGAGCAAGCTCCAAATTTCTGCTCCTCTTGCCAAATATCTGCTTAATATGTAGTCCTCATATAGAGGACATATCAGATATTAAACTGATAAGAACAGATACTACACTTGATCTTAGCCAAAAGGCCGAGAAGCGATAATCCACAAGTTTTGGATGTCCACGCTAACCTCTTGGCACAAATTTCCCTTGCTGTGGTACCCCGTTTGTAGGTGTGCATAACAATGGCTGCTGTTCATCACCTCCGCCCAAGCTCTCCTTTGTGGACACTTGATTTCTGACCTAGACAGCTCTTTGACTTTTCACAATTTCATAAGGCTCAGCCATACAGCAAAGCGTGCCAAAAATAGATTCAACTCATGTTTGTTCCTCTCCACGGAAGTCTTTAGTAAAAGGCGAAAGACTTGTGCGTTATGAAGAGAAACCAGAGTCAGCATGGCCCTCTGCTCGAGAGCAGCGTTGGAGCCTCTCGGTCACAGTCACCACCTTCGCGGTGGGGTTTCTCTTTGCTTTCCGCATGTCAGATTCTAGTATACAACAGTCCACCACGCCCCCATCTGCCAACACAAATTATACAAGGCTTTATTTGGTCCTGCCCTGACTAGTGATTGGCTTTTAAGCCTTTTTAAGCGATACATCCCTGAACCACTTACATTGGGTCCAAAAGCGGACTCTGCTTTCTCACCAAGTCTCCCAGGAGATGTTGAGTGAAAACACGTTTCAGTTTTTGACAAATGCTTCTGATTCTATTTGGAATCCAGTTGATGCTCATTGTGACCCCGTGCAGAGTCATGCATAATCACTTCACAAGGCAGTGAGTCATAAGAGCAGTTTTGCACACTTGTCAAACTCTGCCAGGCCATTCCCTCAGTTTCATTGACCCAGTGTAGAATTCACCTTGAAACCTCCACAATTGTTTGAGTGTTTGCTTTTCTACAAGGTAAGAACAGAGTGCACCGTTCCCAGCGGCACTGCAATGCTAGGCCAATGCTCGGAGAGAAGGGAGCAAGCTCCAAATTTCTGCTCCTCTTGCCAAAAATCTGCTTAATATGTAGTCCTCATATAGAGGACATATCAGATATTAAACTGATAAGAACAGATACTACACTTGATCTTAGCCAAAAGGCCGAGAAGCGATAATCCACAAGTGTTGGATGTCCACGCTAACCTCTTGGCACAAATCTCCCTTGCTGTGGTACCCCGTTTGTAGGTGTGCATAACAATGGCTGCTCATCACCTCCGCCCAAGCTCTCCTTTGTGGACACCTGATTGCTGACCTAGACAGCTCTTTGACTTTTCACAATTTCATGAGGCTCAGCCAAACAGCAAAGCCTGCCAAAAATAGATTCAACTCATGTTTGTTCCTCTCCACGGAAGTCTTTAGTAAAAGGCGAAAGACTTGTGCGTTATGAAGAGAAACCAGAGTCAGCATGGCCCTCTGCTCGAGAGCAGCGGTGGATGCTCTCGGTCACAGTCACCACCTTCGCGGTGGGCCTCTCTTTGCTTTCCGCATGTCAGATTCTAGTATACAACATTCCCACCACGCCCCCATCTGCCAACACAAATTATACAAGGCTTTATTTGCTCCTGCCCTGACTAGTGATTGGCTTTTAAGCCTTTTTAAGCGATACATCCCTGAACCACTTACATTGGGTCCAAAAGCGGACTCTGCTTTCTCACCAAGTCTCCCAGGAGATGTTGAGTGAAAAAACGTTTCAGTTTTTGACAAACGCTTCTGATTCTATTTGGAATCTAGTTGATGCTCATTGTGACCCCGTGCAGAGTCATGCATGATCACTTTACAAGGCAGTGAGTCATCAGAGCAGTTTTGCACACTTGTCAAACTCTGCCAGGCCATTCCCTCAGTTTCATTGACCCAGTGTAGAATTCACCTTGAAACCTCCACAATTGTTTGAGTGTTTGCTCTTCTACAAGGTAAGAACAGAGTGCACCGTTCCCAGCGGCACTGCAATGCTAGGTCGATGCGTGGAGAGAAGGGAGCAAGCTCCAAATTTCTGCTCCTCTTGCCAAAAATCTGCTTAATATGTAGTCCTCATATAGAGCACATATCAGATATTAAACTGATAAGAACAGATACTACACTTGATCTTAGCCAAAAGGCCGAGAAGCGATAATCCACAAGTGTTGGATGTCCAAGCTAACCTCTTGGCACAAATCTCCCTTGCTGTTGTACCCCGTTTGTAGGTGTGCATAACAATGGCTGCTCATCACCTCCGCCCAAGCTCTCCTTTGTGGACACCTGATTGCTGACCTAGACAGCTCTTTGACTTTTCACAATTTCATAAGGCTCAGCCATACAGCAAAGCCTGCCAAAAATAGATTCAACTCATGTTTGTTCCTCTCCACGGAAGTCTTTAGTAAAAGGCGAAAGACTTGTGCGTTATGAATAGAAACCAGAGTCAGCATGATCCTCTGCTCGAGAGCAGCGGTGGACCCTCTCGGTCACAGTCACCACCTTCGCGGTGGGCCTCTCTTTGCTTTCCGCATGTCAGATTCTAGTATACAACATTCCCACCACGCCCCCATCTGCCAACACAAATTATACAAGGCTTTATTTGCTCCTGCCCTGACTAGTGATTGGCTTTTAAGCCTTTTTAAGCGATACATCCCTGAACCACTTACATTGGGTCCAAAAGCGGACTCTGCTTTCTCACCAAGTCTCCCAGGAGATGTTGAGTGAAAAAACGTTTCAGTTTTTGACAAACGCTTCTGATTCTATTTGGAATCTAGTTGATGCTTATTGTGACCCCGTGCAGAGTCATGCATGATCGCTTTACAAGGCAGTGAGTCATCAGAGCAGTTTTGCACACTTGTCAAACTCTGCCAGGCCATTCCCTCAGTTTCATTGACCCAGTGTCGAATTCACCTTGAAACCTCCACAATTGTTTGAGTGTTTGCTTTTCTACAAGGTAAGAGCAGAGTGCACCGTTCCCAGCAGCACTGCAATGCTAGGTCGATGCGTGGAGAGAAGGGAGCAAGCTCCAAATTTCTGCTCCTCTTGCCAAAAATCTGCTTAATATGTAGTCCTCATATAGAGGACATATCAGATATTAAACTGATAAGAACAGATACTACACTTGATCTTAGCCAAAAGGCCGAGAAGCGATAATCCACAAGTGTTGGATGTCCACGCTAACCTCTTGGCACAAATCTCCCTTGCTGTGGTACCCCGTTTGTAGGTGTGCATTACAATGGCTGCTCATCACCTCCGCCCAAGCTCTCCTTTGTGGACACCTGATTGCTGACCTAGACAGCTCTTTGACTTTTCACAATTTCATAAGGCTCAGCCAAACAGCAAAGCCTGCCAAAAATAGATTCAACTCATGTTTGTTCCTCTCCACGGAAGTCTTTAGTAAAAGGCGAAAGACTTGTGCGTTATGAAGAGAAACCAGAGTCAGCATGGCCCTCTGCTCGAGAGCAGCGGTGGAGCCTCTCGGTCACAGTCACCACCTTCGCGGTGGGCCTCTCTTTGCTTTCCGCATGTCAGATTCTAGTATACAACATTCCCACCACGCCCCCATCTGCCAACACAAATTATACAAGGCTTTATTTGCTCCTGCCCTGACAAGTGATTGGCTTTTAAGCCTTTTTAAGCAATACATCCCTGAACCACTTACATTGGGTCCAAAAGCGGACTCTGCTTTCTCACCAAGTCTCCCAGGAGATGTTGAGTGAAAACACGTTTCAGTTTTTGACAAATGCTTCTGATTCTATTTGGAATCCAGTTGATGCTCATTGTGACCCCGTGGAGATTCATGCATAATCGCTTCACAAGGCAGTGAGTCATCAGAGCAGTTTTGCACACTTGTCAAACTCTGCCAGGCCATTCCCTCAGTTTCATTGACCCAGTGTAGAATTCACCTTGAAACCTCCACAATTGTTTGAGTGCTTGCTTTTCTACAAGGTAAGAACAGAGTGCACCGTTCCCAGCGGCACTGCAATGCTAGGTCGATGCGTGAATAGAAGGGAGCAAGCTCCAAATTTCTGCTCCTCTTGCCAAAAATCTGCTTAATATGTAGTCCTCATATAGAGCACATATCAGATATTAAACTGATAAGAACAGATACTACACTTGATCTTAGCCAAAAGGCCGAGAAGCGATAATCCACAAGTGTTGGATGTCCAAGCTAACCTCTTGGCACAAATCTCCCTTGCTGTTGTACCCCGTTTGTAGGTGTGCATAACAATGGCTGCTCATCACCTCCGCCCAAGCTCTCCTTTGTGGACACCTGATTGCTGACCTAGACAGCTCTTTGACTTTTCACAATTTCATAAGGCTCAGCCATACAGCAAAGCCTGCCAAAAATAGATTCAACTCATGTTTGTTCCTCTCCACGGAAGTCTTTAGTAAAAGGCGAAAGACTTGTGCGTTATGAATAGAAACCAGAGTCAGCATGGCCCTCTGCTCGAGAGCAGCGGTGGACCCTCTCGGTCACAGTCACCACCTTCGCGGTGGGCCTCTCTTTGCTTTCCGCATGTCAGATTCTAGTATACAACAGTCCACCACGCCCCCATCTGCCAACACAAATTATACAAGGCTTTATTTGCTCCTGCCCTGACTAGTGATTGGCTTTTAAGCCTTTTTAAGCGATACATCACTGAACCACTTACATTGGGTCCAAAAGCGGACTCTGCTTTCTCACCAAGTCTCCCAGGAGATGTTCAGTGAAAAAACGTTTCAGTTTTTGACAAACGCTTCTGATTCTATTTGGAATCTAGTTGATGCTTATTGTGACCCCGTGCAGAGTCATGCATGATCGCTTTACAAGGCAGTGAGTCATCAGAGCAGTTTTGCACACTTGTCAAACTCTGCCAGGCCATTCCCTCAGTTTCATTGACCCAGTGTCGAATTCACCTTGAAACCTCCACAATTGTTTGAGTGTTTGCTTTTCTACAAGGTAAGAACAGAGTGCACCGTTCCCAGCGGCACTGCAATGCTAGGTCGATGCGTGGAGAGAAGGGAGCAAGCTCCAAATTTCTGCTCCTCTTGCCAAATATCTGCTTAATATGTAGTCCTCATATAGAGGACATATCAGATATTAAACTGATAAGAACAGATACTACACTTGATCTTAGCCAAAAGGCCGAGAAGCGATAATCCACAAGTGTTGGATGTCCACGCTAACCTCTTGGCACAAATCTCCCTTGCTGTGGTACCCCGTTTGTAGGTGTGCATTACAATGGCTGCTCATCACCTCCGCCCAAGCTCTCCTTTGTGGACACCTGATTGCTGACCTAGACAGCTCTTTGACTTTTCACAATTTCATAAGGCTCAGCCAAACAGCAAAGCCTGCCAAAAATAGATTCAACTCATGTTTGTTCCTCTCCACGGAAGTCTTTAGTAAAAGGCGAAAGACTTGTGCGTTATGAAGAGAAACCAGAGTCAGCATGGCCCTCTGCTCGAGAGCAGCGGTGGAGCCTCTCGGTCACAGTCACCACCTTCGCGGTGGGCCTCTCTTTGCTTTCCGCATGTCAGATTCTAGTATACAACATTCCCACCACGCCCCCATCTGCCAACACAAATTATACAAGGCTTTATTTGCTCCTGCCCTGACTAGTGATTGGCTTTTAAGCCTTTTTAAGCAATACATCCCTGAACCACTTACATTGGGTCCAAAAGCGGACTCTGCTTTCTCACCAAGTCTCCCAGGAGATGTTGAGTGAAAACACGTTTCAGTTTTTGACAAATGCTTCTGATTCTATTTGGAATCCAGTTGATGCTCATTGTGACCCTGTGGAGATTCATGCATAATCGCTTCACAAGGCAGTGAGTCATCAGAGCAGTTTTGCACACTTGTCAAACTCTGCCAGGCCATTCCCTCAGTTTCATTGACCCAGTGTAGAATTCACCTTGAAACCTCCACAATTGTTTGAGTGCTTGCTTTTCTACAAGGTAAGAACAGAGTGCACCGTTCCCAGCGGCACTGCAATGCTAGGTCGATGCGTGGAGAGAAGGGAGCAAGCTCCAAATTTCTGCTCCTCTTGCCAAAAATCTGCTTAATATGTAGTCCTCATATAGAGGACATATCAGATATTAAACTGATAAGAACAGATTTTTTTTTTTTTTTTTTTTTTTTTTGGAATTTTTTTTTATTTAATTCACTCATGAGCAGTACAATACTTTACATTACAAAGATCATCATCTCTCCACATCTTAAGACCTCCAGAATTCTATCGGACTAAAAGAAAATAAGAGGAGGTACAATAAAAGACTCTTTCATGAGTTCAGTCTACAGATTGTCAAAAATAATTTTCCATCGATCTTTAATTGAGTCAATGCCCCATTTGCTCGCCTCCAATTTAAGTTTTCGCCGCATAATGTCTTCAATACTGTGTGTAGTGTTTTCTATCGACCACTTTTCCGTCTCATTTATTATACTACCTCTTACCTCCCATAACTTAGCCTTCACAATTGATGTAAGTTCTAAGGCTTTGCACACACCTTTGTCCCCCTCTAAACTAAAATCCATGAACAGAACTTTTTCCCAATTCACCTCTTTTAGAAACCCGAATCTTTGGCCCAATTTCTTCCACAATTGTTTTGCAAAAGGACATTCAAATAATGCATGTTCCACGGTTTCTACCCCATTGCATCCACGTCTTGGGCATATCCTATTTAATGTTAAATCATGATTAAATAGAGTATTCCTCACAGGTAATTTCCTATGAAGCACCAACCAATTAAAATCTCTTAATCTGTTTTCTAGACTCTTGCATTGGGTTCTTCTCCACACGTCACTATGAACATGCAAACCATCTTTAGGGTCAAACTTAGCAATCAACGTTTCATACAGCTTTTTGTGATTAACTACTGAATCTCTTTTCCAACACTCCTTGTATTTCTTTGCCCAACTTATCATTTTTTTATAATGATCTGGCATGACCTCTGCTTTCGGAAAACTGTTTTCCCATTTCGCCACAAGAGGTCTCAGATGGATAGAGAGCCAGAATTTAATCAATGGTTGGCATTTGTGTTCAGGTGGGTTTAACATTATTCTACATGTATTTGAAAAAAACAAAACTTTGAACTTCAAACCTAAATTTGGCATGTCCCTACCACCTCTTTCGACCGGCTGATACATTGTAGCTCTTTTAATGTATTCATACCCTCCCCATATGAACTGAAACAGAGATTTTTGAAGTTTTAAACAAACTAAAGCCGGCATGGGGAAAATATAAGCCACATGAAGTAATGTCGGCAATAAATCAGATTTAATAACCAAAATCTTACCACTAATGGACAGCCTTCTTAATTTCCACATATTTAGTTTTTTCAGCACTTTTCCCAATTTTGTCTCCCAATTAGTTTCTCCATCATTGTTATTTCCAAAGGATATTCCCAGTAAAGTCATTGGCCCCGCACACAGAGAGAACCCTAAAGGGTTATCAACTCTGTCCTTCCACTTTCCAAAGTATTTGATTTGGGATTTTCCTGTATTGACTCTAGAACCAGAAGCAACTGAGAATGTGTCGATGACCTGCATAGCTTCGCGCAGACAGAAATCATCTTTTAAATACAGTACAGTGTCATCTGCATACTGGGATATGGTCAAGGATTCACCACCAGGCAGCTGTATACCCTTGATGTTAACATTTTTCCTGATTGCACATGCCAGCGTTTCAATGAATAGCACATACAAGGGGGCTGATGCTGGACATCCCTGTCTGACCCCTCTGGTTTGTTTAAAGAATTCACCAAGGTTGCCATTAACATTAACACTGCTTCCGACTTCTGTGTATAAAATCCTCAACCAACTCCTGAATCTAGCACCGAAGCCAAATTTCTTTAGTGTCCTAAACAAAAAATTGTGATCAACTCTGTCAAAGGCTTTTTCCTGGTCAAGACTGAGGACAATTAGTGGTATATTTCTGTCCTGAGAATAAGATAGTATATCTCTATGCATTTGTAAATTCCAGTTTAGTTGCCTGCCAGGTACTGCACATGTCTGATCTGAGCCGATGATTAAGGGTAGAGCTGACACCAAACGGTTTGTCAAAACCTTACTAAAAATCTTATAATCTGTACAAAGCATTGTTAGAGGCCTGTAGTTTGATATTTTGTTGACATCACCTTTTTTAAACAGCAGGGATATCACCCCTTTTCTCATGGATTCCCCCATAATCCCAGATGTACATATATAAGTGAACAACTCTAACAGCCATGACCCAATGTCTTCCCAAAATATTATATAAAATTCTTTTGTGATCCCATCTATTCCTGGCACCTTGCCCTTTTTCAAAGACATGGTTGCCCTCAGGATTTCTTCTAAAGTAAAATCTTTATCTAGCTCTGTTCTCAGATCTTCAGGTATGAATCTGTCTATATTGTCTAACAATGTTGCACCTTTCATGTAGTCAACCTTTTCTGCTTTAAAAAACGTAGAAAAATGATTAGAGATAACTTGAGCAATCCCATCAGGATCGTTAATCTCCTCACCTGTTTCATTTAAAACGGAAACTATGCTCCTCCTCTTTGCCTGTGCTTTGGACTGTCTAAAGAAGTAGGGAGAACACTTTTCGTCACTCTCCCACTTCTCTCTAAGACACCGGAATTTATAGGCCTCTGCTCTGTTGTGAAAAAATAACCTCTGTTTATCTTGCAAATGTTTCAGCAAGTCCTTATCAATTTGTCCACCTGCATTTCTCTGTTCCATTAATTTATTTATGGCTTTTTGCAGTCGGTAGTATAATTTAAATTCCTCTTTCCTTGATTCTTTTGAGTAATTCTGTGTGTAGTATCTAATACGCAGCTTTGTGCTTTCCCACCATTCACAGACATTTTCATAAAATACTCTCATATGAAAGCAATCTTTTAGAAAACACTTTAATGCTACCCTAAACTGCTGGAGCTCTAGAATATTGTTGTTTAATTTCCAATACCCTTTACCATTTTTGATCATCATTGAGGTTAGTTTTACTGAGAGCATGTTGTGATCTGTGTAAAAAACTGGTGATACTTTCGCCCCTGTCACCTGAAATTCTACCGGACAAAATATATAGTCTATCCTACTCTTCGCCCCTCTACTATTTGACCATGTGAAGCCAAGATCGTCTGGGTTAGCTTTTTTATATGAATCCACCAAATTATACTTTGTAACAATATTTATTAAACTGGCCTCGGCCTTGCTGCCCTCACTTTGGGAATTGAAGTCTCCTCCAATTACCACATGGCGGTTGGTCATGAAAGCAGTGTCAAGACTAAGAAAAAGCTCCCTTCTCTCCTTTGGAGAAGAGTGGGCATATATGTTAATAACTCTTAACCCCTTTCCCTTCCAGTCAATATCTGTTACCAAAACCCTCCCCTGTACCACTGAAAAACTGCCAACCACTTGGACTTCATTATTCCCACATAGTGTTCCCACCCCAGATGAATGGACCCCCCCAATGCTCCACCTAGATTCACCTTTGGTCCACTCTTTTGAGAATAGGTTCACGTCGTCTTCATTTTTCAAGTGGACCTCTTGCAAAAGGCATAAAGAAAAGTTGATTGAACATAAATGAGAAAAGACCACTTCCCTTTTGGCCTTGTTCCTCAAACCTCTAACATTTATGGAAACTATATGTAATGAGGACATTCTGGTAAATGAGGAATGAGACAAAAAACAAAACAAACAAACAAACCATCAAAGACGAGACACTGTGTTTTCTCTAATTTTCAACTTCACAGTCAAATTCAATGCCTTCCCTATGTGTCTTTTCCTCGGGCACCGCGTGCCCTGAGTTGGGGGTATTACCCTCTGGAAGCAATGAGCATTGCTCTGAAACCAAATCCCTGTCAGAGTTGTTCGGAGCCAGGGACTCCACCAGGACACACCCGGACGGGGGCATGCTGCCGTCAGAGTCTGTCACCTTAGTCTGCACTGGAATTTGTCCATGTTCTCCACCCTCCAGCCCATCCACCCTGGCAGCAGCCTTCACATCCTGATCGCTGTTCACCTGCAGCCCCTCCATCTCCCCTTCCTCCTGCGACTCCTCCACAACCTCAGAAAGAACACTGAACACGCTATCCACTCCCAGGGGCACAGCGCTTGTCTCGATCCTCCTTTTTTTCCCCTTGCCTCCCCTGCTTTCCACTGTGGTCCACTCAGGAACAGGTTGGCTCTCCTCTGAGGTTGTAGTCTCCTCCCCCTTCTTCTTCTCTGGGGGAGGTGCTCGTTCAGGTGGATCAACCACATTTGCAATCTCATTGTCCACAAACATTTGATCAATTACCTCGTTAATTGCTCTCAGGGAGGAGGCATCAGGATCTTCGCACATTGGTCGCCTTACAATGCTTGCATAGGAGGAGCGGACCTCAGGGCAGTGCTTAAATAAATGTCCTTCAGACCCACAAAGATTGCATTTTCTGGAACGGTCACAAGTCCCCATTTTGTGTCCTAGACCCTTGCAATTTCTGCACCTCACCTGCGTGCAGGATTCTGCCGTGTGACCAAAGTCTGTGCATTTTCTGCAGTAAATAGGCTGGCCCGAGTAGTACAGATATCCTCTATTTGTGCCTATGGTGAAGGAGGCAGGGGGGTGGTGGTAGCCATCGTGACCATCTGGGTCATCCTTCAGCCGCACACGACATTGTCTTTTTCCAGTCCAAACGTCAAGAGAGTCCCTGATTTCCCTCATGCTCGAAATCACTGTCACATGCTTAGAAAGGAAGTATCTGGTTGCTTCTTCAGTTACCCAGGGATTATAGTTATGAATTGTGATAACACGCTCACCAGTTCGGCAAAGGCTTTGAATCTGGTACTCCCTCAGTGGTCCATCAGCCAAACGATCAGCCAACCTTTTCGTTTCCTCCATCTTGGTGAGATTATAGAACGTAACATCAAAAAAACGGTCGGTGGCATTTCTCTGTAAGCAGAGGAGGTCATCTATCTTGAGGGACAAGGCTCCAAAAAGAATATTAACTCCAAATTCTCTCCTATCCAAAAAAACTTCAGTACTCTTCCAAATGAATCTCAAAGTATTTTTCAGCACGGGAAGTCCCTGCTGTGAAACTGTTGCTGACGTCATTATGACAATCCACGTCCGCAAACCCTTCTCACCTGGCTAGATCTTAGCCAAAAGGCCGAGAAGCGATAATCCACAAGTGTTGGATGTCCAAGCTAACCTCTTGGCACAAATCTCCCTTGCTGTGGTACCCCGTTTGTAGGTGTGCATAACAATGGCTGCTCATCACCTCCGCCCAAGCTCTCCTTTGTGGACACTTGATTGCTGACCTAGACAGCTCTTTGACTTTTCACAATTTCATAAGGCTCAGCCATACAGCAAAGCCTGCCAAAATAGATTCAACTCATGTTTGTTCCTCTCCACGGAAGTCTTTAGTAAAAGGCGAAAGACTTGTGCGTTATGAAGAGAAACCAGAGTCAGCACGGCCCTCTGCTCGAGAGCAGCGGTGGAGCCTCTCGGTCACAGTCACCACCTTCGCGGTGGGCCTCTCTTTGCTTTCCGCATGTCAGATTCTAGTATACAACAGTCCACCACGCCCCCATCTGCCAACACAAATTATACAAGGCTTTATTTGCTCCTGCCCTGACTAGTGATTGGCTTTTAAGCCTTTTTAAGCGATACATCCCTGAACCACTTACATTGGGTCCAAAAGCGGACTCTGCTTTCTCACCAAGTCTCCCAGGAGATGTTGAGTGAAAACACGTTTCAGTTTTTGACAAATGCTTCTGATTCTATTTGGAATCCAGTTGATGCTCATTGTGACCCCGTGCAGAGTCATGCATAATCACTTCACAAGGCAGTGAGTCATAAGAGCAGTTTTGCACACTTGTCAAACTCTGCCAGGCCATTCCCTCAGTTTCATTGACCCAGTGTAGAATTCACCTTGAAACCTCCACAATTGTTTGAGTGTTTGCTTTTCTACAAGGTAAGAAAAGAGTGCACCGTTCCCAGCGGCACTGCAATGCTAGGCCAATGCTCGGAGAGAAGGGAGCAAGCTCCAAATTTCTGCTCCTCTTGCCAAAAATCTGCTTAATATGTAGTCCTCATATAGAGGACATATCAGTTATTAAACTGATAAGAACAGATACTACACTTGATCTTAGCCAAAAGGCCGAGAAGCGATAATCCACAAGTGTTGGATGTCCACTCTAACCTCTTGGCACAAATCTCCCTTGCTGTGGTACCCCGTTTGTAGGTGTGCACAACAATGGCTGCTGCTCATCACCTCCGCCCAAGCTCTCCTTTGTGGACACTTGATTTCTGACCTAGACAGCTCTTTGACTTTTCACATTTTCATAAGGCTCAGCCATACAGCAAAGCCTGCCAAAAATAGATTCAACTCATGTTTGTTCCTCTCCACGGAAGTCTTTAGTAAAAGGCGAAAGACTTGTGCGTTATGAAGAGAAACCAGAGTCAGCATGGCCCTCTGCTCGAGAGCAGCGGTGGAGCCTCTCGGTCACAGTCACCACCTTCGCGGTGGGCCTCTCTTTGCTTTCCGCATGTCAGATTCTAGTATACAACATTCCCACCACGCCCCCATCTGCCAACACAAATTATACAAGGCTTTATTTGCTCCTGCCCTGACTAGTGATTGGCTTTTAAGCCTTTTTAAGCGATACATCCCTGAACCACTTACATTGGGTCCAAAAGCGGACTCTGCTTTCTCACCAAGTCTCCCAGGAGATGTTGAGTGAAAAAACGTTTCAGTTTTTGACAAACGCTTCTGATTCTATTTGGAATCTAGTTGATGCTCATTGTGACCCCGTGCAGAGTCATGCATGATCGCTTTACAAGGCAGTGAGTCATCAGAGCAGTTTTGCACACTTGTCAAACTCTGCCAGGCCATTCCCTCAGTTTCATTGACCCAGTGTCGAATTCACCTTGAAACCTCCACAATTGTTTGAGTGTTTGCTTTTCTACAAGGTAAGAACAGAGTGCACCGTTCCCAGCGGCACTGCAATGCTAGGTCGATGCGTGGAGAGAAGGGAGCAAGCTCCAAATTTCTGCTCCTCTTGCCAAATATCTGCTTAATATGTAGTCCTCATATAGAGGACATATCAGATATTAAACTGATAAGAACAGATACTACACTTGATCTTAGCCAAAAGGCCGAGAAGCGATAATCCACAAGTGTTGGATGTCCACCATAACCTCTTGGCACAAATTTCCCTTGCTGTGGTACCCCGTTTGTAGGTGTGCATAACAATGGCTGCTGTTCATCACCTCCGCCCAAGCTCTCCTTTGTGGACACTTGATTTCTGACCTAGACAGCTCTTTGACTTTTCACAATTTCATAAGGCTCAGCCATACAGCAAAGCCTGCCAAAAATAGATTCAACTCATGTTTGTTCCTCTCCACGGAAGTCTTTAGTAAAAGGCGAAAGACTTGTGCGTTATGAAGAGAAACCAGAGTCAGCATGGCCCTCTGCTCGAGAGCAGCGGTGGAGCCTCTCGGTCACAGTCACCACCTTCGCGGTGGGCCTCTCTTTGCTTTCCGCATGTCAGATTCTAGTATACAACATTCCCACCACGCCCCCATCTGCCAACACAAATTATACAAGGCTTTATTTGCTCCTGCCCTGACTAGTGATTGGCTTTTAAGCCTTTTTAAGCAATACATCCCTGAACCACTTACATTGGGTCCAAAAGCGGACTCTGCTTTCTCACCAAGTCTCCCAGGAGATGTTGAGTGAAAACACGTTTCAGTTTTTGACAAATGCTTCTGATTCTATTTGGAATCCAGTTGATGCTCATTGTGACCCCGTGGAGATTCATGCATAATCGCTTCACAAGGCAGTGAGTCATCAGAGCAGTTTTGCACACTTGTCAAACTCTGCCAGGCCATTCCCTCAGTTTCATTGACCCAGTGTAGAATTCACCTTAAAACCTCCACAATTGTTTGAGTGTTTGCTTTTCTACAAGGTAAGAACAGAGAGCACCGTGCCCAGCGGCACTGCAATGCTAGGCCAATGCTCGGAGAGAAGGGAGCAAGCTCCAAATTTCTGCTCCTCTTGCCAAAAATCTGCTTAATATGTAGTCCTCATATAGAGGACATATCAGATATTAAACTGATAAGAACAGATTTTTTTTTTTTTTTTTTTTTGGAATTTTTTTTTATTTAATTCACTCATGAGCAGTACAATACTTTACATTACAAAGATCATCATCTCTCCACATCTTAAGACCTCCAGAATTCTATCGGACTAAAAGAAAATAAGAGGAGGTACAATAAAAGACTCTTTCATGAGTTCAGTCTACAGATTGTCAAAAATAATTTTCCATCGATCTTTAATTGAGTCGATGCCCCATTTGCTCGCCTCCAATTTAAGTTTTCGCCGCATAATGTCTTCAATACTGTGTGTAGTGTTTTCTATCGACCACTTTTCCGTCTCATTTATTATACTACCTCTTACCTCCCATAACTTAGCCTTCACAATTGATGTAAGTTCTAAGGCTTTGCACACACCTTTGTCCCCCTCTAAACTAAAATCCATGAACAGAACTTTTTCCCAATTCACCTCTTTTAGAAACCCGAATCTTTGGCCCAATTTCTTCCACAATTGTTTTGCAAAGGGACATTCAAATAATGCATGTTCCACGGTTTCTACCCCATTGCATCCACGTCTTGGGCATATCCTATTTAATGTTAAATCATGATTAAATAGAGTATTCCTCACAGGTAATTTCCTATGAAGCACCAACCAATTAAAATCTCTTAATCTGTTTTCTAGACTCTTGCATTGGGTTCTTCTCCACACGTCACTATGAACATGCAAACCATCTTTAGGGTCAAACTTAGCAATCAACGTTTCATACAGCTTTTTGTGATTAACTACTGAATCTCTTTTCCAACACTCCTTGTATTTCTTTGCCCAACTTATCATTTTTTTATAATGATCTGGCATGACCTCTGCTTTCGGAAAACTGTTTTCCCATTTCGCCACAAGAGGTCTCAGATGGATAGAGAGCCAGAATTTAATCAATGGTTGGCATTTGTGTTCAGGTGAGTTTAACATTATTCTACATGTATTTGAAAAAAACAAAACTTTGAACTTCAAACCTAAATTTGGCATGTCCCTACCACCTCTTTCGACCGGCTGATACATTGTAGCTCTTTTAATGTATTCATACCCTCCCCATATGAACTGAAACAGAGATTTTTGAAGTTTTAAACAAACTAAAGCCGGCATGGGGAAAATATAAGCCACATGAAGTAATGTCGGCAATAAATCAGATTTAATAACCAAAATCTTACCACTAATGGACAGCCTTCTTAATTTCCACATATTTAGTTTTTTCAGCACTTTTCCCAATTTTGTCTCCCAATTAGTTTCTCCATCATTGTTATTTCCAAAGGATATTCCCAGTAAAGTCATTGGCCCCGCACACAGAGAGAACCCTAAAGGGTTATCAACTCTGTCCTTCCACTTTCCAAAGTATTTGATTTGGGATTTTCCTGTATTGACTCTAGAACCAGAAGCAACTGAGAATGTGTCGATGACCTGCATAGCTTCGCGCAGACAGAAATCATCTTTTAAATACAGTACAGTGTCATCTGCATACTGGGATATGGTCAAGGATTCACCACCAGGCAGCTGTATACCCTTGATGTTAACATTTTTCCTGATTGCACATGCCAGCGTTTCAATGAATAGCACATACAAGGGGGCTGATGCTGGACATCCCTGTCTGACCCCTCTGGTTTGTTTAAAGAATTCACCAAGGTTGCCATTAACATTAACACTGCTTCCGACTTCTGTGTATAAAATCCTCAACCAACTCCTGAATCTAGCACCGAAGCCAAATTTCTTTAGTGTCCTAAACAAAAAATTGTGATCAACTCTGTCAAAGGCTTTTTCCTGGTCAAGACTGAGGACAATTAGTGGTATATTTCTGTCCTGAGAATAAGATAGTATATCTCTATGCATTTGTAAATTCCAGTTTAGTTGCCTGCCAGGTACTGCACATGTCTGATCTGAGCCGATGATTAAGGGTAGAGCTGACACCAAACGGTTTGTCAAAACCTTACTAAAAATCTTATAATCTGTACAAAGCATTGTTAGAGGCCTGTAGTTTGATATTTTGTTGACATCACCTTTTTTAAACAGCAGGGATATCACCCCTTTTCTCATGGATTCCCCCATAATCCCAGATGTACATATATAAGTGAACAACTCTAACAGCCATGACCCAATGTCTTCCCAAAATATTATATAAAATTCTTTTGTGATCCCATCTATTCCTGGCACCTTGCCCTTTTTCAAAGACATGGTTGCCCTCAGGATTTCTTCTAAAGTAAAATCTTTATCTAGCTCTGTTCTCAGATCTTCAGGTATGAATCTGTCTATATTGTCTAACAATGTTGCACCTTTCATGTAGTCAACCTTTTCTGCTTTAAAAAACGTAGAAAAATGATTAGAGATAACTTGAGCAATCCCATCAGGATCGTTAATCTCCTCACCTGTTTCATTTAAAACGGAAACTATGCTCCTCCTCTTTGCCTGTGCTTTGGACTGTCTAAAGAAGTAGGGAGAACACTTTTCGTCACTCTCCCACTTCTCTCTAAGACACCGGAATTTATAGGCCTCTGCTCTGTTGTGAAAAAATAACCTCTGTTTATCTTGCAAATGTTTCAGCAAGTCCTTATCAATTTGTCCACCTGCATTTCTCTGTTCCATTAATTTATTTATGGCTTTTTGCAGTCGGTAGTATAATTTAAATTCCTCTTTCCTTGATTCTTTTGAGTAATTCTGTGTGTAGTATCTAATACGCAGCTTTGTGCTTTCCCACCATTCACAGACATTTTCATAAAATACTCTCATATGAAAGCAATCTTTTAGAAAACACTTTAATGCTACCCTAAACTGCTGGAGCTCTAGAATATTGTTGTTTAATTTCCAATACCCTTTACCATTTTTGATCATCATTGAGGTTAGTTTTACTGAGAGCATGTTGTGATCTGTGTAAAAAACTGGTGATACTTTCGCCCCTGTCACCTGAAATTCTACCGGACAAAATATATAGTCTATCCTACTCTTCGCCCCTCTACTATTTGACCATGTGAAGCCAAGATCGTCTGGGTTAGCTTTTTTATATGAATCCACCAAATTATACTTTGTAACAATATTTATTAAACTGGCCTCGGCCTTGCTGCCCTCACTTTGGGAATTGAAGTCTCCTCCAATTACCACATGGCGGTTGGTCATGAAAGCAGTGTCAAGACTAAGAAAAAGCTCCCTTCTCTCCTTTGGAGAAGAGTGGGCATATATGTTAATAACTCTTAACCCCTTTCCCTTCCAGTCAATATCTGTTACCAAAACCCTCCCCTGTACCACTGAAAAACTGCCAACCACTTGGACTTCATTATTCCCACATAGTGTTCCCACCCCAGATGAATGGACCCCCCCAATGCTCCACCTAGATTCACCTTTGGTCCACTCTTTTGAGAATAGGTTCACGTCGTCTTCATTTTTCAAGTGGACCTCTTGCAAAAGGCATAAAGAAAAGTTGATTGAACATAAATGAGAAAAGACCACTTCCCTTTTGGCCTTGTTCCTCAAACCTCTAACATTTATGGAAACTATATGTAATGAGGACATTCTGGTAAATGAGGAATGAGACAAAAAACAAAACAAACAAACAAACCATCAAAGACGAGACACTGTGTTTTCTCTAATTTTCAACTTCACAGTCAAATTCAATGCCTTCCCTATGTGTCTTTTCCTCGGGCACCGCGTGCCCTGAGTTGGGGGTATTACCCTCTGGAAGCAATGAGCATTGCTCTGAAACCAAATCCCTGTCAGAGTTGTTCGGAGCCAGGGACTCCACCAGGACACACCCGGACGGGGGCATGCTGCCGTCAGAGTCTGTCACCTTAGTCTGCACTGGAATTTGTCCATGTTCTCCACCCTCCAGCCCATCCACCCTGGCAGCAGCCTTCACATCCTGATCGCTGTTCACCTGCAGCCCCTCCATCTCCCCTTCCTCCTGCGACTCCTCCACAACCTCAGAAAGAACACTGAACACGCTATCCACTCCCAGGGGCACAGCGCTTGTCTCGATCCTCCTTTTTTTCCCCTTGCCTCCCCTGCTTTCCAATGTGGTCCACTCAGGAACAGGTTGGCTCTCCTCTGAGGTTGTAGTCTCCTCCCCCTTCTTCTTCTCTGGGGGAGGTGCTCGTTCAGGTGGATCAACCACATTTGCCTCAATCTCATTGTCCACAAACATTTGATCAATTACCTCGTTAATTGCTCTCAGGGAGGAGGCATCAGGATCTTCGCACATTGGTCGCCTTACAATGCTTGCATAGGAGGAGCGGACCTCAGGGCAGTGCTTAAATAAATGTCCTTCAGACCCACAAAGATTGCATTTTCTGGAACGGTCACAAGTCCCCATTTTGTGTCCTAGACCCTTGCAATTTCTGCACCTCACCTGCGTGCAGGATTCTGCCGTGTGACCAAAGTCTGTGCATTTTCTGCAGTAAATAGGCTGGCCCGAGTAGTACAGATATCCTCTATTTGTGCCTATGGTGAAGGAGGCAGGGGGGTGGTGGTAGCCATCGTGACCATCTGGGTCATCCTTCAGCCGCACACGACATTGTCTTTTTCCAGTCCAAACGTCAAGAGAGTCCCTGATTTCCCTCATGCTCGAAATCACTGTCACATGCTTAGAAAGGAAGTATCTGGTTGCTTCTTCAGTTACCCAGGGATTATAGTTATGAATTGTGATAACACGCTCACCAGTTCGGCAAAGGCTTTGAATCTGGTACTCCCTCAGTGGTCCATCAGCCAAACGATCAGCCAACCTTTTCGTTTCCTCCATCTTGGTGAGATTATAGAACGTAACATCAAAAAAACGGTCGGTGGCATTTCTCTGCAAGCAGAGGAGGTCATCTATCTTGAGGGACAAGGCTCCAAAAAGAATATTAACTCCAAATTCTCTCCTATCCAAAAAAACTTCAGTACTCTTCCAAATTAATCTCAAAGTATTTTTCAGCACGGGAAGTCCCTGCTGTGAAACTGTTGCTGACGTCATTATGACAATCCACGTCCGCAAACCCTTCTCACCTGGCTAGATCTTAGCCAAAAGGCCGAGAAGCGATAATCCACAAGTGTTGGATGTCCAAGCTAACCTCTTGGCACAAATCTCCCTTGCTGTGGTACCCCGTTTGTAGGTGTGCATAACAATGGCTGCTCATCACCTCCGCCCAAGCTCTCCTTTGTGGACACCTGATTGCTGACCTAGACAGCTCTTTGACTTTTCACAATTTCATAAGGCTCAGCCATACAGCAAAGCCTGCCAAAAATAGATTCAACTCATGTTTGTTCCTCTCCACGGAAGTCTTCAGTAAAAGGCGAAAGACTTGTGCGTTATGAAGAGAAACCAGAGTCAGCATGGCCCTCTGCTCGAGAGCAGCGGTGGAGCCTCTCGGTCACAGTCACCACCTTCGCGGTGGGCCTCTCTTTGCTTTCCGCATGTCAGATTCTAGTATACAACATTCCCACCACGCCCCCATCTGCCAACACAAATTATACAAGGCTTTATTTGCTCCTGCCCTGACTAGTGATTGGCTTTTAAGCCTTTTTAAGCAATACATCCCTGAACCACTTACATTGGGTCCAAAAGCGGACTCTGCTTTCTCACCAAGTCTCCCAGGAGATGTTGAGTGAAAACACGTTTCAGTTTTTGATAAATGCTTCTGATTCTATTTGGAATCCAGTTGATGCTCATTGTGACCCCGTGCAGAGTCATGCATGATCGCTTTACAAGGCAGTGAGTCATCAGAGCAGTTTTACACACTTGTCAAACTCTGCCAGGCCATTCCCTCAGTTTCATTGACCCAGTGTAGAATTCACCTTGAAACCTCCACAATTGTTTGAGTGTTTGCTTTTCTACAAGGTAAGAACAGAGTGCACCGTTCCCAGCGGCACTGCAATGCTAGGTCGATGCGTGGAGAGAAGGGAGCAAGCTCCAAATTTCTGCTCCTCTTGCCAAAAATCTGCTTAATATGTAGTCCTCATATAGAGGACATATCAGATATTAAACTGATAAGAACAGATACTACACTTGATCTTAGCCAAAAGGCCGAGAAGCGATAATCCACAAGTGTTGGATGTCCAAGCTAAGCTCTTGGCACAAATCTCCCTTGCTGTGGTACCCCGTTTGTAGGTGTGCATAACAATGGCTGCTCATCACCTCCGCCCAAGCTCTCCTTTGTGGACACCTGATTGCTGACCTAGACAGCTCTTTGACTTTTCACAATTTCATAAGGCTCAGCCATACAGCAAAGCCTGCCAAAAATAGATTCAACTCATGTTTGTTCCTCTCCACGGAAGTCTTTAGTAAAAGGCGAAAGACTTGTGCGTTATGAAGAGAAACCAGAGTCAGCATGGCCCTCTGCTCGAGAGCAGCGGTGGAGCCTCTCGGTCAGAGTCACCACCTTCGCGGTGGGCCTCTCTTTGCTTTCCGCATGTCAGATTCTAGTATACAACATTCCCACCACGCCCCCATCTGCCAACACAAATTATACAAGGCTTTATTTGCTCCTGCCCTGACTAATGATTTGCTTTTAAGCCTTTTTAAGCAATACATCCCTGAACCACTTACATTGGGTCCAAAAGCGGACTCTGCTTTCTCACCAAGTCTCCCAGGAGATGTTGAGTGAAAACACGTTTCAGTTTTTGACAAACGCTTCTGATTCTATTTGGAATCTAGTTGATGCTCATTGTGACCCCATGCAGAGTCATGCATGATCGCTTTACAAGGCAGTGAGTCATCAGAGCAGTTTTACACACTTGTCAAACTCTGCCAGGCCATTCCCTCAGTTTCATTGACCCAGTGTAGAATTCACCTTGAAACCTCCACAATTGTTTGAGTGTTTGCTTTTCTACAAGGTAAGAACAGAGTGCACCGTTCCCAGCGGCACTGCAATACTAGGTCGATGCGTGGAGAGAAGGGAGCAAGCTCCAAATTTCTGCTCCTCTTGCCAAAAATCTGCTTAATATGTAGTCCTCATATAGAGGACATATCAGATATTAAACTGATAAGAACAGATACTACACTTGATCTTAGCCAAAAGGCCGAGAAGCGATAATCCACAAGTGTTGGATGTCCAAGCCAACCTCTTGGCACAAATCTCCCTTGCTGTGGTACCCCGTTTGTAGGTGTGCATAACAATGGCTGCTCATCACCTCCGCCCAAGCTCTCCTTTGTGGATACCTGATTGCTGACCTAGACAGCTCTTTGACTTTTCACAATTTCATAAGGCTCAGCCATACAGCAAAGCCTGCCAAAAATAGATTCAACTCATGTTTGTTCCTCTCCACGGAAGTCTTTAGTAAAAGGCGAAAGACTTGTGCGTTATGAAGAGAAACCAGAGTCAGCATGGCCCTCTGCTCGAGAGCAGCGGTGGAGCCTCTCGGTCACAGTCACCACCTTCGCGGTGGGCCTCTCTTTGCTTTCCGCATGTCAGATTCTAGTATACAACATTCCCACCACGCCCCCATCTGCCAACACAAATTATAAAAGGCTTTATTTGCTCCTGCCCTGACTAGTGATTGGCTTTTAAGCCTTTTTAAGCGATACATCCCTGAACCACTTACATTGGGTCCAAAAGCGGACTCTGCTTTCTCACCAAGTCTCCCAGGAGATGTTGAGTGAAAACACGTTTCAGTTTTTGACAAATGCTTCTGATTCTATTTGGAATCCAGTTGATGCTCATTGTGACCCCGTGCAGAGTCATGCATAATCACTTCACAAGGCAGTGAGTCATAAGAGCAGTTTTGCACACTTGTCAAACTCTGCCAGGCCATTCCCTCAGTTTCATTGACCCAGTGTAGAATTCACCTTGAAACCTCCACAATTGTTTGAGTGTTTGCTTTTCTACAAGGTAAGAACAGAGTGCACCGTTCCCAGCGGCACTGCAATGCTAGGTCGATGCGTGGAGAGAAGGGAGCAAGCTCCAAATTTCTGCTCCTCTTGCCAAATATCTGCTTAATATGTAGTCCTCATATAGAGGACATATCAGATATTAAACTGATAAGAACAGATACTACACTTGATCTTAGCCAAAAGGCCGAGAAGCGATAATCCACAAGTGTTGGATGTCCAAGCTAACCTCTTGGCACAAATCTCCCTTGCTGTGGTACCCCGTTTGTAGGTGTGCATAACAATGGCTGCTCATCACCTCCGCCCAAGCTCTCCTTTGTGGACACCTGATTGCTGACCTAGACAGCTCTTTGACTTTTCACAATTTCATAAGGCTCAGCAAAACAGCAAAGCCTGCCAAAAATAGATTCAACTCATGTTTGTTCCTCTCCACGGAAGTCTTTAGTAAAAGGCGAAAGACTTGTGCGTTATGAAGAGAAACCAGAGTCAGCATGGCCCTCTGCTCGAGAGCAGCGGTGGAGCCTCTCGGTCACAGTCACCACCTTCGCGGTGGGCCTCTCTTTGCTTTCCGCATGTCAGATTCTAGTATACAACATTCCCACCACGCCCCCATCTGCCAACACAAATTATACAAGGCTTTATTTGCTCCTGCCCTGACTAGTGATTGGCTTTTAAGCCTTTTTAAGCAATACATCCCTGAACCACTTACATTGGGTCCAAAAGCGGACTCTGCTTTCTCACCAGGTCTCCCAGGAGATGTTGAGTGAAAACACGTTTCAGTTTTTGACAAATGCTTCTGATTCTATTTGGAATCCAGTTGATGCTCATTGTGACCCCGTGCAGATTCATGCATAATCGCTTCACAAGGCAGTGAGTCATCAGAGCAGTTTTGCACACTTGTCAAACTCTGCCAGGCCATTCCCTCAGTTTTATTGACCCAGTGTAGAATTCACCTTAAAACCTCCACAATTGTTTGAGTGTTTGCTTTTCTACAAGGTAAGAACAGAGGGCACCGTGCCCAGCGGCACTGCAATGCAAGGCCAATGCTCGGAGAGAAGGGAGCAAGCTCCAAATTTCTGCTCCTCTTTCCAAAAATCTGCTTAATATGTAGTCCTCATATAGAGGACATATCAGATATTAAACTGATAAGAACAGATACTACACTTGATCTTAGCCAGAAGGCCGAGAAGCGATAATCCACAAGTGTTGGATGTCCAAGCCAACCTCTTGGCACAAATCTCCCTTGCTGTGGTACCCCGTTTGTAGGTGTGCATAACAATGGCTGCTCATCACCTCCGCCCAAGCTCTCCTTTGTGGACACCTGATTGCTGACCTAGACAGCTCTTTGACTTTTCACAATTTCATAAGGCTCAGCCATACAGCAAAGCCTGCCAAAAAATAGATTCAACTCATGTTTGTTCCTCTCCACGGAAGTCTTTAGTAAAAGGCGAAAGACTTGTGCGTTATGAAGAGAAACCAGAGTCAGCATGGCCCTCTGCTCGAGAGCAGCGGTGGAGCCTCTCGGTCACAGTCACCACCTTCGCGGTGGGCCTCTCTTTGCTTTCCGCATGTCAGATTCTAGTATACAACATTCCCACCACGCCCCCATCTGCCAACACAAATTATACAAGGCTTTATTTGCTCCTGCCCTGACTAATGATTTGCTTTTAAGTCTTTTTAAGCAATACATCCCTGAACCACTTACATTGGGTCCAAAAGCGGACTCTGCTTTCTCACCAAGTCTCCCAGGAGATGTTGAGTGAAAACACGTTTCAGTTTTTGACAAATGCTTCTGATTCTATTTGGAATCCAGTTGATGCTCAGTGTGACCCCGTGCAGAGTCATGCATAATCACTTCACAAGGCAGTGAGTCATAAGAGCAGTTTTGCACACTTGTCAAACTCTGCCAGGCCATTCCCTCAGTTTCATTGACCCAGTGTAGAATTCACCTTGAAACCTCCACAATTGTTTGAGTGTTTGCTTTTCTACAAGGTAAGAACAGAGTGCACCGTTCCCAGCGGCACTGCAATGCTAGGTCGATGCGTGGAGAGAAGGGAGCAAGCTCCAAATTTCTGCTCCTCTTGCCAAAAATCTGCTTAATATGTAGTCCTCATATAGAGGACATATCAGATATTAAACTGATAAGAACAGATACTACACTTGATCTTAGCCAAAAGGCCGAGAAGCGATAATCCTCAAGTGTTGGATGTCCAAGCTAACCTCTTGGCACAAATCTCCCTTGCTGTGGTACCCCGTTTGTAGGTGTGCATAACAATGGCTGCTCATCACCTCCGCCCAAGCTCTCCTTTGTGGACACCTGATTGCTGACCTAGACAGCTCTTTGACTTTTCACAATTTCATAAGGCTCAGCCATACAGCAAAGCCTGCCAAAAATAGATTCAACTCATGTTTGTTCCTCTCCACGGAAGTCTTTAGTAAAAGGCGAAAGACTTGTGCGTTATGAAGAGAAACCAGAGTCAGCATGGCCCTCTGCTCGAGAGCAGCGGTGGAGCCTCTCGGTCACAATCACCACCTTCGCGGTGGGCCTCTCTTTGCTTTCCGCATGTCAGATTCTAGTATACAACATTCCCACCACGCCCCCATCTGCCAACACAAATTATACAAGGCTTTATTTGCTCCTGCCCTGACTAATGATTGGCTTTTAAGCCTTTTTAAGCAATACATCCCTGAACCACTTACATTGGGTCCAAAAGCGGACTCTGCTTTCTCACCAAGTCTCCCAGGAGATGTTGAGTGAAAACACGTTTCAGTTTTTGACAAATGCTTCTGATTCTATTTGGAATCCAGTTGATGCTCAGTGTGACCCCGTGCAGAGTCATGCATAATCACTTCACAAGGCAGTGAGTCATAAGAGCAGTTTTGCACACTTGTCAAACTCTGCCAGGCCATTCCCTCAGTTTCATTGACCCAGTGTAGAATTCACCTTGAAACCTCCACAATTGTTTGAGTGTTTGCTTTTCTACAAGGTAAGAACAGAGTGCACCGTTCCCAGCGGCACTGCAATGCTAGGTCGATGCGTGGAGAGAAGGGAGCAAGCTCCAAATTTCTGCTCCTCTTGCCAAAAATCTGCTTAATATGTAGTCCTCATATAGAGGACATATCAGATATTAAACTGATAAGAACAGATACTACACTTGATCTTAGCCAAAAGGCCGAGAAGCGATAATCCACAAGTGTTGGATGTCCAAGCTAACCTCTTGGCACAAATCTCCCTTGCTGTGGTACCCCGTTTGTAGGTGTGCATAACAATGGCTGCTCATCACCTCCGCCCAAGCTCTCCTTTGTGGACACTTGATTGCTGACCTAGACAGCTCTTTGACTTTTCACAATTTCATAAGGCTCAGCCATACAGCAAAGCCTGCCAAAAATAGATTCAACTCATGTTTGTTCCTCTCCACGGAAGTCTTTAGTAAAAGGCGAAAGACTTGGGCGTTATGAAGAGAAACCAGAGTCAGCATGGCCCTCTGCTCGAGAGCAGCGGTGGACCCTCTCGGTCACAGTCACCACCTTCGCGGTGGGCCTCTCTTTGCTTTCCGCATGTCAGATTCTAGTATACAACATTCCCACCACGCCCCCATCTGCCAACACAAATTATACAAGGCTTTATTTGCTCCTGCCCTGACTAGTGATTGGCTTTTAAGCCTTTTTAAGCAATACATCCCTGAACCACTTACATTGGGTCCAAAAGCGGACTCTGCTTTCTCACCAAGTCTCCCAGGAGATGTTGAGTGAAAACACGTTTCAGTTTTTGACAAATGCTTCTGATTCTATTTGGAATCCAGTTGATGCTCATTGTGACCCCGTGGAGATTCATGCATAATCGCTTCACAAGGCAGTGAGTCATCAGAGCAGTTTTGCACACTTGTCAAACTCTGCCAGGCCATTCCCTCAGTTTCATTGACCCAGTGTAGAATTCACCTTGAAACCTCCACAATTGTTTGAGTGTTTGCTTTTCTACAAGGTAAGAACAGAGTGCACCATTCCCAGCGGCACTGCAATGCTAGGTCGATGCGTGGAGAGAAGGGAGCAAGCTCCAAATTTCTGCTCCTCTTGCCAAAAATCTGCTTAATATGTAGTCCTCATATAGAGGACATATCAGATATTAAACTGATAAGAACAGATACTACACTTGATCTTAGCCAAAAGGCCGAGAAGCGATAATCCACAAGTGTTGGATGTCCAAGCCAACCTCTTGGCACAAATCTCCCTTGCTGTGGTACCCCGTTTGTAGGTGTGCATAACAATGGCTGCTCGTCACCTCCGCCCAAGCTCTCCTTTGTGGACACCTGATTGCTGACCTAGACAGCTCTTTGACTTTTCACAATTTCATAAGGCTCAGCCATACAGCAAAGCCTGCCAAAAATAGATTCAAATCACGTTTGTTCCTCTCCACGGAAGTCTTTAGTAAAAGGCGAAAGACTTGTGCGTTATGAAGAGAAACCAGAGTCAGCATGGCCCTCTGCTCGAGAGCAGCGGTGGAGCCTCTCGGTCACAGTCACCAACTTCGCGGTGGGCCTCTCTTTGCTTTCCGCATGTCAGATTCTAGTATACAACATTCCCACCACGCCCCCATCTGCCAACACAAATTATACAAGGCTTTATTTGCTCCTGCCCTGACTAGTGATTGGCTTTTAAGCCTTTTTAAGCGATACATCCCTGAACCACTTACATTGGGTCCAAAAGCGGACTCTGCTTTCTCACCAAGTCTCCCAGGAGATGTTGAGTGAAAACACGTTTCAGTTTTTGACAAATGCTTCTGATTCTATTTGGAATCCAGTTGATGCTCATTGTGACCCCGTGCAGAGTCATGCATAATCACTTCACAAGGCAGTGAGTCATAAGAGCAGTTTTGCACACTTGTCAAACTCTGCCAGGCCATTCCCTCAGTTTCATTGACCCAGTGTAGAATTCACCTTGAAACCTCCACAATTGTTTGAGTGTTTGCTTTTCTACAAGGTAAGAACAGAGTGCACCGTTCCCAGCGGCACTGCAATGCTAGGTCGATGCGTGGAGAGAAGGGAGCAAGCTCCAAATTTCTGCTCCTCTTGCCAAAAATCTGCTTAATATGTAGTCCTCATATAGAGGACATATCAGATATTAAACTGATAAGAACAGATTTTTTTTTTTTTTTTTTTGGAATTTTTTTTTTATTTAATTCACTCATGAGCAGTACAATACTTTACATTACAAAGATCATCATCTCTCCACATCTTAAGACCTCCAGAATTCTATCGGACTAAAAGAAAATAAGAGGAGGTACAATAAAAGACTCTTTCATGAGTTCAGTCTACAGATTGTCAAAAATAATTTTCCATCGATCTTTAATTGAGTCGATGCCCCATTTGCTCGCCTCCAATTTAAGTTTTCGCCGCATAATGTCTTCAATACTGTGTGTAGTGTTTTCTATCGACCACTTTTCCGTCTCATTTATTATACTACCTCTTACCTCCCATAACTTAGCCTTCACAATTGATGTAAGTTCTAAGGCTTTGCACACACCTTTGTCCCCCTCTAAACTAAAATCCATGAACAGAACTTTTTCCCAATTCACCTCTTTTAGAAACCCGAATCTTTGGCCCAATTTCTTCCACAATTGTTTTGCAAAGGGACATTCAAATAATGCATGTTCCACGGTTTCTACCCCATTGCATCCACGTCTTGGGCATATCCTATTTAATGTTAAATCATGATTAAATAGAGTATTCCTCACAGGTAATTTCCTATGAAGCACCAACCAATTAAAATCTCTTAATCTGTTTTCTAGACTCTTGCATTGGGTTCTTCTCCACACGTCACTATGAACATGCAAACCATCTTTAGGGTCAAACTTAGCAATCAACGTTTCATACAGCTTTTTGTGATTAACTACTGAATCTCTTTTCCAACACTCCTTGTATTTCTTTGCCCAACTTATCATTTTTTTATAATGATCTGGCATGACCTCTGCTTTCGGAAAACTGTTTTCCCATTTCGCCACAAGAGGTCTCAGATGGATAGAGAGCCAGAATTTAATCAATGGTTGGCATTTGTGTTCAGGTGGGTTTAACATTATTCTACATGTATTTGAAAAAAACAAAACTTTGAACTTCAAACCTAAATTTGGCATGTCCCTACCACCTCTTTCGACCGGCTGATACATTGTAGCTCTTTTAATGTATTCATACCCTCCCCATATGAACTGAAACAGAGATTTTTGAAGTTTTAAACAAACTAAAGCCGGCATGGGGAAAATATAAGCCACATGAAGTAATGTCGGCAATAAATCAGATTTAATAACCAAAATCTTACCACTAATGGACAGCCTTCTTAATTTCCACATATTTAGTTTTTTCAGCACTTTTCCCAATTTTGTCTCCCAATTAGTTTCTCCATCATTGTTATTTCCAAAGGATATTCCCAGTAAAGTCATTGGCCCCGCACACAGAGAGAACCCTAAAGGGTTATCAACTCTGTCCTTCCACTTTCCAAAGTATTTGATTTGGGATTTTCCTGTATTGACTCTAGAACCAGAAGCAACTGAGAATGTGTCGATGACCTGCATAGCTTCGCGCAGACAGAAATCATCTTTTAAATACAGTACAGTGTCATCTGCATACTGGGATATGGTCAAGGATTCACCACCAGGCAGCTGTATACCCTTGATGTTAACATTTTTCCTGATTGCACATGCCAGCGTTTCAATGAATAGCACATACAAGGGGGCTGATGCTGGACATCCCTGTCTGACCCCTCTGGTTTGTTTAAAGAATTCACCAAGGTTGCCATTAACATTAACACTGCTTCCGACTTCTGTGTATAAAATCCTCAACCAACTCCTGAATCTAGCACCGAAGCCAAATTTCTTTAGTGTCCTAAACAAAAAATTGTGATCAACTCTGTCAAAGGCTTTTTCCTGGTCAAGACTGAGGACAATTAGTGGTATATTTCTGTCCTGAGAATAAGATAGTATATCTCTATGCATTTGTAAATTCCAGTTTAGTTGCCTGCCAGGTACTGCACATGTCTGATCTGAGCCGATGATTAAGGGTAGAGCTGACACCAAACGGTTTGTCAAAACCTTACTAAAAATCTTATAATCTGTACAAAGCATTGTTAGAGGCCTGTAGTTTGATATTTTGTTGACATCACCTTTTTTAAACAGCAGGGATATCACCCCTTTTCTCATGGATTCCCCCATAATCCCAGATGTACATATATAAGTGAACAACTCTAACAGCCATGACCCAATGTCTTCCCAAAATATTATATAAAATTCTTTTGTGATCCCATCTATTCCTGGCACCTTGCCCTTTTTCAAAGACATGGTTGCCCTCAGGATTTCTTCTAAAGTAAAATCTTTATCTAGCTCTGTTCTCAGATCTTCAGGTATGAATCTGTCTATATTGTCTAACAATGTTGCACCTTTCATGTAGTCAACCTTTTCTGCTTTAAAAAACGTAGAAAAATGATTAGAGATAACTTGAGCAATCCCATCAGGATCGTTAATCTCCTCACCTGTTTCATTTAAAACGGAAACTATGCTCCTCCTCTTTGCCTGTGCTTTGGACTGTCTAAAGAAGTAGGGAGAACACTTTTCGTCACTCTCCCACTTCTCTCTAAGACACCGGAATTTATAGGCCTCTGCTCTGTTGTGAAAAAATAACCTCTGTTTATCTTGCAAATGTTTCAGCAAGTCCTTATCAATTTGTCCACCTGCATTTCTCTGTTCCATTAATTTATTTATGGCTTTTTGCAGTCGGTAGTATAATTTAAATTCCTCTTTCCTTGATTCTTTTGAGTAATTCTGTGTGTAGTATCTAATACGCAGCTTTGTGCTTTCCCACCATTCACAGACATTTTCATAAAATACTCTCATATGAAAGCAATCTTTTAGAAAACACTTTAATGCTACCCTAAACTGCTGGAGCTCTAGAATATTGTTGTTTAATTTCCAATACCCTTTACCATTTTTGATCATCATTGAGGTTAGTTTTACTGAGAGCATGTTGTGATCTGTGTAAAAAACTGGTGATACTTTCGCCCCTGTCACCTGAAATTCTACCGGACAAAATATATAGTCTATCCTACTCTTCGCCCCTCTACTATTTGACCATGTGAAGCCAAGATCGTCTGGGTTAGCTTTTTTATATGAATCCACCAAATTATACTTTGTAACAATATTTATTAAACTGGCCTCGGCCTTGCTGCCCTCACTTTGGGAATTGAAGTCTCCTCCAATTACCACATGGCGGTTGGTCATGAAAGCAGTGTCAAGACTAAGAAAAAGCTCCCTTCTCTCCTTTGGAGAAGAGTGGGCATATATGTTAATAACTCTTTACCCCTTTCCCTTCCAGTCAATATCTGTTACCAAAACCCTCCCCTGTACCACTGAAAAACTGCCAACCACTTGGACTTCATTATTCCCACATAGTGTTCCCACCCCAGATGAATGGACCCCCCCAATGCTCCACCTAGATTCACCTTTGGTCCACTCTTTTGAGAATAGGTTCACGTCGTCTTCATTTTTCAAGTGGACCTCTTGCAAAAGGCATAAAGAAAAGTTGATTGAACATAAATGAGAAAAGACCACTTCCCTTTTGGCCTTGTTCCTCAAACCTCTAACATTTATGGAAACTATATGTAATGAGGACATTCTGGTAAATGAGGAATGAGACAAAAAACAAAACAAACAAACAAACCATCAAAGACGAGACACTGTGTTTTCTCTAATTTTCAACTTCACAGTCAAATTCAATAACTTCCCTATGTGTCTTTTCCTCGGGCACCGCGTGCCCTGAGTTGGGGGTATTACCCGCTGGAAGCAATGAGCATTGCTCTGAAACCAAATCCCTGTCAGAGTTGTTCGGAGCCAGGGACTCCACCAGGACACACCCGGACGGGGGCATGCTGCCGTCAGAGTCTGTCACCTCAGTCTGCACTGGAATTTGTCCATGTTCTCCACCCTCCAGCCCATCCACCCTGGCAGCAGCCTTCACATCCTGATCGCTGTTCACCTGCAGCCCCTCCATCTCCCCTTCCTCCTGCGACTCCTCCACAACCTCAGAAAGAACACTGAACACGCTATCCACACCCAGGGGCACAGCGCTTGTCTCGATCCTCCTTTTTTTCCCCTTGCCTCCCCTGCTTTCCACTGTGGTCCACTCAGGAACAGGTTGGCTCTCCTCTGAGGTTGTAGTCTCCTCCCCCTTCTTCTTCTCTGGGGGAGGTGCTCGTTCAGGTGGATCAACCACATTTGCCTCAATCTCATTGTCCACAAACATTTGATCAATTACCTCGTTAATTGCTCTCAGGGAGGAGGCATCAGGATCTTCGCACATTGGTCGCCTTACAATGCTTGCATAGGAGGAGCGGACCTCAGGGCAGTGCTTAAATAAATGTCCTTCAGACCCACAAAGATTGCATTTTCTGGAACGGTCACAAGTCCCCATTTTGTGTCCTAGACCCTTGCAATTTCTGCACCTCACCTGCGTGCAGGATTCTGCCGTGTGACCAAAGTCTGTGCATTTTCTGCAGTAAATAGGCTGGCCCGAGTAGTACAGATATCCTCTATTTGTGCCTATGGTGAAGGAGGCAGGGGGGTGGTGGTAGCCATCGTGACCATCTGGGTCATCCTTCAGCCGCACACGACATTGTCTTTTTCCAGTCCAAACGTCAAGAGAGTCCCTGATTTCCCTCATGCTCGAAATCACTGTCACATGCTTAGAAAGGAAGTATCTGGTTGCTTCTTCAGTTACCCAGGGATTATAGTTATGAATTGTGATAACACGCTCACCAGTTCGGCAAAGGCTTTGAATCTGGTACTCCCTCAGTGGTCCATCAGCCAAACGATCAGCCAACCTTTTCGTTTCCTCCATCTTGGTGAGATTATAGAACGTAACATCAAAAAAACGGTCGGTGGCATTTCTCTGCAAGCAGAGGAGGTCATCTATCTTGAGGGACAAGGCTCCAAAAAGAATATTAACTCCAAATTCTCTCCTATCCAAAAAAACTTCAGTACTCTTCCAAATGAATCTCAAAGTATTTATCAGCACGGGAAGTCCCTGCTGTGAAACTGTTGCTGACGTCATTATGACAATCCACGTCCGCAAACCCTTCTCACCTGGCTAGATCTTAGCCAAAAGGCCGAGAAGCGATAATCCACAAGTGTTGGATGTCCAAGCTAACCTCTTGGCACAAATCTCCCTTGCTGTGGTACCCCGTTTGTAGGTGTGCATAACAATGGCTGCTCATCACCTCCGCCCAAGCTCTCCTTTGTGGACACCTGATTGCTGACCTAGACAGCTCTTTGACTTTTCACAATTTCATAAGGCTCAGCAAAACAGCAAAGCCTGCCAAAAATAGATTCAACTCATGTTTGTTCCTCTCCACGGAAGTCTTTAGTAAAAGGCGAAAGACTTGTGCGTTATGAAGAGAAACCAGAGTCAGCATGGCCCTCTGCTCGAGAGCAGCGGTGGAGCCTCTCGGTCACAGTCACCACCTTCGCGGTGGGCCTCTCTTTGCTTTCCGCATGTCAGATTCTAGTATACAACATTCCCACCACGCCCCCATCTGCCAACACAAATTATACAAGGCTTTATTTGCTCCTGCCCTGACTAGTGATTGGCTTTTAAGCCTTTTTAAGCAATACATCCCTGAACCACTTACATTGGGTCCAAAAGCGGACTCTGCTTTCTCACCAGGTCTCCCAGGAGATGTTGAGTGAAAACACGTTTCAGTTTTTGAAAAATGCTTCTGATTCTATTTGGAATCCAGTTGATGCTCATTGTGACCCCGTGCAGATTCATGCATAATCGCTTCAGAAGGCAGTGAGTCATCAGAGCAGTTTTGCACACTTGTCAAACTCTGCCAGGCCATTCCCTCAGTTTCATTGACCCAGTGTAGAATTCACCTTGAAACCTCCACAATTGTTTGAGTGTTTGCTTTTCTACAAGGTAAGAACAGAGTGCACCGTTCCCAGCGGCACTGCAATGCTAGGTCGATGCGTGGAGAGAAGGGAGCAAGCTCCAAATTTCTGCTCCTCTTGCCAAAAATCTGCTTAATATGTAGTCCTCATATAGAGGACATATCAGATATTAAACTGATAAGAACAGATACTACACTTGATCTTAGCCAAAAGGCCGAGAAGCGATAATCCACAAGTGTTGGATGTCCACGCCAACCTCTTGGCACAAATCTCCCTTGCTGTGGTACCCCGTTTGTAGGTGTGCGTAACAATGGCTCATGACCTCCGCCCAAGCTCTCCTTTGTGGACACCTGATTGCTGACCTAGACAGCTCTTTGACTTTTCACAATTTCATAAGGCTCAGCCATACAGCAAAGCCTGCCAAAAATAGATTCAACTCATGTTTGTTCCTCTCCACGGAAGTCTTTAGTAAAAGGCGAAAGACTTGTGCGTTATGAAGAGAAACCAGAGTCAGCATGGCCCTCTGCTTGAGAGCAGCGTTGGAGCCTCTCGGTCACAGTCACCACCTTCGCGGTGGGCCTCTCTTTGCTTTCCGCATGTCAGATTCTAGTATACAACAGTCCACCACGCCCCCATCTGCCAACACAAATTATACAAGGCTTTATTTGCTCCTGCCCTGACTAGTGATTGGCTTTTAAGCCTTTTTAAGCGATACATCCCTGAACCACTTACATTGGGTCCAAAAGCGGACTCTGCTTTCTCACCAAGTCTCCCAGGAGATGTTGAGTGAAAACACGTTTCAGTTTTTGACAAATGCTTCTGATTCTATTTGGAATCCAGTTGATGCTCATTGTGACCCCGTGCAGAGTCATGCATAATCACTTCACAAGGCAGTGAGTCATAAGAGCAGTTTTGCACACTTGTCAAACTCTGCCAGGCCATTCCCTCAGTTTCATTGACCCAGTGTAGAATTCACCTTGAAACCTCCACAATTGTTTGAGTGTTTGCTTTTCTACAAGGTAAGAACAGAGTGCAACGTTACCAGCGGCACTGCAATGCTAGGTCGATGCTTGGAGAGAAGGGAGCAAGCTCCAAATTTCTGCTCCTCTTGCCAAAAATCTGCTTAATATGTAGTCCTCATATAGAGGACATATCAGATATTAAACTGATAAGAACAGATACTACACTTGATCTTAGCCAAAAGGCCGAGAAGCGATAATCCTCAAGTGTTGGATGTCCAAGCTAACCTCTTGGCACAAATCTCCCTTGCTGTGGTACCCCGTTTGTAGGTGTGCATAACAATGGCTGCTCATCACCTCCGCCCAAGCTCTCCTTTGTGGACACCTGATTGCTGACCTAGACAGCTCTTTGACTTTTCACAATTTCATAAGGCTCAGCCATACAGCAAAGCCTGCCAAAAATAGATTCAACTCATGTTTGTTCCTCTCCACGGAAGTCTTTAGTAAAAGGCGAAAGACTTGTGCGTTATGAAGAGAAACCAGAGTCAGCATGGCCCTCTGCTCGAGAGCAGCGGTGGAGCCTCTCGGTCAGAGTCACCACCTTCGCGGTGGGCCTCTCTTTGCTTTCCGCATGTCAGATTCTAGTATACAACATTCCCACCACGCCCCCATCTGCCAACACAAATTATACAAGGCTTTATTTGCTCCTGCCCTGACTAATGATTTGCTTTTAAGCCTTTTTAAGCAATACATCCCTGAACCACTTACATTGGGTCCAAAAGCGGACTCTGCTTTCTCACCAAGTCTCCCAGGAGATGTTGAGTGAAAACACGTTTCAGTTTTTGACAAACGCTTCTGATTCTATTTGGAATCTAGTTGATGCTCATTGTGACCCCGTGCAGAGTCATGCATGATCGCTTTACAAGGCAGTGAGTCATCAGAGCAGTTTTACACACTTGTCAAACTCTGCCAGGCCATTCCCTCAGTTTCATTGACCCAGTGTAGAATTCACCTTGAAACCTCCACAATTGTTTGAGTGTTTGCTTTTCTACAAGGTAAGAACAGAGTGCACCGTTCCCAGCGGCACTGCAATGCTAGGTCGATGCGTGGAGAGAAGGGAGCAAGCTCCAAATTTCTGCTCCTCTTGCCAAAAATCTGCTTAATATGTAGTCCTCATATAGAGGACATATCAGATATTAAACTGATAAGAACAGATACTACACTTGATCTTAGCCAAAAGGCCGAGAAGCGATAATCCACAAGTGTTGGATGTCCAAGCTAAGCTCTTGGCACAAATCTCCCTTGCTGTGGTACCCCGTTTGTAGGTGTGCATAACAATGGCTGCTCATCACCTCCGCCCAAGCTCTCCTTTGTGGACACCTGATTGCTGACCTAGACAGCTCTTTGACTTTTCACAATTTCATAAGGCTCAGCCATACAGCAAAGCCTGCCAAAAATAGATTCAACTCATGTTTGTTCCTCTCCACGGAAGTCTTTAGTAAAAGGCGAAAGACTTGTGCGTTATGAAGAGAAACCAGAGTCAGCATGGCCCTCTGCTCGAGAGCAGCGGTGGAGCCTCTCGGTCAGAGTCACCACCTTCGCGGTGGGCCTCTCTTTGCTTTCCGCATGTCAGATTCTAGTATACAACATTCCCACCACGCCCCCATCTGCCAACACAAATTATACAAGGCTTTATTTGCTCCTGCCCTGACTAATGATTTGCTTTTAAGCCTTTTTAAGCAATACATCCCTGAACCACTTACATTGGGTCCAAAAGCGGACTCTGCTTTCTCACCAAGTCTCCCAGGAGATGTTGAGTGAAAACACGTTTCAGTTTTTGACAAACGCTTCTGATTCTATTTGGAATCTAGTTGATGCTCATTGTGACCCCGTGCAGAGTCATGCATGATCGCTTTACAAGGCAGTGAGTCATCAGAGCAGTTTTACACACTTGTCAAACTCTGCCAGGCCATTCCCTCAGTTTCATTGACCCAGTGTAGAATTCACCTTGAAACCTCCACAATTGTTTGAGTGTTTGCTTTTCTACAAGGTAAGAACAGAGTGCACCGTTCCCAGCGGCACTGCAATACTAGGTCGATGCGTGGAGAGAAGGGAGCAAGCTCCAAATTTCTGCTCCTCTTGCCAAAAATCTGCTTAATATGTAGTCCTCATATAGAGGACATATCAGATATTAAACTGATAAGAACAGATACTACACTTGATCTTAGCCAAAAGGCCGAGAAGCGATAATCCACAAGTGTTGGATGTCCAAGCCAACCTCTTGGCACAAATCTCCCTTGCTGTGGTACCCCGTTTGTAGGTGTGCATAACAATGGCTGCTCATCACCTCCGCCCAAGCTCTCCTTTGTGGACACCTGATTGCTGACCTAGACAGCTCTTTGACTTTTCACAATTTCATAAGGCTCAGCCATACAGCAAAGCCTGCCAAAAATAGATTCAACTCATGTTTGTTCCTCTCCACGGAAGTCTTTAGTAAAAGGCGAAAGACTTGTGCGTTATGAAGAGAAACCAGAGTCAGCATGGCCCTCTGCTCGAGAGCAGCGGTGGAGCCTCTCGGTCACAGTCACCACCTTCGCGGTGGGCCTCTCTTTGCTTTCCGCATGTCAGATTCTAGTATACAACATTCCCACCACGCCCCCATCTGCCAACACAAATTATAAAAGGCTTTATTTGCTCCTGCCCTGACTAGTGATTGGCTTTTAAGCCTTTTTAAGCGATACATCCCTGAACCACTTACATTGGGTCCAAAAGCGGACTCTGCTTTCTCACCAAGTCTCCCAGGAGATGTTGAGTGAAAACACGTTTCAGTTTTTGACAAATGCTTCTGATTCTATTTGGAATCCAGTTGATGCTCATTGTGACCCCGTGCAGAGTCATGCATAATCACTTCACAAGGCAGTGAGTCATAAGAGCAGTTTTGCACACTTGTCAAACTCTGCCAGGCCATTCCCTCAGTTTCATTGACCCAGTGTAGAATTCACCTTGAAACCTCCACAATTGTTTGAGTGTTTGCTTTTCTACAAGGTAAGAACAGAGTGCACCGTTCCCAGCGGCACTGCAATGCTAGGTCGATGCGTGGAGAGAAGGGAGCAAGCTCCAAATTTCTGCTCCTCTTGCCAAATATCTGCTTAATATGTAGTCCTCATATAGAGGACATATCAGATATTAAACTGATAAGAACAGATACTACACTTGATCTTAGCCAAAAGGCCGAGAAGCGATAATCCACAAGTGTTGGATGTCCAAGCTAACCTCTTGGCACAAATCTCCCTTGCTGTGGTACCCCGTTTGTAGGTGTGCATAACAATGGCTGCTCATCACCTCCGCCCAAGCTCTCCTTTGTGGACACCTGATTGCTGACCTAGACAGCTCTTTGACTTTTCACAATTTCATAAGGCTCAGCAAAACAGCAAAGCCTGCCAAAAATAGATTCAACTCATGTTTGTTCCTCTCCACGGAAGTCTTTAGTAAAAGGCGAAAGACTTGTGCGTTATGAAGAGAAACCAGAGTCAGCATGGCCCTCTGCTCGAGAGCAGCGGTGGAGCCTCTCGGTCACAGTCACCACCTTCGCGGTGGGCCTCTCTTTGCTTTCCGCATGTCAGATTCTAGTATACAACATTCCCACCACGCCCCCATCTGCCAACACAAATTATACAAGGCTTTATTTGCTCCTGCCCTGACTAGTGATTGGCTTTTAAGCCTTTTTAAGCAATACATCCCTGAACCACTTACATTGGGTCCAAAAGCGGACTCTGCTTTCTCACCAGGTCTCCCAGGAGATGTTGAGTGAAAACACGTTTCAGTTTTTGACAAATGCTTCTGATTCTATTTGGAATCCAGTTGATGCTCATTGTGACCCCGTGCAGAGTCATGCATAATCACTTCACAAGGCAGTGAGTCATAAGAGCAGTTTTGCACACTTGTCAAACTCTGCCAGGCCATTCCCTCAGTTTCATTGACCCAGTGTAGAATTCACCTTGAAACCTCCACAATTGTTTGAGTGTTTGCTTTTCTACAAGGTAAGAACAGAGTGCACCGTTCCCAGCGGCACTGCAATGCTAGGTCGATGCGTGGAGAGAAGGGAGCAAGCTCCAAATTTCTGCTCCTCTTGCCAAAAATCTGCTTAATATGTAGTCCTCATATAGAGGACATATCAGATATTAAACTGATAAGAACAGATACTACACTTGATCTTAGCCAAAAGGCCGAGAAGCGATAATCCTCAAGTGTTGGATGTCCAAGCTAACCTCTTGGCACAAATCTCCCTTGCTGTGGTACCCCGTTTGTAGGTGTGCATAACAATGGCTGCTCATCACCTCCGCCCAAGCTCTCCTTTGTGGACACCTGATTGCTGACCTAGACAGCTCTTTGACTTTTCACAATTTCATAAGGCTCAGCCATACAGCAAAGCCTGCCAAAAATAGATACAACTCATGTTTGTTCCTCTCCACGGAAGTCTTTAGTAAAAGGCGAAAGACTTGTGCGTTATGAAGAGAAACCAGAGTCAGCATGGCCCTCTGCTCGAGAGCAGCGGTGGAGCCTCTCGGTCACAATCACCACCTTCGCGGTGGGCCTCTCTTTGCTTTCCGCATGTCAGATTCTAGTATACAACATTCCCACCACGCCCCCATCTGCCAACACAAATTATACAAGGCTTTATTTGCTCCTGCCCTGACTAATGATTGGCTTTTAAGCCTTTTTAAGCAATACATCCCTGAACCACTTACATTGGGTCCAAAAGCGGACTCTGCTTTCTCACCAAGTCTCCCAGGAGATGTTGAGTGAAAACACGTTTCAGTTTTTGACAAATGCTTCTGATTCTATTTGGAATCCAGTTGATGCTCAGTGTGACCCCGTGCAGAGTCATGCATAATCACTTCACAAGGCAGTGAGTCATAAGAGCAGTTTTGCACACTTGTCAAACTCTGCCAGGCCATTCCCTCAGTTTCATTGACCCAGTGTAGAATTCACCTTGAAACCTCCACAATTGTTTGAGTGTTTGCTTTTCTACAAGGTAAGAACAGAGTGCACCGTTCCCAGCGGCACTGCAATGCTAGGTCGATGCGTGGAGAGAAGGGAGCAAGCTCCAAATTTCTGCTCCTCTTGCCAAAAATCTGCTTAATATGTAGTCCTCATATAGAGGACATATCAGATATTAAACTGATAAGAACAGATTTTTTTTTTTTTTTTTTTTTTGGAATTTTTTTTTTATTTAATTCACTCATGAGCAGTACAATACTTTACATTACAAAGATCATCATCTCTCCACATCTTAAGACCTCCAGAATTCTATCGGACTAAAAGAAAATAAGAGGAGGTACAATAAAAGACTCTTTCATGAGTTCAGTCTACAGATTGTCAAAAATAATTTTCCATCGATCTTTAATTGAGTCGATGCCCCATTTGCTCGCCTCCAATTTAAGTTTTCGCCGCATAATGTCTTCAATACTGTGTGTAGTGTTTTCTATCGACCACTTTTCCGTCTCATTTATTATACTACCTCTTACCTCCCATAACTTAGCCTTCACAATTGATGTAAGTTCTAAGGCTTTGCACACACCTTTGTCCCCCTCTAAACTAAAATCCATGAACAGAACTTTTTCCCAGTTCACCTCTTTTAGAAAACTGAATCTTTGGCCCAATTTCTTCCACAATTGTTTTGCAAAGGGACATTCAAATAATGCATGTTCCACCGTTTCTACCCCATTGCATCCACGTCTTGGGCATATCCTATTTAATGTTAAATCATGATTAAATAGAGTATTCCTCACAGGTAATTTCCTATGAAGCACCAACCAATTAAAATCTCTTAATCTATTTTCTAGACTCTTGCATTGGGTTCTTGTCCACACGTCACTATGAACATGCAAACCATCTTTAGGGTCAAACTTAGCAATCAACGTTTCATACAGCTTTTTGTGATTAACTACTGAATCTCTTTTCCAACACTCCTTGTATTTCTTTGCCCAACTTATCATTTTTTTATAATGATCTGGCATGACCTCTGCTTTCGGAAAACTGTTTTCCCATTTCGCCACAAGAGGTCTCAGATGGATAGAGAGCCAGAATTTAATCAATGGTTGGCATTTGTGTTCAGGTGGGTTTAACATTATTCTACATGTATTTGAAAAAAACAAAACTTTGAACTTCAAACCTAAATTTGGCATGTCCCTACCACCTCTTTCGACCGGCTGATACATTGTAGCTCTTTTAATGTATTCATACCCTCCCCATATGAACTGAAACAGAGATTTTTGAAGTTTTAAACAAACTAAAGCCGGCATGGGGAAAATATAAGCCACATGAAGTAATGTCGGCAATAAATCAGATTTAATAACCAAAATCTTACCACTAATGGACAGCCTTCTTAATTTCCACATATTTAGTTTTTTCAGCACTTTTCCCAATTTTGTCTCCCAATTAGTTTCTCCATCATTGTTATTTCCAAAGGATATTCCCAGTAAAGTCATTGGCCCCGCACACAGAGAGAACCCTAAAGGGTTATCAACTCTGTCCTTCCACTTTCCAAAGTATTTGATTTGGGATTTTCCTGTATTGACTCTAGAACCAGAAGCAACTGAGAATGTGTCGATGACCTGCATAGCTTCGCGCAGACAGAAATCATCTTTTAAATACAGTACAGTGTCATCTGCATATTGGGATATGGTCAAGGATTCACCACCAGGCAGCTGTATACCCTTGATGTTAACATTTTTCCTGATTGCACATGCCAGCGTTTCAATGAATAGCACATACAAGGGGGCTGATGCTGGACATCCCTGTCTGACCCCTCTGGTTTGTTTAAAGAATTCACCAAGGTTGCCATTAACATTAACACTGCTTCCGACTTCTGTGTATAAAATCCTCAACCAACTCCTGAATCTAGCACCGAAGCCAAATTTCTTTAGTGTCCTAAACAAAAAATTGTGATCAACTCTGTCAAAGGCTTTTTCCTGGTCAAGACTGAGGACAATTAGTGGTATATTTCTGTCCTGAGAATAAGATAGTATATCTCTATGCATTTGTAAATTCCAGTTTAGTTGCCTGCCAGGTACTGCACATGTCTGATCTGAGCCGATGATTAAGGGTAGAGCTGACACCAAACGGTTTGTCAAAACCTTACTAAAAATCTTATAATCTGTACAAAGCATTGTTAGAGGCCTGTAGTTTGATATTTTGTTGACATCACCTTTTTTAAACAGCAGGGATATCACCCCTTTTCTCATGGATTCCCCCATAATCCCAGATGTACATATATAAGTGAACAACTCTAACAGCCATGACCCAATGTCTTCCCAAAATATTATATAAAATTCTTTTGTGATCCCATCTATTCCTGGCACCTTGCCCTTTTTCAAAGACATGGTTGCCCTCAGGATTTCTTCTAAAGTAAAATCTTTATCTAGCTCTGTTCTCAGATCTTCAGGTATGAATCTGTCTATATTGTCTAACAATGTTGCACCTTTCATGTAGTCAACCTTTTCTGCTTTAAAAAACGTAGAAAAATGATTAGAGATAACTTGAGCAATCCCATCAGGATCGTTAATCTCCTCACCTGTTTCATTTAAAACGGAAACTATGCTCCTCCTCTTTGCCTGTGCTTTGGACTGTCTAAAGAAGTAGGGAGAACACTTTTCGTCACTCTCCCACTTCTCTCTAAGACACCGGAATTTATAGGCCTCTGCTCTGTTGTGAAAAAATAACCTCTGTTTATCTTGCAAATGTTTCAGCAAGTCCTTATCAATTTGTCCACCTGCATTTCTCTGTTCCATTAATTTATTTATGGCTTTTTGCAGTCGGTAGTATAATTTAAATTCCTCTTTCCTTGATTCTTTTGAGTAATTCTGTGTGTAGTATCTAATACGCAGCTTTGTGCTTTCCCACCATTCACAGACATTTTCATAAAATACTCTCATATGAAAGCAATCTTTTAGAAAACACTTTAATGCTACCCTAAACTGCTGGAGCTCTAGAATATTGTTGTTTAATTTCCAATACCCTTTACCATTTTTGATCATCATTGAGGTTAGTTTTACTGAGAGCATGTTGTGATCTGTGTAAAAAACTGGTGATACTTTCGCCCCTGTCACCTGAAATTCTACCGGACAAAATATATAGTCTATCCTACTCTTCGCCCCTCTACTATTTGACCATGTGAAGCCAAGATCGTCTGGGTTAGCTTTTTTATATGAATCCACCAAATTATACTTTGTAACAATATTTATTAAACTGGCCTCGGCCTTGCTGCCCTCACTTTGGGAATTGAAGTCTCCTCCAATTACCACATGGCGGTTGGTCATGAAAGCAGTGTCAAGACTAAGAAAAAGCTCCCTTCTCTCCTTTGGAGAAGAGTGGGCATATATGTTAATAACTCTTAACCCCTTTCCCTTCCAGTCAATATCTGTTACCAAAACCCTCCCCTGTACCACTGAAAAACTGCCAACCACTTGGACTTCATTATTCCCACATAGTGTTCCCACCCCAGATGAATGGACCCCCCCAATGCTCCACCTAGATTCACCTTTGGTCCACTCTTTTGAGAATAGGTTCACGTCGTCTTCATTTTTCAAGTGGACCTCTTGCAAAAGGCATAAAGAAAAGTTGATTGAACATAAATGAGAAAAGACCACTTCCCTTTTGGCCTTGTTCCTCAAACCTCTAACATTTATGGAAACTATATGTAATGAGGACATTCTGGTAAATGAGGAATGAGACAAAAAACAAAACAAACAAACAAACCATCAAAGACGAGACACTGTGTTTTCTCTAATTTTCAACTTCACAGTCAAATTCAATGCCTTCCCTATGTGTCTTTTCCTCGGGCACCGCGTGCCCTGAGTTGGGGGTATTACCCTCTGGAAGCAATGAGCATTGCTCTGAAACCAAATCCCTGTCAGAGTTGTTCGGAGCCAGGGACTCCACCAGGACACACCCGGACGGGGGCATGCTGCCGTCAGAGTCTGTCACCTTAGTCTGCACTGGAATTTGTCCATGTTCTCCACCCTCCAGCCCATCCACCCTGGCAGCAGCCTTCACATCCTGATCGCTGTTCACCTGCAGCCCCTCCATCTCCCCTTCCTCCTGCGACTCCTCCACAACCTCAGAAAGAACACTGAACACGCTATCCACTCCCAGGGGCACAGCGCTTGTCTCGATCCTCCTTTTTTTCCCCTTGCCTCCCCTGCTTTCCACTGTGGTCCACTCAGGAACAGGTTGGCTCTCCTCTGAGGTTGTAGTCTCCTCCCCCTTCTTCTTCTCTGGGGGAGGTGCTCGTTCAGGTGGATCAACCACATTTGCCTCAATCTCATTGTCCACAAACATTTGATCAATTACCTCGTTAATTGCTCTCAGGGAGGAGGCATCAGGATCTTCGCACATTGGTCGCCTTACAATGCTTGCATAGGAGGAGCGGACCTCAGGGCAGTGCTTAAATAAATGTCCTTCAGACCCACAAAGATTGCATTTTCTGGAACGGTCACAAGTCCCCATTTTGTGTCCTAGACCCTTGCAATTTCTGCACCTCACCTGCGTGCAGGATTCTGCCGTGTGACCAAAGTCTGTGCATTTTCTGCAGTAAATAGGCTGGCCCGAGTAGTACAGATATCCTCTATTTGTGCCTATGGTGAAGGAGGCAGGGGGGTGGTGGTAGCCATCGTGACCATCTGGGTCATCCTTCAGCCGCACACGACATTGTCTTTTTCCAGTCCAAACGTCAAGAGAGTCCCTGATTTCCCTCATGCTCGAAATCACTGTCACATGCTTAGAAAGGAAGTATCTGGTTGCTTCTTCAGTTACCCAGGGATTATAGTTATGAATTGTGATAACACGCTCACCAGTTCGGCAAAGGCTTTGAATCTGGTACTCCCTCAGTGGTCCATCAGCCAAACGATCAGCCAACCTTTTCGTTTCCTCCATCTTGGTGAGATTATAGAACGTAACATCAAAAAAACGGTCGGTGGCATTTCTCTGCAAGCAGAGGAGGTCATCTATCTTGAGGGACAAGGCTCCAAAAAGAATATTAACTCCAAATTCTCTCCTATCCAAAAAAACTTCAGTACTCTTCCAAATGAATCTCAAAGTATTTTTCAGCACGGGAAGTCCCTGCTGTGAAACTGTTGCTGACGTCATTATGACAATCCACGTCCGCAAACCCTTCTCACCTGGCTAGATCTTAGCCAAAAGGCCGAGAAGCGATAATCCACAAGTGTTGGATGTCCAAGCTAACCTCTTGGCACAAATCTCCCTTGCTGTGGTACCCCGTTTGTAGGTGTGCATAACAATGGCTGCTCATCACCTCCGCCCAAGCTCTCCTTTGTGGACACTTGATTGCTGACCTAGACAGCTCTTTGACTTTTCACAATTTCATAAGGCTCAGCCATACAGCAAAGCCTGCCAAAAATAGATTCAACTCATGTTTGTTCCTCTCCACGGAAGTCTTTAGTAAAAGGCGAAAGACTTGGGCGTTATGAAGAGAAACCAGAGTCAGCATGGCCCTCTGCTCGAGAGCAGCGGTGGACCCTCTCGGTCACAGTCACCACCTTCGCGGTGGGCCTCTCTTTGCTTTCCGCATGTCAGATTCTAGTATACAACATTCCCACCACGCCCCCATCTGCCAACACAAATTATACAAGGCTTTATTTGCTCCTGCCCTGACTAGTGATTGGCTTTTAAGCCTTTTTAAGCAATACATCCCTGAACCACTTACATTGGGTCCAAAAGCGGACTCTGCTTTCTCACCAAGTCTCCCAGGAGATGTTGAGTGAAAACACGTTTCAGTTTTTGACAAATGCTTCTGATTCTATTTGGAATCCAGTTGATGCTCATTGTGACCCCGTGGAGATTCATGCATAATCGCTTCACAAGGCAGTGAGTCATCAGAGCAGTTTTGCACACTTGTCAAACTCTGCCAGGCCATTCCCTCAGTTTCATTGACCCAGTGTAGAATTCACCTTGAAACCTCCACAATTGTTTGAGTGTTTGCTTTTCTACAAGGTAAGAACAGAGTGCACCATTCCCAGCGGCACTGCAATGCTAGGTCGATGCGTGGAGAGAAGGGAGCAAGCTCCAAATTTCTGCTCCTCTTGCCAAAAATCTGCTTAATATGTAGTCCTCATATAGAGGACATATCAGATATTAAACTGATAAGAACAGATACTACACTTGATCTTAGCCAAAAGGCCGAGAAGCGATAATCCACAAGTGTTGGATGTCCAAGCCAACCTCTTGGCACAAATCTCCCTTGCTGTGGTACCCCGTTTGTAGGTGTGCATAACAATGGCTGCTCGTCACCTCCGCCCAAGCTCTCCTTTGTGGACACCTGATTGCTGACCTAGACAGCTCTTTGACTTTTCACAATTTCATAAGGCTCAGCCATACAGCAAAGCCTGCCAAAAATAGATTCAAATCACGTTTGTTCCTCTCCACGGAAGTCTTTAGTAAAAGGCGAAAGACTTGTGCGTTATGAAGAGAAACCAGAGTCAGCATGGCCCTCTGCTCGAGAGCAGCGGTGGAGCCTCTCGGTCACAGTCACCAACTTCGCGGTGGGCCTCTCTTTGCTTTCCGCATGTCAGATTCTAGTATACAACATTCCCACCACGCCCCCATCTGCCAACACAAATTATACAAGGCTTTATTTGCTCCTGCCCTGACTAGTGATTGGCTTTTAAGCCTTTTTAAGCGATACATCCCTGAACCACTTACATTGGGTCCAAAAGCGGACTCTGCTTTCTCACCAAGTCTCCCAGGAGATGTTGAGTGAAAACACGTTTCAGTTTTTGACAAATGCTTCTGATTCTATTTGGAATCCAGTTGATGCTCATTGTGACCCCGTGCAGAGTCATGCATAATCACTTCACAAGGCAGTGAGTCATAAGAGCAGTTTTGCACACTTGTCAAACTCTGCCAGGCCATTCCCTCAGTTTCATTGACCCAGTGTAGAATTCACCTTGAAACCTCCACAATTGTTTGAGTGTTTGCTTTTCTACAAGGTAAGAACAGAGTGCACCGTTCCCAGCGGCACTGCAATGCTAGGTCGATGCGTGGAGAGAAGGGAGCAAGCTCCAAATTTCTGCTCCTCTTGCCAAAAATCTGCTTAATATGTAGTCCTCATATAGAGGACATATCAGATATTAAACTGATAAGAACAGATTTTTTTTTTTTTTTTTTTGGAATTTTTTTTTTATTTAATTCACTCATGAGCAGTACAATACTTTACATTACAAAGATCATCATCTCTCCACATCTTAAGACCTCCAGAATTCTATCGGACTAAAAGAAAATAAGAGGAGGTACAATAAAAGACTCTTTCATGAGTTCAGTCTACAGATTGTCAAAAATAATTTTCCATCGATCTTTAATTGAGTCGATGCCCCATTTGCTCGCCTCCAATTTAAGTTTTCGCCGCATAATGTCTTCAATACTGTGTGTAGTGTTTTCTATCGACCACTTTTCCGTCTCATTTATTATACTACCTCTTACCTCCCATAACTTAGCCTTCACAATTGATGTAAGTTCTAAGGCTTTGCACACACCTTTGTCCCCCTCTAAACTAAAATCCATGAACAGAACTTTTTCCCAATTCACCTCTTTTAGAAACCCGAATCTTTGGCCCAATTTCTTCCACAATTGTTTTGCAAAGGGACATTCAAATAATGCATGTTCCACGGTTTCTACCCCATTGCATCCACGTCTTGGGCATATCCTATTTAATGTTAAATCATGATTAAATAGAGTATTCCTCACAGGTAATTTCCTATGAAGCACCAACCAATTAAAATCTCTTAATCTGTTTTCTAGACTCTTGCATTGGGTTCTTCTCCACACGTCACTATGAACATGCAAACCATCTTTAGGGTCAAACTTAGCAATCAACGTTTCATACAGCTTTTTGTGATTAACTACTGAATCTCTTTTCCAACACTCCTTGTATTTCTTTGCCCAACTTATCATTTTTTTATAATGATCTGGCATGACCTCTGCTTTCGGAAAACTGTTTTCCCATTTCGCCACAAGAGGTCTCAGATGGATAGAGAGCCAGAATTTAATCAATGGTTGGCATTTGTGTTCAGGTGGGTTTAACATTATTCTACATGTATTTGAAAAAAACAAAACTTTGAACTTCAAACCTAAATTTGGCATGTCCCTACCACCTCTTTCGACCGGCTGATACATTGTAGCTCTTTTAATGTATTCATACCCTCCCCATATGAACTGAAACAGAGATTTTTGAAGTTTTAAACAAACTAAAGCCGGCATGGGGAAAATATAAGCCACATGAAGTAATGTCGGCAATAAATCAGATTTAATAACCAAAATCTTACCACTAATGGACAGCCTTCTTAATTTCCACATATTTAGTTTTTTCAGCACTTTTCCCAATTTTGTCTCCCAATTAGTTTCTCCATCATTGTTATTTCCAAAGGATATTCCCAGTAAAGTCATTGGCCCCGCACACAGAGAGAACCCTAAAGGGTTATCAACTCTGTCCTTCCACTTTCCAAAGTATTTGATTTGGGATTTTCCTGTATTGACTCTAGAACCAGAAGCAACTGAGAATGTGTCGATGACCTGCATAGCTTCGCGCAGACAGAAATCATCTTTTAAATACAGTACAGTGTCATCTGCATACTGGGATATGGTCAAGGATTCACCACCAGGCAGCTGTATACCCTTGATGTTAACATTTTTCCTGATTGCACATGCCAGCGTTTCAATGAATAGCACATACAAGGGGGCTGATGCTGGACATCCCTGTCTGACCCCTCTGGTTTGTTTAAAGAATTCACCAAGGTTGCCATTAACATTAACACTGCTTCCGACTTCTGTGTATAAAATCCTCAACCAACTCCTGAATCTAGCACCGAAGCCAAATTTCTTTAGTGTCCTAAACAAAAAATTGTGATCAACTCTGTCAAAGGCTTTTTCCTGGTCAAGACTGAGGACAATTAGTGGTATATTTCTGTCCTGAGAATAAGATAGTATATCTCTATGCATTTGTAAATTCCAGTTTAGTTGCCTGCCAGGTACTGCACATGTCTGATCTGAGCCGATGATTAAGGGTAGAGCTGACACCAAACGGTTTGTCAAAACCTTACTAAAAATCTTATAATCTGTACAAAGCATTGTTAGAGGCCTGTAGTTTGATATTTTGTTGACATCACCTTTTTTAAACAGCAGGGATATCACCCCTTTTCTCATGGATTCCCCCATAATCCCAGATGTACATATATAAGTGAACAACTCTAACAGCCATGACCCAATGTCTTCCCAAAATATTATATAAAATTCTTTTGTGATCCCATCTATTCCTGGCACCTTGCCCTTTTTCAAAGACATGGTTGCCCTCAGGATTTCTTCTAAAGTAAAATCTTTATCTAGCTCTGTTCTCAGATCTTCAGGTATGAATCTGTCTATATTGTCTAACAATGTTGCACCTTTCATGTAGTCAACCTTTTCTGCTTTAAAAAACGTAGAAAAATGATTAGAGATAACTTGAGCAATCCCATCAGGATCGTTAATCTCCTCACCTGTTTCATTTAAAACGGAAACTATGCTCCTCCTCTTTGCCTGTGCTTTGGACTGTCTAAAGAAGTAGGGAGAACACTTTTCGTCACTCTCCCACTTCTCTCTAAGACACCGGAATTTATAGGCCTCTGCTCTGTTGTGAAAAAATAACCTCTGTTTATCTTGCAAATGTTTCAGCAAGTCCTTATCAATTTGTCCACCTGCATTTCTCTGTTCCATTAATTTATTTATGGCTTTTTGCAGTCGGTAGTATAATTTAAATTCCTCTTTCCTTGATTCTTTTGAGTAATTCTGTGTGTAGTATCTAATACGCAGCTTTGTGCTTTCCCACCATTCACAGACATTTTCATAAAATACTCTCATATGAAAGCAATCTTTTAGAAAACACTTTAATGCTACCCTAAACTGCTGGAGCTCTAGAATATTGTTGTTTAATTTCCAATACCCTTTACCATTTTTGATCATCATTGAGGTTAGTTTTACTGAGAGCATGTTGTGATCTGTGTAAAAAACTGGTGATACTTTCGCCCCTGTCACCTGAAATTCTACCGGACAAAATATATAGTCTATCCTACTCTTCGCCCCTCTACTATTTGACCATGTGAAGCCAAGATCGTCTGGGTTAGCTTTTTTATATGAATCCACCAAATTATACTTTGTAACAATATTTATTAAACTGGCCTCGGCCTTGCTGCCCTCACTTTGGGAATTGAAGTCTCCTCCAATTACCACATGGCGGTTGGTCATGAAAGCAGTGTCAAGACTAAGAAAAAGCTCCCTTCTCTCCTTTGGAGAAGAGTGGGCATATATGTTAATAACTCTTAACCCCTTTCCCTTCCAGTCAATATCTGTTACCAAAACCCTCCCCTGTACCACTGAAAAACTGCCAACCACTTGGACTTCATTATTCCCACATAGTGTTCCCACCCCAGATGAATGGACCCCCCCAATGCTCCACCTAGATTCACCTTTGGTCCACTCTTTTGAGAATAGGTTCACGTCGTCTTCATTTTTCAAGTGGACCTCTTGCAAAAGGCATAAAGAAAAGTTGATTGAACATAAATGAGAAAAGACCACTTCCCTTTTGGCCTTGTTCCTCAAACCTCTAACATTTATGGAAACTATATGTAATGAGGACATTCTGGTAAATGAGGAATGAGACAAAAAACAAAACAAACAAACAAACCATCAAAGACGAGATACTGTGTTTTCTCTAATTTTCAACTTCACAGTCAAATTCAATGCCTTCCCTATGTGTCTTTTCCTCGGGCACCGCGTGCCCTGAGTTGGGGGTATTACCCTCTGGAAGCAATGAGCATTGCTCTGAAACCAAATCCCTGTCAGAGTTGTTCGGAGCCAGGGACTCCACCAGGACACACCCGGACGGGGGCATGCTGCCGTCAGAGTCTGTCACCTCAGTCTGCACTGGAATTTGTCCATGTTCTCCACCCTCCAGCCCATCCACCCTGGCAGCAGCCTTCACATCCTGATCGCTGTTCACCTGCAGCCCCTCCATCTCCCCTTCCTCCTGCGACTCCTCCACAACCTCAGAAAGAACACTGAACACGCTATCCACTCCCAGGGGCACAGCGCTTGTCTCGATCCTCCTTTTTTTCCCCTTGCCTCCCCTGCTTTCCACTGTGGTCCACTCAGGAACAGGTTGGCTCTCCTCTGAGGTTGTAGTCTCCTCCCCCTTCTTCTTCTCTGGGGGAGGTGCTCGTTCAGGTGGATCAACCACATTTGCCTCAATCTCATTGTCCACAAACATTTGATCAATTACCTCGTTAATTGCTCTCAGGGAGGAGGCATCAGGATCTTCGCACATTGGTCGCCTTACAATGCTTGCATAGGAGGAGCGGACCTCAGGGCAGTGCTTAAATAAATGTCCTTCAGACCCACAAAGATTGCATTTTCTGGAACGGTCACAAGTCCCCATTTTGTGTCCTAGACCCTTGCAATTTCTGCACCTCACCTGCGTGCAGGATTCTGCCGTGTGACCAAAGTCTGTGCATTTTCTGCAGTAAATAGGCTGGCCCGAGTAGTACAGATATCCTCTATTTGTGCCTATGGTGAAGGAGGCAGGGGGGTGGTGGTAGCCATCGTGACCATCTGGGTCATCCTTCAGCCGCACACGACATTGTCTTTTTCCAGTCCAAACGTCAAGAGAGTCCCTGATTTCCCTCATGCTCGAAATCACTGTCACATGCTTAGAAAGGAAGTATCTGGTTGCTTCTTCAGTTACCCAGGGATTATAGTTATGAATTGTGATAACACGCTCACCAGTTCGGCAAAGGCTTTGAATCTGGTACTCCCTCAGTGGTCCATCAGCCAAACGATCAGCCAACCTTTTCGTTTCCTCCATCTTGGTGAGATTATAGAACGTAACATCAAAAAAACGGTCGGTGGCATTTCTCTGCAAGCAGAGGAGGTCATCTATCTTGAGGGACAAGGCTCCAAAAAGAATATTAACTCCAAATTCTCTCCTATCCAAAAAAACTTCAGTACTCTTCCAAATGAATCTCAAAGTATTTTTCAGCACGGGAAGTCCCTGCTGTGAAACTGTTGCTGACGTCATTATGACAATCCACGTCCGCAAACCCTTCTCACCTGGCTAGATCTTAGCCAAAAGGCCGAGAAGCGATAATCCACAAGTGTTGGATGTCCAAGCTAACCTCTTGGCACAAATCTCCCTTGCTGTGGTACCCCGTTTGTAGGTGTGCATAACAATGGCTGCTCATCACCTCCGCCCAAGCTCTCCTTTGTGGACACCTGATTGCTGACCTAGACAGCTCTTTGACTTTTCACAATTTCATAAGGCTCAGCAAAACAGCAAAGCCTGCCAAAAATAGATTCAACTCATGTTTGTTCCTCTCCACGGAAGTCTTTAGTAAAAGGCGAAAGACTTGTGCGTTATGAAGAGAAACCAGAGTCAGCATGGCCCTCTGCTCGAGAGCAGCGGTGGAGCCTCTCGGTCACAGTCACCACCTTCGCGGTGGGCCTCTCTTTGCTTTCCGCATGTCAGATTCTAGTATACAACATTCCCACCACGCCCCCATCTGCCAACACAAATTATACAAGGCTTTATTTGCTCCTGCCCTGACTAGTGATTGGCTTTTAAGCCTTTTTAAGCAATACATCCCTGAACCACTTACATTGGGTCCAAAAGCGGACTCTGCTTTCTCACCAGGTCTCCCAGGAGATGTTGAGTGAAAACACGTTTCAGTTTTTGACAAATGCTTCTGATTCTATTTGGAATCCAGTTGATGCTCATTGTGACCCCGTGCAGATTCATGCATAATCGCTTCAGAAGGCAGTGAGTCATCAGAGCAGTTTTGCACACTTGTCAAACTCTGCCAGGCCATTCCCTCAGTTTCATTGACCCAGTGTAGAATTCACCTTGAAACCTCCACAATTGTTTGAGTGTTTGCTTTTCTACAAGGTAAGAACAGAGTGCACCGTTCCCAGCGGCACTGCAATGCTAGGTCGATGCGTGGAGAGAAGGGAGCAAGCTCCAAATTTCTGCTCCTCTTGCCAAAAATCTGCTTAATATGTAGTCCTCATATAGAGGACATATCAGATATTAAACTGATAAGAACAGATACTACACTTGATCTTAGCCAAAAGGCCGAGAAGCGATAATCCACAAGTGTTGGATGTCCACGCCAACCTCTTGGCACAAATCTCCCTTGCTGTGGTACCCCGTTTGTAGGTGTGCGTAACAATGGCTCATGACCTCCGCCCAAGCTCTCCTTTGTGGACACCTGATTGCTGACCTAGACAGCTCTTTGACTTTTCACAATTTCATAAGGCTCAGCCATACAGCAAAGCCTGCCAAAAATAGATTCAACTCATGTTTGTTCCTCTCCACGGAAGTCTTTAGTAAAAGGCGAAAGACTTGTGCGTTATGAAGAGAAACCAGAGTCAGCATGGCCCTCTGCTTGAGAGCAGCGTTGGAGCCTCTCGGTCACAGTCACCACCTTCGCGGTGGGGTTTCTCTTTGCTTTCCGCATGTCAGATTCTAGTATACAACAGTCCACCACGCCCCCATCTGCCAACACAAATTATACAAGGCTTTATTTGCTCCTGCCCTGACTAGTGATTGGCTTTTAAGCCTTTTTAAGCGATACATCCCTGAACCACTTACATTGGGTCCAAAAGCGGACTCTGCTTTCTCACCAAGTCTCCCAGGAGATGTTGAGTGAAAACACGTTTCAGTTTTTGACAAATGCTTCTGATTCTATTTGGAATCCAGTTGATGCTCATTGTGACCCCGTGCAGAGTCATGCATAATCACTTCACAAGGCAGTGAGTCATAAGAGCAGTTTTGCACACTTGTCAAACTCTGCCAGGCCATTCCCTCAGTTTCATTGACCCAGTGTAGAATTCACCTTGAAACCTCCACAATTGTTTGAGTGTTTGCTTTTCTACAAGGTAAGAACAGAGTGCAACGTTACCAGCGGCACTGCAATGCTAGGTCGATGCTTGGAGAGAAGGGAGCAAGCTCCAAATTTCTGCTCCTCTTGCCAAAAATCTGCTTAATATGTAGTCCTCATATAGAGGACATATCAGATATTAAACTGATAAGAACAGATACTACACTTGATCTTAGCCAAAAGGCCGAGAAGCGATAATCCTCAAGTGTTGGATGTCCAAGCTAACCTCTTGGCACAAATCTCCCTTGCTGTGGTACCCCGTTTGTAGGTGTGCATAACAATGGCTGCTCATCACCTCCGCCCAAGCTCTCCTTTGTGGACACCTGATTGCTGACCTAGACAGCTCTTTGACTTTTCACAACTTCATAAGGCTCAGCCATACAGCAAAGCCTGCCAAAAATAGATTCAACTCATGTTTGTTCCTCTCCACGGAAGTCTTTAGTAAAAGGCGAAAGACTTGTGCGTTATGAAGAGAAACCAGAGTCAGCATGGCCCTCTGCTCGAGAGCAGCGGTGGAGCCTCTCGGTCACAGTCACCACCTTCGCGGTGGGCCTCTCTTTGCTTTCCGCATGTCAGATTCTAGTATACAACATTCCCACCACGCCCCCATCTGCCAACACAAATTATACAAGGCTTTATTTGCTCCTGCCCTGACTAATGATTGGCTTTTAAGCCTTTTTAAGCAATACATCCCTGAACCACTTACATTGGGTCCAAAAGCGGACTCTGCTTTCTCACCAAGTCTCCCAGGAGATGTTGAGTGAAAACACGTTTCAGTTTTTGACAAATGCTTCTGATTCTATTTGGAATCCAGTTGATGCTCATTGTGACCCCGTGCAGAGTCATGCATAATCACTTCACAAGGCAGTGAGTCATAAGAGCAGTTTTGCACACTTGTCAAACTCTGCCAGGCCATTCCCTCAGTTTCATTGACCCAGTGTAGAATTCACCTTGAAACCTCCACAATTGTTTGAGTGTTTGCTTTTCTACAAGGTAAGAACAGAGTGCACCGTTCCCAGCGGCACTGCAATGCTAGGTCGATGCGTGGAGAGAAGGGAGCAAGCTCCAAATTTCTGCTCCTCTTGCCAAAAATCTGCTTAATATGTAGTCCTCATATAGAGGACATATCAGATATTAAACTGATAAGAACAGATACTACACTTGATCTTAGCCAAAAGGCCGAGAAGCGATAATCCTCAAGTGTTGGATGTCCAAGCTAACCTCTTGGCACAAATCTCCCTTGCTGTGGTACCCCGTTTGTAGGTGTGCATAACAATGGCTGCTCATCACCTCCGCCCAAGCTCTCCTTTGTGGACACCTGATTGCTGACCTAGACAGCTCTTTGACTTTTCACAATTTCATAAGGCTCAGCCATACAGCAAAGCCTGCCAAAAATAGATTCAACTCATGTTTGTTCCTCTCCACGGAAGTCTTTAGTAAAAGGCGAAAGACTTGTGCGTTATGAAGAGAAACCAGAGTCAGCATGGCCCTCTGCTCGAGAGCAGCGGTGGAGCCTCTCGGTCACAGTCACCACCTTCGCGGTGGGCCTCTCTTTGCTTTCCGCATGTCAGATTCTAGTATACAACATTCCCACCACGCCCCCATCTGCCAACACAAATTATACAAGGCTTTATTTGCTCCTGCCCTGACTAATGATTGGCTTTTAAGCCTTTTTAAGCAATACATCCCTGAACCACTTACATTGGGTCCAAAAGCGGACTCTGCTTTCTCACCAAGTCTCCCAGGAGATGTTGAGTGAAAACACGTTTCAGTTTTTGACAAATGCTTCTGATTCTATTTGGAATCCAGTTGATGCTCAGTGTGACCCCGTGCAGAGTCATGCATAATCACTTCACAAGGCAGTGAGTCATAAGAGCAGTTTTGCACACTTGTCAAACTCTGCCGGGCCATTCCCTCAGTTTCATTGACCCAGTGTAGAATTCACCTTGAAACCTCCACAATTGTTTGAGTGTTTGCTTTTCTACAAGGTAAGAACAGAGTGCACCGTTCCCAGCGGCACTGCAATGCTAGGTCGATGCGTGGAGAGAAGGGAGCAAGCTCCAAATTTCTGCTCCTCTTGCCAAAAATCTGCTTATTATGTAGTCCTCATATAGAGGACATATCAGATATTAAACTGATAAGAACAGATACTACACTTGATCTTAGCCAAAAGGCCGAGAAGCGATAATCCACAAGTGTTGGATGTCCAAGCTAACCTCTTGGCACAAATCTCCCTTGCTGTGGTACCCCGTTTGTAGGTGTGCATAACAATGGCTGCTCATCACCTCCGCCCAAGCTCTCCTTTGTGGACACTTGATTGCTGACCTAGACAGCTCTTTGACTTTTCACAATTTCATAAGGCTCAGCCATACAGCAAAGCCTGCCAAAAATAGATTCAACTCATGTTTGTTCCTCTCCACGGAAGTCTTTAGTAAAAGGCGAAAGACTTGTGCGTTATGAAGAGAAACCAGAGTCAGCATGGCCCTCTACTCGAGAGCAGCGGTGGACCCTCTCGGTCACAGTCACCACCTTCGCGGTGGGCCTCTCTTTGCTTTCCGCATGTCAGATTCTAGTATACAACATTCCCACCACGCCCCCATCTGCCAACACAAATTATACAAGGCTTTATTTGCTCCTGCCCTGACTAGTGATTGGCTTTTAAGCCTTTTTAAGCAATACATCCCTGAACCACTTACATTGGGTCCAAAAGCGGACTCTGCTTTCTCACCAAGTCTCCCAGGAGATGTTGAGTGAAAACACGTTTCAGTTTTTGACAAATGCTTCTGATTCTATTTGGAATCCAGTTGATGCTCATTGTGACCCCGTGGAGATTCATGCATAATCGCTTCACAAGGCAGTGAGTCATCAGAGCAGTTTTGCACACTTGTCAAACTCTGCCAGGCCATTCCCTCAGTTTCATTGACCCAGTGTAGAATTCACCTTGAAACCTCCACAATTGTTTGAGTGTTTGCTTTTCTACAAGGTAAGAACAGAGTGCACCATTCCCAGCGGCACTGCAATGCTAGGTCGATGCGTGGAGAGAAGGGAGCAAGCTCCAAATTTCTGCTCCTCTTGCCAAAAATCTGCTTAATATGTAGTCCTCATATAGAGGACATATCAGATATTAAACTGATAGGAACAGATACTACACTTGATCTTAGCCAAAAGGCCGAGAAGCGATAATCCACAAGTGTTGGATGTCCAAGCCAACCTCTTGGCACAAATCTCCCTTGCTGTGGTACCCCGTTTGTAGGTGTGCATAACAATAGCTGCTCGTCACCTCCGCCCAAGCTCTCCTTTGTGGACACCTGATTGCTGACCTAGACAGCTCTTTGACTTTTCACAATTTCATAAGGCTCAGCCATACAGCAAAGCCTGCCAAAAATAGATTCAAATCACGTTTGTTCCTCTCCACGGAAGTCTTTAGTAAAAGGCGAAAGACTTGTGCGTTATGAAGAGAAACCAGAGTCAGCATGGCCCTCTGCTCGAGAGCAGCGGTGGAGCCTCTCGGTCACAGTCACCACCTTCGCGGTGGGCCTCTCTTTGCTTTCCGCATGTCAGATTCTAGTATACAACATTCCCACCACGCCCCCATCTGCCAACACAAATTATACAAGGCTTTATTTGCTCCTGCCCTGACTAGTGATTGGCTTTTAAGCCTTTTTAAGCAATACATCCCTGAACCACTTACATTGGGTCCAAAAGCGGACTCTGCTTCCTCACCAAGTCTCCCAGGAGATGTTGAGTGAAAACACGTTTCAGTTTTTGACAAATGCTTCTGATTCTATTTGGAATCCAGTTGATGCTCATTGTGACCCCGTGCAGATTCATGCATAATCGCTTCACAAGGCAGTGAGTCATCAGAGCAGTTTTGCACACTTGTCAAACTCTGCCAGGCCATTCCCTCAGTTTCATTGACCCAGTGTAGAATTCACCTTGAAACCTCCACAATTGTTTGAGTGTTTGCTTTTCTACAAGGTAAGAACAGAGTGCACCGTTCCCAGCGGCACTGCAATCCTAGGTCGATGCGTGGAGAGAAGGGAGCAAGCTCCAAATTTCTGCTCCTCTTGCCAAAAATCTGCTTAATATGTAGTCCTCATATAGAGGACATATCAGATATTAAACTGATAAGAACAGATACTACACTTGATCTTAGCCAAAAGGCCGAGAAGCGATAATCCACAAGTGTTGGATGTCCACGCCAACCTCTTGGCACAAATCTCCCTTGCTGTGTTACCCCGTTTGTAGGTGTGCGTAACAATGGCTCATGACCTCCGCCCATGCTCTCCTTTGTGGACACCTGATTGCTGACCTAGACAGCTCTTTGACTTTTCACAATTTCATAAGGCTCAGCCATACAGCAAAGCCTGCCAAAAATAGATTCAACTCATGTTTGTTCCTCTCCACGGAAGTCTTTAGTAAAAGGCGAAAGACTTGTGCGTTATGAAGAGAAACCAGAGTCAGCATGGCCCTCTGCTTGAGAGCAGCGTTGGAGCCTCTCGGTCACAGTCACCACCTTCGCGGTGGGGTTTCTCTTTGCTTTCCGCATGTCAGATTCTAGTATACAACAGTCCACCACGCCCCCATCTGCCAACACAATTTATACAAGGCTTTATTTGCTCCTGCCCTGACTAGTGATTGGCTTTTAAGCCTTTTTAAGCGATACATCCCTGAACCACTTACATTGGGTCCAAAAGCGGACTCTGCTTTCTCACCAAGTCTCCCAGGAGATGTTGAGTGAAAACACGTTTCAGTTTTTGACAAATGCTTCTGATTCTATTTGGAATCCAGTTGATGCTCATTGTGACCCCGTGCAGAGTCATGCATAATCACTTCACAAGGCAGTGAGTCATAAGAGCAGTTTTGCACACTTGTCAAACTCTGCCAGGCCATTCCCTCAGTTTCATTGACCCAGTGTAGAATTCACCTTGAAACCTCCACAATTGTTTGAGTGTTTGCTTTTCTACAAGGTAAGAACAGAGTGCACCGTTCCCAGCGGCACTGCAATGCTAGGTCGATGCGTGGAGAGAAGGGAGCAAGCTCCAAATTTCTGCTCCTCTTGCCAAAAATCTGCTTAATATGTAGTCCTCATATAGAGGACATATCAGATATTAAACTGATAAGAACAGATACTACACTTGATCTTAGCCAAAAGGCCGAGAAGCGATAATCCACAAGTGTTGGATGTCCAAGACAACCTCTTGGCACAAATCTCCCTTGCTGTGGTACCCCGTTTGTAGGTGTGCATAACAATGGCTGCTCATCACCTCCGCCCAAGCTCTCCTTTGTGGACACCTGATTGCTGACCTAGACAGCTCTTTGACTTTTCACAATTTCATAAGGCTCAGCCATACAGCAAAGCCTGCCAAAAATAGATTCAACTCATGTTTGTTCCTCTCCACGGAAGTCTTTAGTAAAAGGCGAAAGACTTGTGCGTTATGAAGAGAAACCAGAGTCAGCATGGCCCTCTGCTCGAGAGCAGCGGTGGAGCCTCTCGGTCACAGTCACCACCTTCGCGGTGGGCCTCTCTTTGCTTTCCGCATGTTAGATTCTAGTATACAACATTCCCACCACGCCCCCATCTGCCAACACAAATTATACAAGGCTTTATTTGCTCCTGCCCTGACTAGTGATTGGCTTTTAAGCCTTTTTAAGCAATACATCCCTGAACCACTTACATTGGGTCCAAAAGCGGACTCTGCTTTCTCACCAAGTCTCCCAGGAGATGTTGAGTGAAAACACGTTTCAGTTTTTGACAAATGCTTCTGATTCTATTTGGAATCCAGTTGATGCTCATTGTGACCCCGTGCAGATTCATGCATAATCGCTTCACAAGGCAGTGAGTCATCAGAGCAGCTTTGCACACTTGTCAAACTCTGCCAGGCCATTCCCTCAGTTTCATTGACCCGGTGTAGAATTCACCTTGAAACCTCCACAATTGTTTGAGTGTTTGCTTTTCTACAAGGTAAGAACAGAGTGCACCGTTCCCAGCGGCACTGCAATGCTAGGTCGATGCGTGGAGAGAAGGGAGCAAGCTCCAAATTTCTGCTCCTCTTGCCAAAAATCTGCTTAATATGTAGTCCTCATATAGAGGACATATCAGATATTAAACTGATAAGAACAGATTTTTTTTTTTTTTTTTTTTGGAATATTTTTTTATTTAATTCACTCATGAGCAGTACAATACTTTACATTACAAAGATCATCATCTCTCCACACCTTAAGACCTCCAGAATTCTATCGGACTAAAAGAAAATAAGAGGAGGTACAATAAAAGACTCTTTCATGAGTTCAGTCTACAGATTGTCAAAAATAATTTTCCATCGATCTTTAATTGAGTCACTGATAAGAACAGATACTACACTTGATCTTAGCCAAAAGGCCGAGAAGCGATAATCCACAAGTGTTGGATGTCCAAGCTAACCTCTTGGCACAAATCTCCCTTGCTGTGGTACCCCGTTTGTAGGTGTGCATAACAATGGCTGCTCATCACCTCCGCCCAAGCTCTCCTTTGTGGACACCTGATTGCTGACCTAGACAGCTCTTTGACTTTTCACAATTTCATAAGGCTCAGCAAAACAGCAAAGCCTGCCAAAAATAGATTCAACTCATGTTTGTTCCTCTCCACGGAAGTCTTTAGTAAAAGGCGAAAGACTTGTGCGTTATGAAGAGAAACCAGAGTCAGCATGGCCCTCTGCTTGAGAGCAGCGTTGGAGCCTCTCGGTCACAGTCACCACCTTCGCGGTGGGGTTTCTCTTTGCTTTCCGCATGTCAGATTCTAGTATACAACAGTCCACCACGCCCCCATCTGCCAACACAAATTATACAAGGCTTTATTTGCTCCTGCCCTGACTAGTGATTGGCTTTTAAGCCTTTTTAAGCGATACATCCCTGAACCACTTACATTGGGTCCAAAAGCGGACTCTGCTTTCTCACCAAGTCTCCCAGGAGATGTTGAGTGAAAACACGTTTCAGTTTTTGACAAATGCTTCTGATTCTATTTGGAATCCAGTTGATGCTCATTGTGACCCCGTGCAGAGTCATGCATAATCACTTCACAAGGCAGTGAGTCATAAGAGCAGTTTTGCACACTTGTCAAACTCTGCCAGGCCATTCCCTCAGTTTCATTGACCCAGTGTAGAATTCACCTTGAAACCTCCACAATTGTTTGAGTGTTTGCTTTTCTACAAGGTAAGAACAGAGTGCACCGTTCCCAGCGGCACTGCAATGCTAGGTCGATGCGTGGAGAGAAGGGAGCAAGCTCCAAATTTCTGCTCCTCTTGCCAAAAATCTGCTTAATATGTAGTCCTCATATAGAGGACATATCAGATATTAAACTGATAAGAACAGATACTACACTTGATCTTAGCCAAAAGGCCGAGAAGCGATAATCCACAAGTGTTGGATGTCCAAGCTAACCTCTTGGCACAAATCTCCCTTGCTGTGGTACCCCGTTTGTAGGTGTGCATAACAATGGCTGCTCATCACCTCCGCCCAAGCTCTCCTTTGTGGACACCTGATTGCTGACCTAGACAGCTCTTTGACTTTTCACAATTTCATAAGGCTCAGCAAAACAGCAAAGCCTGCCAAAAATAGATTCAACTCATGTTTGTTCCTCTCCACGGAAATCTTTAGTAAAAGGCGAAAGACTTGTGCGTTATGAAGAGAAACCAGAGTCAGCATGGCCCTCTGCTCGAGAGCAGCGGTGGAGCCTCTCGGTCACAGTCACCACCTTCGCGGTGGGCCTCTCTTTGCTTTCCGCATGTCAGATTCTAGTATACAACATTCCCACCACGCCCCCATCTGCCAACACAAATTATACAAGGCTTTATTTGCTCCTGCCCTGACTAGTGATTGGCTTTTAAGCCTTTTTAAGCAATACATCCCTGAACCACTTACATTGGGTCCAAAAGCGGACTCTGCTTTCTCACCAGGTCTCCCAGGAGATGTTGAGTGAAAACACGTTTCAGTTTTTGACAAATGCTTCTGATTCTATTTGGAATCCAGTTGATGCTCATTGTGACCCCGTGCAGATTCATGCATAATCGCTTCACAAGGCAGTGAGTCATCAGAGCAGTTTTGCACACTTGTCAAACTCTGCCAGGCCATTCCCTCAGTTTCATTGACCCAGTGTAGAATTCACCTTGAAACCTCCACAATTGTTTGAGTGTTTGCTTTTCTACAAGGTAAGAACAGAGTGCACCATTCCCAGCGGCACTGCAATGCTAGGTCGATGCGTGGAGAGAAGGGAGCAAGCTCCAAATTTCTGCTCCTCTTGCCAAAAATCTGCTTAATATGTAGTCCTCATATAGAGGACATATCAGATATTAAACTGATAAGAACAGATACTACACTTGATCTTAGCCAAAAGGCCGAGAAGCGATAATCCACAAGTGTTGGATGTCCAAGCCAACCTCTTGGCACAAATCTCCCTTGCTGTGGTACCCCGTTTGTAGGTGTGCATAACAATGGCTGCTCATCACCTCCGCCCAAGCTCTCCTTTGTGGACACCTGATTGCTGACCTAGACAGCTCTTTGACTTTTCACTATTTCATAAGGCTCAGCCATACAGCAAAGCCTGCCAAAAATAGATTCAACTCACGTTTGTTCCTCTCCACGGAAGTCTTTAGTAAAAGGCGAAAGACTTGTGCGTTATGAAGAGAAACCAGAGTCAGCATAGCCCTCTGCTCGAGAGCAGCGGTGGAGCCTCTCGGTCACAGTCACCACCTTCGCGGTGGGCCTCTCTTTGCTTTCCGCATGTCAGATTCTAGTATACAACATTCCCACCACGCCCCCATCTGCCAACACAAATTATACAAGGCTTTATTTGCTCCTGCCCTGACTAGTGATTGGCTTTTAAGCCTTTTTAAGCAATACATCCCTGAACCACTTACATTGGGTCCAAAAGCGGACTCTGCTTTCTCACCAAGTCTCCCAGGAGATGTTGAGTGAAAACACGTTTCAGTTTTTGACAAATGCTTCTGATTCTATTTGGAATCCAGTTGATGCTCATTGTGACCCCGTGCAGATTCATGCATAATCGCTTCACAAGGCAGTGAGTCATCAGAGCAGTTTTGCACACTTGTCAAACTCTGCCAGGCCATTCCCTCAGTTTCATTGACCCAGTGTAGAATTCACCTTGAAACCTCCACAATTGTTTGAGTGTTTGCTTTTCTACAAGGTAAGAACAGAGTGCACCGTTCCCAGCGGCACTGCAATGCTAGGTCGATGCGTGGAGAGAAGGGAGCAAGCTCCAAATTTCTGCTCCTCTTGCCAAAAATCTGCTTAATATGTAGTCCTCATATAGAGGACATATCAGATATTAAACTGATAAGAACAGATTTTTTTTTTTTTTTTGGAATTTTTTTTTATTTAATTCACTCATGAGCAGTACAATACTTTACATTACAAAGATCATCATCTCTCCACATCTTAAGACCTCCAGAATTCTATCGGACTAAAAGAAAATAAGAGGAGGTACAATAAAAGACTCTTTCATGAGTTCAGTCTACAGATTGTCAAAAATAATTTTCCATCGATCTTTAATTGAGTCGATGCCCCATTTGCTCGCCTCCAATTTAAGTTTTCGCCGCATAATGTCTTCAATACTGTGTGTAGTGTTTTCTATCGACCACTTTTCCGTCTCATTTATTATACTACCTCTTACCTCCCATAACTTAGCCTTCACAATTGATGTAAGTTCTAAGGCTTTGCACACACCTTTGTCCCCCTCTAAACTAAAATCCATGAACAGAACTTTTTCCCAATTCACCTCTTTTAGAAACCCGAATCTTTGGCCCAATTTCCTCCACAATTGTTTTGCAAAAGGACATTCAAATAATGCATGTTCCACGGTTTCTACCCCATTGCATCCACGTCTTGGGCATATCCTATTTAATGTTAAATCATGATTAAATAGAGTATTCCTCACAGGTAATTTCCTATGAAGCACCAACCAATTAAAATCTCTTAATCTGTTTTCTAGACTCTTGCATTGGGTTCTTCTCCACACGTCACTATGAACATGCAAACCATCTTTAGGGTCAAACTTAGCAATCAACGTTTCATACAGCTTTTTGTGATTAACTACTGAATCTCTTTTCCAACACTCCTTGTATTTCTTTGCCCAACTTATCATTTTTTTATAATGATCTGGCATGACCTCTGCTTTCGGAAAACTGTTTTCCCATTTCGCCACAAGAGGTCTCAGATGGATAGAGAGCCAGAATTTAATCAATGGTTGGCATTTGTGTTCAGGTGGGTTTAACATTATTCTACATGTATTTGAAAAAAACAAAACTTTGAACTTCAAACCTAAATTTGGCATGTCCCTACCACCTCTTTCGACCGGCTGATACATTGTAGCTCTTTTAATGTATTCATACCCTCCCCATATGAACTGAAACAGAGATTTTTGAAGTTTTAAACAAACTAAAGCCGGCATGGGGAAAATATAAGCCACATGAAGTAATGTCGGCAATAAATCAGATTTAATAACCAAAATCTTACCACTAATGGACAGCCTTCTTAATTTCCACATATTTAGTTTTTTCAGCACTTTTCCCAATTTTGTCTCCCAATTAGTTTCTCCATCATTGTTATTTCCAAAGGATATTCCCAGTAAAGTCATTGGCCCCGCACACAGAGAGAACCCTAATGGGTTATCAACTCTGTCCTTCCACTTTCCAAAGTATTTGATTTGGGATTTTCCTGTATTGACTCTAGAACCAGAAGCAACTGAGAATGTGTCGATGACCTGCATAGCTTCGCGCAGACAGAAATCATCTTTTAAATACAGTACAGTGTCATCTGCATACTGGGATATGGTCAAGGATTCACCACCAGGCAGCTGTATACCCTTGATGTTAACATTTTTCCTGATTGCACATGCCAGCGTTTCAATGAATAGCACATACAAGGGGGCTGATGCTGGACATCCCTGTCTGACCCCTCTGGTTTGTTTAAAGAATTCACCAAGGTTGCCATTAACATTAACACTGCTTCCGACTTCTGTGTATAAAATCCTCAACCAACTCCTGAATCTAGCACCGAAGCCAAATTTCTTTAGTGTCCTAAACAAAAAATTGTGATCAACTCTGTCAAAGGCTTTTTCCTGGTCAAGACTGAGGACAATTAGTGGTATATTTCTGTCCTGAGAATAAGATAGTATATCTCTATGCATTTGTAAATTCCAGTTTAGTTGCCTGCCAGGTACTGCACATGTCTGATCTGAGCCGATGATTAAGGGTAGAGCTGACACCAAACGGTTTGTCAAAACCTTACTAAAAATCTTATAATCTGTACAAAGCATTGTTAGAGGCCTGTAGTTTGATATTTTGTTGACATCACCTTTTTTAAACAGCAGGGATATCACCCCTTTTCTCATGGATTCCCCCATAATCCCAGATGTACATATATAAGTGAACAACTCTAACAGCCATGACCCAATGTCTTCCCAAAATATTATATAAAATTCTTTTGTGATCCCATCTATTCCTGGCACCTTGCCCTTTTTCAAAGACATGGTTGCCCTCAGGATTTCTTCTAAAGTAAAATCTTTATCTAGCTCTGTTCTCAGATCTTCAGGTATGAATCTGTCTATATTGTCTAACAATGTTGCACCTTTCATGTAGTCAACCTTTTCTGCTTTAAAAAACGTAGAAAAATGATTAGAGATAACTTGAGCAATCCCATCAGGATCGTTAATCTCCTCACCTGTTTCATTTAAAACGGAAACTATGCTCCTCCTCTTTGCCTGTGCTTTGGACTGTCTAAAGAAGTAGGGAGAACACTTTTCGTCACTCTCCCACTTCTCTCTAAGACACCGGAATTTATAGGCCTCTGCTCTGTTGTGAAAAAATAACCTCTGTTTATCTTGCAAATGTTTCAGCAAGTCCTTATCAATTTGTCCACCTGCATTTCTCTGTTCCATTAATTTATTTATGGCTTTTTGCAGTCGGTAGTATAATTTAAATTCCTCTTTCCTTGATTCTTTTGAGTAATTCTGTGTGTAGTATCTAATACGCAGCTTTGTGCTTTCCCACCATTCACAGACATTTTCATAAAATACTCTCATATGAAAGCAATCTTTTAGAAAACACTTTAATGCTACCCTAAACTGCTGGAGCTCTAGAATATTGTTGTTTAATTTCCAATACCCTTTACCATTTTTGATCATCATTGAGGTTAGTTTTACTGAGAGCATGTTGTGATCTGTGTAAAAAACTGGTGATACTTTCGCCCCTGTCACCTGAAATTCTACCGGACAAAATATATAGTCTATCCTACTCTTCGCCCCTCTACTATTTGACCATGTGAAGCCAAGATCGTCTGGGTTAGCTTTTTTATATGAATCCACCAAATTATACTTTGTAACAATATTTATTAAACTGGCCTCGGCCTTGCTGCCCTCACTTTGGGAATTGAAGTCTCCTCCAATTACCACATGGCGGTTGGTCATGAAAGCAGTGTCAAGACTAAGAAAAAGCTCCCTTCTCTCCTTTGGAGAAGAGTGGGCATATATGTTAATAACTCTTAACCCCTTTCCCTTCCAGTCAATATCTGTTACCAAAACCCTCCCCTGTACCACTGAAAAACTGCCAACCACTTGGACTTCATTATTCCCACATAGTGTTCCCACCCCAGATGAATGGACCCCCCCAATGCTCCACCTAGATTCACCTTTGGTCCACTCTTTTGAGAATAGGTTCATGTCGTCTTCATTTTTCAAGTGGACCTCTTGCAAAAGGCATAAAGAAAAGTTGATTGAACATAAATGAGAAAAGACCACTTCCCTTTTGGCCTTGTTCCTCAAACCTCTAACATTTATGGAAACTATATGTAATGAGGACATTCTGGTAAATGAGGAATGAGACAAAAAACAAAACAAACAAACAAACCATCAAAGACGAGACACTGTGTTTTCTCTAATTTTCAACTTCACAGTCAAATTCAATGCCTTCCCTATGTGTCTTTTCCTCGGGCACCGCGTGCCCTGAGTTGGGGGTATTACCCTCTGGAAGCAATGAGCATTGCTCTGAAACCAAATCCCTGTCAGAGTTGTTCGGAGCCAGGGACTCCACCAGGACACACCCGGACGGGGGCATGCTGCCGTCAGAGTCTGTCACCTCAGTCTGCACTGGAATTTGTCCATGTTCTCCACCCTCCAGCCCATCCACCCTGGCAGCAGCCTTCACATCCTGATCGCTGTTCACCTGCAGCCCCTCCATCTCCCCTTCCTCCTGCGACTCCTCCACAACCTCAGAAAGAACACTGAACACGCTATCCACTCCCAGGGGCACAGCGCTTGTCTCGATCCTCCTTTTTTTCCCCTTGCCTCCCCTGCTTTCCACTGTGGTCCACTCAGGAACAGGTTGGCTCTCCTCTGAGGTTGTAGTCTCCTCCCCCTTCTTCTTCTCTGGGGGAGGTGCTCGTTCAGGTGGATCAACCACATTTGCCTCAATCTCATTGTCCACAAACATTTGATCAATTACCTCGTTAATTGCTCTCAGGGAGGAGGCATCAGGATCTTCGCACATTGGTCGCCTTACAATGCTTGCATAGGAGGAGCGGACCTCAGGGCAGTGCTTAAATAAATGTCCTTCAGACCCACAAAGATTGCATTTTCTGGAACGGTCACAAGTCCCCATTTTGTGTCCTAGACCCTTGCAATTTCTGCACCTCACCTGCGTGCAGGATTCTGCCGTGTGACCAAAGTCTGTGCATTTTCTGCAGTAAATAGGCTGGCCCGAGTAGTACAGATATCCTCTATTTGTGCCTATGGTGAAGGAGGCAGGGGGGTGGTGGTAGCCATCGTGACCATCTGGGTCATCCTTCAGCCGCACACGACATTGTCTTTTTCCAGTCCAAACGTCAAGAGAGTCCCTGATTTCCCTCATGCTCGAAATCACTGTCACATGCTTAGAAAGGAAGTATCTGGTTGCTTCTTCAGTTACCCAGGGATTATAGTTATGAATTGTGATAACACGCTCACCAGTTCGGCAAAGGCTTTGAATCTGGTACTCCCTCAGTGGTCCATCAGCCAAACGATCAGCCAACCTTTTCGTTTCCTCCATCTTGGTGAGATTATAGAACGTAACATCAAAAAAACGGTCGGTGGCATTTCTCTGCAAGCAGAGGAGGTCATCTATCTTGAGGGACAAGGCTCCAAAAAGAATATTAACTCCAAATTCTCTCCTATCCAAAAAAACTTCAGTACTCTTCCAAATGAATCTCAAAGTATTTTTCAGCACGGGAAGTCCCTGCTGTGAAACTGTTGCTGACGTCATTATGACAATCCACGTCCGCAAACCCTTCTCACCTGGCTAGATCTTAGCCAAAAGGCCGAGAAGCGATAATCCACAAGTGTTGGATGTCCAAGCTAACCTCTTGGCACAAATCTCCCTTGCTGTGGTACCCCGTTTGTAGGTGTGCATAACAATGGCTGCTCATCACCTCCGCCCAAGCTCTCCTTTGTGGACACCTGATTGCTGACCTAGACAGCTCTTTGACTTTTCACAATTTCATAAGGCTCAGCAAAACAGCAAAGCCTGCCAAAAATAGATTCAACTCATGTTTGTTCCTCTCCACGGGAGTCTTTAGTAAAAGGCGAAAGACTTGTGCGTTATGAAGAGAAACCAGAGTCAGCATGGCCCTCTGCTCGAGAGCAGCGGTGGAGCCTCTCGGTCACAGTCACCACCTTCGCGGTGGGCCTCTCTTTGCTTTCCGCATGTCAGATTCTAGTATACAACATTCCCACCACGCCCCCATCTGCCAACACAAATTATACAAGGCTTTATTTGCTCCTGCCCTGACTAGTGATTGGCTTTTAAGCCTTTTTAAGCAATACATCCCTGAACCACTTACATTGGGTCCAAAAGCGGACTCTGCTTTCTCACCAGGTCTCCCAGGAGATGTTGAGTGAAAACACGTTTCAGTTTTTGACAAATGCTTCTGATTCTATTTGGAATCCAGTTGATGCTCATTGTGACCCCGTGCAGATTCATGCATAATCGCTTCACAAGGCAGTGAGTCATCAGAGCAGTTTTGCACACTTGTCAAACTCTGCCAGGCCATTCCCTCAGTTTCATTGACCCAGTGTAGAATTCACCTTGAAACCTCCACAATTGTTTGAGTGTTTGCTTTTCTACAAGGTAAGAACAGAGTGCACCATTCCCAGCGGCACTGCAATGCTAGGTCGATGCGTGGAGAGAAGGGAGCAAGCTCCAAATTTCTGCTCCTCTTGCCAAAAATCTGCTTAATATGTAGTCCTCATATAGAGGACATATCAGATATTAAACTGATAAGAACAGATACTACACTTGATCTTAGCCAAAAGGCCGAGAAGCGATAATCCACAAGTGTTGGATGTCCAAGCCAACCTCTTGGCACAAATCTCCCTTGCTGTGGTACCCCGTTTGTAGGTGTGCATAACAATGGCTGCTCATCACCTCCGCCCAAGCTCTCCTTTGTGGACACCTGATTGCTGACCTAGACAGCTCTTTGACTTTTCACAATTTCATAAGGCTCAGCCATACAGCAAAGCCTGCCAAAAATAGATTCAACTCACGTTTGTTCCTCTCCACGGAAGTCTTTAGTAAAAGGCGAAAGACTTGTGCGTTATGAAGAGAAACCAGAGTCAGCATGGCCCTCTGCTCGAGAGCAGCGGTGGAGCCTCTCGGTCACAGTCACCACCTTCGCGGTGGGCCTCTCTTTGCTTTCCGCATGTCAGATTCTAGTATACAACATTCCCACCACGTCCCCATCTGCCAACACAAATTATACAAGGCTTTATTTGCTCCTGCCCTGACTAGTGATTGGCTTTTAAGCCTTTTTAAGCAATACATCCCTGAACCACTTACATTGGGTCCAAAAGCGGACTCTGCTTTCTCACCAAGTCTCCCAGGAGATGTTGAGTGAAAACACGTTTCAGTTTTTGACAAATGCTTCTGATTCTATTTGGAATCCAGTTGATGCTCATTGTGACCCCGTGCAGATTCATGCATAATCGCTTCACAAGGCAGTGAGTCATCAGAGCAGTTTTGCACACTTGTCAAACTCTGCCAGGCCATTCCCTCAGTTTCATTGACCCAGTGTAGAATTCACCTTGAAACCTCCACAATTGTTTGAGTGTTTGCTTTTCTACAAGGTAAGAACAGAGTGCACCGTTCCCAGCGGCACTGCAATGCTAGGTCGATGCGTGGAGAGAAGGGAGCAAGCTCCAAATTTCTGCTCCTCTTGCCAAAAATCTGCTTAATATGTAGTCCTCATATAGAGGACATATCAGATATTAAACTGATAAGAACAGATACTACACTTGATCTTAGCCAAAAGGCAGAGAAGCGATAATCCACAAGTGTTGGATGTCCACGCCAACCTCTTGGCACAAATCTCCCTTGCTGTGGTACCCCGTTTGTAGGTGTGCGTAACAATGGCTCATGACCTCCGCCCAAGCTCTCCTTTGTGGACACCTGATTGCTGACCTAGACAGCTCTTTGACTTTTCACAATTTCATAAGGCTCAGCCATACAGCAAAGCCTGCCAAAAATAGATTCAACTCATGTTTGTTCCTCTCCACGGAAGTCTTTAGTAAAAGGCGAAAGACTTGTGCGTTATGAAGAGAAACCAGAGTCAGCATGGCCCTCTGCTTGAGAGCAGCGTTGGAGCCTCTCGGTCACAGTCACCACCTTCGCGGTGGGGTTTCTCTTTGCTTTCCGCATGTCAGATTCTAGTATACAACAGTCCACCACGCCCCCATCTGCCAACACAAATTATACAAGGCTTTATTTGCTCCTGCCCTGACTAGTGATTGGCTTTTAAGCCTTTTTAAGCGATACATCCCTGAACCACTTACATTGGGTCCAAAAGCGGACTCTGCTTTCTCACCAAGTCTCCCAGGAGATGTTGAGTGAAAACACGTTTCAGTTTTTGACAAATGCTTCTGATTCTATTTGGAATCCAGTTGATGCTCATTGTGACCCCGTGCAGAGTCATGCATAATCACTTCACAAGGCAGTGAGTCATAAGAGCAGTTTTGCACACTTGTCAAACTCTGCCAGGCCATTCCCTCAGTTTCATTGACCCAGTGTAGAATTCACCTTGAAACCTCCACAATTGTTTGAGTGTTTGCTTTTCTACAAGGTAAGAACAGAGTGCACCGTTCCCAGCGGCACTGCAATGCTAGGTCGATGCGTGGAGAGAAGGGAGCAAGCTCCAAATTTCTGCTCCTCTTGCCAAAAATCTGCTTAATATGTAGTCCTCATATAGAGGACATATCAGATATTAAACTGATAAGAACAGATACTACACTTGATCTTAGCCAGAAGGCCGAGAAGCGATAATCCACAAGTGTTGGATGTCCAAGCTAACCTCTTGGCACAAATCTCCCTTGCTGTGGTACCCCGTTTGTAGGTGTGCATAACAATGGCTGCTCATCACCTCCGCCCAAGCTCTCCTTTGTGGACACCTGATTGCTGACCTAGACAGCTCTTTGACTTTTCACAATTTCATAAGGCTCAGCAAAACAGCAAAGCCTGCCAAAAATAGATTCAACTCATGTTTGTTCCTCTCCACGGAAGTCTTTAGTAAAAGGCGAAAGACTTGTGCGTTATGAAGAGAAACCAGAGTCAGCATGGCCCTCTGCTCGAGAGCAGCGGTGGAGCCTCTCGGTCACAGTCACCACCTTCGCGGTGGGCCTCTCTTTGCTTTCCGCATGTAAGATTCTAGTATACAACATTCCCACCACGCCCCCATCTGCCAACACAAATTATACAAGGCTTTATTTGCTCCTGCCCTGACTAGTGATTGGCTTTTAAGCCTTTTTAAGCAATACATCCCTGAACCACTTACATTGGGTCCAAAAGCGGACTCTGCTTTCTCACCAGGTCTCCCAGGAGATGTTGAGTGAAAACACGTTTCAGTTTTTGACAAATGCTTCTGATTCTATTTGGAATCCAGTTGATGCTCATTGTGACCCCGTGCAGATTCATGCATAATCGCTTCACAAGGCAGTGAGTCATCAGAGCAGTTTTGCACACTTGTCAAACTCTGCCAGGCCATTCCCTCAGTTTCATTGACCCAGTGTAGAATTCACCTTGAAACCTCCACAATTGTTTGAGTGTTTGCTTTTCTACAAGGTAAGAACAGAGTGCACCATTCCCAGCGGCACTGCAATGCTAGGTCGATGCGTGGAGAGAAGGGAGCAAGCTCCAAATTTCTGCTCCTCTTGCCAAAAATCTGCTTAATATGTAGTCCTCATATAGAGGACATATCAGATATTAAACTGATAAGAACAGATACTACACTTGATCTTAGCCAAAAGGCCGAGAAGCGATAATCCACAAGTGTTGGATGTCCAAGCCAACCTCTTGGCACAAATCTCCCTTGCTGTGGTACCCCGTTTGTAGGTGTGCATAACAATGGCTGCTCATCACCTCCGCCCAAGCTCTCCTTTGTGGACACCTGATTGCTGACCTAGACAGCTCTTTGACTTTTCACAATTTCATAAGGCTCAGCCATACAGCAAAGCCTGCCAAAAATAGATTCAACTCACGTTTGTTCCTCTCCACGGAAGTCTTTAGTAAAAGGCGAAAGACTTGTGCGTTATGAAGAGAAACCAGAGTCAGCATGGCCCTCTGCTCGAGAGCAGCGGTGGAGCCTCTCGGTCACAGTCACCACCTTCGCGGTGGGCCTCTCTTTGCTTTCCGCATGTCAGATTCTAGTATACAACATTCCCACCACGCCCCCATCTGCCAACACAAATTATACAAGGCTTTATTTGCTCCTGCCCTGACTAGTGATTGGCTTTTAAGCCTTTTTAAGCAATACATCCCTGAACCACTTACATTGGGTCCAAAAGCGGACTCTGCTTTCTCACCAAGTCTCCCAGGAGATGTTGAGTGAAAACACGTTTCAGTTTTTGACAAATGCTTCTGATTCTATTTGGAATCCAGTTGATGCTCATTGTGACCCCGTGCAGATTCATGCATAATCGCTTCACAAGGCAGTGAGTCATCAGAGCAGTTTTGCACACTTGTCAAACTCTGCCAGGCCATTCCCTCAGTTTCATTGACCCAGTGTAGAATTCACCTTGAAACCTCCACAATTGTTTGAGTGTTTGCTTTTCTACAAGGTAAGAACAGAGTGCACCGTTCCCAGCGGCACTGCAATGCTAGGTCGATGCGTGGAGAGAAGGGAGCAAGCTCCAAATTTCTGCTCCTCTTGCCAAAAATCTGCTTAATATGTAGTCCTCATATAGAGGACATATCAGATATTAAACTGATAAGAACAGATACTACACTTGATCTTAGCCAAAAGGCCGAGAAGCGATAATCCACAAGTGTTGGATGTCCACGCCAACCTCTTGGCACAAATCTCCCTTGCTGTGGTACCCCGTTTGTAGGTGTGCGTAACAATGGCTCATGACCTCCGCCCAAGCTCTCCTTTGTGGACACCTGATTGCTGACCTAGACAGCTCTTTGACTTTTCACAATTTCATAAGGCTCAGCCATACAGCAAAGCCTGCCAAAAATAGATTCAACTCATGTTTGTTCCTCTCCACGGAAGTCTTTAGTAAAAGGCGAAAGACTTGTGCGTTATGAAGAGAAACCAGAGTCAGCATGGCCCTCTGCTTGAGAGCAGCGTTGGAGCCTCTCGGTCACAGTCACCACCTTCGCGGTGGGGTTTCTCTTTGCTTTCCGCATGTCAGATTCTAGTATACAACAGTCCACCACGCCCCCATCTGCCAACACAAATTATACAAGGCTTTATTTGCTCCTGCCCTGACTAGTGATTGGCTTTTAAGCCTTTTTAAGCGATACATCCCTGAACCACTTACATTGGGTCCAAAAGCGGACTCTGCTTTCTCACCAAGTCTCCCAGGAGATGTTGAGTGAAAACACGTTTCAGTTTTTGACAAATGCTTCTGATTCTATTTGGAATCCAGTTGATGCTCATTGTGACCCTGTGCAGAGTCATGCATAATCACTTCACAAGGCAGTGAGTCATAAGAGCAGTTTTGCACACTTGTCAAACTCTGCCAGGCCATTCCCTCAGTTTCATTGACCCAGTGTAGAATTCACCTTGAAACCTCCACAATTGTTTGAGTGTTTGCTTTTCTACAAGGTAAGAACAGAGTGCACCGTTCCCAGCGGCACTGCAATGCTAGGTCGATGCGTGGAGAGAAGGGAGCAAGCTCCAAATATCTGCTCCTCTTGCCAAAAATCTGCTTAATATGTAGTCCTCATATAGAGGACATATCAGATATTAAGCTGATAAGAACAGTTACTACACTTGATCTTAGCCAAAAGGCCGAGAAGCGATAATCCACAAGTGTTGGATGTCCAAGCTAACCTCTTGGCACAAATCTCCCTTGCTGTGGTACCCCGTTTGTAGGTGTGCATAACAATGGCTGCTCATCACCTCCGCCCAAGCTCTCCTTTGTGGACACCTGATTGCTGACCTAGACAGCTCTCTGACTTTTCACAATTTCATAAGGCTCAGCAAAACAGCAAAGCCTGCCAAAAATAGATTCAACTCATGTTTGTTCCTCTCCACGGAAGTCTTTAGTAAAAGGCGAAAGACTTGTGCGTTATGAAGAGAAACCAGAGTCAGCACGGCCCTCTGCTCGAGAGCAGCGGCGGAGCCTCTCGGTCACAGTCACCACCTTCGCGGTGGGCCTCTCTTTGCTTTCCGCATGTAAGATTCTAGTATACAACATTCCCACCACGCCCCCATCTGCCAACACAAATTATACAAGGCTTTATTTGCTCCTGCCCTGACTAGTGATTGGCTTTTAAGCCTTTTTAAGCAATACATCCCTGAACCACTTACATTGGGTCCAAAAGCGGACTCTGCTTTCTCACCAGGTCTCCCAGGAGATGTTGAGTGAAAACACGTTTCAGTTTTTGACAAATGCTTCTGATTCTATTTGGAATCCAGTTGATGCTCATTGTGACCCCGTGCAGATTCATGCATAATCGCTTCACAAGGCAGTGAGTCATCAGAGCAGTTTTGCACACTTGTCAAACTCTGCCAGGCCATTCCCTCAGTTTCATTGACCCAGTGTAGAATTCACCTTGAAACCTCCACAATTGTTTGAGTGTTTGCTTTTCTACAAGGTAAGAACAGAGTGCACCATTCCCAGCGGCACTGCAATGCTAGGTCGATGCGTGGAGAGAAGGGAGCAAGCTCCAAATTTCTGCTCCTCTTGCCAAAAATCTGCTTAATATGTAGTCCTCATATAGAGGACATATCAGATATTAAACTGATAAGAACAGATACTACACTTGATCTTAGCCAAAAGGCCGAGAAGCGATAATCCACAAGTGTTGGATGTCCAAGCCAACCTCTTGGCACAAATCTCCCTTGCTGTGGTACCCCGTTTGTAGGTGTGCATAACAATGGCTGCTCATCACCTCCGCCCAAGCTCTCCTTTGTGGACACCTGATTGCTGACCTAGACAGCTCTTTGACTTTTCACAATTTCATAAGGCTCAGCCATACAGCAAAGCCTGCCAAAAATAGATTCAACTCACGTTTGTTCCTCTCCACGGAAGTCTTTAGTAAAAGGCGAAAGACTTGTGCGTTATGAAGAGAAACCAGAGTCAGCATGGCCCTCTGCTTGAGAGCAGCGTTGGAGCCTCTCGGTCACAGTCACCACCTTCGCGGTGGGGTTTCTCTTTGCTTTCCGCATGTCAGATTCTAGTATACAACAGTCCACCACGCCCCCATCTGCCAACACAAATTATACAAGGCTTTATTTGCTCCTGCCCTGACTAGTGATTGGCTTTTAAGCCTTTTTAAGCGATACATCCCTGAACCACTTACATTGGGTCCAAAAGCGGACTCTGCTTTCTCACCAAGTCTCCCAGGAGATGTTGAGTGAAAACACGTTTCAGTTTTTGACAAATGCTTCTGATTCTATTTGGAATCCAGTTGATGCTCATTGTGACCCCGTGCAGAGTCATGCATAATCACTTCACAAGGCAGTGAGTCATAAGAGCAGTTTTGCACACTTGTCAAACTCTGCCAGGCCATTCCCTCAGTTTCATTGACCCAGTGTAGAATTCACCTTGAAACCTCCACAATTGTTTGAGTGTTTGCTTTTCTACAAGGTAAGAACAGAGTGCACCGTTCCCAGCGGCACTGCAATGCTAGGTCGATGCGTGGAGAGAAGGGAGCAAGCTCCAAATTTCTGCTCCTCTTGCCAAAAATCTGCTTAATATGTAGTCCTCATATAGAGGACATATCAGATATTAAACTGATAAGAACAGATTTTTTTTTTTTTTTTTTTTTATTACAAAAAACTTTCATCAGTTCAGTACAAATCAAGTCAAATCAATACAAATCAATTATCATGTATGACCATCCCTAATACAATTTTGGGCCACGACTGTGAGCCTTTACAGTCATAAATATTCGTTTTTCACATCCTACCCGGTCCATATTGCAGTAACAAAGGTGAAAACAATAAAAGAAAACAAAAAACAGCCCAAAGAACTCCATTTGACCTCACACTCAGTTCACCATATCCACCCAAACCCTCCCTTCCACCTTTCTAGGGCTGCATGCTTCCCCCACTTCTCTATATCCCTTTTGATTTTCCCTTTTACATCAGCTTCCACCCTCCTCATGATCCCTTCCACACTGCTGTCTTTATTTCTCTTTACCAGATCTTGCCTGGCCGACCACATTATCCTCTTTGTAGTGCTTATGATATACCACATTGGGAAATTTCCTGAGCCTAAACCTCTTTCAACCTTATCCCAGGTCAAATTAAATCCTCGGACCACCTGCCCTAGCCGTTCCCCCACTTTACCCCATACTATCTTTGCAATTGGACAGTCCCACATGACATGCCTGACCGTTTCCTCCCCCGGACAGGTTGGCCGAGGGCACACAGGGGATCTTGCCAACCCATGCCGGTACATGGTTTCCCGCACTGGCAGGCATTTGTGCAGGCATAACCAATTGATGTCTTTTAGCTCATTGTCAAGCCCCCCTGGCTGAATCCCCCTCCAAATCTCTTTCGGGGTCCCCACCACCAAAGGTGCGACCACTCCCTTGCTGACCTCTCTGTAGAGGGCTCTGTGATCTATTTTTATTTCTCTGTTTGAGGCTTCAGGATGAGCCTGCAACCACCTGGCTGCATGGTTGTAATGCCATGGCTGCTGCTCCACCCTGGGTGCCAAATTGTTCCAGACAATCAACCCCCTAGCTTGGTACGCGAAATAGAGTCGTAAGAAGTAGCCTGAGGGGTGCTCTATCGGAAATGATAGTTCCCTACACAAGGAAGAAACAAAAATGCAGTCCAGCTTCAGCGGGAGGTGTGGCACATCCCTCCCTCCTGCTTCGATACCAGCCAGCATGCGAGTCCTAGCCACATATTCGTACCTCCCCCCCCATATGAAATGGAACACGAGGCGCATGAGAGGTCTCCTCATGCTGACTGGCAGTGGATATATGTATGCCAAATATAGGAGGGATGGCAGAATGTCTACCTTCAGTACAAGTACCTTCCCTATAAAGGTCAGGCACCTGCTCTTCCAGAGTGCAAGCCTCTTCTGGACTGCTGTAATTCGCCTGGTCCAGTTGATCGAGGCACTGTTGGCTGCCTCAAAGCTGACCCCTAGTATCTTCAGGTGACCTGTGCATAGCGACAGCCCTCCCGGTACATCTGTCCTTTCTTTCCACCTCCCAAAGAACTTGACAGAGGACTTGGCGTGATTCAGTCTTGCTCCAGACACCCGACCAAAGTCCTGAAAAATCTCTAAGGATCGGATCAGGCTCTCATCACTGTCCAGCAGCAGTGTGGTGTCGTCTGCATACTGTGACAGCTTGACCCGCAGGCCTCTGCTGCCGGGAACCAGGAAACCTTTCACCCCTGGGTCAGCCCTAATAGCTGCCGCCAGTGGCTCTATGTAAAGGATGTAGAGCAGCGGTGAGAGTGGGCAGCCCTGTCTTACCCCTGAGTGCAACCTGAAAACTTCCCCTAAGTGACCGTTGACTGCCACGGTGCTCCCCACACCTGTGTATAATGTGCGCAACCATCCGACAAAACCCTTGTTAAAGCCTAACCTTTCCAATACCCTAAACATAAAGCCCCAGTGAACCCTGTCAAAGGCCTTTGCCTGGTCGAGGCCCACCACCATAAATGGCAGGTGTCTGTCTTCTGCCCAAGCGACAGCGTCTCGTATGAGCTGGAGATTCCATCTAACAGAGCGCCCCGCCACCCCACACGTTTGGTCCACATGGACCACGTGTGGAAGCGCTGTGCCCAGACGATCCGCTAGGACCTTTGCCAGGAGTTTATAGTCAACACACAACATTGTCAGTGGCCGCCAGTTTCCGAGGTCGGTGCCATCCCCCTTTTTAAACAGAAGGGAGATCACCCCTGTAGCCATAGTCCCTCCCATTGCACCTGTGAGAAGCACTGTGGACAACACCTCCAACACTACCGGTCCAAGAATCTCCCAGAACTTGAGATAAAACTCCACCGGCAGTCCGTCGATGCCAGGCACCTTCCGCTTGTTCATTTTACCAAGGGCTCCCTCGAGCTCTTTGAGTGTGAGCGGGGCCTCCAAAGCCTGCGCTATGTCCGACGGCACCTGCTTGGTCAGTAAGTTCAGGAAGTATTCCCCTCCCCCTACATCTACCTCTTTCTCCTGGAAACTTGTGCGGTAGTGGTCAGTAGCAGCCCCCACCATCTCAGCTGCCTCCGACACTACCACACCCTGCTTGTCCCTGATCCCGGTCTGTACCTGTCTTTTCCTGTCTGCCCGTATTGAGCTGAAGAAAGCAGCAGAACATGTCTCATGCTTCTCCAAGTAATTTCGTTGCACCAGGAACAGGTAAGCCCGGGCCCTACCCTCAAAGACCTCCCTGAGCTTTGCTTTTAGGGAGTCACAAGCCCACTGATTTACTGTGCCAGTGCTGTTTCCTTTGCTGTATTCAAGCTCGAGGAGGTGCTGTAAGCGAAACACCTCTCTCTTTGCCAACCTCACCTTCTTTTTAGAAAAACTGTCGCAAAACATCTTCATGCGTTTCTTGGCTACTTCCCACCACTCCATCACTCCAGTACACAATGGTCTTAGTCCTAAAAGTTTTTTGAAAAACAGTTTAAAACTTTGTTTGAACATGTCCTCCTCTAGTATGCTTATATTTAAGCGCCAGTACCCACGCCCAAAAACAGGCAGGCACAGGCGCACCTCAAACAGCAGCCCATCATGGTCAGAGAAAAACACAGGGAGCAGTCGACCTGACACCAATATCATAGACTTTGAGGCAAACACGTAGTCAAGACGTCTATACGTTCCGCGTGAATTACGCCATGTGGGACCGTCTGCCAGTGGCCTAACCATCCTCCCCCCATCTACTAACCCGTGTCTAGCCATGAGGTGGGAGATATAAATATCGCTGGTGTCCCCCCCCTTGCCTAACTGCACATTGAAATCCCCACCTACAATTACCTGCCTATTGGTGGTCAGGTGTGTCTCTACTAAACCAAACATTTCTTGTCTTTCCCTCTGAGTTTGTGGTCCATACACCACAACAACCCTCAGCTTGTTGGTCCCCCATGTGATGTCAGCACCCAGTATCCTCCCTTGGACAATTGTGAACACATCCTCCACCCTTATCTCTTTAACCCCAAACAATATCCCTACACCTGTAGAGTGGACCCCTCCCACACTCCAGATTGAATCCCCTTTCGTCCACTCCCTTGAGAATTTCGCTACATCCCCTATGTCCCTTAGATGAACCTCCTGCAATAAACAAATATCAACATGCAGATGGTCCACAAAATCATAAACAACCCTTCTTTTAAACGTGTCCCTCATTCCTCTTACATTTAATGAAAGCATCTTTACTACAGCCATTATAATTTGTATTTTTAAAGTGTTTACAGCCACACAAAACCCCCCCCCCCCCAAATACAACCTCCCTACTGCGAGAAGAAGTCCTCCCTCTCCATCTCGTCCGCCCAGGAAAAGGGCACTGGATTTGGCGATGTTGATGGCCTGTTGGGTCCCTCATATGCATCTTCTCCCATAGGGGATAGTATATTGAGCAGGTCTGGAGGTAAATCCAGCTCCAGCCCACAACCTACATTTGGCAGCTCACATGGATCTCCTCCGATATGCTCAATAGCTTCCCCACCCTTACCTAGCCCTATGTTACCCCCATCCTGCTCCTGATGTCCTCCCTCCTCTGCAGCCCTTCTTTGCTGCTCTACCCCACTAACCATCCCACCATCAACTCCCTTCTCTTGGTCCTGTCCCTCGGCCCTGTTGCCTTCCCCCTTTGACTTTTTACTATGGCCCTCCTCCTTACTCTCTCCGCTTCTAATTGCTTTCCCCCCTCCGAAAACCTGTGATCCTTTCCGTGCCCCCTTCTTGATCTTGGAGGTGGCTGGATCTGGGCTGATGGCAGGAAATTCTCCCCCTGCGTGGTCACAGGTCACCTGGGCTTCGGTATCCCGGGTGGCACTGCCTTTTGTTCCTTTCTCCAGGGGGACTTCCTCTGTTCCAATCTCAGAAAGATCCGTAGCTGGCGCCGCCAGTACCGGTGTGCATGAGCCATTCTCTGCAGGCAAGGGTCCCTTTCCTGGATGCTTTGCTTTTTCTGGTTCTCCATTGGACTTGGCCACTTCCGCAAAGGTCCTCCTTCTGCTTGGACAGTTGCGGTAAAGGTGGCCCATTTCACCACATCCATGACAGGCCTTGGGCCCTGTGCACTCTTTAGCCTCATGGCCCCCTTGGCCACAGGTACGGCAGCCGGCTCTGGAACAGCCTGCCTCTGTATGGCCTGACTGCCTGCAACGCCTACAGAAAGCTGGTTGCCGGGCGTAAAACAGGTAACCGCGGTCCCCACCAAGGCTGAAAAGAGCAGGTGGATGCTTCAGTCCTCCATGTCCTTCTGCGTCAGGGTTCAGCAGCACTTGGAACTGCCTTCTTCCTGTCCAGAATCCCCTCATGTCTTTTACGTACCTAGCACTAGTCACAACCTCTCCGTGCTGTCCCAAAAAAGCCACTAGTGCTAGGTCGGTGACGAAGGGGTTGTAGGTATGCACCGTGATAGTTCTGAAATTTGGTCTGTCCAGGTTCAAAATCTTGTAACCGGCTATGAATCTTGTCCCAGCCTCCTTTCTACAGGCTTCAGCCACTCTTGAATACATATCTTCACTGACCAGGGTAACGTCAAAGGCTTTTTCTGGCTGGTTCCACTGGATGCAGTATACATCTTCTACCTTCAGCCTCAGTTGTTCCAAGATGACATTTTTGCAGAACCAGTCTCTCGAAATCAGATGTTCCTCCACCGGCTCAGCCTGAAAGCGTATCGTGAACCTCACGCCGACCTTTGGGCTTGTCTGTTCCTTGGAGGCCGTTGGGGCCATCTTTTTGTCAGCTGTGTTCCTTCTTCGTCCAACTCTGTCGCCGTTTCTCCACTTGATCTTAGCCAAAAGGCCGAGAAGCGATAATCCACAAGTGTTGGATGTCCAAGTCAACCTCTTGGCACAAATCTCCCTTGCTGTGGTACCCCGTTTGTAGGTGTGCATAACAATGGCTGCTCATCACCTCCGCCCAAGCTCTCCTTTGTGGACACCTGATTGCTGACCTAGACAGCTCTTTGACTTTTCACAATTTCATAAGGCTCAGCCATACAGCAAAGCCTGCCAAAAATAGATTCAACTCACGTTTGTTCCTCTCCACGGAAGTCTTTAGTAAAAGGCGAAAGACTTGTGCGTTATGAAGAGAAACCAGAGTCAGCATGGCCCTCTGCTCGAGAGCAGCGGTGGAGCCTCTCGGTCACAGTCACCACCTTCGCGGTGGGCCTCTCTTTGCTTTCCGCATGTCTGATTCTAGTATACAATATTCCCACCACGCCCCCATCTGCCAACACAAATTATACAAGGCTTTATTTGCTCCTGCCCTGACTAGTGATTGGCTTTTAAGCCTTTTTAAGCAATACATCCCTGAACCACTTACATTGGGTCCAAAAGCGGACTCTGCTTTCTCACCAAGTCTCCCAGGAGATGTTGAGTGAAAACACGTTTCAGTTTTTGACAAATGCTTCTGATTCTATTTGGAATCCAGTTGATGCTCATTGTGACCCCGTGCAGATTCATGCATAATCGCTTCACAAGGCAGTGAGTCATCAGAGCAGTTTTGCACACTTGTCAAACTCTGCCAGGCCATTCCCTCAGTTTCTTGACCCAGTGTAGAATTCACCTTGAAACCTCCACAATTGTTTGAGTGTTTGCTTTTCTACAAGGTAAGAACAGAGTGCACCGTTCCCAGCGGCACTGCAATGCTAGGTCGATGCGTGGAGAGAAGGGAGCAAGCTCCAAATTTCTGCTCCTCTTGCCAAAAATCTGCTTAATATGCAGTCCTCATATAGAGGACATATCAGATATTAAACTGATAAGAACAGATACTACACTTGATCTTAGCCAAAAGGCCGAGAAGCGATAATCCACAAGTGTTGGATGTCCAAGCTAACCTCTTGGCACAAATCTCCCTTGCTGTGGTACCCCGTTTGTAGGTGTGCATAACAATGGCTGCTCATCACCTCCGCCCAAGCTCTCCTTTGTGGACACTTGATTGCTGACCTAGACAGCTCTTTGACTTTTCACAATTTCATAAGGCTCAGCCATACAGCAAAGCCTGCCAAAAATAGATTCAACTCATGTTTGTTCCTCTCCACGGAAGTCTTTAGTAAAAGGCGAAAGACTTGTGCGTTATGAAGAGAAACCAGAGTCAGCATGGCCCTCTGCTCGAGAGCAGCGGTGGAGCCTCTCGGTCACAGTCACCACCTTCGCGGTGGGCCTCTCTTTGCTTTCCGCATGTCAGATTCTAGTATACAACATTCCCACCACGCCCCCATCTGCCAACACAAATTATACAAGGTTTTATTTGCTCCTGCCCTGACTAATGATTGGCTTTTAAGCCTTTTTAAGCAATACATCCCTGAACCACTTACATTGGGTCCAAAAGCGGACTCTGCTTTCTCACCAAGTCTCCCAGGAGATGTTGAGTGAAAACACGTTTCAGTTTTTGACAAATGCTTCTGATTCTATTTGGAATCCAGTTGATGCTCAGTGTGACCCCGTGCAGAGTCATGCATAATCACTTCACAAGGCAGTGAGTCATAAGAGCAGTTTTGCACACTTGTCAAACTCTGCCAGGCCATTCCCTCAGTTTCATTGACCCAGTGTAGAATTCACCTTGAAACCTCCACAATTGTTTGAGTGTTTGCTTTTCTACAAGGTAAGAACAGAGTGCACCGTTCCCAGCGGCACTGCAATGCTAGGTCGATGCGTGGAGAGAAGGGAGCAAGCTCCAAATTTCTGCTCCTCTTGCCAAAAATCTGCTTAATATGTAGTCCTCATATAGAGGACATATCAGATATTAAACTGATAAGAACAGATACTACACTTGATCTTAGCCAAAAGGCCGAGAAGCGATAATCCACAAGTGTTGGATGTCCAAGCCAACCTCTTGGCACAAATCTCCCTTGCTGTGGTACCCCGTTTGTAGGTGTGCATAACAATGGCTGCTCATCACCTCCGCCCAAGCTCTCCTTTGTAGACACCTGATTGCTGACCTAGACAGCTCTTTGACTTTTCACAATTTCATAAGGCTCAGCCATACAGCAAAGCCTGCCAAAAATAGATTCAACTCACGTTTGTTCCTCTCCACGGAAGTCTTTAGTAAAAGGCGAAAGACTTGTGCGTTATGAAGAGAAACCAGAGTCAGCATGGCCCTCTGCTCGAGAGCAGCGGTGGAGCCTCTCGGTCACAGTCACCACCTTCGCGGTGGGCCTCTCTTTGCTTTCCGCATGTCAGATTCTAGTATACAACATTCCCACCACGCCCCCATCTGCCAACACAAATTATACAAGGCTTTATTTGCTCCTGCCCTGACTAGTGATTGGCTTTTAAGCCTTTTTAAGCAATACATCCCTGAACCACTTACATTGGGTCCAAAAGCGGACTCTGCTTTCTCACCAAGTCTCCCAGGAGATGTTGAGTGAAAACACGTTTCAGTTTTTGACAAATGCTTCTGATTCTATTTGGAATCCAGTTGATGCTCATTGTGACCCCGTGCAGATTCATGCATAATCGCTTCACAAGGCAGTGAGTCATCAGAGCAGTTTTGCACACTTGTCAAACTCTGCCAGGCCATTCCCTCAGTTTCATTGACCCAGTGTAGAATTCACCTTGAAACCTCCACAATTGTTTGAGTGTTTGCTTTTCTACAAGGTAAGAACAGAGTGCACCGTTCCCAGCGGCACTGCAATGCTAGGTCGATGCGTGGAGAGAAGGGAGCAAGCTCCAAATTTCTGCTCCTCTTGCCAAAAATCTGCTTAATATGTAGTCCTCATATAGAGGACATATCAGATATTAAACTGATAAGAACAGATTTTTTTTTGGAATTTTTTTTTATTTAATTCACTCATGAGCAGTACAATACTTTACATTACAAAGATCATCATCTCTCCACATCTTAAGACCTCCAGAATTCTATCGGACTAAAAGAAAATAAGAGGAGGTACAATAAAAGACTCTTTCATGAGTTCAGTCTACAGATTGTCAAAAATAATTTTCCATCGATCTTTAATTGAGTCGATGCCCCATTTGCTCGCCTCCAATTTAAGTTTTCGCCGCATAATGTCTTCAATACTGTGTGTAGTGTTTTCTATCGACCACTTTTCCGTCTCATTTATTATACTACCTCTTACCTCCCATAACTTAGCCTTCACAATTGATGTAAGTTCTAAGGCTTTGCACACACCTTTGTCCCCCTCTAAACTAAAATCCATGAACAGAACTTTTTCCCAATTCACCTCTTTTAGAAACCCGAATCTTTGGCCCAATTTCTTCCACAATTGTTTTGCAAAGGGACATTCAAATAATGCATGTTCCACGGTTTCTACCCCATTGCATCCACGTCTTGGGCATATCCTATTTAATGTTAAATCATGATTAAATAGAGTATTCCTCACAGGTAATTTCCTATGAAGCACCAACCAATTAAAATCTCTTAATCTGTTTTCTAGACTCTTGCATTGGGTTCTTCTCCACACGTCACTATGAACATGCAAACCATCTTTAGGGTCAAACTTAGCAATCAACGTTTCATACAGCTTTTTGTGATTAACTACTGAATCTCTTTTCCAACACTCCTTGTATTTCTTTGCCCAACTTATCATTTTTTTATAATGATCTGGCATGACCTCTGCTTTCGGAAAACTGTTTTCCCATTTCGCCACAAGAGGTCTCAGATGGATAGAGAGCCAGAATTTAATCAATGGTTGGCATTTGTGTTCAGGTGGGTTTAACATTATTCTACATGTATTTGAAAAAAACAAAACTTTGAACTTCAAACCTAAATTTGGCATGTCCCTACCACCTCTTTCGACCGGCTGATACATTGTAGCTCTTTTAATGTATTCATACCCTCCCCATATGAACTGAAACAGAGATTTTTGAAGTTTTAAACAAACTAAAGCCGGCATGGGGAAAATATAAGCCACATGAAGTAATGTCGGCAATAAATCAGATTTAATAACCAAAATCTTACCACTAATGGACAGCCTTCTTAATTTCCACATATTTAGTTTTTTCAGCACTTTTCCCAATTTTGTCTCCCAATTAGTTTCTCCATCATTGTTATTTCCAAAGGATATTCCCAGTAAAGTCATTGGCCCCGCACACAGAGAGAACCCTAAAGGGTTATCAACTATGTCCTTCCACTTTCCAAAGTATTTGATTTGGGATTTTCCTGTATTGACTCTAGAACCAGAAGCAACTGAGAATGTGTCGATGACCTGCATAGCTTCGCGCAGACAGAAATCATCTTTTAAATACAGTACAGTGTCATCTGCATACTGGGATATGGTCAAGGATTCACCACCAGGCAGCTGTATACCCTTGATGTTAACATTTTTCCTGATTGCACATGCCAGCGTTTCAATGAATAGCACATACAAGGGGGCTGATGCTGGACATCCCTGTCTGACCCCTCTGGTTTGTTTAAAGAATTCACCAAGGTTGCCATTAACATTAACACTGCTTCCGACTTCTGTGTATAAAATCCTCAACCAACTCCTGAATCTAGCACCGAAGCCAAATTTCTTTAGTGTCCTAAACAAAAAATTGTGATCAACTCTGTCAAAGGCTTTTTCCTGGTCAAGACTGAGGACAATTAGTGGTATATTTCTGTCCTGAGAATAAGATAGTATATCTCTATGCATTTGTAAATTCCAGTTTAGTTGCCTGCCAGGTACTGCACATGTCTGATCTGAGCCGATGATTAAGGGTAGAGCTGACACCAAACGGTTTGTCAAAACCTTACTAAAAATCTTATAATCTGTACAAAGCATTGTTAGAGGCCTGTAGTTTGATATTTTGTTGACATCACCTTTTTTAAACAGCAGGGATATCACCCCTTTTCTCATGGATTCCCCCATAATCCCAGATGTACATATATAAGTGAACAACTCTAACAGCCATGACCCAATGTCTTCCCAAAATATTATATAAAATTCTTTTGTGATCCCATCTATTCCTGGCACCTTGCCCTTTTTCAAAGACATGGTTGCCCTCAGGATTTCTTCTAAAGTAAAATCTTTATCTAGCTCTGTTCTCAGATCTTCAGGTATGAATCTGTCTATATTGTCTAACAATGTTGCACCTTTCATGTAGTCAACCTTTTCTGCTTTAAAAAACGTAGAAAAATGATTAGAGATAACTTGAGCAATCCCATCAGGATCGTTAATCTCCTCACCTGTTTCATTTAAAACGGAAACTATGCTCCTCCTCTTTGCCTGTGCTTTGGACTGTCTAAAGAAGTAGGGAGAACACTTTTCGTCACTCTCCCACTTCTCTCTAAGACACCGGAATTTATAGGCCTCTGCTCTGTTGTGAAAAAATAACCTCTGTTTATCTTGCAAATGTTTCAGCAAGTCCTTATCAATTTGTCCACCTGCATTTCTCTGTTCCATTAATTTATTTATGGCTTTTTGCAGTCGGTAGTATAATTTAAATTCCTCTTTCCTTGATTCTTTTGAGTAATTCTGTGTGTAGTATCTAATACGCAGCTTTGTGCTTTCCCACCATTCACAGACATTTTTATAAAATACTCTCATATGAAAGCAATCTTTTAGAAAACACTTTAATGCTACCCTAAACTGCTGGAGCTCTAGAATATTGTTGTTTAATTTCCAATACCCTTTACCATTTTTGATCATCATTGAGGTTAGTTTTACTGAGAGCATGTTGTGATCTGTGTAAAAAACTGGTGATACTTTCGCCCCTGTCACCTGAAATTCTACCGGACAAAATATATAGTCTATCCTACTCTTCGCCCCTCTACTATTTGACCATGTGAAGCCAAGATCGTCTGGGTTAGCTTTTTTATATGAATCCACCAAATTATACTTTGTAACAATATTTATTAAACTGGCCTCGGCCTTGCTGCCCTCACTTTGGGAATTGAAGTCTCCTCCAATTACCACATGGCGGTTGGTCATGAAAGCAGTGTCAAGACTAAGAAAAAGCTCCCTTCTCTCCTTTGGAGAAGAGTGGGCATATATGTTAATAACTCTTAACCCCTTTCCCTTCCAGTCAATATCTGTTACCAAAACCCTCCCCTGTACCACTGAAAAACTGCCAACCACTTGGACTTCATTATTCCCACATAGTGTTCCCACCCCAGATGAATGGACCCCCCCAATGCTCCACCTAGATTCACCTTTGGTCCACTCTTTTGAGAATAGGTTCACGTCGTCTTCATTTTTCAAGTGGACCTCTTGCAAAAGGCATAAAGAAAAGTTGATTGAACATAAATGAGAAAAGACCACTTCCCTTTTGGCCTTGTTCCTCAAACCTCTAACATTTATGGAAACTATATGTAATGAGGACATTCTGGTAAATGAGGAATGAGACAAAAAACAAAACAAACAAACAAACCATCAAAGACGAGACACTGTGTTTTCTCTAATTTTCAACTTCACAGTCAAATTCAATGCCTTCCCTATGTGTCTTTTCCTCGGGCACCGCGTGCCCTGAGTTGGGGGTATTACCCTCTGGAAGCAATGAGCATTGCTCTGAAACCAAATCCCTGTCAGAGTTGTTCGGAGCCAGGGACTCCACCAGGACACACCCGGACGGGGGCATGCTGCCGTCAGAGTCTGTCACCTCAGTCTGCACTGGAATTTGTCCATGTTCTCCACCCTCCAGCCCATCCACCCTGGCAGCAGCCTTCACATCCTGATCGCTGTTCACCTGCAGCCCCTCCATCTCCCCTTCCTCCTGCGACTCCTCCACAACCTCAGAAAGAACACTGAACACGCTATCCACTCCCAGGGGCACAGCGCTTGTCTCGATCCTCCTTTTTTTCCCCTTGCCTCCCCTGCTTTCCACTGTGGTCCACTCAGGAACAGGTTGGCTCTCCTCTGAGGTTGTAGTCTCCTCCCCCTTCTTCTTCTCTGGGGGAGGTGCTCGTTCAGGTGGATCAACCACATTTGCCTCAATCTCATTGTCCACAAACATTTGATCAATTACCTCGTTAATTGCTCTCAGGGAGGAGGCATCAGGATCTTCGCACATTGGTCGCCTTACAATGCTTGCATAGGAGGAGCGGACCTCAGGGCAGTGCTTAAATAAATGTCCTTCAGACCCACAAAGATTGCATTTTCTGGAACGGTCACAAGTCCCCATTTTGTGTCCTAGACCCTTGCAATTTCTGCACCTCACCTGCGTGCAGGATTCTGCCGTGTGACCAAAGTCTGTGCATTTTCTGCAGTAAATAGGCTGGCCCGAGTAGTACAGATATCCTCTATTTGTGCCTATGGTGAAGGAGGCAGGGGGGTGGTGGTAGCCATCGTGACCATCTGGGTCATCCTTCAGCCGCACACGACATTGTCTTTTTCCAGTCCAAACGTCAAGAGAGTCCCTGATTTCCCTCATGCTCGAAATCACTGTCACATGCTTAGAAAGGAAGTATCTGGTTGCTTCTTCAGTTACCCAGGGATTATAGTTATGAATTGTGATAACACGCTCACCAGTTCGGCAAAGGCTTTGAATCTGGTACTCCCTCAGTGGTCCATCAGCCAAACGATCAGCCAACCTTTTCGTTTCCTCCATCTTGGTGAGATTATAGAACGTAACATCAAAAAAACGGTCGGTGGCATTTCTCTGCAAGCAGAGGAGGTCATCTATCTTGAGGGACAAGGCTCCAAAAAGAATATTAACTCCAAATTCTCTCCTATCCAAAAAAACTTCAGTACTCTTCCAAATGAATCTCAAAGTATTTTTCAGCACGGGAAGTCCCTGCTGTGAAACTGTTGCTGACGTCATTATGACAATCCACGTCCGCAAACCCTTCTCACCTGGCTAGATCTTAGCCAAAAGGCCGAGAAGCGATAATCCACAAGTGTTGGATGTCCACGCCAACCTCTTGGCACAAATCTCCCTTGCTGTGGTACCCCGTTTGTAGGTGTGCGTAACAATGGCTCATGACCTCCGCCCAAGCTCTCCTTTGTGGACACCTGATTGCTGACCTAGACAGCTCTTTGACTTTTCACAATTTCATAAGGCTCAGCCATACAGCAAAGCCTGCCAAAAATAGATTCAACTCATGTTTGTTCCTCTCCACGGAAGTCTTTAGTAAAAGGCGAAAGACTTGTGCGTTATGAAGAGAAACCAGAGTCAGCATGGCCCTCTGCTCGAGAGCAGCGGTGGAGCCTCTCGGTCACAGTCACCACCTTCGCGGTGGGCCTCTCTTTGCTTTCCGCATGTCAGATTCTAGTATACAACATTCCCACCACGCCCCCATCTGCCAACACAAATTATACAAGGCTTTATTTGCTCCTGCCCTGACTAGTGATTGGCTTTTAAGCCTTTTTAAGCGATACATCCCTGAACCACTTACATTGGGTCCAAAAGCGGACTCTGCTTTCTCACCAAGTCTCCCAGGAGATGTTGAGTGAAAAAACGTTTCAGTTTTTGACAAACGCTTCTGATTCTATTTGGAATCTAGTTGATGCTCATTGTGACCCCGTGCAGAGTCATGCATGATCGCTTTACAAGGCAGTGAGTCATCAGAGCAGTTTTACACACTTGTCAAACTCTGCCAGGCCATTCCCTCAGTTTCATTGACCCAGTGTAGAATTCACCTTGAAACCTCCACAATTGTTTGAGTGTTTGCTTTTCTACAAGGTAAGAACAGAGTGCACCGTTCCCAGCGGCACTGCAATGCTAGGTCGATGCGTGGAGAGAAGGGAGCAAGCTCCAAATTTCTGCTCCTCTTGCCAAATATCTGCTTAATATGTAGTCCTCATATAGAGGACATATCAGATATTAAACTGATAAGAACAGATACTACACTTGATCTTAGCCAAAAGGCCGAGAAGCGATAATCCACAAGTGTTGGATGTCCAAGCCAACCTCTTGGCACAAATCTCCCTTGCTGTGGTACACCGTTTGTAGGTGTGCATTACAATGGCTGCTCATCACCTCCGCCCAAGCTCTCCTTTGTGGACACCTGATTGCTGACCTAGACAGCTCTTTCACTTTTCACAATTTCATAAGGCTCAGCCATACAGCAAAGCCTGCCAAAAATAGATTCAACTCATGTTTGTTCCTCTCCACGGAAGTCTTTAGTAAAAGGCGAAAGACTTGTGCGTTATGAAGAGAAACCAGAGTCAGCATGGCCCTCTGCTCGAGAGCAGCGGTGGAGCCTCTCGGTCACAGTCACCACCTTCGCGGTGGGCCTCTCTTTGCTTTCCGCATGTCAGATTCTAGTATACAACATTCCCACCACGCCCCCATCTGCCAACACAAATTATACAAGGCTTTATTTGCTCCTGCCCTGACTAGTGATTGGCTTTTAAGCCTTTTTAAGCGATACATCCCTGAACCACTTACATTGGGTCCAAAAGCGGACTCTGCTTTCTCACCAAGTCTCCCAGGAGATGTTGAGTGAAAAAACGTTTCAGTTTTTGACAAACGCTTCTGATTCTATTTGGAATCCAGTTGATGCTCAGTGTGACCCCGTGCAGAGTCATGCATAATCACTTCACAAGGCAGTGAGTCATAAGAGCAGTTTTGCACACTTGTCAAACTCTGCCAGGCCATTCCCTCAGTTTCATTGACCCAGTGTAGAATTCACCTTGAAACCTCCACAATTGTTTGAGTGTTTGCTTTTCTACAAGGTAAGAACAGAGTGCACCGTTCCCAGCGGCACTGCAATGCTAGGTCGATGCGTGGAGAGAAGGGAGCAAGCTCCAAATTTCTGCTCCTCTTGCCAAAAATCTGCTTAATATGTAGTCCTCATATAGAGGACATATCAGATATTAAACTGATAAGAACAGATACTACACTTGATCTTAGCCAAAAGGCCGAGAAGCGATAATCCACAAGTGTTGGATGTCCAAGCTAACCTCTTGGCACAAATCTCCCTTGCTGTGGTACACCGTTTGTAGGTGTGCATAACAATGGCTGCTCATCACCTCCGCCCAAGCTCTCCTTTGTGGACACCTGATTGCTGACCTAGACAGCTCTTTGACTTTTCACAATTTCATAAGGCTCAGCCATACAGCAAAGCCTGCCAAAAATAGATTCAACTCATGTTTGTTCCTCTCCACGGAAGTCTTTAGTAAAAGGCGAAAGACTTGTGCGTTATGAAGAGAAACCAGAGTCAGCATGGCCCTCTGCTCGAGAGCAGCGGTGGAGCCTCTCGGTCACAGTCACCACCTTCGCGGTGGGCCTCTCTTTGCTTTCCGCATGTCAGATTCTAGTATACAACATTCCCACCACGCCCCCATCTGCCAACACAAATTATACAAGGTTTTATTTGCTCCTGCCCTGACTAATGATTGGCTTTTAAGCCTTTTTAAGCAATACATCCCTGAACAACTTACATTGGGTCCAAAAGCGGACTCTGCTTTCTCACCAAGTCTCCCAGGAGATGTTGAGTGAAAACACGTTTCAGTTTTTGACAAATGCTTCTGATTCTATTTGGAATCCAGTTGATGCTCAGTGTGACCCCGTGCAGAGTCATGCATAATCACTTCACAAGGCAGTGAGTCATAAGAGCAGTTTTGCACACTTGTCAAACTCTGCCAGGCCATTCCCTCAGTTTCATTGACCCAGTGTAGAATTCACCTTGAAACCTCCACAATTGTTTGAGTGTTTGCTTTTCTACAAGGTAAGAACAGAGTGCACCGTTCCCAGCGGCACTGCAATGCTAGGTCGATGCGTGGAAGGGAGCAAGCTCCAAATTTCTGCTCCTCTTGCCAAAAATCTGCTTAATATGTAGTCCTCATATAGAGGACATATCAGATATTAAACTGATAAGAACAGATACTACACTTGATCTTAGCCAAAAGGCCGAGAAGCGATAATCCACAAGTGTTGGATGTCCAAGCCAACCTCTTGGCACAAATCTCCCTTGCTGTGGTACCCCGTTTGTAGGTGTGCATAACAATGGCTGCTCATCACCTCCGCCCAAGCTCTCCTTTGTGGACACCTGATTGCTGACCTAGACAGCTCTTTGACTTTTCACAATTTCATAAGGCTCAGCCATACAGCAAAGCCTGCCAAAAATAGATTCAACTCACGTTTGTTCCTCTCCACGGAAGTCTTTAGTAAAAGGCGAAAGACTTGTGCGTTATGAAGAGAAACCAGAGTCAGCATGGCCCTCTGCTCGAGAGCAGCGGTGGAGCCTCTCGGTCACAGTCACCACCTTCGCGGTGGGCCTCTCTTTGCTTTCCGCATGTCAGATTCTAGTATACAACATTCCCACCACGCCCCCATCTGCCAACACAAATTATACAAGGCTTTATTTGCTCCTGCCCTGACTAGTGATTGGCTTTTAAGCCTTTTTAAGCAATACATCCCTGAACCACTTACATTGGGTCCAAAAGCGGACTCTGCTTTCTCACCAAGTCTCCCAGGAGATGTTGAGTGAAAACACGTTTCAGTTTTTGACAAATGCTTCTGATTCTATTTGGAATCCAGTTGATGCTCATTGTGACCCCGTGCAGATTCATGCATAATCACTTCACAAGAAAGTGAGTCATAAGAGCAGTTTTGCACACTTGTCAAACTCTGCCAGGCCATTCCCTCAGTTTCATTGACCCAGTGTAGAATTCACCTTGAAACCTCCACAATTGTTTGAGTGTTTGCTTTTCTACAAGGTAAGAACAGAGTGCACCGTTCCCAGCGGCACTGCAATGCTAGGTCGATGCGTGGAGAGAAGGGAGCAAGCTCCAAATTTCTGCTCCTCTTGCCAAAAATCTGCTTAATATGTAGTCCTCATATAGAGGACATATCAGATATTAAACTGATAAGAACAGATACTACACTTGATCTTAGCCAAAAGGCCGAGAAGCGATAATCCACAAGTGTTGGATGTCCAAGCTAACCTCTTGGCACAAATCTCCCTTGCTGTGGTACCCCGTTTGTAGGTGTGCATAACAATGGCTGCTCATCACCTCCGCCCAAGCTCTCCTTTGTGGACACCTGATTGCTGACCTAGACAGCTCTTTGACTTTTCACAATTTCATAAGGCTCAGCCATACAGCAAAGCCTGCCAAAAATAGATTCAACTCATGTTTGTTCCTCTCCACGGAAGTCTTTAGTAAAAGGCGAAAGACTTGTGCGTTATGAAGAGAAACCAGAGTCAGCATGGCCCTCTGCTCGAGAGCAGCGGTGGAGCCTCTCGGTCACAGTCACCACCTTCGCGGTGGGCCTCTCTTTGCTTTCCGCATGTCAGATTCTAGTATACAACATTCCCACCACGCCCCCATCTGCCAACACAAATTATACAAGGCTTTATTTGCTCCTGCCCTGACTAATGATTGGCTTTTAAGCCTTTTTAAGCAATACATCCCTGAACCACTTACATTGGGTCCAAAAGCGGACTCTGCTTTCTCACCAAGTCTCCCAGGAGATGTTGAGTGAAAACACGTTTCAGTTTTTGACAAATGCTTCTGATTCTATTTGGAATCCAGTTGATGCTCAGTGTGACCCCGTGCAGAGTCATGCATAATCACTTCACAAGGCAGTGAGTCATAAGAGCAGTTTTGCACACTTGTCAAACTCTGCCAGGCCATTCCCTCAGTTTCATTGACCCAGTGTAGAATTCACCTTGAAACCTCCACAATTGTTTGAGTGTTTGCTTTTCTACAAGGTAAGAACAGAGTGCACCGTTCCCAGCGGCACTGCAATGCTAGGTCGATGCGTGGAGAAAGCTCCAAATTTCTGCTCCTCTTGCCAAAAATCTGCTTAATATGTAGTCCTCATATAGAGGACATATCAGATATTAAACTGATAAGAACAGATACTACACTTGATCTTAGCCAAAAGGCCGAGAAGCGATAATCCACAAGTGTTGGATGTCCAAGCCAACCTCTTGGCACAAATCTCCCTTGCTGTGGTACCCCGTTTGTAGGTGTGCATAACAATGGCTGCTCATCACCTCCGCCCAAGCTCTCCTTTGTGGACACCTGATTGCTGACCTAGACAGCTCTTTGACTTTTCACAATTTCATAAGGCTCAGCCATACAGCAAAGCCTGCCAAAAATAGATTCAACTCACGTTTGTTCCTCTCCACGGAAGTCTTTAGTAAAAGGCGAAAGACTTGTGCGTTATGAAGAGAAACCAGAGTCAGCATGGCCCTCTGCTCGAGAGCAGCGGTGGAGCCTCTCGGTCACAGTCACCACCTTCGCGGTGGGCCTCTCTTTGCTTTCCGCATGTCAGATTCTAGTATACAACATTCCCACCACGCCCCCATCTGCCAACACAAATTATACAAGGCTTTATTTGCTCCTGCCCTGACTAGTGATTGGCTTTTAAGCCTTTTTAAGCAATACATCCCTGAACCACTTACATTGGGTCCAAAAGTGGACTCTGCTTTCTCACCAGGTCTCCCAGGAGATGTTGAGTGAAAACACGTTTCAGTTTTTGACAAATGCTTCTGATTCTATTTGGAATCCAGTTGATGCTCATTGTGACCCCGTGCAGATTCATGCATAATCGCTTCACAAGGCAGTGAGTCATCAGAGCAGTTTTGCACACTTGTCAAACTCTGCCAGGCCATTCCCTCAGTTTCATTGACCCAGTGTAGAATTCACCTTGAAACCTCCACAATTGTTTGAGTGTTTGCTTTTCTACAAGGTAAGAACAGAGTGCACCATTCCCAGCGGCACTGCAATGCTAGGTCGATGCGTGGAGAGAAGGGAGCAAGCTCCAAATTTCTGCTCCTCTTGCCAAAAATCTGCTTAATATGTAGTCCTCATATAGAGGACATATCAGATATTAAACTGATAAGAACAGATACTACACTTGATCTTAGCCAAAAGGCAGAGAAGCGATAATCCACAAGTGTTGGATGTCCAAGCCAACCTCTTGGCACAAATCTCCCTTGCTGTGGTACCCCGTTTGTAGGTGTGCATAACAATGGCTGCTCATCACCTCCGCCCAAGCTCTCCTTTGTGGACACCTGATTGCTGACCTAGACAGCTCTTTGACTTTTCACAATTTCATAAGGCTCAGCCATACAGCAAAGCCTGCCAAAAATAGATTCAACTCACGTTTGTTCCTCTCCACGGAAGTCTTTAGTAAAAGGCGAAAGACTTGTGCGTTATGAAGAGAAACCAGAGTCAGCATGGCCCTCTGCTCGAGAGCAGCGGTGGAGCCTCTCGGTCACAGTCACCACCTTCGCGGTGGGCCTCTCTTTGCTTTCCGCATGTCAGATTCTAGTATACAACATTCCCACCACGCCCCCATCTGCCAACACAAATTATACAAGGCTTTATTTGCTCCTGCCCTGACTAGTGATTGGCTTTTAAGCCTTTTTAAGCAATACATCCCTGAACCACTTACATTGGGTCCAAAAGCGGACTCTGCTTTCTCACCAAGTCTCCCAGGAGATGTTGAGTGAAAACACGTTTCAGTTTTTGACAAATGCTTCTGATTCTATTTGGAATCCAGTTGATGCTCATTGTGACCCCATGCAGATTCATGCATAATCGCTTCACAAGGCAGTGAGTCATCAGAGCAGTTTTGCACACTTGTCAAACTCTGCCAGGACATTCCCTCAGTTTCATTGACCCAGTGTAGAATTCACCTTGAAACCTCCACAATTGTTTGAGTGTTTGCTTTTCTACAAGGTAAGAACAGAGTGCACCGTTCCCAGCGGCACTGCAATGCTAGGTCGATGCGTGGAGAGAAGGGAGCAAGCTCCAAATTTCTGCTCCTCTTGCCAAAAATCTGCTTAATATGTAGTCCTCATATAGAGGACATATCAGATATTAAACTGATAAGAACAGATACTACACTTGATCTTAGCCAAAAGGCCGAGAAGCGATAATCCACAAGTGTTGGATGTCCACGCCAACCTCTTGGCACAAATCTCCCTTGCTGTGGTACCCCGTTTGTAGGTGTGCGTAACAATGGCTCATGACCTCCGCCCAAGCTCTCCTTTGTGGACACCTGATTGCTGACCTAGACAGCTCTTTGACTTTTCACAATTTCATAAGGCTCAGCCATACAGCAAAGCCTGCCAAAAATAGATTCAACTCATGTTTGTTCCTCTCCACGGAAGTCTTTAGTAAAAGGCGAAAGACTTGTGCGTTATGAAGAGAAACCAGAGTCAGCATGGCCCTCTGCTCGAGAGCAGCGGTGGAGCCTCTCGGTCACAGTCACCACCTTCGCGGTGGGCCTCTCTTTGCTTTCCGCATGTTAGATTCTAGTATACAACATTCCCACCACGCCCCCATCTGCCAACACAAATTATACAAGGCTTTATTTGCTCCTGCCCTGACTAGTGATTGGCTTTTAAGCCTTTTTAAGCAATACATCCCTGAACCACTTACATTGGGTTCAAAAGCGGACTCTGCTTTCTCACCAAGTCTCCCAGGAGATGTTGAGTGAAAACACGTTTCAGTTTTTGACAAATGCTTCTGATTCTATTTGGAATCCAGTTGATGCTCATTGTGACCCCGTGCAGATTCATGCATAATCGCTTCACAAGGCAGTGAGTCATCAGAGCAGTTTTGCACACTTGTCAAACTCTGCCAGGCCATTCCCTCAGTTTCATTGACCCGGTGTAGAATTCACCTTGAAACCTCCACAATTGTTTGAGTGTTTGCTTTTCTACAAGGTAAGAACAGAGTGCACCGTTCCCAGCGGCACTGCAATGCTAGGTCGATGCGTGGAGAGAAGGGAGCAAGCTCCAAATTTCTGCTCCTCTTGCCAAAAATCTGCTTAATATGTAGTCCTCATATAGAGGACATATCAGATATTAAACTGATAAGAACAGATACTACACTTGATCTTAGCCAAAAGGCCGAGAAGCGATAATCCACAAGTGTTGGATGTCCAACCTAACCTCTTGGCACAAATCTCCCTTGCTGTGGTACCCCGTTTGTAGGTGTGCATAACAATGGCTGCTCATCACCTCCGCCCAAGCTCTCCTTTGTGGACACCTGATTGCTGACCTAGACAGCTCTTTGACTTTTCACAATTTCATAAGGCTCAGCCATACAGCAAAGCCTGCCAAAAATAGATTCAACTCACGTTTGTTCCTCTCCACGGAAGTCTTTAGTAAAAGGCGAAAGACTTGTGCGTTATGAAGAGAAACCAGAGTCAGCATGGCCCTCTGCTCGAGAGCAGCGGTGGAGCCTCTCGGTCACAGTCACCACCTTCGCGGTGGGCCTCTCTTTGCTTTCCGCATGTCAGATTCTAGTATACAACATTCCCACCACGCCCCCATCTGCCAACACAAATTATACAAGGCTTTATTTGCTCCTGCCCTGACTAGTGATTGGCTTTTAAGCCTTTTTAAGCAATACATCCCTGAACCACTTACATTGGGTGCAAAAGCGGACTCTGCTTTCTCACCAAGTCTCCCAGGAGATGTTGAGTGAAAACACGTTTCAGTTTTTGACAAATGCTTCTGATTCTATTTGGAATCCAGTTGATGCTCATTGTGACCCCGTGCAGATTCATGCATAATCGCTTCACAAGGCAGTGAGTCATCAGAGCAGTTTTGCACACTTGTCAAACTCTGCCAGGCCATTCCCTCAGTTTCATTGACCCAGTGTAGAATTCACCTTGAAACCTCCACAATTGTTTGAGTGTTTGCTTTTCTACAAGGTAAGAACAGAGTGCACCGTTCCCAGCGGCACTGCAATGCTAGGTCGATGCGTGGAGAGAAGGGAGCAAGCTCCAAATTTCTGCTCCTCTTGCCAAAAATCTGCTTAATATGTAGTCCTCATATAGAGGACATATCAGATATTAAACTGATAAGAACAGATACTACACTTGATCTTAGCCAAAAGGCCGAGAAGCGATAATCCACAAGTGTTGGATGTCCACGCCAACCTCTTGGCACAAATCTCCCTTGCTGTGGTACCCCGTTTGTAGGTGTGCGTAACAATGGCTCATGACCTCCGCCCAAGCTCTCCTTTGTGGACACCTGATTGCTGACCTAGACAGCTCTTTGACTTTTCACAATTTCATAAGGCTCAGCCATACAGCAAAGCCTGCCAAAAATAGATTCAACTCATGTTTGTTCCTCTCCACGGAAGTCTTTAGTAAAAGGCGAAAGACTTGTGCGTTATGAAGAGAAACCAGAGTCAGCATGGCCCTCTGCTTGAGAGCAGCGTTGGAGCCTCTCGGTCACAGTCACCACCTTCGCGGTGGGGTTTCTCTTTGCTTTCCGCATGTCAGATTCTAGTATACAACAGTCCACCACGCCCCCATCTGCCAACACAAATTATACAAGGCTTTATTTGCTCCTGCCCTGACTAGTGATTGGCTTTTAAGCCTTTTTAAGCGATACATCCCTGAACCACTTACATTGGGTCCAAAAGCGGACTCTGCTTTCTCACCAAGTCTCCCAGGAGATGTTGAGTGAAAACACGTTTCAGTTTTTGACAAATGCTTCTGATTCTATTTGGAATCCAGTTGATGCTCATTGTGACCCCGTGCAGAGTCATGCATAATCACTTCACAAGGCAGTGAGTCATAAGAGCAGTTTTGCACACTTGTCAAACTCTGCCAGGCCATTCCCTCAGTTTCATTGACCCAGTGTAGAATTCACCTTGAAACCTCCACAATTGTTTGAGTGTTTGCTTTTCTACAAGGTAAGAACAGAGTGCACCGTTCCCAGCGGCACTGCAATGCTAGGTCGATGCGTGGAGAGAAGGGAGCAAGCTCCAAATTTCTGCTCCTCTTGCCAAAAATCTGCTTAATATGTAGTCCTCATATAGAGGACATATCAGATATTAAACTGATAAGAACAGATACTACACTTGATCTTAGCCAAAAGGCCGAGAAGCGATAATCCACAAGTGTTGGATGTCCAAGCCAACCTCTTGGCACAAATCTCCCTTGCTGTGGTACCCCGTTTGTAGGTGTGCATAACAATGGCTGCTCATCACCTCCGCCCAAGCTCTCCTTTGTGGACACCTGATTGCTGACCTAGACAGCTCTTTGACTTTTCACAATTTCATAAGGCTCAGCCATACAGCAAAGCCTGCCAAAAATAGATTCAACTCACGTTTGTTCCTCTCCACGGAAGTCTTTAGTAAAAGGCGAAAGACTTGTGCGTTATGAAGAGAAACCAGAGTCAGCATGGCCCTCTGCTCGAGAGCAGCGGTGGAGCCTCTCGGTCACAGTCACCACCTTCGCGGTGGGCCTCTCTTTGCTTTCCGCATGTCAGATTCTAGTATACAACATTCCCACCACGCCCCCATCTGCCAACACAAATTATACAAGGCTTTATTTGCTCCTGCCCTGACTAGTGATTGGCTTTTAAGCCTTTTTAAGCAATACATCCCTGAACCACTTACATTGGGTCCAAAAGCGGACTCTGCTTTCTCACCAAGTCTCCCAGGAGATGTTGAGTGAAAACACGTTTCAGTTTTTGACAAATGCTTCTGATTCTATTTGGAATCCAGTTGATGCTCATTGTGACCCCGTGCAGATTCATGCATAATCGCTTCACAAGGCAGTGAGTCATCAGAGCAGTTTTGCACACTTGTCAAACTCTGCCAGGCCATTCCCTCAGTTTCATTGACCCAGTGTAGAATTCACCTTGAAACCTCCACAATTGTTTGAGTGTTTGCTTTTCTACAAGGTAAGAACAGAGTGCACCGTTCCCAGCGGCACTGCAATGCTAGGTCGATGCGTGGAGAGAAGGGAGCAAGCTCCAAATTTCTGCTCCTCTTGCCAAAAATCTGCTTAATATGTAGTCCTCATATAGAGGACATATCAGATATTAAACTGATAAGAACAGATTTTTTTTTTTTTTTTTTTATTACAAAAAACTTTCATCAGTTCAGTACAAATCAAGTCAAATCAATACAAATCAATTATCATGTATGACCATCCCTAATACAATTTTCGGCCACGACTGTGAGCCTTTACAGTCATAAATATTCGTTTTTCATATCCTACCCGGTCCATATTGCAGTAACAAAGGTGAAAACAATAAAAGAAAACAAAAAACAGCCCAAAGAACTCCATTTGACCTCACACTCAGTTCACCATATCCACCCAAACCCTCCCTTCCACCTTTCTAGGGCTGCATGCTTCCCCCACTTCTCTATATCCCTTTTGATTTTCCCTTTTACATCAGCTTCCACCCTCCTCATGATCCCTTCCACACTGCTGTCTTTATTTCTCTTTACCAGATCTTGCCTGGCCGACCACATTATCCTCTTTGTAGTGCTTATGATATACCACATTGGGAAATTTCCTGAGCCTAAACCTCTTTCAACCTTATCCCAGGTCAAATTAAATCCTCGGACCACCTGCCCTAGCCGTTCCCCCACTTTACCCCATACTATCTTTGCAATTGGACAGTCCCACATGACATGCCTGACCGTTTCCTCCCCCGGACAGGTTGGCCGAGGGCACACAGGGGATCTTGCCAACCCATGCCGGTACATGGTTTCCCGCACTGGCAGGCATTTGTGCAGGCATAACCAATTGATGTCTTTTAGCTCATTGTCAAGCCCCCCTGGCTGAATCCCCCTCCAAATCTCTTTCGGGGTCCCCACCACCAAAGGTGCGACCACTCCCTTGCTGACCTCTCTGTAGAGGGCTCTGTGATCTATTTTTATTTCTCTGTTTGAGGCTTCAGGATGAGCCTGCAACCACCTGGCTGCATGGTTGTAATGCCATGGCTGCTGCTCCACCCTGGGTGCCAAATTGTTCCAGACAATCAACCCCCTAGCTTGGTACGCGAAATAGAGTCGTAAGAAGTAGCCTGAGGGGTGCTCTATCGGAAATGATAATTCCCTACACAAGGAAGAAACAAAAATGCAGTCCAGCTTCAGCGGGAGGTGTGGCACATCCCTCCCTCCTGCTTCGATACCAGCCAGCATGCGAGTCCTAGCCACATATTCGTACCTCCCCCCCCATATGAAATGGAACACGAGGCGCATGAGAGGTCTCCTCATGCTGACTGGCAGTGGATATATGTATGCCAAATATAGGAGGGATGGCAGAATGTCTACCTTCAGTACAAGTACCTTCCCTATAAAGGTCAGGCACCTGCTCTTCCAGAGTGCAAGCCTCTTCTGGACTGCTGTAATTCGCCTGGTCCAGTTGATCGAGGCACTGTTGGCTGCCTCAAAGCTGACCCCTAGTATCTTCAGGTGACCTGTGCATAGCGACAGCCCTCCCGGTACATCTGTCCTTTCTTTCCACCTCCCAAAGAACTTGACAGAGGACTTGGCGTGATTCAGTCTTGCTCCAGACACCCGACCAAAGTCCTGAAAAATCTCTAAGGATCGGATCAGGCTCTCATCACTGTCCAGCAGCAGTGTGGTGTCGTCTGCATACTGTGACAGCTTGACCCGCAGGCCTCTGCTGCCGGGAACCAGGAAACCTTTCACCCCTGGGTCAGCCCTAATAGCTGCCGCCAGTGGCTCTATGTAAAGGATGTAGAGCAGCGGTGAGAGTGGGCAGCCCTGTCTTACCCCTGAGTGCAACCTGAAAACTTCCCCTAAGTGACCGTTGACTGCCACGGTGCTCCCCACACCTGTGTATAATGTGCGCAACCATCCGACAAAACCCTTGTTAAAGCCTAACCTTTCCAATACCCTAAACATAAAGCCCCAGTGAACCCTGTCAAAGGCCTTTGCCTGGTCGAGGCCCACCACCATAAATGGCAGGTGTCTGTCTTCTGCCCAAGCGACAGCGTCTCGTATGAGCTGGAGATTCCATCTAACAGAGCGCCCCGCCACCCCACACGTTTGGTCCACATGGACCACGTGTGGAAGCGCTGTGCCCAGACGATCCGCTAGGACCTTTGCCAGGAGTTTATAGTCAACACACAACATTGTCAGTGGCCGCCAGTTTCCGAGGTCGGTGCCATCCCCCTTTTTAAACAGAAGGGAGATCACCCCTGTAGCCATAGTCCCTCCCATTGCACCTGTGAGAAGCACTGTGGACAACACCTCCAACACTACCGGTCCAAGAATCTCCCAGAACTTGAGATAAAACTCCACCGGCAGTCCGTCGATGCCAGGCACCTTCCGCTTGTTCATTTTACCAAGGGCTCCCTCGAGCTCTTTGAGTGTGAGCGGGGCCTCCAAAGCCTGCGCTATGTCCGACGGCACCTGCTTGGTCAGTAAGTTCAGGAAGTATTCCCCTCCCCCTACATCTACCTCTTTCTCCTGGAAACTTGTGCGGTAGTGGTCAGTAGCAGCCCCCACCATCTCAGCTGCCTCCGACACTACCACACCCTGCTTGTCCCTGATCCCGGTCTGTACCTGTCTTTTCCTGTCTGCCCGTATTGAGCTGAAGAAAGCAGCAGAACATGTCTCATGCTTCTCCAAGTAATTTCGTTGCACCAGGAACAGGTAAGCCCGGGCCCTACCCTCAAAGACCTCCCTGAGCTTTGCTTTTAGGGAGTCACAAGCCCACTGATTTACTGTGCCAGTGCTGTTTCCTTTGCTGTATTCAAGCTCGAGGAGGTGCTGTAAGCGAAACACCTCTCTCTTTGCCAACCTCACCTTCTTTTTAGAAAAACTGTCGCAAAACATCTTCATGCGTTTCTTGGCTACTTCCCACCACTCCATCACTCCAGTACACAATGGTCTTAGTCCTAAAAGTTTTTTGAAAAACAGTTTAAAACTTTGTTTGAACATGTCCTCCTCTAGTATGCTTATATTTAAGCGCCAGTACCCACGCCCAAAAACAGGCAGGCACAGGCGCACCTCAAACAGCAGCCCATCATGGTCAGAGAAAAACACAGGGAGCAGTCGACCTGACACCAATATCATAGACTTTGAGGCAAACACGTAGTCAAGACGTCTATACGTTCCGCGTGAATTACGCCATGTGGGACCGTCTGCCAGTGGCCTAACCATCCTCCCCCCATCTACTAACCCGTGTCTAGCCATGAGGTGGGAGATATAAATATCGCTGGTGTCCCCCCCCTTGCCTAACTGCACATTGAAATCCCCACCTACAATTACCTGCCTATTGGTGGTCAGGTGTGTCTCTACTAAACCAAACATTTCTTGTCTTTCCCTCTGAGTTTGTGGTCCATACACCACAACAACCCTCAGCTTGTTGGTCCCCCATGTGATGTCAGCACCCAGTATCCTCCCTTGGACAATTGTGAACACATCCTCCACCCTTATCTCTTTAACCCCAAACAATATCCCTACACCTGTAGAGTGGACCCCTCCCACACTCCAGATTGAATCCCCTTTCGTCCACTCCCTTGAGAATTTCGCTACATCCCCTATGTCCCTTAGATGAACCTCCTGCAATAAACAAATATCAACATGCAGATGGTCCACAAAATCATAAACAACCCTTCTTTTAAACGTGTCCCTCATTCCTCTTACATTTAATGAAAGCATCTTTACTACAGCCATTATAATTTGTATTTTTAAAGTGTTTACAGCCACACAAAACCCCCCCCCCCCCAAATACAACCTCCCTACTGCGAGAAGAAGTCCTCCCTCTTCATCTCGTCCGCCCAGGAAAAGGGCACTGGATTTGGCGATGTTGATGGCCTGTTGGGTCCCTCATATGCATCTTCTCCCATAGGGGATAGTATATTGAGCAGGTCTGGAGGTAAATCCAGCTCCAGCCCACAACCTACATTTGGCAGCTCACATGGATCTCCTCCGATATGCTCAATAGCTTCCCCACCCTTACCTAGCCCTATGTTACCCCCATCCTGCTCCTGATGTCCTCCCTCCTCTGCAGCCCTTCTTTGCTGCTCTACCCCACTAACCATCCCACCATCAACTCCCTTCTCTTGGTCCTGTCCCTCGGCCCCGTTGCCTTCCCCCTTTGACTTTTTACTATGGCCCTCCTCCTTACTCTCTCCGCTTCTAATTGCTTTCCCCCCTCCGAAAACCTGTGATCCTTTCCGTGCCCCCTTCTTGATCTTGGAGGTGGCTGGATCTGGGCTGATGGCAGGAAATTCTCCCCCTGCGTGGTCACAGGTCACCTGGGCTTCGGTATCCCGGGTGGCACTGCCTTTTGTTCCTTTCTCCAGGGGGACTTCCTCTGTTCCAATCTCAGAAAGATCCGTAGCTGGCGCCGCCAGTACCGGTGTGCATGAGCCATTCTCTGCAGGCAAGGGTCCCTTTCCTGGATGCTTTGCTTTTTCTGGTTCTCCATTGGACTTGGCCACTTCCGCAAAGGTCCTCCTTCTGCTTGGACAGTTGCGGTAAAGGTGGCCCATTTCACCACATCCATGACAGGCCTTGGGCCCTGTGCACTCTTTAGCCTCATGGCCCCCTTGGCCACAGGTACGGCAGCCGGCTCTGGAACAGCCTGCCTCTGTATGGCCTGACTGCCTGCAACGCCTACAGAAAGCTGGTTGCCGGGCGTAAAACAGGTAACCGCGGTCCCCACCAAGGCTGAAAAGAGCAGGTGGATGCTTCAGTCCTCCATGTCCTTCTGCGTCAGGGTTCAGCAGCACTTGGAACTGCCTTCTTCCTGTCCAGAATCCCCTCATGTCTTTTACGTACCTAGCACTAGTCACAACCTCTCCGTGCTGTCCCAAAAAAGCCACTAGTGCTAGGTCGGTGACGAAGGGGTTGTAGGTATGCACCGTGATAGTTCTGAAATTTGGTCTGTCCAGGTTCAAAATCTTGTAACCGGCTATGAATCTTGTCCCAGCCTCCTTTCTACAGGCTTCAGCCACTCTTGAATACATATCTTCACTGACCAGGGTAACGTCAAAGGCTTTTTCTGGCTGGTTCCACTGGATGCAGTATACATCTTCTACCTTCAGCCTCAGTTGTTCCAAGATGACATTTTTGCAGAACCAGTCTCTCGAAATCAGATGTTCCTCCACCGGCTCAGCCTGAAAGCGTATCGTGAACCTCACGCCGACCTTTGGGCTTGTCTGTTCCTTGGAGGCCGTTGGGGCAATCTTTTTGTCAGCTGTGTTCCTTCTTCGTCCAACTCTGTCGCCGTTTCTCCACTTGATCTTAGCCAAAAGGCCGAGAAGCGATAATCCACAAGTGTTGGATGTCCAATCTAACCTCTTGGCACAAATCTCCCTTGCTGTGGTACCCCGTTTGTAGGTGTGCATAACAATGGCTGCTCATCACCTCCGCCCAAGCTCTCCTTTGTGGACACTTGATTGCTGACCTAGACAGCTCTTTGACTTTTCACAATTTCATAAGGCTCAGCCATACAGCAAAGCCTGCCAAAAATAGATTCAACTCATGTTTGTTCCTCTCCCATAAGTCTTTAGTAAAAGGCGAAAGACTTGTGCGTTATGAAGAGAAACCAGAGTCAGCATGGCCCTCTGCTCGAGAGCAGCGGTGGAGCCTCTCGGTCACAGTCACCACCTTCGCGGTGGGCCTCTCTTTGCTTTCCGCATGTCAGATTCTAGTATACAACATTCCCACCACGCCCCCATCTGCCAACACAAATTATAAAAGGCTTTATTTGCTCCTGCCCTGACTAGTGATTGGCTTTTATGCCTTTTTAAGCGATACATCCCTGAACCACTTACATTGGGTCCAAAAGCGGACTCTGCTTTCTCACCAAGTCTCCCAGGAGATGTTGAGTGAAAACACGCTTCAGTTTTTGACAAATGCTTCTGATTCTATTTGGAATCCAGTTGATGCTCATTGTGACCCCGTGCAGAGTCATGCATAATCACTTCACAAGGCAGTGAGTCATAAGAGCAGTTTTGCACACTTGTCAAACTCTGCCAGGCCATTCCCTCAGTTTCATTGACCCAGTGTAGAATTCACCTTAAAACCTCCACAATTGTTTGAGTGTTTGCTTTTCTACAAGGTAAGAACAGAGAGCACCGTGCCCAGCGGCACTGCAATGCTAGGCCAATGCTCGGAGAGAAGGGAGCAAGCTCCAAATTTCTGCTCCTCTTGCCAAAAATCTGCTTAATATGTAGTCCTCATATAGAGGACATATCAGATATTAAACTGATAAGAACAGATACTACACTTGATCTTAGCCAAAAGGCCGAGAAGCGATAATCCACAAGTGTTGGATGTCCACGCCAACCTCTTGGCACAAATCTCCCTTGCTGTGGTACCCCGTTTGTAGGTGTGCATAACAATGGCTGCTCATCACCTCCGCCCAAGCTCTCCTTTGTGGACACCTGATTGCTGACCTAGACAGCTCTTTGACTTTTCACAATTTCATAAGGCACAGCCATACAGCAAAGCCTGCCAAAAATAGATTCAACTCATGTTTGTTCCTCTCCACGGAAGTCTTTAGTAAAAGGCGAAAGACTTGTGCGTTATGAAGAGAAACCAGAGTCAGCATGGCCCTCTGCTTGAGAGCAGCGTTGGAGCCTCTCGGTCACAGTCACCACCTTCGCGGTGGGGTTTCTCTTTGCTTTCCGCATGTCAGATTCTAGTATACAACAGTCCACCACGCCCCCATCTGCCAACACAAATTATACAAGGCTTTATTTGCTCCTGCCCTGACTAGTGATTGGCTTTTAAGCCTTTTTAAGCGATACATCCCTGAACCACTTACATTGGGTCCAAAAGCGGACTCTGCTTTCTCACCAAGTCTCCCAGGAGATGTTGAGTGAAAACACGTTTCAGTTTTTGACAAATGCTTTTGATTCTATTTGGAATCCAGTTGATGCTCATTGTGACCCCGTGCAGAGTCATACATAATCACTTCACAAGGCAGTGAGTCATAAGAGCAGTTTTGCACACTTGTCAAACTCTGCCAGGCCATTCCCTCAGTTTCATTGACCCAGTGTAGAATTCACCTTGAAACCTCCACAATTGTTTGAGTGTTTGCTTTTCTACAAGGTAAGAACAGAGTGCACCGTTCCCAGCGGCACTGCAATGCTAGGTCGATGCGTGGAGAGAAGGGAGCAAGCTCCAAATTTCTGCTCCTCTTGCCAAAAATCTGCTTAATATGTAGTCCTCATATAGAGGACATATCAGATATTAAACTGATAAGAACAGATACTACACTTGATCCTAGCCAAAAGGCCGAGAAGCGATAATCCACAAGTGTTGGATGTCCAAGCTAACCTCTTGGCACAAATCTCCCTTGCTGTGGTACCCCGTTTGTAGGTGTGCATAACAATGGCTGCTCATCACCTCCGCCCAAGCTCTCCTTTGTGGACACCTGATTGCTGACCTAGACAGCTCTTTGACTTTTCACAATTTCATAAGGCTCAGCCATACAGCAAAGCCTGCCAAAAATAGATTCAACTCATGTTTGTTCCTCTCCCATAAGTCTTTAGTAAAAGGCGAAAGACTTGTGCGTTATGAAGAGAAACCAGAGTCAGCATGGCCCTCTGCTCGAGAGCAGCGGTGGAGCCTCTCGGTCACAGTCACCACCTTCGCAGTGGGCCTCTCTTTGCTTTCCGCATGTCAGATTCTAGTATACAACATTCCCACCACGCCCCCATCTGCCAACACAAATTATAAAAGGCTTTATTTGCTCCTGCCCTGACTAGTGATTGGCTTTTATGCCTTTTTAAGCGATACATCCCTGAACCACTTACATTGGGTCCAAAAGCGGACTCTGCTTTCTCACCAAGTCTCCCAGGAGATGTTGAGTGAAAACACGCTTCAGTTTTTGACAAATGCTTCTGATTCTATTTGGAATCCAGTTGATGCTCATTGTGACCCCGTGCAGAGTCATGCATAATCACTTCACAAGGCAGTGAGTCATAAGAGCAGTTTTGCACACTTGTCAAACTCTGCCAGGCCATTCCCTCAGTTTCATTGACCCAGTGTAGAATTCACCTTAAAACCTCCACAATTGTTTGAGTGTTTGCTTTTCTACAAGGTAAGAACAGAGAGCACCGTGCCCAGCGGCACTGCAATGCTAGGCCAATGCTCGGAGAGAAGGGAGCAAGCTCCAAATTTCTGCTCCTCTTGCCAAAAATCTGCTTAATATGTAGTCCTCATATAGAGGACATATCAGATATTAAACTGATAAGAACAGATACTACACTTGATCTTAGCCAAAAGGCCGAGAAGCGATAATCCACAAGTGTTGGATGTCCACGCCAACCTCTTGGCACAAATCTCCCTTGCTGTGGTACCCCGTTTGTAGGTGTGCATAACAATGGCTGCTCATCACCTCCGCCCAAGCTCTCCTTTGTGGACACCTGATTGCTGACCTAGACAGCTCTTTGACTTTTCACAATTTCATAAGGCACAGCCATACAGCAAAGCCTGCCAAAAATAGATTCAACTCATGTTTGTTCCTCTCCACGGAAGTCTTTAGTAAAAGGCGAAAGACTTGTGCGTTATGAAGAGAAACCAGAGTCAGCATGGCCCTCTGCTTGAGAGCAGCGTTGGAGCCTCTCGGTCACAGTCACCACCTTCGCGGTGGGGTTTCTCTTTGCTTTCCGCATGTCAGATTCTAGTATACAACAGTCCACCACGCCCCCATCTGCCAACACAAATTATACAAGGCTTTATTTGCTCCTGCCCTGACTAGTGATTGGCTTTTAAGCCTTTTTAAGCGATACATCCCTGAACCACTTACATTGGGTCCAAAAGCGGACTCTGCTTTCTCACCAAGTCTCCCAGGAGATGTTGAGTGAAAACACGTTTCAGTTTTTGACAAATGCTTTTGATTCTATTTGGAATCCAGTTGATGCTCATTGTGACCCCGTGCAGAGTCATGCATAATCACTTCACAAGGCAGTGAGTCATAAGAGCAGTTTTGCACACTTGTCAAACTCTGCCAGGCCATTCCCTCAGTTTCATTGACCCAGTGTAGAATTCACCTTGAAACCTCCACAATTGTTTGAGTGTTTGCTTTTCTACAAGGTAAGAACAGAGTGCACCGTTCCCAGCGGCACTGCAATGCTAGGTCGATGCGTGGAGAGAAGGGAGCAAGCTCCAAATTTCTGCTCCTCTTGCCAAAAATCTGCTTAATATGTAGTCCTCATATAGAGGACATATCAGATATTAAACTGATAAGAACAGATACTACACTTGATCCTAGCCAAAAGGCCGAGAAGCGATAATCCACAAGTGTTGGATGTCCAAGCTAACCTCTTGGCACAAATCTCCCTTGCTGTGGTACCCCGTTTGTAGGTGTGCATAACAATGGCTGCTCATCACCTCCGCCCAAGCTCTCCTTTGTGGACACCTGATTGCTGACCTAGACAGCTCTTTGACTTTTCACAATTTCATAAGGCTCAGCAAAACAGCAAAGCCTGCCAAAAATAGATTCAACTCATGTTTGTTCCTCTCCACGGAAGTCTTTAGTAAAAGGCGAAAGACTTGTGCGTTATGAAGAGAAACCAGAGTCAGCATGGCCCTCTGCTCGAGAGCAGCGGTGGAGCCTCTCGGTCACAGTCACCACCTTCGCGGTGGGCCTCTCTTTGCTTTCCGCATGTCAGATTCTAGTATACAACATTCCCACCACGCCCCCATCTGCCAACACAAATTATACAAGGCTTTATTTGCTCCTGCCCTGACTAGTGATTGGCTTTTAAGCCTTTTTAAGCAATACATCCCTGAACCACTTACATTGGGTCCAAAAGCGGACTCTGCTTTCTCACCAGGTCTCCCAGGAGATGTTGAGTGAAAACACGTTTCAGTTTTTGACAAATGCTTCTGATTCTATTTGGAATCCAGTTGATGCTCATTGTGACCCCGTGCAGATTCATGCATAATCGCTTCACAAGGCAGTGAGTCATCAGAGCAGTTTTGCACACTTGTCAAACTCTGCCAGGCCATTCCCTCAGTTTCATTGACCCAGTGTAGAATTCACCTTGAAACCTCCACAATTGTTTGAGTGTTTGCTTTTCTACAAGGTAAGAACAGAGTGCACCATTCCCAGCGGCACTGCAATGCTAGGTCGATGCGTGGAGAGAAGGGAGCAAGCTCCAAATTTCTGCTCCTCTTGCCAAAAATCTGCTTAATATGTAGTCCTCATATAGAGGACATATCAGATATTAAACTGATAAGAACAGATACTACACTTGATCTTAGCCAAAAGGCCGAGAAGCGATAATCCACAAGTGTTGGATGTCCAGCTAACCTCTTGGCACAAATCTCCCTTGCTGTGGTACCCCGTTTGTAGGTGTGCATAACAATGGCTGCTCATCACCTCCGCCCAAGCTCTCCTTTGTGGACACCTGATTGCTGACCTAGACAGCTCTTTGACTTTTCACAATTTCATAAGGCTCAGCCATACAGCAAAGCCTGCCAAAAATAGATTCAACTCATGTTTGTTCCTCTCCACGGAAGTCTTTAGTAAAAGGCGAAAGACTTGTGCGTTATGAAGAGAAACCAGAGTCAGCATGGCCCTCTGCTCGAGAGCAGCGGTGGAGCCTCTCGGTCACAGTCACCACCTTCGCGGTGGGCCTCTCTTTGCTTTCCGCATGTCAGATTCTAGTATACAACATTCCCACCACGTCCCCATCTGCCAACACAAATTATAAAAGGCTTTATTTGCTCCTGCCCTGACTAGTGATTGGCTTTTAAGCCTTTTTAAGCGATACATCCCTGAACCACTTACATTGGGTCCAAAAGCGGACTCTGCTTTCTCACCAAGTCTCCCAGGAGATGTTGAGTGAAAACACGTTTCAGTTTTTGACAAATGCTTCTGATTCTATTTGGAATCCAGTTGATGCTCATTGTGACCCCGTGCAGAGTCATGCATAATCACTTCACAAGGCAGTGAGTCATAAGAGCAGTTTTGCACACTTGTCAAACTCTGCCAGGCCATTCCCTCAGTTTCATTGACCCAGTGTAGAATTCACCTTGAAACCTCCACAATTGTTTGAGTGTTTGCTTTTCTACAAGGTAAGAACAGAGTGCACCGTTCCCAGCGGCACTGCAATGCTAGGTCGATGCGTGGAGAGAAGGGAGCAAGCTCCAAATTTCTGCTCCTCTTGCCAAAAATCTGCTTAATATGTAGTCCTCATATAGAGGACATATCAGATATTAAACTGATAAGAACAGATACTACACTTGATCTTAGCCAAAAGGCCGAGAAGCGATAATCCACAAGTGTTGGATGTCCAAGCTAAGCTCTTGGCACAAATCTCCCTTGCTGTGGTACCCCGTTTGTAGGTGTGCATAACAATGGCTGCTCATCACCTCCGCCCAAGCTCTCCTTTGTGGACACCTGATTGCTGACCTAGACAGCTCTTTGACTTTTCACAATTTCATAAGGCTCAGCCATACAGCAAAGCCTGCCAAAAATAGATTCAACTCATGTTTGTTCCTCTCCACGGAAGTCTTTAGTAAAAGGCGAAAGACTTGTGCGTTATGAAGAGAAACCAGAGTCAGCATGGCCCTCTGCTCGAGAGCAGCGGTGGAGCCTCTCGGTCAGAGTCACCACCTTCGCGGTGGGCCTCTCTTTGCTTTCCGCATGTCAGATTCTAGTATACAACATTCCCACCACGCCCCCATCTGCCAACACAAATTATACAAGGCTTTATTTGCTCCTGCCCTGACTAATGATTTGCTTTTAAGCCTTTTTAAGCAATACATCCCTGAACCACTTACATTGGGTCCAAAAGCGGACTCTGCTTTCTCACCAAGTCTCCCAGGAGATGTTGAGTGAAAACACGTTTCAGTTTTTGACAAACGCTTCTGATTCTATTTGGAATCTAGTTGATGCTCATTGTGACCCCGTGCAGAGTCATGCATGATCGCTTTACAAGGCAGTGAGTCATCAGAGCAGTTTTACACACTTGTCAAACTCTGCCAGGCCATTCCCTCAGTTTCATTGACCCAGTGTAGAATTCACCTTGAAACCTCCACAATTGTTTGAGTGTTTGCTTTTCTACAAGGTAAGAACAGAGTGCACCGTTCCCAGCGGCACTGCAATACTAGGTCGATGCGTGGAGAGAAGGGAGCAAGCTCCAAATTTCTGCTCCTCTTGCCAAAAATCTGCTTAATATGTAGTCCTCATATAGAGGACATATCAGATATTAAACTGATAAGAACAGATACTACACTTGATCTTAGCCAAAAGGCCGAGAAGCGATAATCCACAAGTGTTGGATGTCCAAGCCAACCTCTTGGCACAAATCTCCCTTGCTGTGGTACCCCGTTTGTAGGTGTGCATAACAATGGCTGCTCATCACCTCCGCCCAAGCTCTCCTTTGTGGACACCTGATTGCTGACCTAGACAGCTCTTTGACTTTTCACAATTTCATAAGGCTCAGCCATACAGCAAAGCCTGCCAAAAATAGATTCAACTCATGTTTGTTCCTCTCCACGGAAGTCTTTAGTAAAAGGCGAAAGACTTGTGCGTTATGAAGAGAAACCAGAGTCAGCATGGCCCTCTGCTCGAGAGCAGCGGTGGAGCCTCTCGGTCACAGTCACCACCTTCGCGGTGGGCCTCTCTTTGCTTTCCGCATGTCAGATTCTAGTATACAACATTCCCACCACGCCCCCATCTGCCAACACAAATTATACAAGGCTTTATTTGCTCCTGCCCTGACTAGTGATTGGCTTTTAATCCTTTTTAAGCGATACATCCCTGAACCACTTACATTGGGTCCAAAAGCGGACTCTGCTTTCTCACCAAGTCTCCCAGGAGATGTTGAGTGAAAAAACGTTTCAGTTTTTGACAAACGCTTCTGATTCTATTTGGAATCTAGTTGATGCTCATTGTGACCCCGTGCAGAGTCATGCATGATCGTTTTACAAGGCAGTGAGTCATCAGAGCAGTTTTACACACTTGTCAAACTCTGCCAGGCCATTCCCTCAGTTTCATTGACCCAGTGTAGAATTCACCTTGAAACCTCCACAATTGTTTGAGTGTTTGCTTTTCTACAAGGTAAGAACAGAGTGCACCGTTCCCAGCGGCACTGCAATGCTAGGTCGATGCGTGGAGAGAAGGGAGCAAGCTCCAAATTTCTGCTCCTCTTGCCAAATATCTGCTTAATATGTAGTCCTCATATAGAGGACATATCAGATATTAAACTGATAAGAACAGATACTACACTTGATCTTAGCCAAAAGGCCGAGAAGCGATAATCCACAAGTGTTGGATGTCCAAGCTAACCTCTTGGCACAAATCTCCCTTGCTGTGGTACCCCGTTTGTAGGTGTGCATAACAATGGCTGCTCATCACCTCCGCCCAAGCTCTCCTTTGTGGACACCTGATTGCTGACCTAGACAGCTCTTTGACTTTTCACAATTTCATAAGGCTCAGCAAAACAGCAAAGCCTGCCAAAAATAGATTCAACTCATGTTTGTTCCTCTCCACGGAAGTCTTTAGTAAAAGGCGAAAGACTTGTGCGTTATGAAGAGAAACCAGAGTCAGCATGGCCCTCTGCTCGAGAGCAGAGGTGGAGCCTCTCGGTCACAGTCACCACCTTCGCGGTGGGCCTCTCTTTGCTTTCCGCATGTCAGATTCTAGTATACAACATTCCCACCACGCCCCCATCTGCCAACACAAATTATACAAGGCTTTATTTGCTCCTGCCCTGACTAGTGATTGGCTTTTAAGCCTTTTTAAGCAATACATCCCTGAACCACTTACATTGGGTCCAAAAGCGGACTCTGCTTTCTCACCAGGTCTCCCAGGAGATGTTGAGTGAAAACACGTTTCAGTTTTTGACAAATGCTTCTGATTCTATTTGGAATCCAGTTGATGCTCATTGTGACCCCGTGCAGATTCATGCATAATCGCTTCACAAGGCAGTGAGTCATCAGAGCAGTTTTGCACACTTGTCAAACTCTGCCAGGCCATTCCCTCAGTTTTATTGACCCAGTGTAGAATTCACCTTAAAACCTCCACAATTGTTTGAGTGTTTGCTTTTCTACAAGGTAAGAACAGAGGGCACCGTGCCCAGCGGCACTGCAATGCAAGGCCAATGCTCGGAGAGAAGGGAGCAAGCTCCAAATTTCTGCTCCTCTTTCCAAAAATCTGCTTAATATGTAGTCCTCATATAGAGGACATATCAGATATTAAACTGATAAGAACAGATACTACACTTGATCTTAGCCAAAAGGCCGAGAAGCGATAATCCACAAGTGTTGGATGTCCAAGCCAACCTCTTGGCACAAATCTCCCTTGCTGTGGTACCCCGTTTGTAGGTGTGCATAACAATGGCTGCTCATCACCTCCGCCCAAGCTCTCCTTTGTGGACACCTGATTGCTGACCTAGACAGCTCTTTGACTTTTCACAATTTCATAAGGCTCAGCCATACAGCAAAGCCTGCCAAAAATAGATTCAACTCATGTTTGTTCCTCTCCACGGAAGTCTTTAGTAAAAGGCGAAAGACTTGTGCGTTATGAAGAGAAACCAGAGTCAGCATGGCCCTCTGCTCGAGAGCAGCGGTGGAGCCTCTCGGTCACAATCACCACCTTCGCGGTGGGCCTCTCTTTGCTTTCCGCATGTCAGATTCTAGTATACAACATTCCCACCACGCCCCCATCTGCCAACACAAATTATACAAGGCTTTATTTGCTCCTGCCCTGACTAATGATTGGCTTTTAAGCCTTTTTAAGCAATACATCCCTGAACCACTTACATTGGGTCCAAAAGCGGACTCTGCTTTCTCACCAAGTCTCCCAGGAGATGTTGAGTGAAAACACGTTTCAGTTTTTGACAAATGCTTCTGATTCTATTTGGAATCCAGTTGATGCTCAGTGTGACCCCGTGCAGAGTCATGCATAATCACTTCACAAGGCAGTGAGTCATAAGAGCAGTTTTGCACACTTGTCAAACTCTGCCAGGCCATTCCCTCAGTTTCATTGACCCAGTGTAGAATTCACCTTGAAACCTCCACAATTGTTTGAGTGTTTGCTTTTCTACAAGGTAAGAACAGAGTGCACCGTTCCCAGCGGCACTGCAATGCTAGGTCGATGCGTGGAGAGAAGGGAGCAAGCTCCAAATTTCTGCTCCTCTTGCCAAAAATCTGCTTAATATGTAGTCCTCATATAGAGGACATATCAGATATTAAACTGATAAGAACAGATACTACACTTGATCTTAGCCAAAAGGCCGAGAAGCGATAATCCACAAGTGTTGGATGTCCAAGCTAACCTCTTGGCACAAATCTCCCTTGCTGTGGTACCCCGTTTGTAGGTGTGCATAACAATGGCTGCTCATCACCTCCGCCCAAGCTCTCCTTTGTGGACACTTGATTGCTGACCTAGACAGCTCTTTGACTTTTCACAATTTCATAAGGCTCAGCCATACAGCAAAGCCTGCCAAAAATAGATTCAACTCATGTTTGTTCCTCTCCACGGAAGTCTTTAGTAAAAGGCGAAAGACTTGTGCGTTATGAAGAGAAACCAGAGTCAGCATGGCCCTCTGCTCGAGAGCAGCGGTGGACCCTCTCGGTCACAGTCACCACCTTCGCGGTGGGCCTCTCTTTGCTTTCCGCATGTCAGATTCTAGTATACAACATTCCCACCACGCCCCCATCTGCCAACACAAATTATACAAGGCTTTATTTGCTCCTGCCCTGACTAGTGATTGGCTTTTAAGCCTTTTTAAGCAATACATCCCTGAACCACTTACATTGGGTCCAAAAGCGGACTCTGCTTTCTCACCAAGTCTCCCAGGAGATGTTGAGTGAAAACACGTTTCAGTTTTTGACAAATGCTTCTGATTCTATTTGGAATCCAGTTGATGCTCATTGTGACCCCGTGGAGATTCATGCATAATCGCTTCACAAGGCAGTGAGTCATCAGAGCAGTTTTGCACACTTGTCAAACTCTGCCAGGCCATTCCCTCAGTTTCATTGACCCAGTGTAGAATTCACCTTGAAACCTCCACAATTGTTTGAGTGTTTGCTTTTCTACAAGGTAAGAACAGAGTGCACCATTCCCAGCGGCACTGCAATGCTAGGTCGATGCGTGGAGAGAAGGGAGCAAGCTCCAAATTTCTGCTCCTCTTGCCAAAAATCTGCTTAATATGTAGTCCTCATATAGAGGACATATCAGATATTAAACTGATAAGAACAGATACTACACTTGATCTTAGCCAAAAGGCCGAGAAGCGATAATCCACAAGTGTTGGATGTCCAATCCAACCTCTTGGCACAAATCTCCCTTGCTGTGGTACCCCGTTTGTAGGTGTGCATAACAATGGCTGCTCGTCACCTCCGCCCAAGCTCTCCTTTGTGGACACCTGATTGCTGACCTAGACAGCTCTTTGACTTTTCACAATTTCATAAGGCTCAGCCATACAGCAAAGCCTGCCAAAAATAGATTCAAATCACGTTTGTTCCTCTCCACGGAAGTCTTTAGTAAAAGGCGAAAGACTTGTGCGTTATGAAGAGAAACCAGAGTCAGCATGGCCCTCTGCTCGAGAGCAGCGGTGGAGCCTCTCGGTCACAGTCACCAACTTCGCGGTGGGCCTCTCTTTGCTTTCCGCATGTCAGATTCTAGTATACAACATTCCCACCACGCCCCCATCTGCCAACACAAATTATACAAGGCTTTATTTGCTCCTGCCCTGACTAGTGATTGGCTTTTAAGCCTTTTTAAGCAATACATCCCTGAACCACTTACATTGGGTCCAAAAGCGGACTCTGCTTTCTCACCAAGTCTCCCAGGAGATGTTGAGTGAAAACACGTTTCAGTTTTTGACAAATGCTTCTGATTCTATTTGGAATCCAGTTGATGCTCATTGTGACCCCGTGCAGATTCATGCATAATCGCTTCACAAGGCAGTGAGTCATCAGAGCAGTTTTGCACACTTGTCAAACTCTGCCAGGCCATTCCCTCAGTTTCATTGACCCAGTGTAGAATTCACCTTGAAACCTCCACAATTGTTTGAGTGTTTGCTTTTCTACAAGGTAAGAACAGAGTGCACCGTTCCCAGCGGCACTGCAATCCTAGGTCGATGCGTGGAGAGAAGGGAGCAAGCTCCAAATTTCTGCTCCTCTTGCCAAAAATCTGCTTAATATGTAGTCCTCATATAGAGGAAATATCAGATATTAAACTGATAAGAACAGATACTACACTTGATCTTAGCCAAAAGGCCGAGAAGCAATAATCCACAAGTGTTGGATGTCCACGCCAACCTCTTGGCACAAATCTCCCTTGCTGTGGTACCCCGTTTGTAGGTGTGCGTAACAATGGCTCATGACCTCCGCCCATGCTCTCCTTTGTGGACACCTGATTGCTGACCTAGACAGCTCTTTGACTTTTCACAATTTCATAAGGCTCAGCCATACAGCAAAGCCTGCCAAAAATAGATTCAACTCATGTTTGTTCCTCTCCACGGAAGTCTTTAGTAAAAGGCGAAAGACTTGTGCGTTATGAAGAGAAACCAGAGTCAGCATGGCCCTCTGCTTGAGAGCAGCGTTGGAGCCTCTCGGTCACAGTCACCACCTTCGCGGTGGGGTTTCTCTTTGCTTTCCGCATGTCAGATTCTAGTATACAACAGTCCACCACGCCCCCATCTGCCAACACAAATTATACAAGGCTTTATTTGCTCCTGCCCTGACTAGTGATTGGCTTTTAAGCCTTTTTAAGCGATACATCCCTGAACCACTTACATTGGGTCCAAAAGCGGACTCTGCTTTCTCACCAAGTCTCCCAGGAGATGTTGAGTGAAAACACGTTTCAGTTTTTGACAAATGCTTCTGATTCTATTTGGAATCCAGTTGATGCTCATTGTGACCCCGTGCAGAGTCATGCATAATCACTTCACAAGGCAGTGAGTCATAAGAGCAGTTTTGCACACTTGTCAAACTCTGCCAGGCCATTCCCTCAGTTTCATTGACCCAGTGTAGAATTCACCTTGAAACCTCCACAATTGTTTGAGTGTTTGCTTTTCTACAAGGTAAGAACAGAGTGCACCGTTCCCAGCGGCACTGCAATGCTAGGTCGATGCGTGGAGAGAAGGGAGCAAGCTCCAAATTTCTGCTCCTCTTGCCAAAAATCTGCTTAATATGTAGTCCTCATATAGAGGACATATCAGATATTAAACTGATAAGAACAGATACTACACTTGATCTTAGCCAAAAGGCCGAGAAGCGATAATCCACAAGTGTTGGATGTCCAAGCTAACCTCTTGGCACAAATCTCCCTTGCTGTGGTACCCCGTTTGTAGGTGTGCATAACAATGGCTGCTCATCACCTCCGCCCAAGCTCTCCTTTGTGGACACCTGATTGCTGACCTAGACAGCTCTTTGACTTTTCACAATTTCATAAGGCTCAGCAAAACAGCAAAGCCTGCCAAAAATAGATTCAACTCATGTTTGTTCCTCTCCACGGAAGTCTTTAGTAAAAGGCGAAAGACTTGTGCGTTATGAAGAGAAACCAGAGTCAGCATGGCCCTCTGCTCGAGAGCAGCGGTGGAGCCTCTCGGTCACAGTCACCACCTTCGCGGTGGGCCTCTCTTTGCTTTCCGCATGTCAGATTCTAGTATACAACATTCCCACCACGCCCCCATCTGCCAACACAAATTATACAAGGCTTTATTTGCTCCTGCCCTGACTAGTGATTGGCTTTTAAGCCTTTTTAAGCAATACATCCCTGAACCACTTACATTGGGTCCAAAAGCGGACTCTGCTTTCTCACCAGGTCTCCCAGGAGATGTTGAGTGAAAACCATTTCAGTTTTTGACAAATGCTTCTGATTCTATTTGGAATCCAGTTGATGCTCATTGTGACCCCGTGCAGATTCATGCATAATCGCTTCACAAGGCAGTGAGTCATCAGAGCAGTTTTGCACACTTGTCAAACTCTGCCAGGCCATTCCCTCAGTTTCATTGACCCAGTGTAGAATTCACCTTGAAACCTCCACAATTGTTTGAGTGTTTGCTTTTCTACAAGGTAAGAACAGAGTGCACCGTTCCCAGCGGCACTGCAATGCTAGGTCGATGCGTGGAGAGAAGGGAGCAAGCTCCAAATTTCTGCTCCTCTTGCCAAAAATCTGCTTAATATGTAGTCCTCATATAGAGGACATATCAGATATTAAACTGATAAGAACAGATTTTTTTTTTTTTTTTTTTTGGAATATTTTTTTATTTAATTCACTCATGAGCAGTACAATACTTTACATTACAAAGATCATCATCTCTCCACACCTTAAGACCTCCAGAATTCTATCGGACTAAAAGAAAATAAGAGGAGGTACAATAAAAGACTCTTTCATGAGTTCAGTCTACAGATTGTCAAAAATAATTTTCCATCGATCTTTAATTGAGTCACTGATAAGAACAGATACTACACTTGATCTTAGCCAAAAGGCCGAGAAGCGATAATCCACAAGTGTTGGATGTCCAATCTAACCTCTTGGCACAAATCTCCCTTGCTGTGGTACCCCGTTTGTAGGTGTGCATAACAATGGCTGCTCATCACCTCCGCCCAAGCTCTCCTTTGTGGACACCTGATTGCTGACCTAGACAGCTCTTTGACTTTTCACAATTTCATAAGGCTCAGCAAAACAGCAAAGCCTGCCAAAAATAGATTCAACTCATGTTTGTTCCTCTCCCATAAGTCTTTAGTAAAAGGCGAAAGACTTGTGCGTTATGAAGAGAAACCAGAGTCAGCATGGCCCTCTGCTTGAGAGCAGCGGTGGAGCCTCTCGGTCACAGTCACCACCTTCGCGGTGGGGTTTCTCTTTGCTTTCCGCATGTCAGATTCTAGTATACAACAGTCCACCACGCCCCCATCTGCCAACACAAATTATACAAGGCTTTATTTGCTCCTGCCCTGACTAGTGATTGGCTTTTAAGCCTTTTTAAGCGATACATCCCTGAACCACTTACATTGGGTCCAAAAGCGGACTCTGCTTTCTCACCAAGTCTCCCAGGAGATGTTGAGTGAAAACACGTTTCAGTTTTTGACAAATGCTTCTGATTCTATTTGGAATCCAGTTGATGCTCATTGTGACCCCGTGCAGAGTCATGCATAATCACTTCACAAGGCAGTGAGTCATAAGAGCAGTTTTGCACACTTGTCAAACTCTGCCAGGCCATTCCCTCAGTTTCATTGACCCAGTGTAGAATTCACCTTGAAACCTCCACAATTGTTTGAGTGTTTGCTTTTCTACAAGGTAAGAACAGAGTGCACCGTTCCCAGCGGCACTGCAATGCTAGGTCGATGCGTGGAGAGAAGGGAGCAAGCTCCAAATTTCTGCTCCTCTTGCCAAAAATCTGCTTAATATGTAGTCCTCATATAGAGGACATATCAGATATTAAACTGATAAGAACAGATACTACACTTGATCTTAGCCAAAAGGCCGAGAAGCGATAATCCACAAGTGTTGGATGTCCAAGCTAACCTCTTGGCACAAATCTCCCTTGCTGTGGTACCCCGTTTGTAGGTGTGCATAACAATGGCTGCTCATCACCTCCGCCCAAGCTCTCCTTTGTGGACACCTGATTGCTGACCTAGACAGCTCTTTGACTTTTCACAATTTCATAAGGCTCAGCCATACAGCAAAGCCTGCCAAAAATAGTTTCAACTCATGTTTGTTCCTCTCCCATAAGTCTTTAGTAAAAGGCGAAAGACTTGTGCGTATGAAGAGAAACCAGAGTCAGCATGGCCCTCTGCTCGAGAGCAGCGGTGGAGCCTCTCGGTCACAGTCACCACCTTCGCGGTGGGGTTTCTCTTTGCTTTCCGCATGTCAGATTCTAGTATACAACAGTCCACCACGCCCCCATCTGCCAACACAAATTATACAAGGCTTTATTTGCTCCTGCCCTGACTAGTGATTGGCTTTTAAGCCTTTTTAAGCAATACATCCCTGAACCACTTACATTGGGTCCAAAAGCGGACTCTGCTTTCTCACCAAGTCTCCCAGGAGATGTTGAGTGAAAACACGTTTCAGTTTTTGACAAATGCTTCTGATTCTATTTGGAATCCAGTTGATGCTCATTGTGACCCCGTGCAGATTCATGCATAATCGCTTCACAAGGCAGTGAGTCATCAGAGCAGTTTTGCACACTTGTCAAACTCTGCCAGGCCATTCCCTCAGTTTCATTGACCCGGTGTAGAATTCACCTTGAAACCTCCACAATTGTTTGAGTGTTTGCTTTTCTACAAGGTAAGAACAGAGTGCACCGTTCCCAGCGGCACTGCAATGCTAGGTCGATGCGTGGAGAGAAGGGAGCAAGCTCCAAATTTCTGCTCCTCTTGCCAAAAATCTGCTTAATATGTAGTCCTCATATAGAGGACATATCAGATATTAAACTGATAAGAACAGATTTTTTTTTTTTTTTTTTTTGGAATATTTTTTTATTTAATTCACTCATGAGCAGTACAATACTTTACATTACAAAGATCATCATCTCTCCACACCTTAAGACCTCCAGTATTCTATCGGACTAAAAGAAAATAAGAGGAGGTACAATAAAAGACTCTTTCATGAGTTCAGTCTACAGATTGTCAAAAATAATTTTCCATCGATCTTTAATTGAGTCACTGATAAGAACAGATACTACACTTGATCTTAGCCAAAAGGCCGAGAAGCGATAATCCACAAGTGTTGGATGTCCAAGCTAACCTCTTGGCACAAATCTCCCTTGCTGTGGTACCCCGTTTGTAGGTGTGCATAACAATGGCTGCTCATCACCTCCGCCCAAGCTCTCCTTTGTGGACACCTGATTGCTGACCTAGACAGCTCTTTGACTTTTCACAATTTCATAAGGCTCAGCAAAACAGCAAAGCCTGCCAAAAATAGATTCAACTCATGTTTGTTCCTCTCCCATAAGTCTTTAGTAAAAGGCGAAAGACTTGTGCGTTATGAAGAGAAACCAGAGTCAGCATGGCCCTCTGCTTGAGAGCAGCGGTGGAGCCTCTCGGTCACAGTCACCACCTTCGCGGTGGGGTTTCTCTTTGCTTTCCGCATGTCAGATTCTAGTATACAACAGTCCACCACGCCCCCATCTGCCAACACAAATTATACAAGGCTTTATTTGCTCCTGCCCTGACTAGTGATTGGCTTTTAAGCCTTTTTAAGCGATACATCCCTGAACCACTTACATTGGGTCCAAAAGCGGACTCTGCTTTCTCACCAAGTCTCCCAGGAGATGTTGAGTGAAAACACGTTTCAGTTTTTGACAAATGCTTCTGATTCTATTTGGAATCCAGTTGATGCTCATTGTGACCCCGTGCAGAGTCATGCATAATCACTTCACAAGGCAGTGAGTCATAAGAGCAGTTTTGCACACTTGTCAAACTCTGCCAGGCCATTCCCTCAGTTTCATTGACCCAGTGTAGAATTCACCTTGAAACCTCCACAATTGTTTGAGTGTTTGCTTTTCTACAAGGTAAGAACAGAGTGCACCGTTCCCAGCGGCACTGCAATGCTAGGTCGATGCGTGGAGAGAAGGGAGCAAGCTCCAAATTTCTGCTCCTCTTGCCAAAAATCTGCTTAATATGTAGTCCTCATATAGAGGACATATCAGATATTAAACTGATAAGAACAGATACTACACTTGATCTTAGCCAAAAGGCCGAGAAGCGATAATCCACAAGTGTTGGATGTCCAAGCTAACCTCTTGGCACAAATCTCCCTTGCTGTGGTACCCCGTTTGTAGGTGTGCATAACAATGGCTGCTCATCACCTCCGCCCAAGCTCTCCTTTGTGGACACCTGATTGCTGACCTAGACAGCTCTTTGACTTTTCACAATTTCATAAGGCTCAGCCATACAGCAAAGCCTGCCAAAAATAGTTTCAACTCATGTTTGTTCCTCTCCCATAAGTCTTTAGTAAAAGGCGAAAGACTTGTGCGTTATGAAGAGAAACCAGAGTCAGCATGGCCCTCTGCTCGAGAGCAGCGGTGGAGCCTCTCGGTCACAGTCACCACCTTCGCGGTGGGCCTCTCTTTGCTTTCCGCATGTTAGATTCTAGTATACAACATTCCCACCACGCCCCCATCTGCCAACACAAATTATACAAGGCTTTATTTGCTCCTGCCCTGACTAGTGATTGGCTTTTAAGCCTTTTTAAGCAATACATCCCTGAACCACTTACATTGGGTCCAAAAGCGGACTCTGCTTTCTCACCAAGTCTCCCAGGAGATGTTGAGTGAAAACACGTTTCAGTTTTTGACAAATGCTTCTGATTCTATTTGGAATCCAGTTGATGCTCATTGTGACCCCGTGCAGATTCATGCATAATCGCTTCACAAGGCAGTGAGTCATCAGAGCAGTTTTGCACACTTGTCAAACTCTGCCAGGCCATTCCCTCAGTTTCATTGACCCGGTGTAGAATTCACCTTGAAACCTCCACAATTGTTTGAGTGTTTGCTTTTCTACAAGGTAAGAACAGAGTGCACCGTTCCCAGCGGCACTGCAATGCTAGGTCGATGCGTGGAGAGAAGGGAGCAAGCTCCAAATTTCTGCTCCTCTTGCCAAAAATCTGCTTAATATGTAGTCCTCATATAGAGGACATATCAGATATTAAACTGATAAGAACAGATTTTTTTTTTTTTTTTTTTTGGAATATTTTTTTATTTAATTCACTCATGAGCAGTACAATACTTTACATTACAAAGATCATCATCTCTCCACACCTTAAGACCTCCAGTATTCTATCGGACTAAAAGAAAATAAGAGGAGGTACAATAAAAGACTCTTTCATGAGTTCAGTCTACAGATTGTCAAAAATAATTTTCCATCGATCTTTAATTGAGTCACTGATAAGAACAGATACTACACTTGATCTTAGCCAAAAGGCCGAGAAGCGATAATCCACAAGTGTTGGATGTCCAAGCTAACCTCTTGGCACAAATCTCCCTTGCTGTGGTACCCCGTTTGTAGGTGTGCATAACAATGGCTGCTCATCACCTCCGCCCAAGCTCTCCTTTGTGGACACCTGATTGCTGACCTAGACAGCTCTTTGACTTTTCACAATTTCATAAGGCTCAGCAAAACAGCAAAGCCTGCCAAAAATAGATTCAACTCATGTTTGTTCCTCTCCCATAAGTCTTTAGTAAAAGGCGAAAGACTTGTGCGTTATGAAGAGAAACCAGAGTCAGCATGGCCCTCTGCTTGAGAGCAGCGGTGGAGCCTCTCGGTCACAGTCACCACCTTCGCGGTGGGGTTTCTCTTTGCTTTCCGCATGTCAGATTCTAGTATACAACAGTCCACCACGCCCCCATCTGCCAACACAAATTATACAAGGCTTTATTTGCTCCTGCCCTGACTAGTGATTGGCTTTTAAGCCTTTTTAAGCGATACATCCCTGAACCACTTACATTGGGTCCAAAAGCGGACTCTGCTTTCTCACCAAGTCTCCCAGGAGATGTTGAGTGAAAACACGTTTCAGTTTTTGACAAATGCTTCTGATTCTATTTGGAATCCAGTTGATGCTCATTGTGACCCCGTGCAGAGTCATGCATAATCACTTCACAAGGCAGTGAGTCATAAGAGCAGTTTTGCACACTTGTCAAACTCTGCCAGGCCATTCCCTCAGTTTCATTGACCCAGTGTAGAATTCACCTTGAAACCTCCACAATTGTTTGAGTGTTTGCTTTTCTACAAGGTAAGAACAGAGTGCACCGTTCCCAGCGGCACTGCAATGCTAGGTCGATGCGTGGAGAGAAGGGAGCAAGCTCCAAATTTCTGCTCCTCTTGCCAAAAATCTGCTTAATATGTAGTCCTCATATAGAGGACATATCAGATATTAAACTGATAAGAACAGATACTACACTTGATCTTAGCCAAAAGGCCGAGAAGCGATAATCCACAAGTGTTGGATGTCCAAGCTAACCTCTTGGCACAAATCTCCCTTGCTGTGGTACCCCGTTTGTAGGTGTGCATAACAATGGCTGCTCATCACCTCCGCCCAAGCTCTCCTTTGTGGACACCTGATTGCTGACCTAGACAGCTCTTTGACTTTTCACAATTTCATAAGGCTCAGCCATACAGCAAAGCCTGCCAAAAATAGTTTCAACTCATGTTTGTTCCTCTCCCATAAGTCTTTAGTAAAAGGCGAAAGACTTGTGCGTTATGAAGAGAAACCAGAGTCAGCATGGCCCTCTGCTCGAGAGCAGCGGTGGAGCCTCTCGGTCACAGTCACCACCTTCGCGGTGGGGTTTCTCTTTGCTTTCCGCATGTCAGATTCTAGTATACAACAGTCCACCACGCCCCCATCTGCCAACACAAATTATACAAGGCTTTATTTGCTCCTGCCCTGACTAGTGATTGGCTTTTAAGCCTTTTTAAGCAATACATCCCTGAACCACTTACATTGGGTCCAAAAGCGGACTCTGCTTTCTCACCAAGTCTCCCAGGAGATGTTGAGTGAAAACACGTTTCAGTTTTTGACAAATGCTTCTGATTCTATTTGGAATCCAGTTGATGCTCATTGTGACCCCGTGCAGATTCATGCATAATCGCTTCACAAGGCAGTGAGTCATCAGAGCAGTTTTGCACACTTGTCAAACTCTGCCAGGCCATTCCCTCAGTTTCATTGACCCGGTGTAGAATTCACCTTGAAACCTCCACAATTGTTTGAGTGTTTGCTTTTCTACAAGGTAAGAACAGAGTGCACCGTTCCCAGCGGCACTGCAATGCTAGGTCGATGCGTGGAGAGAAGGGAGCAAGCTCCAAATTTCTGCTCCTCTTGCCAAAAATCTGCTTAATATGTAGTCCTCATATAGAGGACATATCAGATATTAAACTGATAAGAACAGATTTTTTTTTTTTTTTTTTTTGGAATATTTTTTTATTTAATTCACTCATGAGCAGTACAATACTTTACATTACAAAGATCATCATCTCTCCACACCTTAAGACCTCCAGTATTCTATCGGACTAAAAGAAAATAAGAGGAGGTACAATAAAAGACTCTTTCATGAGTTCAGTCTACAGATTGTCAAAAATAATTTTCCATCGATCTTTAATTGAGTCACTGATAAGAACAGATACTACACTTGATCTTAGCCAAAAGGCCGAGAAGCGATAATCCACAAGTGTTGGATGTCCAAGCTAACCTCTTGGCACAAATCTCCCTTGCTGTGGTACCCCGTTTGTAGGTGTGCATAACAATGGCTGCTCATCACCTCCGCCCAAGCTCTCCTTTGTGGACACCTGATTGCTGACCTAGACAGCTCTTTGACTTTTCACAATTTCATAAGGCTCAGCCATACAGCAAAGCCTGCCAAAAATAGTTTCAACTCATGTTTGTTCCTCTCCCATAAGTCTTTAGTAAAAGGCGAAAGACTTGTGCGTTATGAAGAGAAACCAGAGTCAGCATGGCCCTCTGCTCGAGAGCAGCGGTGGAGCCTCTCGGTCACAGTCACCACCTTCGCGGTGGGGTTTCTCTTTGCTTTCCGCATGTCAGATTCTAGTATACAACAGTCCACCACGCCCCCATCTGCCAACACAAATTATACAAGGCTTTATTTGCTCCTGCCCTGACTAGTGATTGGCTTTTAAGCCTTTTTAAGCAATACATCCCTGAACCACTTACATTGGGTCCAAAAGCGGACTCTGCTTTCTCACCAAGTCTCCCAGGAGATGTTGAGTGAAAACACGTTTCAGTTTTTGACAAATGCTTCTGATTCTATTTGGAATCCAGTTGATGCTCATTGTGACCCCGTGCAGATTCATGCATAATCGCTTCACAAGGCAGTGAGTCATCAGAGCAGTTTTGCACACTTGTCAAACTCTGCCAGGCCATTCCCTCAGTTTCATTGACCCGGTGTAGAATTCACCTTGAAACCTCCACAATTGTTTGAGTGTTTGCTTTTCTACAAGGTAAGAACAGAGTGCACCGTTCCCAGCGGCACTGCAATGCTAGGTCGATGCGTGGAGAGAAGGGAGCAAGCTCCAAATTTCTGCTCCTCTTGCCAAAAATCTGCTTAATATGTAGTCCTCATATAGAGGACATATCAGATATTAAACTGATAAGAACAGATTTTTTTTTTTTTTTTTTTTGGAATATTTTTTTATTTAATTCACTCATGAGCAGTACAATACTTTACATTACAAAGATCATCATCTCTCCACACCTTAAGACCTCCAGAATTCTATCGGACTAAAAGAAAATAAGAGGAGGTACAATAAAAGACTCTTTCATGAGTTCAGTCTACAGATTGTCAAAAATAATTTTCCATCGATCTTTAATTGAGTCACTGATAAGAACAGATACTACACTTGATCTTAGCCAAAAGGCCGAGAAGCGATAATCCACAAGTGTTGGATGTCCAAGCTAACCTCTTGGCACAAATCTCCCTTGCTGTGGTACCCCGTTTGTAGGTGTGCATAACAATGGCTGCTCATCACCTCCGCCCAAGCTCTCCTTTGTGGACACCTGATTGCTGACCTAGACAGCTCTTTGACTTTTCACAATTTCATAAGGCTCAGCAAAACAGCAAAGCCTGCCAAAAATAGATTCAACTCATGTTTGTTCCTCTCCACGGAAGTCTTTAGTAAAAGGCGAAAGACTTGTGCGTTATGAAGAGAAACCAGAGTCAGCATGGCCCTCTGCTTGAGAGCAGCGTTGGAGCCTCTCGGTCACAGTCACCACCTTCGCGGTGGGGTTTCTCTTTGCTTTCCGCATGTCAGATTCTAGTATACAACAGTCCACCACGCCCCCATCTGCCAACACAAATTATACAAGGCTTTATTTGCTCCTGCCCTGACTAGTGATTGGCTTTTAAGCCTTTTTAAGCGATACATCCCTGAACCACTTACATTGGGTCCAAAAGCGGACTCTGCTTTCTCACCAAGTCTCCCAGGAGATGTTGAGTGAAAACACGTTTCAGTTTTTGACAAATGCTTCTGATTCTATTTGGAATCCAGTTGATGCTCATTGTGACCCCGTGCAGAGTCATGCATAATCACTTCACAAGGCAGTGAGTCATAAGAGCAGTTTTGCACCCTTGTCAAACTCTGCCAGGCCATTCCCTCAGTTTCATTGACCCAGTGTAGAATTCACCTTGAAACCTCCACAATTGTTTGAGTGTTTGCTTTTCTACAAGGTAAGAACAGAGTGCACCGTTCCCAGCGGCACTGCAATGCTAGGTCGATGCGTGGAGAGAAGGGAGCAAGCTCCAAATTTCTGCTCCTCTTGCCAAAAATCTGCTTAATATGTAGTCCTCATATAGAGGACATATCAGATATTAAACTGATAAGAACAGATACTACACTTGATCTTAGCCAAAAGGCCGAGAAGCGATAATCCACAAGTGTTGGATGTCCAAGCTAACCTCTTGGCACAAATCTCCCTTGCTGTGGTACCCCGTTTGTAGGTGTGCATAACAATGGCTGCTCATCACCTCCGCCCAAGCTCTCCTTTGTGGACACCTGATTGCTGACCTAGACAGCTCTTTGACTTTTCACAATTTCATAAGGCTCAGCAAAACAGCAAAGCCTGCCAAAAATAGATTCAACTCATGTTTGTTCCTCTCCACGGAAGTCTTTAGTAAAAGGCGAAAGACTTGTGCGTTATGAAGAGAAACCAGAGTCAGCATGGCCCTCTGCTCGAGAGCAGCGGTGGAGCCTCTCGGTCACAGTCACCACCTTCGCGGTGGGCCTCTCTTTGCTTTCCGCATGTCAGATTCTAGTATACAACATTCCCACCACGCCCCCATCTGCCAACACAAATTATACAAGGCTTTATTTGCTCCTGCCCTGACTAGTGATTGGCTTTTAAGCCTTTTTAAGCAATACATCCCTGAACCACTTACATTGGGTCCAAAAGCGGACTCTGCTTTCTCACCAAGTCTCCCAGGAGATGTTGAGTGAAAACACGTTTCAGTTTTTGACAAATGCTTCTGATTCTATTTGGAATCCAGTTGATGCTCATTGTGACCCCGTGCAGATTCATGCATAATCGCTTCACAAGGCAGTGAGTCATCAGAGCAGTTTTGCACACTTGTCAAACTCTGCCAGGCCATTCCCTCAGTTTCATTGACCCAGTGTAGAATTCACCTTGAAACCTCCACAATTGTTTGAGTGTTTGCTTTTCTACAAGGTAAGAACAGAGTGCACCATTCCCAGCGGCACTGCAATGCTAGGTCGATGCGTGGAGAGAAGGGAGCAAGCTCCAAATTTCTGCTCCTCTTGCCAAAAATCTGCTTAATATGTAGTCCTCATATAGAGGACATATCAGATATTAAACTGATAAGAACAGATACTACACTTGATCTTAGCCAAAAGGCCGAGAAGCGATAATCCACAAGTGTTGGATGTCCAAGCCAACCTCTTGGCACAAATCTCCCTTGCTGTGGTACCCCGTTTGTAGGTGTGCATAACAATGGCTGCTCATCACCTCCGCCCAAGCTCTCCTTTGTGGACACCTGATTGCTGACCTAGACAGCTCTTTGACTTTTCACAATTTCATAAGGCTCAGCCATACAGCAAAGCCTGCCAAAAATAGATTCAACTCACGTTTGTTCCTCTCCACGGAAGTCTTTAGTAAAAGGCGAAAGACTTGTGCGTTATGAAGAGAAACCAGAGTCAGCATGGCCCTCTGCTCGAGAGCAGCGGTGGAGCCTCTCGGTCACAGTCACCACCTTCGCGGTGGGCCTCTCTTTGCTTTCCGCATGTCAGATTCTAGTATACAACATTCCCACCACGCCCCCATCTGCCAACACAAATTATACAAGGCTTTATTTGCTCCTGCCCTGACTAGTGATTGGCTTTTAAGCCTTTTTAAGCAATACATCCCTGAACCACTTACATTGGGTCCAAAAGCGGACTCTGCTTTCTCACCAAGTCTCCCAGGAGATGTTGAGTGAAAACACGTTTCAGTTTTTGACAAATGCTTCTGATTCTATTTGGAATCCAGTTGATGCTCATTGTGACCCCGTGCAGATTCATGCATAATCGCTTCACAAGGCAGTGAGTCATCAGAGCAGTTTTGCACACTTGTCAAACTCTGCCAGGCCATTCCCTCAGTTTCATTGACCCGGTGTAGAATTCACCTTGAAACCTCCACAATTGTTTGAGTGTTTGCTTTTCTACAAGGTAAGAACAGAGTGCACCGTTCCCAGCGGCACTGCAATGCTAGGTCGATGCGTGGAGAGAAGGGAGCAAGCTCCAAATTTCTGCTCCTCTTGCCAAAAATCTGCTTAATATGTAGTCCTCATATAGAGGACATATCAGATATTAAACTGATAAGAACAGATTTTTTTTTTTTTTTTTTTTGGAATATTTTTTTATTTAATTCACTCATGAGCAGTACAATACTTTACATTACAAAGATCATCATCTCTCCACACCTTAAGACCTCCAGAATTCTATCGGACTAAAAGAAAATAAGAGGAGGTACAATAAAAGACTCTTTCATGAGTTCAGTCTACAGATTGTCAAAAATAATTTTCCATCGATCTTTAATTGAGTCACTGATAAGAACAGATACTACACTTGATCTTAGCCAAAAGGCCGAGAAGCGATAATCCACAAGTGTTGGATGTCCAAGCTAACCTCTTGGCACAAATCTCCCTTGCTGTGGTACCCCGTTTGTAGGTGTGCGTAACAATGGCTGCTCATCACCTCCGCCCAAGCTCTCCTTTGTGGACACCTGATTGCTGACCTAGACAGCTCTTTGACTTTTCACAATTTCATAAGGCTCAGCAAAACAGCAAAGCCTGCCAAAAATAGATTCAACTCATGTTTGTTCCTCTCCCATAAGTCTTTAGTAAAAGGCGAAAGACTTGTGCGTTATGAAGAGAAACCAGAGTCAGCATGGCCCTCTGCTTGAGAGCAGCGGTGGAGCCTCTCAGTCACAGTCACCACCTTCGCGGTGGGGTTTCTCTTTGCTTTCCGCATGTCAGATTCTAGTATACAACAGTCCACCACGCCCCCATCTGCCAACACAAATTATACAAGGCTTTATTTGCTCCTGCCCTGACTAGTGATTGGCTTTTAAGCCTTTTTAAGCGATACATCCCTGAACCACTTACATTGGGTCCAAAAGCGGACTCTGCTTTCTCACCAAGTCTCCCAGGAGATGTTGAGTGAAAACACGTTTCAGTTTTTGACAAATGCTTCTGATTCTATTTGGAATCCAGTTGATGCTCATTGTGACCCCGTGCAGAGTCATGCATAATCACTTCACAAGGCAGTGAGTCATAAGAGCAGTTTTGCACACTTGTCAAACTCTGCCAGGCCATTCCCTCAGTTTCATTGACCCAGTGTAGAATTCACCTTGAAACCTCCACAATTGTTTGAGTGTTTGCTTTTCTACAAGGTAAGAACAGAGTGCACCGTTCCCAGCGGCACTGCAATGCTAGGTCGATGCGTGGAGAGAAGGGAGCAAGCTCCAAATTTCTGCTCCTCTTGCCAAAAATCTGCTTAATATGTAGTCCTCATATAGAGGACATATCAGATATTAAACTGATAAGAACAGATACTACACTTGATCTTAGCCAAAAGGCCGAGAAGCGATAATCCACAAGTGTTGGATGTCCAAGCTAACCTCTTGGCACAAATCTCCCTTGCTGTGGTACCCCGTTTGTAGGTGTGCATAACAATGGCTGCTCATCACCTCCGCCCAAGCTCTCCTTTGTGGACACCTGATTGCTGACCTAGACAGCTCTTTGACTTTTCACAATTTCATAAGGCTCAGCCATACAGCAAAGCCTGCCAAAAATAGTTTCAACTCATGTTTGTTCCTCTCCCATAAGTCTTTAGTAAAAGGCGAAAGACTTGTGCGTTATGAAGAGAAACCAGAGTCAGCATGGCCCTCTGCTCGAGAGCAGCGGTGGAGCCTCTCGGTCACAGTCACCACCTTCGCGGTGGGGTTTCTCTTTGCTTTCCGCATGTCAGATTCTAGTATACAACAGTCCACCACGCCCCCATCTGCCAACACAAATTATACAAGGCTTTATTTGCTCCTGCCCTGACTAGTGATTGGCTTTTAAGCCTTTTTAAGCAATACATCCCTGAACGACTTACATTGGGTCCAAAAGCGGACTCTGCTTTCTCACCAAGTCTCCCAGGAGATGTTGAGTGAAAACACGTTTCAGTTTTTGACAAATGCTTCTGATTCTATTTGGAATCCAGTTGATGCTCATTGTGACCCCGTGCAGATTCATGCATAATCGCTTCACAAGGCAGTGAGTCATCAGAGCAGTTTTGCACACTTGTCAAACTCTGCCAGGCCATTCCCTCAGTTTCATTGACCCGGTGTAGAATTCACCTTGAAACCTCCACAATTGTTTGAGTGTTTGCTTTTCTACAAGGTAAGAACAGAGTGCACCGTTCCCAGCGGCACTGCAATGCTAGGTCGATGCGTGGAGAGAAGGGAGCAAGCTCCAAATTTCTGCTCCTCTTGCCAAAAATCTGCTTAATATGTAGTCCTCATATAGAGGACATATCAGATATTAAACTGATAAGAACAGATTTTTTTTTTTTTTTTTTTTGGAATATTTTTTTATTTAATTCACTCATGAGCAGTACAATACTTTACATTACAAAGATCATCATCTCTCCACACCTTAAGACCTCCAGAATTCTATCGGACTAAAAGAAAATAAGAGGAGGTACAATAAAAGACTCTTTCATGAGTTCAGTCTACAGATTGTCAAAAAAAATTTTCCATCGATCTTTAATTGAGTCACTGATAAGAACAGATACTACACTTGATCTTAGCCAAAAGGCCGAGAAGCGATAATCCACAAGTGTTGGATGTCCAAGCTAACCTCTTGGCACAAATCTCCCTTGCTGTGGTACCCCGTTTGTAGGTGTGCATAACAATGGCTGCTCATCACCTCCGCCCAAGCTCTCCTTTGTGGACACCTGACTGCTGACCTAGACAGCTCTTTGACTTTTCACAATTTCATAAGGCTCAGCAAAACAGCAAAGCCTGCCAAAAATAGATTCAACTCATGTTTGTTCCTCTCCCATAAGTCTTTAGTAAAAGGCGAAAGACTTGTGCGTTATGAAGAGAAACCAGAGTCAGCATGGCCCTCTGCTTGAGAGCAGCGGTGGAGCCTCTCGGTCACAGTCACCACCTTCGCGGTGGGGTTTCTCTTTGCTTTCCGCATGTCAGATTCTAGTATACAACAGTCCACCACGCCCCCATCTGCCAACACAAATTATACAAGGCTTTATTTGCTCCTGCCCTGACTAGTGATTGGCTTTTAAGCCTTTTTAAGCGATACATCCCTGAACCACTTACATTGGGTCCAAAAGCGGACTCTGCTTTCTCACCAAGTCTCCCAGGAGATGTTGAGTGAAAACACGTTTCAGTTTTTGACAAATGCTTCTGATTCTATTTGGAATCCAGTTGATGCTCATTGTGACCCCGTGCAGAGTCATGCATAATCACTTCACAAGGCAGTGAGTCATAAGAGCAGTTTTGCACACTTGTCAAACTCTGCCAGGCCATTCCCTCAGTTTCATTGACCCAGTGTAGAATTCACCTTGAAACCTCCACAATTGTTTGAGTGTTTGCTTTTCTACAAGGTAAGAACAGAGTGCACCGTTCCCAGCGGCACTGCAATGCTAGGTCGATGCGTGGAGAGAAGGGAGCAAGCTCCAAATTTCTGCTCCTCTTGCCAAAAATCTGCTTAATATGTAGTCCTCATATAGAGGACATATCAGATATTAAACTGATAAGAACAGATACTACACTTGATCTTAGCCAAAAGGCCGAGAAGCGATAATCCACAAGTGTTGGATGTCCAAGCTAACCTCTTGGCACAAATCTCCCTTGCTGTGGTACCCCGTTTGTAGGTGTGCATAACAATGGCTGCTCATCACCTCCGCCCAAGCTCTCCTTTGTGGACACCTGATTGCTGACCTAGACAGCTCTTTGACTTTTCACAATTTCATAAGGCTCAGCCATACAGCAAAGCCTGCCAAAAATAGTTTCAACTCATGTTTGTTCCTCTCCCATAAGTCTTTAGTAAAAGGCGAAAGACTTGTGCGTTATGAAGAGAAACCAGAGTCAGCATGGCCCTCTGCTCGAGAGCAGCGGTGGAGCCTCTCGGTCACAGTCACCACCTTCGCGGTGGGGTTTCTCTTTGCTTTCCGCATGTCAGATTCTAGTATACAACAGTCCACCACGCCCCCATCTGCCAACACAAATTATACAAGGCTTTATTTGCTCCTGCCCTGACTAGTGATTGGCTTTTAAGCCTTTTTAAGCAATACATCCCTGAACGACTTACATTGGGTCCAAAAGCGGACTCTGCTTTCTCACCAAGTCTCCCAGGAGATGTTGAGTGAAAACACGTTTCAGTTTTTGACAAATGCTTCTGATTCTATTTGGAATCCAGTTGATGCTCATTGTGACCCCGTGCAGATTCATGCATAATCGCTTCACAAGGCAGTGAGTCATCAGAGCAGTTTTGCACACTTGTCAAACTCTGCCAGGCCATTCCCTCAGTTTCATTGACCCGGTGTAGAATTCACCTTGAAACCTCCACAATTGTTTGAGTGTTTGCTTTTCTACAAGGTAAGAACAGAGTGCACCGTTCCCAGCGGCACTGCAATGCTAGGTCGATGCGTGGAGAGAAGGGAGCAAGCTCCAAATTTCTGCTCCTCTTGCCAAAAATCTGCTTAATATGTAGTCCTCATATAGAGGACATATCAGATATTAAACTGATAAGAACAGATTTTTTTTTTTTTTTTTTTTGGAATATTTTTTTATTTAATTCACTCATGAGCAGTACAATACTTTACATTACAAAGATCATCATCTCTCCACACCTTAAGACCTCCAGAATTCTATCGGACTAAAAGAAAATAAGAGGAGGTACAATAAAAGACTCTTTCATGAGTTCAGTCTACAGATTGTCAAAAAAAAATTTCCATCGATCTTTAATTGAGTCACTGATAAGAACAGATACTACACTTGATCTTAGCCAAAAGGCCGAGAAGCGATAATCCACAAGTGTTGGATGTCCAAGCTAACCTCTTGGCACAAATCTCCCTTGCTGTGGTACCCCGTTTGTAGGTGTGCATAACAATGGCTGCTCATCACCTCCGCCCAAGCTCTCCTTTGTGGACACCTGACTGCTGACCTAGACAGCTCTTTGACTTTTCACAATTTCATAAGGCTCAGCAAAACAGCAAAGCCTGCCAAAAATAGATTCAACTCATGTTTGTTCCTCTCCCATAAGTCTTTAGTAAAAGGCGAAAGACTTGTGCGTTATGAAGAGAAACCAGAGTCAGCATGGCCCTCTGCTTGAGAGCAGCGGTGGAGCCTCTCGGTCACAGTCACCACCTTCGCGGTGGGGTTTCTCTTTGCTTTCCGCATGTCAGATTCTAGTATACAACAGTCCACCACGCCCCCATCTGCCAACACAAATTATACAAGGCTTTATTTGCTCCTGCCCTGACTAGTGATTGGCTTTTAAGCCTTTTTAAGCGATACATCCCTGAACCACTTACATTGGGTCCAAAAGCGGACTCTGCTTTCTCACCAAGTCTCCCAGGAGATGTTGAGTGAAAACACGTTTCAGTTTTTGACAAATGCTTCTGATTCTATTTGGAATCCAGTTGATGCTCATTGTGACCCCGTGCAGAGTCATGCATAATCACTTCACAAGGCAGTGAGTCATAAGAGCAGTTTTGCACACTTGTCAAACTCTGCCAGGCCATTCCCTCAGTTTCATTGACCCAGTGTAGAATTCACCTTGAAACCTCCACAATTGTTTGAGTGTTTGCTTTTCTACAAGGTAAGAACAGAGTGCACCGTTCCCAGCGGCACTGCAATGCTAGGTCGATGCGTGGAGAGAAGGGAGCAAGCTCCAAATTTCTGCTCCTCTTGCCAAAAATCTGCTTAATATGTAGTCCTCATATAGAGGACATATCAGATATTAAACTGATAAGAACAGATACTACACTTGATCTTAGCCAAAAGGCCGAGAAGCGATAATCCACAAGTGTTGGATGTCCAAGCTAACCTCTTGGCACAAATCTCCCTTGCTGTGGTACCCCGTTTGTAGCTGTGCATAACAATGGCTGCTCATCACCTCCGCCCAAGCTCTCCTTTGTGGACACCTGATTGCTGACCTAGACAGCTCTTTGACTTTTCACAATTTCATAAGGCTCAGCCATACAGCAAAGCCTGCCAAAAATAGTTTCAACTCATGTTTGTTCCTCTCCCATAAGTCTTTAGTAAAAGGCGAAAGACTTGTGCGTTATGAAGAGAAACCAGAGTCAGCATGGCCCTCTGCTCGAGAGCAGCGGTGGAGCCTCTCGGTCACAGTCACCACCTTCGCGGTGGGGTTTCTCTTTGCTTTCCGCATGTCAGATTCTAGTATACAACAGTCCACCACGCCCCCATCTGCCAACACAAATTATACAAGGCTTTATTTGCTCCTGCCCTGACTAGTGATTGGCTTTTAAGCCTTTTTAAGCAATACATCCCTGAACCACTTACATTGGGTCCAAAAGCGGACTCTGCTTTCTCACCAATTCTCCCAGGAGATGTTGAGTGAAAACACGTTTCAGTTTTTGACAAATGCTTCTGATTCTATTTGGAATCCAGTTGATGCTCATTGTGACCCCGTGCAGATTCATGCATAATCGCTTCACAAGGCAGTGAGTCATCAGAGCAGTTTTGCACACTTGTCAAACTCTGCCAGGCCATTCCCTCAGTTTCATTGACCCGGTGTAGAATTCACCTTGAAACCTCCACAATTGTTTGAGTGTTTGCTTTTCTACAAGGTAAGAACAGAGTGCACCGTTCCCAGCGGCACTGCAATGCTAGGTCGATGCGTGGAGAGAAGGGAGCAAGCTCCAAATTTCTGCTCCTCTTGCCAAAAATCTGCTTAATATGTAGTCCTCATATAGAGGACATATCAGATATTAAACTGATAAGAACAGATTTTTTTTTTTTTTTTTTTTGGAATATTTTTTTATTTAATTCACTCATGAGCAGTACAATACTTTACATTACAAAGATCATCATCTCTCCACACCTTAAGACCTCCAGAATTCTATCGGACTAAAAGAAAATAAGAGGAGGTACAATAAAAGACTCTTTCATGAGTTCAGTCTACAGATTGTCAAAAATAATTTTCCATCGATCTTTAATTGAGTCACTGATAAGAACAGATACTACACTTGATCTTAGCCAAAAGGCCGAGAAGCGATAATCCACAAGTGTTGGATGTCCAAGCTAACCTCTTGGCACAAATCTCCCTTGCTGTGGTACCCCGTTTGTAGGTGTGCATAACAATGGCTGCTCATCACCTCCGCCCAAGCTCTCCTTTGTGGACACCTGATTGCTGACCTAGACAGCTCTTTGACTTTTCACAATTTCATAAGGCTCAGCAAAACAGCAAAGCCTGCCAAAAATAGATTCAACTCATGTTTGTTCCTCTCCCATAAGTCTTTAGTAAAAGGCGAAAGACTTGTGCGTTATGAAGAGAAACCAGAGTCAGCATGGCCCTCTGCTTGAGAGCAGCGGTGGAGCCTCTCGGTCACAGTCACCACCTTCGCGGTGGGGTTTCTCTTTGCTTTCCGCATGTCAGATTCTAGTATACAACAGTCCACCACGCCCCCATCTGCCAACACAAATTATACAAGGCTTTATTTGCTCCTGCCCTGACTAGTGATTGGCTTTTAAGCCTTTTTAAGCGATACATCCCTGAACCACTTACATTGGGTCCAAAAGCGGACTCTGCTTTCTCACCAAGTCTCCCAGGAGATGTTGAGTGAAAACACGTTTCAGTTTTTGACAAATGCTTCTGATTCTATTTGGAATCCAGTTGATGCTCATTGTGACCCCGTGCAGAGTCATGCATAATCACTTCACAAGGCAGTGAGTCATAAGAGCAGTTTTGCACACTTGTCAAACTCTGCCAGGCCATTCCCTCAGTTTCATTGACCCAGTGTAGAATTCACCTTGAAACCTCCACAATTGTTTGAGTGTTTGCTTTTCTACAAGGTAAGAACAGAGTGCACCGTTCCCAGCGGCACTGCAATGCTAGGTCGATGCGTGGAGAGAAGGGAGCAAGCTCCAAATTTCTGCTCCTCTTGCCAAAAATCTGCTTAATATGTAGTCCTCATATAGAGGACATATCAGATATTAAACTGATAAGAACAGATACTACACTTGATCTTAGCCAAAAGGCCGAGAAGCGATAATCCACAAGTGTTGGATGTCCAAGCTAACCTCTTGGCACAAATCTCCCTTGCTGTGGTACCCCGTTTGTAGGTGTGCATAACAATGGCTGCTCATCACCTCCGCCCAAGCTCTCCTTTGTGGACACCTGATTGCTGACCTAGACAGCTCTTTGACTTTTCACAATTTCATAAGGCTCAGCAAAACAGCAAAGCCTGCCAAAAATAGATTCAACTCATGTTTGTTCCTCTCCACGGAAGTCTTTAGTAAAAGGCGAAAGACTTGTGCGTTATGAAGAGAAACCAGAGTCAGCATGGCCCTCTGCTCGAGAGCAGCGGTGGAGCCTCTCGGTCACAGTCACCACCTTCGCGGTGGGCCTCTCTTTGCTTTCCGCATGTCAGATTCTAGTATACAACATTCCCACCACGCCCCCATCTGCCAACACAAATTATACAAGGCTTTATTTGCTCCTGCCCTGACTAGTGATTGGCTTTTAAGCCTTTTTAAGCAATACATCCCTGAACCACTTACATTGGGTCCAAAAGCGGACTCTGCTTTCTCACCAAGTCTCCCAGGAGATGTTGAGTGAAAACACGTTTCAGTTTTTGACAAATGCTTCTGATTCTATTTGGAATCCAGTTGATGCTCATTGTGACCCCGTGCAGATTCATGCATAATCGCTTCACAAGGCAGTGAGTCATCAGAGCAGTTTTGCACACTTGTCAAACTCTGCCAGGCCATTCCCTCAGTTTCATTGACCCAGTGTAGAATTCACCTTGAAACCTCCACAATTGTTTGAGTGTTTGCTTTTCTACAAGGTAAGAACAGAGTGCACCATTCCCAGCGGCACTGCAATGCTAGGTCGATGCGTGGAGAGAAGGGAGCAAGCTCCAAATTTCTGCTCCTCTTGCCAAAAATCTGCTTAATATGTAGTCCTCATATAGAGGACATATCAGATATTAAACTGATAAGAACAGATACTACACTTGATCTTAGCCAAAAGGCCGAGAAGCGATAATCCACAAGTGTTGGATGTCCAAGCCAACCTCTTGGCACAAATCTCCCTTGCTGTGGTACCCCGTTTGTAGGTGTGCATAACAATGGCTGCTCATCACCTCCGCCCAAGCTCTCCTTTGTGGACACCTGATTGCTGACCTAGACAGCTCTTTGACTTTTCACAATTTCATAAGGCTCAGCCATACAGCAAAGCCTGCCAAAAATAGATTCAACTCACGTTTGTTCCTCTCCACGGAAGTCTTTAGTAAAAGGCGAAAGACTTGTGCGTTATGAAGAGAAACCAGAGTCAGCATGGCCCTCTGCTCGAGAGCAGCGGTGGAGCCTCTCGGTCACAGTCACCACCTTCGCGGTGGGCCTCTCTTTGCTTTCCGCATGTCAGATTCTAGTATACAACATTCCCACCACGCCCCCATCTGCCAACACAAATTATACAAGGCTTTATTTGCTCCTGCCCTGACTAGTGATTGGCTTTTAAGCCTTTTTAAGCAATACATCCCTGAACCACTTACATTGGGTCCAAAAGCGGACTCTGCTTTCTCACCAAGTCTCCCAGGAGATGTTGAGTGAAAACACGTTTCAGTTTTTGACAAATGCTTCTGATTCTATTTGGAATCCAGTTGATGCTCATTGTGACCCCGTGCAGATTCATGCATAATCGCTTCACAAGGCAGTGAGTCATCAGAGCAGTTTTGCACACTTGTCAAACTCTGCCAGGCCATTCCCTCAGTTTCATTGACCCAGTGTAGAATTCACCTTGAAACCTCCACAATTGTTTGAGTGTTTGCTTTTCTACAAGGTAAGAACAGAGTGCACCGTTCCCAGCGGCACTGCAATGCTAGGTCGATGCGTGGAGAGAAGGGAGCAAGCTCCAAATTTCTGCTCCTCTTGCCAAAAATCTGCTTAATATGTAGTCCTCATATAGAGGACATATCAGATATTAAACTGATGAGAACAGATACTACACTTGATCTTAGCCAAAAGGCCGAGAAGCGATAATCCACAAGTGTTGGATGTCCACGCCAACCTCTTGGCACAAATCTCCCTTGCTGTGGTACCCCGTTTGTAGGTGTGCGTAACAATGGCTCATGACCTCCGCCCAAGCTCTCCTTTGTGGACACATGATTGCTGACCTAGACAGCTCTTTGACTTTTCACAATTTCATAAGGCTCAGCCATACAGCAAAGCCTGCCAAAAATAGATTCAACTCATGTTTGTTCCTCTCCACGGAAGTCTTTAGTAAAAGGCGAAAGACTTGTGCGTTATGAAGAGAAACCAGAGTCAGCATGGCCCTCTGCTTGAGAGCAGCGTTGGAGCCTCTCGGTCACAGTCACCACCTTCGCGGTGGGGTTTCTCTTTGCTTTCCGCATGTCAGATTCTAGTATACAACAGTCCACCACGCCCCCATCTGCCAACACAAATTATACAAGGCTTTATTTGCTCCTGCCCTGACTAGTGATTGGCTTTTAAGCCTTTTTAAGCGATACATCCCTGAACCACTTACATTGGGTCCAAAAGCGGACTCTGCTTTCTCACCAAGTCTCCCAGGAGATGTTGAGTGAAAACACGTTTCAGTTTTTGACAAATGCTTCTGATTCTATTTGGAATCCAGTTGATGCTCATTGTGACCCCGTGCAGAGTCATGCATAATCACTTCACAAGGCAGTGAGTCATAAGAGCAGTTTTGCACACTTGTCAAACTCTGCCAGGCCATTCCCTCAGTTTCATTGACCCAGTGTAGAATTCACCTTGAAACCTCCACAATTGTTTGAGTGTTTGCTTTTCTACAAGGTAAGAACAGAGTGCACCGTTCCCAGCGGCACTGCAATGCTAGGTCGATGCATGGAGAGAAGGGAGCAAGCTCCAAATTTCTGCTCCTCTTGCCAAAAATCTGCTTAATATGTAGTCCTCATATAGAGGACATATCAGATATTAAACTGATAAGAACAGATACTACACTTGATCTTAGCCAAAAGGCCGAGAAGCGATAATCCACAAGTGTTGGATGTCCAAGCCAACCTCTTGGCACAAATCTCCCTTGCTGTGGTACCCCGTTTGTAGGTGTGCATAACAATGGCTGCTCATCACCTCCGCCCAAGCTCTCCTTTGTGGACACCTGATTGCTGACCTAGACAGCTCTTTGACTTTTCACAATTTCATAAGGCTCAGCCATACAGCAAAGCCTGCCAAAAATAGATTCAACTCACGTTTGTTCCTCTCCACGGAAGTCTTTAGTAAAAGGCGAAAGACTTGTGCGTTATGAAGAGAAACCAGAGTCAGCATGGCCCTCTGCTCGAGAGCAGCGGTGGAGCCTCTCGGTCACAGTCACCACCTTCGCGGTGGGCCTCTCTTTGCTTTCCGCATGTCAGATTCTAGTATACAACATTCCCACCACGCCCCCATCTGCCAACACAAATTATACAAGGCTTTATTTGCTCCTGCCCTGACTAGTGATTGGCTTTTAAGCCTTTTTAAGCAATACATCCCTGAACCACTTACATTGGGTCCAAAAGCGGACTCTGCTTTCTCACCAAGTCTCCCAGGAGATGTTGAGTGAAAACACGTTTCAGTTTTTGACAAATGCTTCTGATTCTATTTGGAATCCAGTTGATGCTCATTGTGACCCCGTGCAGATTCATGCATAATCGCTTCACAAGGCAGTGAGTCATCAGAGCAGTTTTGCACACTTGTCAAACTCTGCCAGGCCATTCCCTCAGTTTCATTGACCCAGTGTAGAATTCACCTTGAAACCTCCACAATTGTTTGAGTGTTTGCTTTTCTACAAGGTAAGAACAGAGTGCACCGTTCCCAGCGGCACTGCAATGCTAGGTCGATGCGTGGAGAGAAGGGAGCAAGCTCCAAATTTCTGCTCCTCTTGCCAAAAATCTGCTTAATATGTAGTCCTCATATAGAGGACATATCAGATATTAAACTGATAAGAACAGATACTACACTTGATCTTAGCCAAAAGGCCGAGAAGCGATAATCCACAAGTGTTGGATGTCCACGCCAACCTCTTGGCACAAATCTCCCTTGCTGTGGTACCCCGTTTGTAGGTGTGCGTAACAATGGCTCATGACCTCCGCCCAAGCTCTCCTTTGTGGACACCTGATTGCTGACCTAGACAGCTCTTTGACTTTTCACAATTTCATAAGGCTCAGCCATACAGCAAAGCCTGCCAAAAATAGATTCAACTCATGTTTGTTCCTCTCCACGGAAGTCTTTAGTAAAAGGCGAAAGACTTGTGCGTTATGAAGAGAAACCAGAGTCAGCATGGCCCTCTGCTTGAGAGCAGCGTTGGAGCCTCTCGGTCACAGTCACCACCTTCGCGGTGGGGTTTCTCTTTGCTTTCCGCATGTCAGATTCTAGTATACAACAGTCCACCACGCCCCCATCTGCCAACACAAATTATACAAGGCTTTATTTGCTCCTGCCCTGACTAGTGATTGGCTTTTAAGCCTTTTTAAGCGATACATCCCTGAACCACTTACATTGGGTCCAAAAGCGGACTCTGCTTTCTCACCAAGTCTCCCAGGAGATGTTGAGTGAAAACACGTTTCAGTTTTTGACAAATGCTTCTGATTCTATTTGGAATCCAGTTGATGCTCATTGTGACCCCGTGCAGAGTCATGCATAATCACTTCACAAGGCAGTGAGTCATAAGAGCAGTTTTGCACACTTGTCAAACTCTGCCAGGCCATTCCCTCAGTTTCATTGACCCAGTGTAGAATTCACCTTGAAACCTCCACAATTGTTTGAGTGTTTGCTTTTCTACAAGGTAAGAACAGAGTGCACCGTTCCCAGCGGCACTGCAATGCTAGGTCGATGCGTGGAGAGAAGGGAGCAAGCTCCAAATTTCTGCTCCTCTTGCCAAAAATCTGCTTAATATGTAGTCCTCATATAGAGGACATATCAGATATTAAACTGATAAGAACAGATACTACACTTGATCTTAGCCAAAAGGCCGAGAAGCGATAATCCACAAGTGTTGGATGTCCAAGCTAACCTCTTGGCACAAATCTCCCTTGCTGTGGTACCCCGTTTGTAGGTGTGCATAACAATGGCTGCTCATCACCTCCGCCCAAGCTCTCCTTTGTGGACACCTGATTGCTGACCTAGACAGCTCTTTGACTTTTCACAATTTCATAAGGCTCAGCAAAACAGCAAAGCCTGCCAAAAATAGATTCAACTCATGTTTGTTCCTCTCCACGGAAGTCTTTAGTAAAAGGCGAAAGACTTGTGCGTTATGAAGAGAAACCAGAGTCAGCATGGCCCTCTGCTCGAGAGCAGCGGTGGAGCCTCTCGGTCACAGTCACCACCTTCGCGGTGGGCCTCTCTTTGCTTTCCGCATGTAAGATTCTAGTATACAACATTCCCACCACGCCCCCATCTGCCAACACAAATTATACAAGGCTTTATTTGCTCCTGCCCTGACTAGTGATTGGCTTTTAAGCCTTTTTAAGCAATACATCCCTGAACCACTTACATTGGGTCCAAAAGCGGACTCTGCTTTCTCACCAGGTCTCCCAGGAGATGTTGAGTGAAAACACGTTTCAGTTTTTGACAAATGCTTCTGATTCTATTTGGAATCCAGTTGATGCTCATTGTGACCCCGTGCAGATTCATGCATAATCGCTTCACAAGGCAGTGAGTCATCAGAGCAGTTTTGCACACTTGTCAAACTCTGCCAGGCCATTCCCTCAGTTTCATTGACCCAGTGTAGAATTCACCTTGAAACCTCCACAATTGTTTGAGTGTTTGCTTTTCTACAAGGTAAGAACAGAGTGCACCATTCCCAGCGGCACTGCAATGCTAGGTCGATGCGTGGAGAGAAGGGAGCAAGCTCCAAATTTCTGCTCCTCTTGCCAAAAATCTGCTTAATATGTAGTCCTCATATAGAGGACATATCAGATATTAAACTGATAAGAACAGATACTACACTTGATCTTAGCCAAAAGGCCGAGAAGCGATAATCCACAAGTGTTGGATGTCCAAGCCAACCTCTTGGCACAAATCTCCCTTGCTGTGGTACCCCGTTTGTAGGTGTGCATAACAATGGCTGCTCATCACCTCCGCCCAAGCTCTCCTTTGTGGACACCTGATTGCTGACCTAGACAGCTCTTTGACTTTTCACAATTTCATAAGGCTCAGCCATACAGCAAAGCCTGCCAAAAATAGATTCAACTCACGTTTGTTCCTCTCCACGGAAGTCTTTAGTAAAAGGCGAAAGACTTGTGCGTTATGAAGAGAAACCAGAGTCAGCATGGCCCTCTGCTCGAGAGCAGCGGTGGAGCCTCTCGGTCACAGTCACCACCTTCGCGGTGGGCCTCTCTTTGCTTTCCGCATGTCAGATTCTAGTATACAACATTCCCACCACGCCCCCATCTGCCAACACAAATTATACAAGGCTTTATTTGCTCCTGCCCTGACTAGTGATTGGCTTTTAAGCCTTTTTAAGCAATACATCCCTGAACCACTTACATTGGGTCCAAAAGCGGACTCTGCTTTCTCACCAAGTCTCCCAGGAGATGTTGAGTGAAAACACGTTTCAGTTTTTGACAAATGCTTCTGATTCTATTTGGAATCCAGTTGATGCTCATTGTGACCCCGTGCAGATTCATGCATAATCGCTTCACAAGGCAGTGAGTCATCAGAGCAGTTTTGCACACATGTCAAACTCTGCCAGGCCATTCCCTCAGTTTCATTGACCCAGTGTAGAATTCACCTTGAAACCTCCACAATTGTTTGAGTGTTTGCTTTTCTACAAGGTAAGAACAGAGTGCACCGTTCCCAGCGGCACTGCAATGCTAGGTCGATGCGTGGAGAGAAGGGAGCAAGCTCCAAATTTCTGCTCCTCTTGCCAAAAATCTGCTTAATATGTAGTCCTCATATAGAGGACATATCAGATATTAAACTGATAAGAACAGATACTACACTTGATCTTAGCCAAAAGGCCGAGAAGCGATAATCCACAAGTGTTGGATGTCCACGCCAACCTCTTGGCACAAATCTCCCTTGCTGTGGTACCCCGTTTGTAGGTGTGCGTTACAATGGCTCATGACCTCCGCCCAAGCTCTCCTTTGTGGACACCTGATTGCTGACCTAGACAGCTCTTTGACTTTTCACAATTTCATAAGGCTCAGCCATACAGCAAAGCCTGCCAAAAATAGATTCAACTCATGTTTGTTCCTCTCCACGGAAGTCTTTAGTAAAAGGCGAAAGACTTGTGCGTTATGAAGAGAAACCAGAGTCAGCATGGCCCTCTGCTTGAGAGCAGCGTTGGAGCCTCTCGGTCACAGTCACCACCTTCGCGGTGGGGTTTCTCTTTGCTTTCCGCATGTCAGATTCTAGTATACAACAGTCCACCACGCCCCCATCTGCCAACACAAATTATACAAGGCTTTATTTGCTCCTGCCCTGACTAGTGATTGGCTTTTAAGCCTTTTTAAGCGATACATCCCTGAACCACTTACATTGGGTCCAAAAGCGGACTCTGCTTTCTCACCAAGTCTCCCAGGAGATGTTGAGTGAAAACACGTTTCAGTTTTTGACAAATGCTTCTGATTCTATTTGGAATCCAGTTGATGCTCATTGTGACCCTGTGCAGAGTCATGCATAATCACTTCACAAGGCAGTGAGTCATAAGAGCAGTTTTGCACACTTGTCAAACTCTGCCAGGCCATTCCCTCAGTTTCATTGACCCAGTGTAGAATTCACCTTGAAACCTCCACAATTGTTTGAGTGTTTGCTTTTCTACAAGGTAAGAACAGAGTGCACCGTTCCCAGCGGCACTGCAATGCTAGGTCGATGCGTGGAGAGAAGGGAGCAAGCTCCAAATTTCTGCTCCTCTTGCCAAAAATCTGCTTAATATGTAGTCCTCATATAGAGGACATATCAGATATTAAACTGATAAGAACAGATACTACACTTGATCTTAGCCAAAAGGCCGAGAAGCGATAATCCACAAGTGTTGGATGTCCAAGCTAACCTCTTGGCACAAATCTCCCTTGCTGTGGTACCCCGTTTGTAGGTGTGCATAACAATGGCTGCTCATCACCTCCGCCCAAGCTCTCCTTTGTGGACACCTGATTGCTGACCTAGACAGCTCTTTGACTTTTCACAATTTCATAAGGCTCAGCAAAACAGCAAAGCCTGCCAAAAATAGATTCAACTCATGTTTGTTCCTCTCCAAGGAAGTCTTTAGTAAAAGGCGAAAGACTTGTGCGTTATGAAGAGAAACCAGAGTCAGCATGGCCCTCTGCTCGAGAGCAGCGGTGGAGCCTCTCGGTCACAGTCACCACCTTCGCGGTGGGCCTCTCTTTGCTTTCCGCATGTAAGATTCTAGTATACAACATTCCCACCACGCCCCCATCTGCCAACACAAATTATACAAGGCTTTATTTGCTCCTGCCCTGACTAGTGATTGGCTTTTAAGCCTTTTTAAGCAATACATCCCTGAACCACTTACATTGGGTCCAAAAGCGGACTCTGCTTTCTCACCAGGTCTCCCAGGAGATGTTGAGTGAAAACACGTTTCAGTTTTTGACAAATGCTTCTGATTCTATTTGGAATCCAGTTGATGCTCATTGTGACCCCGTGCAGATTCATGCATAATCGCTTCACAAGGCAGTGAGTCATCAGAGCAGTTTTGCACACTTGTCAAACTCTGCCAGGCCATTCCCTCAGTTTCATTGACCCAGTGTAGAATTCACCTTGAAACCTCCACAATTGTTTGAGTGTTTGCTTTTCTACAAGGTAAGAACAGAGTGCACCATTCCCAGCGGCACTGCAATGCTAGGTCGATGCGTGGAGAGAAGGGAGCAAGCTCCAAATTTCTGCTCCTCTTGCCAAAAATCTGCTTAATATGTAGTCCTCATATAGAGGACATATCAGATATTAAACTGATAAGAACAGATACTACACTTGATCTTAGCCAAAAGGCCGAGAAGCGATAATCCACAAGTGTTTGATGTCCAAGCCAACCTCTTGGCACAAATCTCCCTTGCTGTGGTACCCCGTTTGTAGGTGTGCATAACAATGGCTGCTCATCACCTCCGCCCAAGCTCTCCTTTGTGGACACCTGATTGCTGACCTAGACAGCTCTTTGACTTTTCACAATTTCATAAGGCTCAGCCATACAGCAAAGCCTGCCAAAAATAGATTCAACTCATGTTTGTTCCTCTCCACGGAAGTCTTTAGTAAAAGGCGAAAGACTTGTGCGTTATGAAGAGAAACCAGAGTCAGCATGGCCCTCTGCTTGAGAGCAGCGTTGGAGCCTCTCGGTCACAGTCACCACCTTCGCGGTGGGGTTTCTCTTTGCTTTCCGCATGTCAGATTCTAGTATACAACAGTCCACCACGCCCCCATCTGCCAACACAAATTATACAAGGCTTTATTTGCTCCTGCCCTGACTAGTGATTGGCTTTTAAGCCTTTTTAAGCGATACATCCCTGAACCACTTACATTGGGTCCAAAAGCGGACTCTGCTTTCTCACCAAGTCTCCCAGGAGATGTTGAGTGAAAACACGTTTCAGTTTTTGACAAATGCTTCTGATTCTATTTGGAATCCAGTTGATGCTCATTGTGACCCCGTGCAGAGTCATGCATAATCACTTCACAAGGCAGTGAGTCATAAGAGCAGTTTTGCACACTTGTCAAACTCTGCCAGGCCATTCCCTCAGTTTCATTGACCCAGTGTAGAATTCACCTTGAAACCTCCACAATTGTTTGAGTGTTTGCTTTTCTACAAGGTAAGAACAGAGTGCACCGTTCCCAGCGGCACTGCAATGCTAGGTCGATGCGTGGAGAGAAGGGAGCAAGCTCCAAATTTCTGCTCCTCTTGCCAAAAATCTGCTTAATATGTAGTCCTCATATAGAGGACATATCAGATATTAAACTGATAAGAACAGATACTACACTTGATCTTAGCCAAAAGGCCGAGAAGCGATAATCCACAAGTGTTGGATGTCCAAGCTAACCTCTTGGCACAAATCTCCCTTGCTGTGGTACCCCGTTTGTAGGTGTGCATAACAATGGCTGCTCATCACCTCCGCCCAAGCTCTCCTTTGTGGACACCTGATTGCTGACCTAGACAGCTCTTTGACTTTTCACAATTTCATAAGGCTCAGCAAAACAGCAAAGCCTGCCAAAAATAGATTCAACTCATGTTTGTTCCTCTCCACGGGAGTCTTTAGTAAAAGGCGAAAGACTTGTGCGTTATGAAGAGAAACCAGAGTCAGCATGGCCCTCTGCTCGAGAGCAGCGGTGGAGCCTCTCGGTCACAGTCACCACCTTCGCGGTGGGCCTCTCTTTGCTTTCCGCATGTCAGATTCTAGTATACAACATTCCCACCACGCCCCCATCTGCCAACACAAATTATACAAGGCTTTATTTGCTCCTGCCCTGACTAGTGATTGGCTTTTAAGCCTTTTTAAGCAATACATCCCTGAACCACTTACATTGGGTCCAAAAGCGGACTCTGCTTTCTCACCAGGTCTCCCAGGAGATGTTGAGTGAAAACACGTTTCAGTTTTTGACAAATGCTTCTGATTCTATTTGGAATCCAGTTGATGCTCATTGTGACCCCGTGCAGATTCATGCATAATCGCTTCACAAGGCAGTGAGTCATCAGAGCAGTTTTGCACACTTGTCAAACTCTGCCAGGCCATTCCCTCAGTTTCATTGACCCAGTGTAGAATTCACCTTGAAACCTCCACAATTGTTTGAGTGTTTGCTTTTCTACAAGGTAAGAACAGAGTGCACCATTCCCAGCGGCACTGCAATGCTAGGTCGATGCGTGGAGAGAAGGGAGCAAGCTCCAAATTTCTGCTCCTCTTGCCAAAAATCTGCTTAATATGTAGTCCTCATATAGAGGACATATCAGATATTAAACTGATAAGAACAGATTTTTTTTTTTTTTTTTTTTTTTTTTTTTGGAATTTTTTTTTTATTTAATTCACTCATGAGCAGTACAATACTTTACATTACAAAGATCATCATCTCTCCACATCTTAAGACCTCCAGAATTCTATCGGACTAAAAGAAAATAAGAGGAGGTACAATAAAAGACTCTTTCATGAGTTCAGTCTACAGATTGTCAAAAATAATTTTCCATCGATCTTTAATTGAGTCGATGCCCCATTTGCTCGCCTCCAATTTAAGTTTTCGCCGCATAATGTCTTCAATACTGTGTGTAGTGTTTTCTATCGACCACTTTTCCGTCCCATTTATTATACTACCTCTTACCTCCCATAACTTAGCCTTCACAATTGATGTAAGTTCTAAGGCTTTGCACACACCTTTGTCCCCCTCTAAACTAAAATCCATGAACAGAACTTTTTCCCAATTCACCTCTTTTAGAAACCCGAATCTTTGGCCCAATTTCTTCCACAATTGTTTTGCAAAGGGACATTCAAATAATGCATGTTCCACGGTTTCTACCCCATTGCATCCACGTCTTGGGCATATCCTATTTAATGTTAAATCATGATTAAATAGAGTATTCCTCACAGGTAATTTCCTATGAAGCACCAACCAATTAAAATCTCTTAATCTGTTTTCTAGACTCTTGCATTGGGTTCTTCTCCACACGTCACTATGAACATGCAAACCATCTTTAGGGTCAAACTTAGCAATCAACGTTTCATACAGCTTTTTGTGATTAACTACTGAATCTCTTTTCCAACACTCCTTGTATTTCTTTGCCCAACTTATCATTTTTTTATAATGATCTGGCATGACCTCTGCTTTCGGAAAACTGTTTTCCCATTTCGCCACAAGAGGTCTCAGATGGATAGAGAGCCAGAATTTAATCAATGGTTGGCATTTGTGTTCAGGTGGGTTTAACATTATTCTACATGTATTTGAAAAAAACAAAACTTTGAACTTCAAACCTAAATTTGGCATGTCCCTACCACCTCTTTCGACCGGCTGATACATTGTAGCTCTTTTAATGTATTCATACCCTCCCCATATGAACTGAAACAGAGATTTTTGAAGTTTTAAACAAACTAAAGCCGGCATGGGGAAAATATAAGCCACATGAAGTAATGTCGGCAATAAATCAGATTTAATAACCAAAATCTTACCACTAATGGACAGCCTTCTTAATTTCCACATATTTAGTTTTTTCAGCACTTTTCCCAATTTTGTCTCCCAATTAGTTTCTCCATCATTGTTATTTCCAAAGGATATTCCCAGTAAAGTCATTGGCCCCGCACACAGAGAGAACCCTAAAGGGTTATCAACTCTGTCCTTCCACTTTCCAAAGTATTTGATTTGGGATTTTCCTGTATTGACTCTAGAACCAGAAGCAACTGAGAATGTGTCGATGACCTGCATAGCTTCGCGCAGACAGAAATCATCTTTTAAATACAGTACAGTGTCATCTGCATACTGGGATATGGTCAAGGATTCACCACCAGGCAGCTGTATCCCCTTGATGTTAACATTTTTCCTGATTGCACATGCCAGCGTTTCAATGAATAGCACATACAAGGGGGCTGATGCTGGACATCCCTGTCTGACCCCTCTGGTTTGTTTAAAGAATTCACCAAGGTTGCCATTAACATTAACACTGCTTCCGACTTCTGTGTATAAAATCCTCAACCAACTCCTGAATCTAGCACCGAAGCCAAATTTCTTTAGTGTCCTAAACAAAAAATTGTGATCAACTCTGTCAAAGGCTTTTTCCTGGTCAAGACTGAGGACAATTAGTGGTATATTTCTGTCCTGAGAATAAGATAGTATATCTCTATGCATTTGTAAATTCCAGTTTAGTTGCCTGCCAGGTACTGCACATGTCTGATCTGAGCCGATGATTAAGGGTAGAGCTGACACCAAACGGTTTGTCAAAACCTTACTAAAAATCTTATAATCTGTACAAAGCATTGTTAGAGGCCTGTAGTTTGATATTTTGTTGACATCACCTTTTTTAAACAGCAGGGATATCACCCCTTTTCTCATGGATTCCCCCATAATCCCAGATGTACATATATAAGTGAACAACTCTAACAGCCATGACCCAATGTCTTCCCAAAATATTATATAAAATTCTTTTGTGATCCCATCTATTCCTGGCACCTTGCCCTTTTTCAAAGACATGGTTGCCCTCAGGATTTCTTCTAAAGTAAAATCTTTATCTAGCTCTGTTCTCAGATCTTCAGGTATGAATCTGTCTATATTGTCTAACAATGTTGCACCTTTCATGTAGTCAACCTTTTCTGCTTTAAAAAACGTAGAAAAATGATTAGAGATAACTTGAGCAATCCCATCAGGATCGTTAATCTCCTCACCTGTTTCATTTAAAACGGAAACTATGCTCCTCCTCTTTGCCTGTGCTTTGGACTGTCTAAAGAAGTAGGGAGAACACTTTTCGTCACTCTCCCACTTCTCTCTAAGACACCGGAATTTATAGGCCTATGCTCTGTTGTGAAAAAATAACCTCTGTTTATCTTGCAAATGTTTCAGCAAGTCCTTATCAATTTGTCCACCTGCATTTCTCTGTTCCATTAATTTATTTATGGCTTTTTGCAGTCGGTAGTATAATTTAAATTCCTCTTTCCTTGATTCTTTTGAGTAATTCTGTGTGTAGTATCTAATACGCAGCTTTGTGCTTTCCCACCATTCACAGACATTTTCATAAAATACTCTCATATGAAAGCAATCTTTTAGAAAACACTTTAATGCTACCCTAAACTGCTGGAGCTCTAGAATATTGTTGTTTAATTTCCAATACCCTTTACCATTTTTGATCATCATTGAGGTTAGTTTTACTGAGAGCATGTTGTGATCTGTGTAAAAAACTGGTGATACTTTCGCCCCTGTCACCTGAAATTCTACCGGACAAAATATATAGTCTATCCTACTCTTCGCCCCTCTACTATTTGACCATGTGAAGCCAAGATCGTCTGGGTTAGCTTTTTTATATGAATCCACCAAATTATACTTTGTAACAATATTTATTAAACTGGCCTCGGCCTTGCTGCCCTCACTTTGGGAATTGAAGTCTCCTCCAATTACCACATGGCGGTTGGTCATGAAAGCAGTGTCAAGACTAAGAAAAAGCTCCCTTCTCTCCTTTGGAGAAGAGTGGGCATATATGTTAATAACTCTTAACCCCTTTCCCTTCCAGTCAATATCTGTTACCAAAACCCTCCCCTGTACCACTGAAAAACTGCCAACCACTTGGACTTCATTATTCCCACATAGTGTTCCCACCCCAGATGAATGGACCCCCCCAATGCTCCACCTAGATTCACCTTTGGTCCACTCTTTTGAGAATAGGTTCACGTCGTCTTCATTTTTCAAGTGGACCTCTTGCAAAAGGCATAAAGAAAAGTTGATTGAACATAAATGAGAAAAGACCACTTCCCTTTTGGCCTTGTTCCTCAAACCTCTAACATTTATGGAAACTATATGTAATGAGGACATTCTGGTAAATGAGGAATGAGACAAAAAACAAAACAAACAAACAAACCATCAAAGACGAGACACTGTGTTTTCTCTAATTTTCAACTTCACAGTCAAATTCAATGCCTTCCCTATGTGTCTTTTCCTCGGGCACCGCGTGCCCTGAGTTGGGGGTATTACCCTCTGGAAGCAATGAGCATTGCTCTGAAACCAAATCCCTGTCAGAGTTGTTCGGAGCCAGGGACTCCACCAGGACACACCCGGACTGGGGCATGCTGCCGTCAGAGTCTGTCACCTCAGTCTGCACTGGAATTTGTCCATGTTCTCCACCCTCCAGCCCATCCACCCTGGCAGCAGCCTTCACATCCTGATCGCTGTTCACCTGCAGCCCCTCCATCTCCCCTTCCTCCTGCGACTCCTCCACAACCTCAGAAAGAACACTGAACACGCTTTCCACTCCCAGGGGCACAGCGCTTGTCTCGATCCTCCTTTTTTTCCCCTTGCCTCCCCTGCTTTCCACTGTGGTCCACTCAGGAACAGGTTGGCTCTCCTCTGAGGTTGTAGTCTCCTCCCCCTTCTTCTTCTCTGGGGGAGGTGCTCGTTCAGGTGGATCAACCACATTTGCCTCAATCTCATTGTCCACAAACATTTGATCAATTACCTCGTTAATTGCTCTCAGGGAGGAGGCATCAGGATCTTCGCACATTGGTCGCCTTACAATGCTTGCATAGGAGGAGCGGACCTCAGGGCAGTGCTTAAATAAATGTCCTTCAGACCCACAAAGATTGCATTTTCTGGAACGGTCACAAGTCCCCATTTTGTGTCCTAGACCCTTGCAATTTCTGCACCTCACCTGCGTGCAGGATTCTGCCGTGTGACCAAAGTCTGTGCATTTTCTGCAGTAAATAGGCTGGCCCGAGTAGTACAGATATCCTCTATTTGTGCCTATGGTGAAGGAGGCAGGGGGGTGGTGGTAGCCATCGTGACCATCTGGGTCATCCTTCAGCCGCACACGACATTGTCTTTTTCCAGTCCAAACGTCAAGAGAGTCCCTGATTTCCCTCATGCTCGAAATCACTGTCACATGCTTAGAAAGGAAGTATCTGGTTGCTTCTTCAGTTACCCAGGGATTATAGTTATGAATTGTGATAACACGCTCACCAGTTCGGCAAAGGCTTTGAATCTGGTACTCCCTCAGTGGTCCATCAGCCAAACGATCAGCCAACCTTTTCGTTTCCTCCATCTTGGTGAGATTATAGAACGTAACATCAAAAAAACGGTCGGTGGCATTTCTCTGCAAGCAGAGGAGGTCATCTATCTTGAGGGACAAGGCTCCAAAAAGAATATTAACTCCAAATTCTCTCCTATCCAAAAAAACTTCAGTACTCTTCCAAATGAATCTCAAAGTATTTTTCAGCACGGGAAGTCCCTGCTGTGAAACTGTTGCTGACGTCATTATGACAATCCACGTCCGCAAACCCTTCTCACCTGGCTAGATCTTAGCCAAAAGGCCGAGAAGCGATAATCCACAAGTGTTGGATGTCCAAGCCAACCTCTTGGCACAAATCTCCCTTGCTGTGGTACCCCGTTTGTAGGTGTGCATAACAATGGCTGCTCATCACCTCCGCCCAAGCTCTCCTTTGTGGACACCTGATTGCTGACCTAGACAGCTCTTTGACTTTTCACAATTTCATAAGGCTCAGCCATACAGCAAAGCCTGCCAAAAATAGATTCAACTCACGTTTGTTCCTCTCCACGGAAGTCTTTAGTAAAAGGCGAAAGACTTGTGCGTTATGAAGAGAAACCAGAGTCAGCATGGCCCTCTGCTCGAGAGCAGCGGTGGAGCCTCTCGGTCACAGTCACCACCTTCGCGGTGGGCCTCTCTTTGCTTTCCGCATGTCAGATTCTAGTATACAACATTCCCACCACGCCCCCATCTGCCAACACAAATTATACAAGGCTTTATTTGCTCCTGCCCTGACTAGTGATTGGCTTTTAAGCCTTTTTAAGCAATACATCCCTGAACCACTTACATTGGGTCCAAAAGCGGACTCTGCTTTCTCACCAAGTCTCCCAGGAGATGTTGAGTGAAAACACGTTTCAGTTTTTGACAAATGCTTCTGATTCTATTTGGAATCCAGTTGATGCTCATTGTGACCCCGTGCAGATTCATGCATAATCGCTTCACAAGGCAGTGAGTCATCAGAGCAGTTTTGCACACTTGTCAAACTCTGCCAGGCCATTCCCTCAGTTTCATTGACCCAGTGTAGAATTCACCTTGAAACCTCCACAATTGTTTGAGTGTTTGCTTTTCTACAAGGTAAGAACAGAGTGCACCGTTCCCAGCGGCACTGCAATGCTAGGTCGATGCGTTGAGAGAAGGGAGCAAGCTCCAAATTTCTGCTCCTCTTGCCAAAAATCTGCTTAATATGTAGTCCTCATATAGAGGACATATCAGATATTAAACTGATAAGAACAGATACTACACTTGATCTTAGCCAAAAGGCCGAGAAGCGATAATCCACAAGTGTTGGATGTCCACGCCAACCTCTTGGCACAAATCTCCCTTGCTGTGGTACCCCGTTTGTAGGTGTGCGTAACAATGGCTCATGACCTCCGCCCAAGCTCTCCTTTGTGGACACCTGATTGCTGACCTAGACAGCTCTTTGACTTTTCACAATTTCATAAGGCTCAGCCATACAGCAAAGCCTGCCAAAAATAGATTCAACTCATGTTTGTTCCTCTCCACGGAAGTCTTTAGTAAAAGGCGAAAGACTTGTGCGTTATGAAGAGAAACCAGAGTCAGCATGGCCCTCTGCTTGAGAGCAGCGGTGGAGCCTCTCGGTCACAGTCACCACCTTCGCGGTGGGGTTTCTCTTTGCTTTCCGCATGTCAGATTCTAGTATACAACAGTCCACCACGCCCCCATCTGCCAACACAAATTATACAAGGCTTTATTTGCTCCTGCCCTGACTAGTGATTGGCTTTTAAGCCTTTTTAAGCGATACATCCCTGAACCACTTACATTGGGTCCAAAAGCGGACTCTGCTTTCTCACCAAGTCTCCCAGGAGATGTTGAGTGAAAACACGTTTCAGTTTTTGACAAATGCTTCTGATTCTATTTGGAATCCAGTTGATGCTCATTGTGACCCCGTGCAGAGTCATGCATAATCACTTCACAAGGCAGTGAGTCATAAGAGCAGTTTTGCACACTTGTCAAACTCTGCCAGGCCATTCCCTCAGTTTCATTGACCCAGTGTAGAATTCACCTTGAAACCTCCACAATTGTTTGAGTGTTTGCTTTTCTACAAGGTAAGAACAGAGTGCACCGTTCCCAGCGGCACTGCAATGCTAGGTCGATGCGTGGAGAGAAGGGAGCAAGCTCCAAATTTCTGCTCCTCTTGCCAAAAATCTGCTTAATATGTAGTCCTCATATAGAGGACATATCAGATATTAAACTGATAAGAACAGATACTACACTTGATCTTAGCCAAAAGGCCGAGAAGCGATAATCCACAAGTGTTGGATGTCCAAGCTAACCTCTTGGCACAAATCTCCCTTGCTGTGGTACCCCGTTTGTAGGTGTGCATAACAATGGCTGCTCATCACCTGCGCCCAAGCTCTCCTTTGTGGACACCTGATTGCTGACCTAGACAGCTCTTTGACTTTTCACAATTTCATAAGGCTCAGCAAAACAGCAAAGCCTGCCAAAAATAGATTCAACTCATGTTTGTTCCTCTCCACGGAAGTCTTTAGTAAAAGGCGAAAGACTTGTGCGTTATGAAGAGAAACCAGAGTCAGCATGGCCCTCTGCTCGAGAGCAGCGGTGGAGCCTCTCGGTCACAGTCACCACCTTCGCGGTGGGCCTCTCTTTGCTTTCCGCATGTAAGATTCTAGTATACAACATTCCCACCACGCCCCCATCTGCCAACACAAATTATACAAGGCTTTATTTGCTCCTGCCCTGACTAGTGATTGGCTTTTAAGCCTTTTTAAGCAATACATCCCTGAACCACTTACATTGGGTCCAAAAGCGGACTCTGCTTTCTCAACAGGTCTCCCAGGAGATGTTGAGTGAAAACACGTTTCAGTTTTTGACAAATGCTTCTGATTCTATTTGGAATCCAGTTGATGCTCATTGTGACCCCGTGCAGATTCATGCATAATCGCTTCACAAGGCAGTGAGTCATCAGAGCAGTTTTGCACACTTGTCAAACTCTGCCAGGCCATTCCCTCAGTTTCATTGACCCAGTGTAGAATTCACCTTGAAACCTCCACAATTGTTTGAGTGTTTGCTTTTCTACAAGGTAAGAACAGAGTGCACCATTCCCAGCGGCACTGCAATGCTAGGTCGATGCGTGGAGAGAAGGGAGCAAGCTCCAAATTTCTGCTCCTCTTGCCAAAAATCTGCTTAATATGTAGTCCTCATATAGAGGACATATCAGATATTAAACTGATAAGAACAGATACTACACTTGATCTTAGCCAAAAGGCCGAGAAGCGATAATCCACAAGTGTTGGATGTCCAAGCTAACCTCTTGGCACAAATCTCCCTTGCTGTGGTACCCCGTTTGTAGGTGTGCATAACAATGGCTGCTCATCACCTCCGCCCAAGCTCTCCTTTGTGGACACCTGATTGCTGACCTAGACAGCTCTTTGACTTTTCACAATTTCATAAGGCTCAGCAAAACAGCAAAGCCTGCCAAAAATAGATTCAACTCATGTTTGTTCCTCTCCACGGAAGTCTTTAGTAAAAGGCGAAAGACTTGTGCGTTATGAAGAGAAACCAGAGTCAGCATGGCCCTCTGCTCGAGAGCAGCGGTGGAGCCTCTCGGTCACAGTCACCACCTTCGCGGTGGGCCTCTCTTTGCTTTCCGCATGTAAGATTCTAGTATACAACATTCCCACCACGCCCCCATCTGCCAACACAAATTATACAAGGCTTTATTTGCTCCTGCCCTGACTAGTGATTGGCTTTTAAGCCTTTTTAAGCAATACATCCCTGAACCACTTACATTGGGTCCAAAAGCGGACTCTGCTTTCTCACCAGGTCTCCCAGGAGATGTTGAGTGAAAACACGTTTCAGTTTTTGACAAATGCTTCTGATTCTATTTGGAATCCAGTTGATGCTCATTGTGACCCCGTGCAGATTCATGCATAATCGCTTCACAAGGCAGTGAGTCATCAGAGCAGTTTTGCACACTTGTCAAACTCTGCCAGGCCATTCCCTCAGTTTCATTGACCCAGTGTAGAATTCACCTTGAAACCTCCACAATTGTTTGCTTTTCTACAAGGTAAGAACAGAGTGCACCATTCCCAGCGGCACTGCAATGCTAGGTCGATGCGTGGAGAGAAGGGAGCAAGCTCCAAATTTCTGCTCCTCTTGCCAAAAATCTGCTTAATATGTAGTCCTCATATAGAGGACATATCAGATATTAAACTGATAAGAACAGATACTACACTTGATCTTAGCCAAAAGGCCGAGAAGCGATAATCCACAAGTGTTGGATGTCCAAGCCAACCTCTTGGCACAAATCTCCCTTGCTGTGGTACCCCGTTTGTAGGTGTGCATAACAATGGCTGCTCATCACCTCCGCCCAAGCTCTCCTTTGTGGACACCTGATTGCTGACCTAGACAGCTCTTTGACTTTTCACAATTTCATAAGGCTCAGCCATACAGCAAAGCCTGCCAAAAATAGATTCAACTCACGTTTGTTCCTCTCCACGGAAGTCTTTAGTAAAAGGCGAAAGACTTGTGCGTTATGAAGAGAAACCAGAGTCAGCATGGCCCTCTGCTCGAGAGCAGCGGTGGAGCCTCTCGGTCACAGTCACCACCTTCGCGGTGGGCCTCTCTTTGCTTTCCGCATGTCAGATTCTAGTATACAACATTCCCACCACGCCCCCATCTGCCAACACAAATTATACAAGGCTTTATTTGCTCCTGCCCTGACTAGTGATTGGCTTTTAAGCCTTTTTAAGCAATACATCCCTGAACCACTTACATTGGGTCCAAAAGCGGACTCTGCTTTCTCACCAAGTCTCCCAGGAGATGTTGAGTGAAAACACGTTTCAGTTTTTGACAAATGCTTCTGATTCTATTTGGAATCCAGTTGATGCTCATTGTGACCCCGTGCAGATTCATGCATAATCGCTTCACAAGGCAGTGAGTCATCAGAGCAGTTTTGCACACTTGTCAAACTCTGCCAGGCCATTCCCTCAGTTTCATTGACCCAGTGTAGAATTCACCTTGAAACCTCCACAATTGTTTGAGTGTTTGCTTTTCTACAAGGTAAGAACAGAGTGCACCGTTCCCAGCGGCACTGCAATGCTAGGTCGATGCGTGGAGAGAAGGGAGCAAGCTCCAAATTTCTGCTCCTCTTGCCAAAAATCTGCTTAATATGTAGTCCTCATATAGAGGACATATCAGATATTAAACTGATAAGAACAGATACTACACTTGATCTTAGCCAAAAGGCCGAGAAGCGATAATCCACAAGTGTTGGATGTCCACGCCAACCTCTTGGCACAAATCTCCCTTGCTGTGGTACCCCGTTTGTAGGTGTGCGTAACAATGGCTCATGACCTCCGCCCAAGCTCTCCTTTGTGGACACCTGATTGCTGACCTAGACAGCTCTTTGACTTTTCACAATTTCATAAGGCTCAGCCATACAGCAAAGCCTGCCAAAAATAGATTCAACTCATGTTTGTTCCTCTCCACGGAAGTCTTTAGTAAAAGGCGAAAGACTTGTGCGTTATGAAGAGAAACCAGAGTCAGCATGGCCCTCTGCTTGAGAGCAGCGTTGGAGCCTCTCGGTCACAGTCACCACCTTCGCGGTGGGGTTTCTCTTTGCTTTCCGCATGTCAGATTCTAGTATACAACAGTCCACCACGCCCCCATCTGCCAACACAAATTATACAAGGCTTTATTTGCTCCTGCCCTGACTAGTGATTGGCTTTTAAGCCTTTTTAAGCGATACATCCCTGAACCACTTACATTGGGTCCAAAAGCGGACTCTGCTTTCTCACCAAGTCTCCCAGGAGATGTTGAGTGAAAACACGTTTCAGTTTTTGACAAATGCTTCTGATTCTATTTGGAATCCAGTTGATGCTCATTGTGACCCTGTGCAGAGTCATGCATAATCACTTCACAAGGCAGTGAGTCATAAGAGCAGTTTTGCACACTTGTCAAACTCTGCCAGGCCATTCCCTCAGTTTCATTGACCCAGTGTAGAATTCACCTTGAAACCTCCACAATTGTTTGAGTGTTTGCTTTTCTACAAGGTAAGAACAGAGTGCACCGTTCCCAGCGGCACTGCAATGCTAGGTCGATGCGTGGAGAGAAGGGAGCAAGCTCCAAATTTCTGCTCCTCTTGCCAAAAATCTGCTTAATATGTAGTCCTCATATAGAGGACATATCAGATATTAAACTGATAAGAACAGATACTACACTTGATCTTAGCCAAAAGGCCGAGAAGCGATAATCCACAAGCGTTGGATGTCCAAGCTAACCTCTTGGCACAAATCTCCCTTGCTGTGGTACCCCGTTTGTAGGTGTGCATAACAATGGCTGCTCATCACCTCCGCCCAAGCTCTCCTTTGTGGACACCTGATTGCTGACCTAGACAGCTCTTTGACTTTTCACAATTTCATAAGGCTCAGCAAAACAGCAAAGCCTGCCAAAAATAGATTCAACTCATGTTTGTTCCTCTCCACGGAAGTCTTTAGTAAAAGGCGAAAGACTTGTGCGTTATGAAGAGAAACCAGAGTCAGCATGGCCCTCTGCTCGAGAGCAGCGGTGGAGCCTCTCGGTCACAGTCACCACCTTCGCGGTGGGCCTCTCTTTGCTTTCCGCATGTAAGATTCTAGTATACAACATTCCCACCACGCCCCCATCTGCCAACACAAATTATACAAGGCTTTATTTGCTCCTGCCCTGACTAGTGATTGGCTTTTAAGCCTTTTTAAGCAATACATCCCTGAACCACTTACATTGGGTCCAAAAGCGGACTCTGCTTTCTCACCAGGTCTCCCAGGAGATGTTGAGTGAAAACACGTTTCAGTTTTTGACAAATGCTTCTGATTCTATTTGGAATCCAGTTGATGCTCATTGTGACCCCGTGCAGATTCATGCATAATCGCTTCACAAGGCAGTGAGTCATCAGAGCAGTTTTGCACACTTGTCAAACTCTGCCAGGCCATTCCCTCAGTTTCATTGACCCAGTGTAGAATTCACCTTGAAACCTCCACAATTGTTTGAGTGTTTGCTTTTCTACAAGGTAAGAACAGAGTGCACCATTCCCAGCGGCACTGCAATGCTAGGTCGATGCGTGGAGAGAAGGGAGCAAGCTCCAAATTTCTGCTCCTCTTGCCAAAAATCTGCTTAATATGTAGTCCTCATATAGAGGACATATCAGATATTAAACTGATAAGAACAGATACTACACTTGATCTTAGCCAAAAGGCCGAGAAGCGATAATCCACAAGTGTTGGATGTCCAAGCCAACCTCTTGGCACAAATCTCCCTTGCTGTGGTACCCCGTTTGTAGGTGTGCATAACAATGGCTGCTCATCACCTCCGCCCAAGCTCTCCTTTGTGGACACCTGATTGCTGACCTAGACAGCTCTTTGACTTTTCACAATTTCATAAGGCTCAGCCATACAGCAAAGCCTGCCAAAAATAGATTCAACTCACGTTTGTTCCTCTCCACGGAAGTCTTTAGTAAAAGGCGAAAGACTTGTGCGTTATGAAGAGAAACCAGAGTCAGCATGGCCCTCTGCTCGAGAGCAGCGGTGGAGCCTCTCGGTCACAGTCACCACCTTCGCGGTGGGCCTCTCTTTGCTTTCCGCATGTCAGATTCTAGTATACAACATTCCCACCACGCCCCCATCTGCCAACACAAATTATACAAGGCTTTATTTGCTCCTGCCCTGACTAGTGATTGGCTTTTAAGCCTTTTTAAGCAATACATCCCTGAACCACTTACATTGGGTCCAAAAGCGGACTCTGCTTTCTCACCAAGTCTCCCAGGAGATGTTGAGTGAAAACACGTTTCAGTTTTTGACAAATGCTTCTGATTCTATTTGGAATCCAGTTGATGCTCATTCTGACCCCGTGCAGATTCATGCATAATCGCTTCACAAGGCAGTGAGTCATCAGAGCAGTTTTGCACACTTGTCAAACTCTGCCAGGCCATTCCCTCAGTTTCTTGACCCAGTGTAGAATTCACCTTGAAACCTCCACAATTGTTTGAGTGTTTGCTTTTCTACAAGGTAAGAACAGAGTGCACCGTTCCCAGCGGCACTGCAATGCTAGGTCGATGCGTGGAGAGAAGGGAGCAAGCTCCAAATTTCTGCTCCTCTTGCCAAAAATCTGCTTAATATGTAGTCCTCATATAGAGGACATATCAGATATTAAACTGATAAGAACAGATTTTTTTTTTTTTTTTTTTGGAATTTTTTTTTTTATTTAATTCACTCATGAGCAGTACAATACTTTACATTACAAAGATCATCATCTCTCCACATCTTAAGACCTCCAGAATTCTATCGGACTAAAAGAAAAGAGGAGGTACAATAAAAGACTCTTTCATGAGTTCAGTCTACAGATTGTCAAAAATAATTTTCCATCGATCTTTAATTGAGTCGATGCCCCATTTGCTCGCCTCCAATTTAAGTTTTCGCCGCATAATGTCTTCAATACTGTGTGTAGTGTTTTCTATCGACCACTTTTCCGTCTCATTTATTATACTACCTCTTACCTCCCATAACTTAGCCTTCACAATTGATGTAAGTTCTAAGGCTTTGCACACACCTTTGTCCCCCTCTAAACTAAAATCCATGAACAGAACTTTTTCCCAATTCACCTCTTTTAGAAACCCGAATCTTTGGCCCAATTTCTTCCACAATTGTTTTGCAAAAGGACATTCAAATAATGCATGTTCCACGGTTTCTACCCCATTGCATCCACGTCTTGGGCATATCCTATTTAATGTTAAATCATGATTAAATAGAGTATTCCTCACAGGTAATTTCCTATGAAGCACCAACCAATTAAAATCTCTTAATCTGTTTTCTAGACTCTTGCATTGGGTTCTTCTCCACACGTCACTATGAACATGCAAACCATCTTTAGGGTCAAACTTAGCAATCAACGTTTCATACAGCTTTTTGTGATTAACTACTGAATCTCTTTTCCAACACTCCTTGTATTTCTTTGCCCAACTTACCATTTTTTTATAATGATCTGGCATGACCTCTGCTTTCGGAAAACTGTTTTCCCATTTCGCCACAAGAGGTCTCAGATGGATAGAGAGCCAGAATTTAATCAATGGTTGGCATTTGTGTTCAGGTGGGTTTAACATTATTCTACATGTATTTGAAAAAAACAAAACTTTGAACTTCAAACCTAAATTTGGCATGTCCCTACCACCTCTTTCGACCGGCTGATACATTGTAGCTCTTTTAATGTATTCATACCCTCCCCATATGAACTGAAACAGAGATTTTTGAAGTTTTAAACAAACTAAAGCCGGCATGGGGAAAATATAAGCCACATGAAGTAATGTCGGCAATAAATCAGATTTAATAACCAAAATCTTACCACTAATGGACAGCCTTCTTAATTTCCACATATTTAGTTTTTTCAGCACTTTTCCCAATTTTGTCTCCCAATTAGTTTCTCCATCATTGTTATTTCCAAAGGATATTCCCAGTAAAGTCATTGGCCCCGCACACAGAGAGAACCCTAAAGGGTTATCAACTCTGTCCTTCCACTTTCCAAAGTATTTGATTTGGGATTTTCCTGTATTGACTCTAGAACCAGAAGCAACTGAGAATGTGTCGATGACCTGCATAGCTTCGCGCAGACAGAAATCATCTTTTAAATACAGTACAGTGTCATCTGCATACTGGGATATGGTCAAGGATTCACCACCAGGCAGCTGTATACCCTTGATGTTAACATTTTTCCTGATTGCACATGCCAGCGTTTCAATGAATAGCACATACAAGGGGGCTGTTGCTGGACATCCCTGTCTGACCCCTCTGGTTTGTTTAAAGAATTCACCAAGGTTGCCATTAACATTAACACTGCTTCCGACTTCTGTGTATAAAATCCTCAACCAACTCCTGAATCTAGCACCGAAGCCAAATTTCTTTAGTGTCCTAAACAAAAAATTGTGATCAACTCTGTCAAAGGCTTTTTCCTGGTCAAGACTGAGGACAATTAGTGGTATATTTCTGTCCTGAGAATAAGATAGTATATCTCTATGCATTTGTAAATTCCAGTTTAGTTGCCTGCCAGGTACTGCACATGTCTGATCTGAGCCGATGATTAAGGGTAGAGCTGACACCAAACGGTTTGTCAAAACCTTACTAAAAATCTTATAATCTGTACAAAGCATTGTTAGAGGCCTGTAGTTTGATATTTTGTTGACATCACCTTTTTTAAACAGCAGGGATATCACCCCTTTTCTCATGGATTCCCCCATAATCCCAGATGTACATATATAAGTGAACAACTCTAACAGCCATGACCCAATGTCTTCCCAAAATATTATATAAAATTCTTTTGTGATCCCATCTATTCCTGGCACCTTGCCCTTTTTCAAAGACATGGTTGCCCTCAGGATTTCTTCTAAAGTAAAATCTTTATCTAGCTCTGTTCTCAGATCTTCAGGTATGAATCTGTCTATATTGTCTAACAATGTTGCACCTTTCATGTAGTCAACCTTTTCTGCTTTAAAAAACGTAGAAAAATGATTAGAGATAACTTGAGCAATCCCATCAGGATCGTTAATCTCCTCACCTGTTTCATTTAAAACGGAAACTATGCTCCTCCTCTTTGCCTGTGCTTTGGACTGTCTAAAGAAGTAGGGAGAACACTTTTCGTCACTCTCCCACTTCTCTCTAAGACACCGGAATTTATAGGCCTCTGCTCTGTTGTGAAAAAATAACCTCTGTTTATCTTGCAAATGTTTCAGCAAGTCCTTATCAATTTGTCCACCTGCATTTCTCTGTTCCATTAATTTATTTATGGCTTTTTGCAGTCGGTAGTATAATTTAAATTCCTCTTTCCTTGATTCTTTTGAGTAATTCTGTGTGTAGTATCTAATACGCAGCTTTGTGCTTTCCCACCATTCACAGACATTTTCATAAAATACTCTCATATGAAAGCAATCTTTTAGAAAACACTTTAATGCTACCCTAAACTGCTGGAGCTCTAGAATATTGTTGTTTAATTTCCAATACCCTTTACCATTTTTGATCATCATTGAGGTTAGTTTTACTGAGAGCATGTTGTGATCTGTGTAAAAAACTGGTGATACTTTCGCCCCTGTCACCTGAAATTCTACCGGACAAAATATATAGTCTATCCTACTCTTCGCCCCTCTACTATTTGACCATGTGAAGCCAAGATCGTCTGGGTTAGCTTTTTTATATGAATCCACCAAATTATACTTTGTAACAATATTTATTAAACTGGCCTCGGCCTTGCTGCCCTCACTTTGGGAATTGAAGTCTCCTCCAATTACCACATGGCGGTTGGTCATGAAAGCAGTGTCAAGACTAAGAAAAAGCTCCCTTCTCTCCTTTGGAGAAGAGTGGGCATATATGTTAATAACTCTTAACCCCTTTCCCTTCCAGTCAATATCTGTTACCAAAACCCTCCCCTGTACCACTGAAAAACTGCCAACCACTTGGACTTCATTATTCCCACATAGTGTTCCCACCCCAGATGAATGGACCCCCCCAATGCTCCACCTAGATTCACCTTTGGTCCACTCTTTTGAGAATAGGTTCACGTCGTCTTCATTTTTCAAGTGGACCTCTTGCAAAAGGCATAAAGAAAAGTTGATTGAACATAAATGAGAAAAGACCACTTCCCTTTTGGCCTTGTTCCTCAAACCTCTAACATTTATGGAAACTATATGTAATGAGGACATTCTGGTAAATGAGGAATGAGACAAAAAACAAAACAAACAAACAAACCATCAAAGACGAGACACTGTGTTTTCTCTAATTTTCAACTTCACAGTCAAATTCAATGCCTTCCCTATGTGTCTTTTCCTCGGGCACCGCGTGCCCTGAGTTGGGGGTATTACCCTCTGGAAGCAATGAGCATTGCTCTGAAACCAAATCCCTGTCAGAGTTGTTCGGAGCCAGGGACTCCACCAGGACACACCCGGACGGGGGCATGCTGCCGTCAGAGTCTGTCACCTCAGTCTGCACTGGAATTTGTCCATGTTCTCCACCCTCCAGCCCATCCACCCTGGCAGCAGCCTTCACATCCTGATCGCTGTTCACCTGCAGCCCCTCCATCTCCCCTTCCTCCTGCGACTCCTCCACAACCTCAGAAAGAACACTGAACACGCTATCCACTCCCAGGGGCACAGCGCTTGTCTCGATCCTCCTTTTTTTCCCCTTGCCTCCCCTGCTTTCCACTGTGGTCCACTCAGGAACAGGTTGGCTCTCATCTGAGGTTGTAGTCTCCTCCCCCTTCTTCTTCTCTGGGGGAGGTGCTCGTTCAGGTGGATCAACCACATTTGCCTCAATCTCATTGTCCACAAACATTTGATCAATTACCTCGTTAATTGCTCTCAGGGAGGAGGCATCAGGATCTTCGCACATTGGTCGCCTTACAATGCTTGCATAGGAGGAGCGGACCTCAGGGCAGTGCTTAAATAAATGTCCTTCAGACCCACAAAGATTGCATTTTCTGGAACGGTCACAAGTCCCCATTTTGTGTCCTAGACCCTTGCAATTTCTGCACCTCACCTGCGTGCAGGATTCTGCCGTGTGACCAAAGTCTGTGCATTTTCTGCAGTAAATAGGCTGGCCCGAGTAGTACAGATATCCTCTATTTGTGCCTATGGTGAAGGAGGCAGGGGGGTGGTGGTAGCCATCGTGACCATCTGGGTCATCCTTCAGCCGCACACGACATTGTCTTTTTCCAGTCCAAACGTCAAGAGAGTCCCTGATTTCCCTCATGCTCGAAATCACTGTCACATGCTTAGAAAGGAAGTATCTGGTTGCTTCTTCAGTTACCCAGGGATTATAGTTATGAATTGTGATAACACGCTCACCAGTTCGGCAAAGGCTTTGAATCTGGTACTCCCTCAGTGGTCCATCAGCCAAACGATCAGCCAACCTTTTCGTTTCCTCCATCTTGGTGAGATTATAGAACGTAACATCAAAAAAACGGTCGGTGGCATTTCTCTGCAAGCAGAGGAGGTCATCTATCTTGAGGGACAAGGCTCCAAAAAGAATATTAACTCCAAATTCTCTCCTATCCAAAAAAACTTCAGTACTCTTCCAAATGAATCTCAAAGTATTTTTCAGCACGGGAAGTCCCTGCTGTGAAACTGTTGCTGACGTCATTATGACAATCCACGTCCGCAAACCCTTCTCACCTGGCTAGATCTTAGCCAAAAGGCCGAGAAGCGATAATCCACAAGTGTTGGATGTCCACGCCAACCTCTTGGCACAAATCTCCCTTGCTGTGGTACCCCGTTTGTAGGTGTGCGTAACAATGGCTCATGACCTCCGCCCAAGCTCTCCTTTGTGGACACCTGATTGCTGACCTAGACAGCTCTTTGACTTTTCACAATTTCATAAGGCTCAGCCACACAGCAAAGCCTGCCAAAAATAGATTCAACTCATGTTTGTTCCTCTCCACGGAAGTCTTTAGTAAAAGGCGAAAGACTTGTGCGTTATGAAGAGAAACCAGAGTCAGCATGGCCCTCTGCTTGAGAGCAGCGTTGGAGCCTCTCGGTCACAGTCACCACCTTCGCGGTGGGGTTTCTCTTTGCTTTCCGCATGTCAGATTCTAGTATACAACAGTCCACCACGCCCCCATCTGCCAACACAAATTATACAAGGCTTTATTTGCTCTTGCCCTGACTAGTGATTGGCTTTTAAGCCTTTTTAAGCGATACATCCCTGAACCACTTACATTGGGTCCAAAAGCGGACTCTGCTTTCTCACCAAGTCTCCCAGGAGATGTTGAGTGAAAAAACGTTTCAGTTTTTGACAAACGCTTCTGATTCTATTTGGAATCCAGTTGATGCTCATTGTGACCCCGTGCAGAGTCATGCATAATCACTTCACAAGGCAGTGAGTCATAAGAGCAGTTTTGCACACTTGTCAAACTCTGCCAGGCCATTCCCTCAGTTTCATTGACCCAGTGTAGAATTCACCTTGAAACCTCCACAATTGTTTGAGTGTTTGCTTTTCTACAAGGTAAGAACAGAGTGCACCGTTCCCAGCGGCACTGCAATGCTAGGTCGATGCGTGGAGAGAAGGGAGCAAGCTCCAAATTTCTGCTCCTCTTGCCAAAAATCTGCTTAATATGTAGTCCTCATATAGAGGACATATCAGATATTAAACTGATAAGAACAGATACTACACTTGATCTTAGCCAAAAGGCCGAGAAGCGATAATCCACAAGTGTTGGATGTCCAAGCTAACCTCTTGGCACAAATCTCCCTTGCTGTGGTACCCCGTTTGTAGGTGTGCATAACAATGGCTGCTCATCACCTCCGCCCAAGCTCTCCTTTGTGGACACCTGATTGCTGACCTAGACAGCTCTTTGACTTTTCACAATTTCATAAGGCTCAGCCATACAGCAAAGCCTGCCAAAAATAGATTCAACTCATGTTTGTTCCTCTCCACGGAAGTCTTTAGTAAAAGGCGAAAGACTTGTGCGTTATGAAGAGAAACCAGAGTCAGCATGGCCCTCTGCTCGAGAGCAGCGGTGGAGCCTCTCGGTCACAGTCACCACCTTCGCGGTGGGCCTCTCTTTGCTTTCCGCATGTCAGATTCTAGTATACAACATTCCCACCACGCCCCCATCTGCCAACACAAATTATACAAGGTTTTATTTGCTCCTGCCCTGACTAATGATTGGCTTTTAAGCCTTTTTAAGCAATACATCCCTGAACCACTTACATTGGGTCCAAAAGCGGACTCTGCTTTCTCACCAAGTCTCCCAGGAGATGTTGAGTGAAAACACGTTTCAGTTTTTGACAAATGCTTCTGATTCTATTTGGAATCCAGTTGATGCTCAGTGTGACCCCGTGCAGAGTCATGCATAATCACTTCACAAGGCAGTGAGTCATAAGAGCAGTTTTGCACACTTGTCAAACTCTGCCAGGCCATTCCCTCAGTTTCATTGACCCAGTGTAGAATTCACCTTGAAACCTCCACAATTGTTTGAGTGTTTGCTTTTCTACAAGGTAAGAACAGAGTGCACCGTTCCCAGCGGCACTGCAATGCTAGGTCGATGCGTGGAGAGAAGGGAGCAAGCTCCAAATTTCTGCTCCTCTTGCCAAAAATCTGCTTAATATGTAGTCCTCATATAGAGGACATATCAGATATTAAACTGATAAGAACAGATACTACACTTGATCTTAGCCAAAAGGCCGAGAAGCGATAATCCACAAGTGTTGGATGTCCAAGCCAACCTCTTGGCACAAATCTCCCTTGCTGTGGTACCCCGTTTGTAGGTGTGCATAACAATGGCTGCTCATCACCTCCGCCCAAGCTCTCCTTTGTGGACACCTGATTGCTGACCTAGACAGCTCTTTGACTTTTCACAATTTCATAAGGCTCAGCCATACAGCAAAGCCTGCCAAAAATAGATTCAACTCACGTTTGTTCCTCTCCACGGAAGTCTTTAGTAAAAGGCGAAAGACTTGTGCGTTATGAAGAGAAACCAGAGTCAGCATGGCCCTCTGCTCGAGAGCAGCGGTGGAGCCTCTCGGTCACAGTCACCACCTTCGCGGTGGGCCTCTCTTTGCTTTCCGCATGTCAGATTCTAGTATACAACATTCCCACCACGCCCCCATCTGCCAACACAAATTATACAAGGCTTTATTTGCTCCTGCCCTGACTAGTGATTGGCTTTTAAGCCTTTTTAAGCAATACATCCCTGAACCACTTACATTGGGTCCAAAAGCGGACTCTGCTTTCTCACCAAGTCTCCCAGGAGATGTTGAGTGAAAACACGTTTCAGTTTTTGACAAATGCTTCTGATTCTATTTGGAATCCAGTTGATGCTCATTGTGACCCCGTGCAGATTCATGCATAATCGCTTCACAAGGCAGTGAGTCATCAGAGCAGTTTTGCACACTTGTCAAACTCTGCCAGGCCATTCCCTCAGTTTCATTGACCCAGTGTAGAATTCACCTTGAAACCTCCACAATTGTTTGAGTGTTTGCTTTTCTACAAGGTAAGAACAGAGTGCACCGTTCCCAGCGGCACTGCAATGCTAGGTCGATGCGTGGAGAGAAGGGAGCAAGCTCCAAATTTCTGCTCCTCTTGCCAAAAATCTGCTTAATATGTAGTCCTCATATAGAGGACATATCAGATATTAAACTGATAAGAACAGATACTACACTTGATCTTAGCCAAAAGGCCGAGAAGCGATAATCCACAAGTGTTGGATGTCCACGACAACCTCTTGGCACAAATCTCCCTTGCTGTGGTACCCCGTTTGTAGGTGTGCGTAACAATGGCTCATGACCTCCGCCCAAGCTCTCCTTTGTGGACACCTGATTGCTGACCTAGACAGCTCTTTGACTTTTCACAATTTCATAAGGCTCAGCCATACAGCAAAGCCTGCCAAAGATAGATTCAACTCATGTTTGTTCCTCTCCACGGAAGTCTTTAGTAAAAGGCGAAAGACTTGTGCGTTATGAAGAGAAACCAGAGTCAGCATGGCCCTCTGCTCGAGAGCAGCGGTGGAGCCTCTCGGTCACAGTCACCACCTTCGCGGTGGGCCTCTCTTTGCTTTCCGCATGTCAGATTCTAGTATACAACATTCCCACCACGCCCCCATCTGCCAACACAAATTATACAAGGCTTTATTTGCTCCTGCCCTGACTAGTGATTGGCTTTTAAGCCTTTTTAAGCAATACATCCCTGAACCACTTACATTGGGTCCAAAAGCGGACTCTGCTTTCTCACCAGGTCTCCCAGGAGATGTTGAGTGAAAACACGTTTCAGTTTTTGACAAATGCTTCTGATTCTATTTGGAATCCAGTTGATGCTCATTGTGACCCCGTGCAGATTCATGCATAATCGCTTCACAAGGCAGTGAGTCATCAGAGCAGTTTTGCACACTTGTCAAACTCTGCCAGGCCATTCCCTCAGTTTCATTGACCCAGTGTAGAATTCACCTTGAAACCTCCACAATTGTTTGAGTGTTTGCTTTTCTACAAGGTAAGAACAGAGTGCACCGTTCCCAGCGGCACTGCAATGCTAGGTCGATGCGTGGAGAGAAGGGAGCAAGCTCCAAATTTCTGCTCCTCTTGCCAAAAATCTGCTTAATATGTAGTCCTCATATAGAGGACATATCAGATATTAAACTGATAAGAACAGATACTACACTTGATCTTAGCCAAAAGGCCGAGAAGCGATAATCCACAAGTGTTGGATGTCCAAGCCAACCTCTTGGCACAAATCTCCCTTGCTGTGGTACCCCGTTTGTAGGTGTGCGTAACAATGGCTGCTCATCACCTCCGCCCAAGCTCTCCTTTGTGGACACCTGATTGCAGACCTAGACAGCTCTTTGACTTTTCACAATTTCATAAGGCTCAGCCATACAGCAAAGCCTGCCAAAAATAGATTCAACTCATGTTTGTTCCTCTCCACGGAAGTCTTTAGTAAAAGGCGAAAGACTTGTGCGTTATGAAGAGAAACCAGAGTCAGCATGGCCCTCTGCTCGAGAGCAGCGGTGGAGCCTCTCGGTCACAGTCACCACCTTCGCGGTGGGCCTCTCTTTGCTTTCCGCATGTTAGATTCTAGTATACAACATTCCCACCACGCCCCCATCTGCCAACACAAATTATACAAGGCTTTATTTGCTCCTGCCCTGACTAGTGATTGGCTTTTAAGCCTTTTTAAGCAATACATCCCTGAACCACTTACATTGGGTCCAAAAGCGGACTCTGCTTTCTCACCAAGTCTCCCAGGAGATGTTGAGTGAAAACACGTTTCAGTTTTTGACAAATGCTTCTGATTCTATTTGGAATCCAGTTGATGCTCATTGTGACCCCGTGCAGATTCATGCATAATCGCTTCACAAGGCAGTGAGTCATCAGAGCAGTTTTGCACACTTGTCAAACTCTGCCAGGCCATTCCCTCAGTTTCATTGACCCAGTGTAGAATTCACCTTGAAACCTCCACAATTGTTTGAGTGTTTGCTTTTCTACAAGGTAAGAACAGAGTGCACCGTTCCCAGCGGCACTGCAATGCTAGGTCGATGCGTGGAGAGAAGGGAGCAAGCTCCAAATTTCTGCTCCTCTTGCCAAAAATCTGCTTAATATGTAGTCCTCATATAGAGGACATATCAGATATTAAACTGATAAGAACAGATACTACACTTGATCTTAGCCAAAAGGCCGAGAAGCGATAATCCACAAGTGTTGGATGTCCAAGCCAACCTCTTGGCACAAATCTCCCTTGCTGTGGTACCCCGTTTGTAGGTGTGCGTAACAATGGCTCATGACCTCCGCCCAAGCTCTCCTTTGTGGACACCTGATTGCTGACCTAGACAGCTCTTTGACTTTTCACAATTTCATAAGGCTCAGCCATACAGCAAAGCCTGCCAAAAATAGATTCAACTCATGTTTGTTCCTCTCCACGGAAGTCTTTAGTAAAAGGCGAAAGACTTGTGCGTTATGAAGAGAAACCAGAGTCAGCATGGCCCTCTGCTTGAGAGCAGCGTTGGAGCCTCTCGGTCACAGTCACCACCTTCGCGGTGGGGTTTCTCTTTGCTTTCCGCATGTCAGATTCTAGTATACAACAGTCCACCACGCCCCCATCTGCCAACACAAATTATACAAGGCTTTATTTGCTCCTGCCCTGACTAGTGATTGGCTTTTAAGCCTTTTTAAGCGATACATCCCTGAACCACTTACATTGGGTCCAAAAGCGGACTCTGCTTTCTCACCAAGTCTCCCAGGAGATGTTGAGTGAAAACACGTTTCAGTTTTTGACAAATGCTTCTGATTCTATTTGGAATCCAGTTGATGCTCATTGTGACCCCGTGCAGAGTCATGCATAATCACTTCACAAGGCAGTGAGTCATAAGAGCAGTTTTGCACACTTGTCAAACTCTGCCAGGCCATTCCCTCAGTTTCATTGACCCAGTGTAGAATTCACCTTGAAACCTCCACAATTGTTTGAGTGTTTGCTTTTCTACAAGGTAAGAACAGAGTGCACCGTTCCCAGCGGCACTGCAATGCTAGGTCGATGCGTGGAGAGAAGGGAGCAAGCTCCAAATTTCTGCTCCTCTTGCCAAAAATCTGCTTAATATGTAGTCCTCATATAGAGGACATATCAGATATTAAACTGATAAGAACAGATACTACACTTGATCTTAGCCAAAAGGCCGAGAAGCGGTAATAGTGTTGGATGTCCAAGCCAACCTCTTGGCACAAATCTCCCTTGCTGTGGTACCCCGTTTGTAGGTGTGCATAACAATGGCTGCTCATCACCTCCGCCCAAGCTCTCCTTTGTGGACACCTGATTGCTGACCTATACAGCTCTTTGACTTTTCACAATTTCATAAGGCTCAGCCATACAGCAAAGCCTGCCAAAAATAGATTCAACTCATGTTTGTTCCTCTCCACGGAAGTCTTTAGTAAAAGGCAAAAGACTTGTGCGTTATGAAGAGAAACCAGAGTCAGCATGGCCCTCTGCTCGAGAGCAGCGGTGGAGCCTCTCGGTCACAGTCACCACCTTCGCGGTGGGCCTCTCTTTGCTTTCCGCATGTCAGATTCTAGTATACAACATTCCCACCACGCCCCCATCTGCCAACACAAATTATACAAGGCTTTATTTGCTCCTGCCCTGACTAGTGATTGGCTTTTAAGCCTTTTTAAGCGATACATCCCTGAACCACTTACATTGGGTCCAAAAGCGGACTCTGCTTTCTCACCAAGTCTCCCAGGAGATGTTGAGTGAAAAAACGTTTCAGTTTTTGACAAACGCTTCTGATTCTATTTGGAATCTAGTTGATGCTCATTGTGACCCCGTGCAGAGTCATGCATGATCGCTTTACAAGGCAGTGAGTCATAAGAGCAGTTTTGCACACTTGTCAAACTCTGCCAGGCCATTCCCTCAGTTTCATTGACCCAGTGTAGAATTCACCTTGAAACCTCCACAATTGTTTGAGTGTTTGCTTTTCTACAAGGTAAGAACAGAGTGCACCGTTCCCAGCGGCACTGCAATGCTAGGTCGATGCGTGGAGAGAAGGGAGCAAGCTCCAAATTTCTGCTCCTCTTGCCAAAAATCTGCTTAATATGTAGTCCTCATATAGAGGACATATCAGATATTAAACTGATAAGAACAGATACTACACTTGATCTTAGCCAAAAGGCCGAGAAGCGATAATCCACAAGTGTTGGATGTCCAAGCTAACCTCTTGGCACAAATCTCCCTTGCTGTGGTACCCCGTTTGTAGGTGTGCATAACAATGGCTGCTCATCACCTCCGCCCAAGCTCTCCTTTGTGGACACCTGATTGCTGACCTAGACAGCTCTTTGACTTTTCACAATTTCATAAGGCTCAGCCATACAGCAAAGCCTGCCAAAAATAGATTCAACTCATGTTTGTTCCTCTCCACGGAAGTCTTTAGTAAAAGGCGAAAGACTTGTGCGTTATGAAGAGAAACCAGAGTCAGCATGGCCCTCTGCTTGAGAGCAGCGTTGGAGCCTCTCGGTCACAGTCACCACCTTCGCGGTGGGGTTTCTCTTTGCTTTCCGCATGTCAGATTCTAGTATACAACAGTCCACCACGCCCCCATCTGCCAACACAAATTATACAAGGCTTTATTTGCTCCTGCCCTGACTAGTGATTGGCTTTTAAGCCTTTTTAAGCGATACATCCCTGAACCACTTACATTGGGTCCAAAAGCGGACTCTGCTTTCTCACCAAGTCTCCCAGGAGATGTTGAGTGAAAACACGTTTCAGTTTTTGACAAATGCTTCTGATTCTATTTGGAATCCAGTTGATGCTCATTGTGACCCCGTGCAGAGTCATGCATAATCACTTCACAAGGCAGTGAGTCATAAGAGCAGTTTTGCACACTTGTCAAACTCTGCCAGGCCATTCCCTCAGTTTCATTGACCCAGTGTAGAATTCACCTTGAAACCTCCACAATTGTTTGAGTGTTTGCTTTTCTACAAGGTAAGAACAGAGTGCACCGTTCCCAGCGGCACTGCAATGCTAGGTCGATGCGTGGAGAGAAGGGAGCAAGCTCCAAATTTCTGCTCCTCTTGCCAAAAATCTGCTTAATATGTAGTCCTCATATAGAGGACATATCAGATATTAAACTGATAAGAACAGATACTACACTTGATCTTAGCCAAAAGGCCGAGAAGCGGTAATAGTGTTGGATGTCCAAGCCAACCTCTTGGCACAAATCTCCCTTGCTGTGGTACCCCGTTTGTAGGTGTGCATAACAATGGCTGCTCATCACCTCCGCCCAAGCTCTCCTTTGTGGACACCTGATTGCTGACCTATACAGCTCTTTGACTTTTCACAATTTCATAAGGCTCAGCCATACAGCAAAGCCTGCCAAAAATAGATTCAACTCATGTTTGTTCCTCTCCACGGAAGTCTTTAGTAAAAGGCGAAAGACTTGTGCGTTATGAAGAGAAACCAGAGTCAGCATGGCCCTCAGCTCGAGAGCAGCGGTGGAGCCTCTCGGTCACAGTCACCACCTTCGCGGTGGGCCTCTCTTTGCTTTCCGCATGTCAGATTCTAGTATACAACATTCCCACCACGCCCCCATCTGCCAACACAAATTATACAAGGCTTTATTTGCTCCTGCCCTGACTAGTGATTGGCTTTTAAGCCTTTTTAAGCGATACATCCCTGAACCACTTACATTGGGTCCAAAAGCGGACTCTGCTTTCTCACCAAGTCTCCCAGGAGATGTTGAGTGAAAAAACGTTTCAGTTTTTGACAAACGCTTCTGATTCTATTTGGAATCTAGTTGATGCTCATTGTGACCCCGTGCAGAGTCATGCATGATCGCTTTACAAGGCAGTGAGTCATCAGAGCAGTTTTACACACTTGTCAAACTCTGCCAGGCCATTCCCTCAGTTTCATTGACCCAGTGTAGAATTCACCTTGAAACCTCCACAATTGTTTGAGTGTTTGCTTTTCTACAAGGTAAGAACAGAGTGCACCGTTCCCAGCGGCACTGCAATGCTAGGTCGATGCGTGGAGAGAAGGGAGCAAGCTCCAAATTTCTGCTCCTCTTGCCAAATATCTGCTTAATATGTAGTCCTCATATAGAGGACATATCAGATATTAAACTGATAAGAACAGATACTACACTTGATCTTAGCCAAAAGGCCGAGAAGCGATAATCCACAAGTGTTGGATGTCCAAGCCAACCTCTTGGCACAAATCTCCCTTGCTGTGGTACACCGTTTGTAGGTGTGCATTACAATGGCTGCTCATCACCTCCGCCCAAGCTCTCCTTTGTGGACACCTGATTGCTGACCTAGACAGCTCTTTCACTTTTCACAATTTCATAAGGCTCAGCCATACAGCAAAGCCTGCCAAAAATAGATTCAACTCATGTTTGTTCCTCTCCACGGAAGTCTTTAGTAAAAGGCGAAAGACTTGTGCGTTATGAAGAGAAACCAGAGTCAGCATGGCCCTCTGCTCGAGAGCAGCGGTGGAGCCTCTCGGTCACAGTCACCACCTTCGCGGTGGGCCTCTCTTTGCTTTCCGCATGTCAGATTCTAGTATACAACATTCCCACCACGCCCCCATCTGCCAACACAAATTATACAAGGCTTTATTTGCTCCTGCCCTGACTAGTGATTGGCTTTTAAGCCTTTTTAAGCGATACATCCCTGAACCACTTACATTGGGTCCAAAAGCGGACTCTGCTGTCTCACCAAGTCTCCCAGGAGATGTTGAGTGAAAAAACGTTTCAGTTTTTGACAAACGCTTCTGATTCTATTTGGAATCCAGTTGATGCTCATTGTGACCCCGTGCAGAGTCATGCATAATCACTTCACAAGGCAGTGAGTCATAAGAGCAGTTTTGCACACTTGTCAAACTCTGCCAGGCCATTCCCTCAGTTTCATTGACCCAGTGTAGAATTCACCTTGAAACCTCCACAATTGTTTGAGTGTTTGCTTTTCTACAAGGTAAGAACAGAGTGCACCGTTCCCAGCGGCACTGCAATGCTAGGTCGATGCGTGGAGAGAAGGGAGCAAGCTCCAAATTTCTGCTCCTCTTGCCAAAAATCTGCTTAATATGTAGTCCTCATATAGAGGACATATCAGATATTAAACTGATAAGAACAGATACTACACTTGATCTTAGCCAAAAGGCCGAGAAGCGATAATCCACAAGTGTTGGATGTCCAAGCTAACCTCTTGGCACAAATCTCCCTTGCTGTGGTACCCCGTTTGTAGGTGTGCATAACAATGGCTGCTCATCACCTCCGCCCAAGCTCTCCTTTGTGGACACCTGATTGCTGACCTAGACAGCTCTTTGACTTTTCACAATTTCATAAGGCTCAGCCATACAGCAAAGCCTGCCAAAAATAGATTCAACTCATGTTTGTTCCTCTCCACGGAAGTCTTTAGTAAAAGGCGAAAGACTTGTGCGTTATGAAGAGAAACCAGAGTCAGCATGGCCCTCTGCTCGAGAGCAGCGGTGGAGCCTCTCGGTCACAGTCACCACCTTCGCGGTGGGCCTCTCTTTGCTTTCCGCATGTCAGATTCTAGTATACAACATTCCCACCACGCCCCCATCTGCCAACACAAATTATACAAGGTTTTATTTGCTCCTGCCCTGACTAATGATTGGCTTTTAAGCCTTTTTAAGCAATACATCCCTGAACCACTTACATTGGGTCCAAAAGCGGACTCTGCTTTCTCACCAAGTCTCCCAGGAGATGTTGAGTGAAAACACGTTTCAGTTTTTGACAAATGCTTCTGATTCTATTTGGAATCCAGTTGATGCTCAGTGTGACCCCGTGCAGAGTCATGCATAATCACTTCACAAGGCAGTGAGTCATAAGAGCAGTTTTGCACACTTGTCAAACTCTGCCAGGCCATTCCCTCAGTTTCATTGACCCAGTGTAGAATTCACCTTGAAACCTTCACAATTGTTTGAGTGTTTGCTTTTCTACAAGGTAAGAACAGAGTGCACCGTTCCCAGCGGCACTGCAATGCTAGGTCGATGCGTGGAGAGAAGGGAGCAAGCTCCAACTTTCTGCTCCTCTTGCCAAAAATCTGCTTAATATGTAGTCCTCATATAGAGGACATATCAGATATTAAACTGATAAGAACAGATTTTTTTTTTTTTTTTTTTTTTTTGGAATTTTTTTTTATTTAATTCACTCATGAGCAGTACAATACTTTACATTACAAAGATCATCATCTCTCCACATCTTAAGACCTCCAGAATTCTATCGGACTAAAAGAAAATAAGAGGAGGTACAATAAAAGACTCTTTCATGAGTTCAGTCTACAGATTGTCAAAAATAATTTTCCATCGATCTTTAATTGAGTCGATGCCCCATTTGCTCGCCTCCAATTTAAGTTTTCGCCGCATAATGTCTTCAATACTGTGTGTAGTGTTTTCTATCGACCACTTTTCCGTCTCATTTATTATACTACCTCTTACCTCCCATAACTTAGCCTTCACAATTGATGTAAGTTCTAAGGCTTTGCACACACCTTTGTCCCCCTCTAAACTAAAATCCATGAACAGAACTTTTTCCCAATTCACCTCTTTTAGAAACCCGAATCTTTGGCCCAATTTCTTCCACAATTGTTTTGCAAAAGGACATTCAAATAATGCATGTTCCACGGTTTCTACCCCATTGCATCCACGTCTTGGGCATATCCTATTTAATGTTAAATCATGATTAAATAGAGTATTCCTCACAGGTAATTTCCTATGAAGCACCAACCAATTAAAATCTCTTAATCTGTTTTCTAGACTCTTGCATTGGGTTCTTCTCCACACGTCACTATGAACATGCAAACCATCTTTAGGGTCAAACTTAGCAATCAACGTTTCATACAGCTTTTTGTGATTAACTACTGAATCTCTTTTCCAACACTCCTTGTATTTCTTTGCCCAACTTATCATTTTTTTATAATGATCTGGCATGACCTCTGCTTTCGGAAAACTGTTTTCCCATTTCGCCACAAGAGGTCTCAGATGGATAGAGAGCCAGAATTTAATCAATGGTTGGCATTTGTGTTCAGGTGGGTTTAACATTATTCTACATGTATTTGAAAAAAACAAAACTTTGAACTTCAAACCTAAATTTGGCATGTCCCTACCACCTCTTTCGACCGGCTGATACATTGTAGCTCTTTTAATGTATTCATACCCTCCCCATATGAACTGAAACAGAGATTTTTGAAGTTTTAAACAAACTAAAGCCGGCATGGGGAAAATATAAGCCACATGAAGTAATGTCGGCAATAAATCAGATTTAATAACCAAAATCTTACCACTAATGGACAGCCTTCTTAATTTCCACATATTTAGTTTTTTCAGCACTTTTCCCAATTTTGTCTCCCAATTAGTTTCTCCATCATTGTTATTTCCAAAGGATATTCCCAGTAAAGTCATTGGCCCCGCACACAGAGAGAACCCTAAAGGGTTATCAACTCTGTCCTTCCACTTTCCAAAGTATTTGATTTGGGATTTTCCTGTATTGACTCTAGAACCAGAAGCAACTGAGAATGAGTCGATGACCTGCATAGCTTCGCGCAGACAGAAATCATCTTTTAAATACAGTACAGTGTCATCTGCATACTGGGATATGGTCAAGGATTCACCACCAGGCAGCTGTATACCCTTGATGTTAACATTTTTCCTGATTGCACATGCCAGCGTTTCAATGAATAGCACATACAAGGGGGCTGATGCTGGACATCCCTGTCTGACCCCTCTGGTTTGTTTAAAGAATTCACCAAGGTTGCCATTAACATTAACACTGCTTCCGACTTCTGTGTATAAAATCCTCAACCAACTCCTGAATCTAGCACCGAAGCCAAATTTCTTTAGTGTCCTAAACAAAAAATTGTGATCAACTCTGTCAAAGGCTTTTTCCTGGTCAAGACTGAGGACAATTAGTGGTATATTTCTGTCCTGAGAATAAGATAGTATATCTCTATGCATTTGTAAATTCCAGTTTAGTTGCCTGCCAGGTACTGCACATGTCTGATCTGAGCCGATGATTAAGGGTAGAGCTGACACCAAACGGTTTGTCAAAACCTTACTAAAAATCTTATAATCTGTACAAAGCATTGTTAGAGGCCTGTAGTTTGATATTTTGTTGACATCACCTTTTTTAAACAGCAGGGATATCACCCCTTTTCTCATGGATTCCCCCATAATCCCAGATGTACATATATAAGTGAACAACTCTAACAGCCATGACCCAATGTCTTCCCAAAATATTATATAAAATTCTTTTGTGATCCCATCTATTCCTGGCACCTTGCCATTTTTCAAAGACATGGTTGCCCTCAGGATTTCTTCTAAAGTAAAATCTTTATCTAGCTCTGTTCTCAGATCTTCAGGTATGAATCTGTCTATATTGTCTAACAATGTTGCACCTTTCATGTAGTCAACCTTTTCTGCTTTAAAAAACGTAGAAAAATGATTAGAGATAACTTGAGCAATCCCATCAGGATCGTTAATCTCCTCACCTGTTTCATTTAAAACGGAAACTATGCTCCTCCTCTTTGCCTGTGCTTTGGACTGTCTAAAGAAGTAGGGAGAACACTTTTCGTCACTCTCCCACTTCTCTCTAAGACACCGGAATTTATAGGCCTCTGCTCTGTTGTGAAAAAATAACCTCTGTTTATCTTGCAAATGTTTCAGCAAGTCCTTATCAATTTGTCCACCTGCATTTCTCTGTTCCATTAATTTATTTATGGCTTTTTGCAGTCGGTAGTATAATTTAAATTCCTCTTTCCTTGATTCTTTTGAGTAATTCTGTGTGTAGTATCTAATACGCAGCTTTGTGCTTTCCCACCATTCACAGACATTTTCATAAAATACTCTCATATGAAAGCAATCTTTTAGAAAACACTTTAATGCTACCCTAAACCGCTGGAGCTCTAGAATATTGTTGTTTAATTTCCAATACCCTTTACCATTTTTGATCATCATTGAGGTTAGTTTTACTGAGAGCATGTTGTGATCTGTGTAAAAAACTGGTGATACTTTCGCCCCTGTCACCTGAAATTCTACCGGACAAAATATATAGTCTATCCTACTCTTCGCCCCTCTACTATTTGACCATGTGAAGCCAAGATCGTCTGGGTTAGCTTTTTTATATGAATCCACCAAATTATACTTTGTAACAATATTTATTAAACTGGCCTCGGCCTTGCTGCCCTCACTTTGGGAATTGAAGTCTCCTCCAATTACCACATGGCGGTTGGTCATGAAAGCAGTGTCAAGACTAAGAAAAAGCTCCCTTCTCTCCTTTGGAGAAGAGTGGGCATATATGTTAATAACTCTTAACCCCTTTCCCTTCCAGTCAATATCTGTTACCAAAACCCTCCCCTGTACCACTGAAAAACTGCCAACCACTTGGACTTCATTATTCCCACATAGTGTTCCCACCCCAGATGAATGGACCCCCCCAATGCTCCACCTAGATTCACCTTTGGTCCACTCTTTTGAGAATAGGTTCATGTCGTCTTCATTTTTCAAGTGGACCTCTTGCAAAAGGCATAAAGAAAAGTTGATTGAACATAAATGAGAAAAGACCACTTCCCTTTTGGCCTTGTTCCTCAAACCTCTAACATTTATGGAAACTATATGTAATGAGGACATTCTGGTAAATGAGGAATGAGACAAAAAACAAAACAAACAAACAAACCATCAAAGACGAGACACTGTGTTTTCTCTAATTTTCAACTTCACAGTCAAATTCAATGCCTTCCCTATGTGTCTTTTCCTCGGGCACCGCGTGCCCTGAGTTGGGGGTATTACCCTCTGGAAGCAATGAGCATTGCTCTGAAACCAAATCCCTGTCAGAGTTGTTCGGAGCCAGGGACTCCACCAGGACACACCCGGACGGGGGCATGCTGCCGTCAGAGTCTGTCACCTCAGTCTGCACTGGAATTTGTCCATGTTCTCCACCCTCCAGCCCATCCACCCTGACAGCAGCCTTCACATCCTGATCGCTGTTCACCTGCAGCCCCTCCATCTCCCCTTCCTCCTGCGACTCCTCCACAACCTCAGAAAGAACACTGAACACGCTATCCACTCCCAGGGGCACAGCGCTTGTCTCGATCCTCCTTTTTTTCCCCTTGCCTCCCCTGCTTTCCACTGTGGTCCACTCAGGAACAGGTTGGCTCTCCTCTGAGGTTGTAGTCTCCTCCCCCTTCTTCTTCTCTGGGGGAGGTGCTCGTTCAGGTGGATCAACCACATTTGCCTCAATCTCATTGTCCACAAACATTTGATCAATTACCTCGTTAATTGCTCTCAGGGAGGAGGCATCAGGATCTTCGCACATTGGTCGCCTTACAATGCTTGCATAGGAGGAGCGGACCTCAGGGCAGTGCTTAAATAAATGTCCTTCAGACCCACAAAGATTGCATTTTCTGGAACGGTCACAAGTCCCCATTTTGTGTCCTAGACCCTTGCAATTTCTGCACCTCACCTGCGTGCAGGATTCTGCAGTGTGACCAAAGTCTGTGCATTTTCTGCAGTAAATAGGCTGGCCCGAGTAGTACAGATATCCTCTATTTGTGCCTATGGTGAAGGAGGCAGGGGGGTGGTGGTAGCCATCGTGACCATCTGGGTCATCCTTCAGCCGCACACGACATTGTCTTTTTCCAGTCCAAACGTCAAGAGAGTCCCTGATTTCCCTCATGCTCGAAATCACTGTCACATGCTTAGAAAGGAAGTATCTGGTTGCTTCTTCAGTTACCCAGGGATTATAGTTATGAATTGTGATAACAAGCTCACCAGTTCGGCAAAGGCTTTGAATCTGGTACTCCCTCAGTGGTCCATCAGCCAAACGATCAGCCAACCTTTTTGTTTCCTCCATCTTGGTGAGATTATAGAACGTAACATCAAAAAAACGGTCGGTGGCATTTCTCTGCAAGCAGAGGAGGTCATCTATCTTGAGGGACAAGGCTCCAAAAAGAATATTAACTCCAAATTCTCTCCTATCCAAAAAAACTTCAGTACTCTTCCAAATGAATCTCAAAGTATTTTTCAGCACGGGAAGTCCCTGCTGTGAAACTGTTGCTGACGTCATTATGACAATCCACGTCCGCAAACCCTTCTCACCTGGCTAGATCTTAGCCAAAAGGCCGAGAAGCGATAATCCACAAGTGTTGGATGTCCAAGCTAACCTCTTGGCACAAATCTCCCTTGCTGTGGTACCCCGTTTGTAGGTGTGCATAACAATGGCTGCTCATCACCTCCGCCCAAGCTCTCCTTTGTGGACACCTGATTGCTGACCTAGACAGCTCTTTGACTTTTCACAATTTCATAAGGCTCAGCCATACAGCAAAGCCTGCCAAAAATAGATTCAACTCATGTTTGTTCCTCTCCACGGAAGTCTTTAGTAAAAGGCGAAAGACTTGTGCGTTATGAAGAGAAACCAGAGTCAGCATGGCCCTCTGCTCGAGAGCAGCGGTGGAGCCTCTCGGTCACAGTCACCACCTTCGCGGTGGGCCTCTCTTTGCTTTCCGCATGTCAGATTCTAGTATACAACATTCCCACCACGCCCCCATCTGCCAACACAAATTATACAAGGTTTTATTTGCTCCTGCCCTGACTAATGATTGGCTTTTAAGCCTTTTTAAGCAATACATCCCTGAACCACTTACATTGGGTCCAAAAGCGGACTCTGCTTTCTCACCAAGTCTCCCAGGAGATGTTGAGTGAAAACACGTTTCAGTTTTTGACAAATGCTTCTGATTCTATTTGGAATCCAGTTGATGCTCAGTGTGACCCCGTGCAGAGTCATGCATAATCACTTCACAAGGCAGTGAGTCATAAGAGCAGTTTTGCACACTTGTCAAACTCTGCCAGGCCATTCCCTCAGTTTCATTGACCCAGTGTAGAATTCACCTTGAAACCTCCACAATTGTTTGAGTGTTTGCTTTTCTACAAGGTAAGAACAGAGTGCACCGTTCCCAGCGGCACTGCAATGCTAGGTCGATGCGTGGAGAGAAGGGAGCAAGCTCCAAATTTCTGCTCCTCTTGCCAAAAATCTGCTTAATATGTAGTCCTCATATAGAAGACATATCAGATATTAAACTGATAAGAACAGATACTACACTTGATCTTAGCCAAAAGGCCGAGAAGCGATAATCCACAAGTGTTGGATGTCCAAACCAACCTCTTGGCACAAATCTCCCTTGCTGTGGTACACCGTTTGTAGGTGTGCATTACAATGGCTGCTCATCACCTCCGCCCAAGCTCTCCTTTGTGGACACCTGATTGCTGACCTAGACAGCTCTTTCACTTTTCACAATTTCATAAGGCTCAGCCATACAGCAAAGCCTGCCAAAAATAGATTCAACTCATGTTTGTTCCTCTCCACGGAAGTCTTTAGTAAAAGGCGAAAGACTTGTGCGTTATGAAGAGAAACCAGAGTCAGCATGGCCCTCTGCTCGAGAGCAGCGGTGGAGCCTCTCGGTCACAGTCACCACCTTCGCGGTGGGCCTCTCTTTGCTTTCCGCATGTCAGATTCTAGTATACAACATTCCCACCACGCCCCCATCTGCCAACACAAATTATACAAGGCTTTATTTGCTCCTGCCCTGACTAGTGATTGGCTTTTAAGCCTTTTTAAGCGATACATCCCTGAACCACTTACATTGGGTCCAAAAGCGGACTCTGCTTTCTCACCAAGTCTCCCAGGAGATGTTGAGTGAAAAAACGTTTCAGTTTTTGACAAACGCTTCTGATTCTATTTGGAATCCAGTTGATGCTCAGTGTGACCCCGTGCAGAGTCATGCATAATCACTTCACAAGGCAGTGAGTCATAAGAGCAGTTTTGCACACTTGTCAAACTCTGCCAGGCCATTCCCTCAGTTTCATTGACCCAGTGTAGAATTCACCTTGAAACCTCCACAATTGTTTGAGTGTTTGCTTTTCTACAAGGTAAGAACAGAGTGCACCGTTCCCAGCGGCACTGCAATGCTAGGTCGATGCGTGGAGAGAAGGGAGCAAGCTCCAAATTTCTGCTCCTCTTGCCAAAAATCTGCTTAATATGTAGTCCTCATATAGAGGACATATCAGATATTAAACTGATAAGAACAGATTTTTTTTTTTTTTTTTTTTTGGAATTTTTTTTATTTAATTCACTCATGAGCAGTACAATACTTTACATTACAAAGATCATCATCTCTCCACATCTTAAGACCTCCAGAATTCTATCGGACTAAAAGAAAATAAGAGGAGGTACAATAAAAGACTCTTTCATGAGTTCAGTCTACAGATTGTCAAAAATAATTTTCCATCGATCTTTAATTGAGTCGATGCCCCATTTGCTCGCCTCCAATTTAAGTTTTCGCCGCATAATGTCTTCAATACTGTGTGTAGTGTTTTCTATCGACCACTTTTCCGTCTCATTTATTATACTACCTCTTACCTCCCATAACTTAGCCTTCACAATTGATGTAAGTTCTAAGGCTTTGCACACACCTTTGTCCCCCTCTAAACTAAAATCCATGAACAGAACTTTTTCCCAATTCACCTCTTTTAGAAACCCGAATCTTTGGCCCAATTTCTTCCACAATTGTTTTGCAAAAGGACATTCAAATAATGCATGTTCCACGGTTTCTACCCCATTGCATCCACGTCTTGGGCATATCCTATTTAATGTTAAATCATGATTAAATAGAGTATTCCTCACAGGTAATTTCCTATGAAGCACCAACCAATTAAAATCTCTTAATCTGTTTTCTAGACTCTTGCATTGGGTTCTTCTCCACACGTCACTATGAACATGCAAACCATCTTTAGGGTCAAACTTAGCAATCAACGTTTCATACAGCTTTTTGTGATTAACTACTGAATCTCTTTTCCAACACTCCTTGTATTTCTTTGCCCAACTTATCATTTTTTTATAATGATCTGGCATGACCTCTGCTTTCGGAAAACTGTTTTCCCATTTCGCCACAAGAGGTCTCAGATGGATAGAGAGCCAGAATTTAATCAATGGTTGGCATTTGTGTTCAGGTGGGTTTAACATTATTCTACATGTATTTGAAAAAAACAAAACTTTGAACTTCAAACCTAAATTTGGCATGTCCCTACCACCTCTTTCGACCGGCTGATACATTGTAGCTCTTTTAATGTATTCATACCCTCCCCATATGAACTGAAACAGAGATTTTTGAAGTTTTAAACAAACTAAAGCCGGCATGGGGAAAATATAAGCCACATGAAGTAATGTCGGCAATAAATCAGATTTAATAACCAAAATCTTACCACTAATGGACAGCCTTCTTAATTTCCACATATTTAGTTTTTTCAGCACTTTTCCCAATTTTGTCTCCCAATTAGTTTCTCCATCATTGTTATTTCCAAAGGATATTCCCAGTAAAGTCATTGGCCCCGCACACAGAGAGAACCCTAAAGGGTTATCAACTCTGTCCTTCCACTTTCCAAAGTATTTGATTTGGGATTTTCCTGTATTGACTCTAGAACCAGAAGCAACTGAGAATGAGTCGATGACCTGCATAGCTTCGCGCAGACAGAAATCATCTTTTAAATACAGTACAGTGTCATCTGCATACTGGGATATGGTCAAGGATTCACCACCAGGCAGCTGTATACCCTTGATGTTAACATTTTTCCTGATTGCACATGCCAGCGTTTCAATGAATAGCACATACAAGGGGGCTGATGCTGGACATCCCTGTCTGACCCCTCTGGTTTGTTTAAAGAATTCACCAAGGTTGCCATTAACATTAACACTGCTTCCGACTTCTGTGTATAAAATCCTCAACCAACTCCTGAATCTAGCACCGAAGCCAAATTTCTTTAGTGTCCTAAACAAAAAATTGTGATCAACTCTGTCAAAGGCTTTTTCCTGGTCAAGACTGAGGACAATTAGTGGTATATTTCTGTCCTGAGAATAAGATAGTATATCTCTATGCATTTGTAAATTCCAGTTTAGTTGCCTGCCAGGTACTGCACATGTCTGATCTGAGCCGATGATTAAGGGTAGAGCTGACACCAAACGGTTTGTCAAAACCTTACTAAAAATCTTATAATCTGTACAAAGCATTGTTAGAGGCCTGTAGTTTGATATTTTGTTGACATCACCTTTTTTAAACAGCAGGGATATCACCCCTTTTCTCATGGATTCCCCCATAATCCCAGATGTACATATATAAGTGAACAACTCTAACAGCCATGACCCAATGTCTTCCCAAAATATTATATAAAATTCTTTTGTGATCCCATCTATTCCTGGCACCTTGCCATTTTTCAAAGACATGGTTGCCCTCAGGATTTCTTCTAAAGTAAAATCTTTATCTAGCTCTGTTCTCAGATCTTCAGGTATGAATCTGTCTATATTGTCTAACAATGTTGCACCTTTCATGTAGTCAACCTTTTCTGCTTTAAAAAACGTAGAAAAATGATTAGAGATAACTTGAGCAATCCCATCAGGATCGTTAATCTCCTCACCTGTTTCATTTAAAACGGAAACTATGCTCCTCCTCTTTGCCTGTGCTTTGGACTGTCTAAAGAAGTAGGGAGAACACTTTTCGTCACTCTCCCACTTCTCTCTAAGACACCGGAATTTATAGGCCTCTGCTCTGTTGTGAAAAAATAACCTCTGTTTATCTTGCAAATGTTTCAGCAAGTCCTTATCAATTTGTCCACCTGCATTTCTCTGTTCCATTAATTTATTTATGGCTTTTTGCAGTCGGTAGTATAATTTAAATTCCTCTTTCCTTGATTCTTTTGAGTAATTCTGTGTGTAGTATCTAATACGCAGCTTTGTGCTTTCCCACCATTCACAGACATTTTCATAAAATACTCTCATATGAAAGCAATCTTTTAGAAAACACTTTAATGCTACCCTAAACCGCTGGAGCTCTAGAATATTGTTGTTTAATTTCCAATACCCTTTACCATTTTTGATCATCATTGAGGTTAGTTTTACTGAGAGCATGTTGTGATCTGTGTAAAAAACTGGTGATACTTTCGCCCCTGTCACCTGAAATTCTACCGGACAAAATATATAGTCTATCCTACTCTTCGCCCCTCTACTATTTGACCATGTGAAGCCAAGATCGTCTGGGTTAGCTTTTTTATATGAATCCACCAAATTATACTTTGTAACAATATTTATTAAACTGGCCTCGGCCTTGCTGCCCTCACTTTGGGAATTGAAGTCTCCTCCAATTACCACATGGCGGTTGGTCATGAAAGCAGTGTCAAGACTAAGAAAAAGCTCCCTTCTCTCCTTTGGAGAAGAGTGGGCATATATGTTAATAACTCTTAACCCCTTTCCCTTCCAGTCAATATCTGTTACCAAAACCCTCCCCTGTACCACTGAAAAACTGCCAACCACTTGGACTTCATTATTCCCACATAGTGTTCCCACCCCAGATGAATGGACCCCCCCAATGCTCCACCTAGATTCACCTTTGGTCCACTCTTTTGAGAATAGGTTCATGTCGTCTTCATTTTTCAAGTGGACCTCTTGCAAAAGGCATAAAGAAAAGTTGATTGAACATAAATGAGAAAAGACCACTTCCCTTTTGGCCTTGTTCCTCAAACCTCTAACATTTATGGAAACTATATGTAATGAGGACATTCTGGTAAATGAGGAATGAGACAAAAAACAAAACAAACAAACAAACCATCAAAGACGAGACACTGTGTTTTCTCTAATTTTCAACTTCACAGTCAAATTCAATGCCTTCCCTATGTGTCTTTTCCTCGGGCACCGCGTGCCCTGAGTTGGGGGTATTACCCTCTGGAAGCAATGAGCATTGCTCTGAAACCAAATCCCTGTCAGAGTTGTTCGGAGCCAGGGACTCCACCAGGACACACCCGGACGGGGGCATGCTGCCGTCAGAGTCTGTCACCTCAGTCTGCACTGGAATTTGTCCATGTTCTCCACCCTCCAGCCCATCCACCCTGACAGCAGCCTTCACATCCTGATCGCTGTTCACCTGCAGCCCCTCCATCTCCCCTTCCTCCTGCGACTCCTCCACAACCTCAGAAAGAACACTGAACACGCTATCCACTCCCAGGGGCACAGCGCTTGTCTCGATCCTCCTTTTTTTCCCCTTGCCTCCCCTGCTTTCCACTGTGGTCCACTCAGGAACAGGTTGGCTCTCCTCTGAGGTTGTAGTCTCCTCCCCCTTCTTCTTCTCTGGGGGAGGTGCTCGTTCAGGTGGATCAACCACATTTGCCTCAATCTCATTGTCCACAAACATTTGATCAATTACCTCGTTAATTGCTCTCAGGGAGGAGGCATCAGGATCTTCGCACATTGGTCGCCTTACAATGCTTGCATAGGAGGAGCGGACCTCAGGGCAGTGCTTAAATAAATGTCCTTCAGACCCACAAAGATTGCATTTTCTGGAACGGTCACAAGTCCCCATTTTGTGTCCTAGACCCTTGCAATTTCTGCACCTCACCTGCGTGCAGGATTCTGCCGTGTGACCAAAGTCTGTGCATTTTCTGCAGTAAATAGGCTGGCCCGAGTAGTACAGATATCCTCTATTTGTGCCTATGGTGAAGGAGGCAGGGGGGTGGTGGTAGCCATCGTGACCATCTGGGTCATCCTTCAGCCGCACACGACATTGTCTTTTTCCAGTCCAAACGTCAAGAGAGTCCCTGATTTCCCTCATGCTCGAAATCACTGTCACATGCTTAGAAAGGAAGTATCTGGTTGCTTCTTCAGTTACCCAGGGATTATAGTTATGAATTGTGATAACACGCTCACCAGTTCGGCAAAGGCTTTGAATCTGGTACTCCCTCAGTGGTCCATCAGCCAAACGATCAGCCAACCTTTTTGTTTCCTCCATCTTGGTGAGATTATAGAACGTAACATCAAAAAAACGGTCGGTGGCATTTCTCTGCAAGCAGAGGAGGTCATCTATCTTGAGGGACAAGGCTCCAAAAAGAATATTAACTCCAAATTCTCTCCTATCCAAAAAAACTTCAGTACTCTTCCAAATGAATCTCAAAGTATTTTTCAGCACGGGAAGTCCCTGCTGTGAAACTGTTGCTGACGTCATTATGACAATCCACGTCCGCAAACCCTTCTCACCTGGCTAGATCTTAGCCAAAAGGCCGAGAAGCGATAATCCACAAGTGTTGGATGTCCAAGCTAACCTCTTGGCACAAATCTCCCTTGCTGTGGTACCCCGTTTGTAGGTGTGCGTAACAATGGCTCATGACCTCCGCCCAAGCTCTCCTTTGTGGACACCTGATTGCTGACCTAGACAGCTCTTTGACTTTTCACAATTTCATAAGGCTCAGCCATACAGCAAAGCCTGCCAAAAATAGATTCAACTCATGTTTGTTCCTCTCCACGGAAGTCTTTAGTAAAAGGCGAAAGACTTGTGCGTTATGAAGAGAAACCAGAGTCAGCATGGCCCTCTGCTTGAGAGCAGCGTTGGAGCCTCTCGGTCACAGTCACCACCTTCGCGTAGGGGTTTCTCTTTGCTTTCCGCATGTCAGATTCTAGTATACAACAGTCCACCACGCCCCCATCTGCCAACACAAATTATACAAGGCTTTATTTGCTCCTGCCCTGACTAGTGATTGGCTTTTAAGCCTTTTTAAGCGATACATCCCTGAACCACTTACATTGGGTCCAAAAGCGGACTCTGCTTTCTCACCAAGTCTCCCAGGAGATGTTGAGTGAAAACACGTTTCAGTTTTTGACAAATGCTTCTGATTCTATTTGGAATCCAGTTGATGCTCATTGTGACCCCGTGCAGAGTCATGCATAATCACTTCACAAGGCAGTGAGTCATAAGAGCAGTTTTGCACACTTGTCAAACTCTGCCAGGCCATTCCCTCAGTTTCATTGACCCAGTGTAGAATTCACCTTGAAACCTCCACAATTGTTTGAGTGTTTGCTTTTCTACAAGGTAAGAACAGAGTGCACCGTTCCCAGCGGCACTGCAATGCTAGGTCGATGCGTGGAGAGAAGGGAGCAAGCTCCAAATTTCTGCTCCTCTTGCCAAATATCTGCTTAATATGTAGTCCTCATATAGAGGACATATCAGATATTAAACTGATAAGAACAGATACTACACTTGATCTTAGCCAAAAGGCCGAGAAGCGATAATCCACAAGTGTTGGATGTCCAAGCCAACCTCTTGGCACAAATCTCCCTTGCTGTGGTACACCGTTTGTAGGTGTGCATTACAATGGCTGCTCATCACCTCCGCCCAAGCTCTCCTTTGTGGACACCTGATTGCTGACCTAGACAGCTCTTTGACTTTTCACAATTTCATAAGGCTCAGCCATACAGCAAAGCCTGCCAAAAATAGATTCAACTCATGTTTGTTCCTCTCCACGGAAGTCTTTAGTAAAAGGCGAAAGACTTGTGCGTTATGAAGAGAAACCAGAGTCAGCATGGCCCTCTGCTCGAGAGCAGCGGTGGAGCCTCTCGGTCACAGTCACCACCTTCGCGGTGGGCCTCTCTTTGCTTTCCGCATGTCAGATTCTAGTATACAACATTCCCACCACGCCCCCATCTGCCAACACAAATTATACAAGGCTTTATTTGCTCCTGCCCTGACTAGTGATTGGCTTTTAAGCCTTTTTAAGCGATACATCCCTGAACCACTTACATTGGGTCCAAAAGCGGACTCTGCTTTCTCACCAAGTCTCCCAGGAGATGTTGAGTGAAAAAACGTTTCAGTTTTTGACAAACGCTTCTGATTCTATTTGGAATCCAGTTGATGCTCATTGTGACCCCGTGCAGAGTCATGCATAATCACTTCACAAGAAAGTGAGTCATAAGAGCAGTTTTGCACACTTGTCAAACTCTGCCAGGCCATTCCCTCAGTTTCATTGACCCAGTGTAGAATTCACCTTGAAACCTCCACAATTGTTTGAGTGTTTGCTTTTCTACAAGGTAAGAACAGAGTGCACCGTTCCCAGCGGCACTGCAATGCTAGGTCGATGCGTGGAGAAAGCTCCAAATTTCTGCTCCTCTTGCCAAAAATCTGCTTAATATGTAGTCCTCATATAGAGGACATATCAGATATTAAACTGATAAGAACAGATACTACACTTGATCTTAGCCAAAAGGCCGAGAAGCGATAATCCACAAGTGTTGGATGTCCAAGCCAACCTCTTGGCACAAATCTCCCTTGCTGTGGTACCCCGTTTGTAGGTGTGCATAACAATGGCTGCTCATCACCTCCGCCCAAGCTCTCCTTTGTGGACACCTGATTGCTGACCTAGACAGCTCTTTGACTTTTCACAATTTCATAAGGCTCAGCCATACAGCAAAGCCTGCCAAAAATAGATTCAACTCACGTTTGTTCCTCTCCACGGAAGTCTTTAGTAAAAGGCGAAAGACTTGTGCGTTATGAAGAGAAACCAGAGTCAGCATGGCCCTCTGCTCGAGAGCAGCGGTGGAGCCTCTCGGTCACAGTCACCACCTTCGCGGTGGGCCTCTCTTTGCTTTCCGCATGTCAGATTCTAGTATACAACATTCCCACCACGCCCCCATCTGCCAACACAAATTATACAAGGCTTTATTTGCTCCTGCCCTGACTAGTGATTGGCTTTTAAGCCTTTTTAAGCAATACATCCCTGAACCACTTACATTGGGTCCAAAAGCGGACTCTGCTTTCTCACCAAGTCTCCCAGGAGATGTTGAGTGAAAACACGTTTCAGTTTTTGACAAATGCTTCTGATTCTATTTGGAATCCAGTTGATGCTCATTGTGACCCCGTGCAGATTCATGCATAATCGCTTCACAAGGCAGTGAGTCATCAGAGCAGTTTTGCACACTTGTCAAACTCTGCCAGGCCATTCCCTCAGTTTCATTGACCCAGTGTAGAATTCACCTTGAAACCTCCATAATTGTTTGAGTGTTTGCTTTTCTACAAGGTAAGAACAGAGTGCACCGTTCCCAGCGGCACTGCAATGCTAGGTCGATGCGTGGAGAGAAGGGAGCAAGCTCCAAATTTCTGCTCCTCTTGCCAAAAATCTGCTTAATATGTAGTCCTCATATAGAGGACATATCAGATATTAAACTGATAAGAACAGATTTTTTTTTTTTTTTTTTTATTACAAAAAACTTTCATCAGTTCAGTATAAATCAAGTAAAATCAATACAAATCAATTATCATGTATGACCATCCCTAATACAATTTTCGGCCACGACTGTGAGCCTTTACAGTCATAAATATTCGTTTTTCATATCCTACCCGGTCCATATTGCAGTAACAAAGGTGAAAACAATAAAAGAAAACAAAAAACAGCCCAAAGAACTCCATTTGACCTCACACTCAGTTCACCATATCCACCCAAACCCTCCCTTCCACCTTTCTAGGGCTGCATGCTTCCCCCACTTCTCTATATCCCTTTTGATTTTCCCTTTTACATCAGCTTCCACCCTCCTCATGATCCCTTCCACACTGCTGTCTTTATTTCTCTTTACCAGATCTTGCCTGGCCGACCACATTATCCTCTTTGTAGTGCTTATGATATACCACATTGGGAAATTTCCTGAGCCTAAACCTCTTTCAACCTTATCCCAGGTCAAATTAAATCCTCGGACCACCTGCCCTAGCCGTTCCCCCACTTTACCCCATACTATCTTTGCAATTGGACAGTCCCACATGACATGCCTGACCGTTTCCTCCCCCGGACAGGTTGGCCGAGGGCACACAGGGGATCTTGCCAACCCATGCCGGTACATGGTTTCCCGCACTGGCAGGCATTTGTGCAGGCATAACCAATTGATGTCTTTTAGCTCATTGTCAAGCCCCCCTGGCTGAATCCCCCTCCAAATCTCTTTCGGGGTCCCCACCACCAAAGGTGCGACCACTCCCTTGCTGACCTCTCTGTAGAGGGCTCTGTGATCTATTTTTATTTCTCTGTTTGAGGCTTCAGGATGAGCCTGCAACCACCTGGCTGCATGGTTGTAATGCCATGGCTGCTGCTCCACCCTGGGTGCCAAATTGTTCCAGACAATCAACCCCCTAGCTTGGTACGCGAAATAGAGTCGTAAGAAGTAGCCTGAGGGGTGCTCTATCGGAAATGATAGTTCCCTACACAAGGAAGAAACAAAAATGCAGTCCAGCTTCAGCGGGAGGTGTGGCACATCCCTCCCTCCTGCTTCGATACCAGCCAGCATGCGAGTCCTAGCCACATATTCGTACCTCCCCCCCCATATGAAATGGAACACGAGGCGCATGAGAGGTCTCCTCATGCTGACTGGCAGTGGATATATGTATGCCAAATATAGGAGGGATGGCAGAATGTCTACCTTCAGTACAAGTACCTTCCCTATAAAGGTCAGGCACCTGCTCTTCCAGAGTGCAAGCCTCTTCTGGACTGCTGTAATTCGCCTGGTCCAGTTGATCGAGGCACTGTTGGCTGCCTCAAAGCTGACCCCTAGTATCTTCAGGTGACCTGTGCATAGCGACAGCCCTCCCGGTACATCTGTCCTTTCTTTCCACCTCCCAAAGAACTTGACAGAGGACTTGGCGTGATTCAGTCTTGCTCCAGACACCCGACCAAAGTCCTGAAAAATCTCTAAGGATCGGATCAGGCTCTCATCACTGTCCAGCAGCAGTGTGGTGTCGTCTGCATACTGTGACAGCTTGACCCGCAGGCCTCTGCTGCCGGGAACCAGGAAACCTTTCACCCCTGGGTCAGCCCTAATAGCTGCCGCCAGTGGCTCTATGTAAAGGATGTAGAGCAGCGGTGAGAGTGGGCAGCCCTGTCTTACCCCTGAGTGCAACCTGAAAACTTCCCCTAAGTGACCGTTGACTGCCACGGTGCTCCCCACACCTGTGTATAATGTGCGCAACCATCCGACAAAACCCTTGTTAAAGCCTAACCTTTCCAATACCCTAAACATAAAGCCCCAGTGAACCCTGTCAAAGGCCTTTGCCTGGTCGAGGCCCACCACCATAAATGGCAGGTGTCTGTCTTCTGCCCAAGCGACAGCGTCTCGTATGAGCTGGAGATTCCATCTAACAGAGCGCCCCGCCACCCCACACGTTTGGTCCACATGGACCACGTGTGGAAGCGCTGTGCCCAGACGATCCGCTAGGACCTTTGCCAGGAGTTTATAGTCAACACACAACATTGTCAGTGGCCGCCAGTTTCCGAGGTCGGTGCCATCCCCCTTTTTAAACAGAAGGGAGATCACCCCTGTAGCCATAGTCCCTCCCATTGCACCTGTGAGAAGCACTGTGGACAACACCTCCAACACTACCGGTCCAAGAATCTCCCAGAACTTGAGATAAAACTCCACCGGCAGTCCGTCGATGCCAGGCACCTTCCGCTTGTTCATTTTACCAAGGGCTCCCTCGAGCTCTTTGAGTGTGAGCGGGGCCTCCAAAGCCTGCGCTATGTCCGACGGCACCTGCTTGGTCAGTAAGTTCAGGAAGTATTCCCCTCCCCCTACATCTACCTCTTTCTCCTGGAAACTTGTGCGGTAGTGGTCAGTAGCAGCCCCCACCATCTCAGCTGCCTCCGACACTACCACACCCTGCTTGTCCCTGATCCCGGTCTGTACCTGTCTTTTCCTGTCTGCCCGTATTGAGCTGAAGAAAGCAGCAGAACATGTCTCATGCTTCTCCAAGTAATTTCGTTGCACCAGGAACAGGTAAGCCCGGGCCCTACCCTCAAAGACCTCCCTGAGCTTTGCTTTTAGGGAGTCACAAGCCCACTGATTTACTGTGCCAGTGCTGTTTCCTTTGCTGTATTCAAGCTCGAGGAGGTGCTGTAAGCGAAACACCTCTCTCTTTGCCAACCTCACCTTCTTTTTAGAAAAACTGTCGCAAAACATCTTCATGCGTTTCTTGGCTACTTCCCACCACTCCATCACTCCAGTACACAATGGTCTTAGTCCTAAAAGTTTTTTGAAAAACAGTTTAAAACTTTGTTTGAACATGTCCTCCTCTAGTATGCTTATATTTAAGCGCCAGTACCCACGCCCAAAAACAGGCAGGCACAGGCGCACCTCAAACAGCAGCCCATCATGGTCAGAGAAAAACACAGGGAGCAGTCGACCTGACACCAATATCATAGACTTTGAGGCAAACACGTAGTCAAGACGTCTATACGTTCCGCGTGAATTACGCCATGTGGGACCGTCTGCCAGTGGCCTAACCATCCTCCCCCCATCTACTAACCCGTGTCTAGCCATGAGGTGGGAGATATAAATATCGCTGGTGTCCCCCCCCTTGCCTAACTGCACATTGAAATCCCCACCTACAATTACCTGCCTATTGGTGGTCAGGTGTGTCTCTACTAAACCAAACATTTCTTGTCTTTCCCTCTGAGTTTGTGGTCCATACACCACAACAACCCTCAGCTTGTTGGTCCCCCATGTGATGTCAGCACCCAGTATCCTCCCTTGGACAATTGTGAACACATCCTCCACCCTTATCTCTTTAACCCCAAACAATATCCCTACACCTGTAGAGTGGACCCCTCCCACACTCCAGATTGAATCCCCTTTCGTCCACTCCCTTGAGAATTTCGCTACATCCCCTATGTCCCTTAGATGAACCTCCTGCAATAAACAAATATCAACATGCAGATGGTCCACAAAATCATAAACAACCCTTCTTTTAAACGTGTCCCTCATTCCTCTTACATTTAATGAAAGCATCTTTACTACAGCCATTATAATTTGTATTTTTAAAGTGTTTACAGCCACACAAAACCCCCCCCCCCCCAAATACAACCTCCCTACTGCGAGAAGAAGTCCTCCCTCTCCATCTCGTCCGCCCAGGAAAAGGGCACTGGATTTGGCGATGTTGATGGCCTGTTGGGTCCCTCATATGCATCTTCTCCCATAGGGGATAGTATATTGAGCAGGTCTGGAGGTAAATCCAGCTCCAGCCCACAACCTACATTTGGCAGCTCACATGGATCTCCTCCGATATGCTCAATAGCTTCCCCACCCTTACCTAGCCCTATGTTACCCCCATCCTGCTCCTGATGTCCTCCCTCCTCTGCAGCCCTTCTTTGCTGCTCTACCCCACTAACCATCCCACCATCAACTCCCTTCTCTTGGTCCTGTCCCTCGGCCCCGTTGCCTTCCCCCTTTGACTTTTTACTATGGCCCTCCTCCTTACTCTCTCCGCTTCTAATTGCTTTCCCCCCTCCGAAAACCTGTGATCCTTTCCGTGCCCCCTTCTTGATCTTGGAGGTGGCTGGATCTGGGCTGATGGCAGGAAATTCTCCCCCTGCGTGGTCACAGGTCACCTGGGCTTCGGTATCCCGGGTGGCACTGCCTTTTGTTCCTTTCTCCAGGGGGACTTCCTCTGTTCCAATCTCAGAAAGATCCGTAGCTGGCGCCGCCAGTACCGGTGTGCATGAGCCATTCTCTGCAGGCAAGGGTCCCTTTCCTGGATGCTTTGCTTTTTCTGGTTCTCCATTGGACTTGGCCACTTCCGCAAAGGTCCTCCTTCTGCTTGGACAGTTGCGGTAAAGGTGGCCCATTTCACCACATCCATGACAGGCCTTGGGCCCTGTGCACTCTTTAGCCTCATGGCCCCCTTGGCCACAGGTACGGCAGCCGGCTCTGGAACAGCCTGCCTCTGTATGGCCTGACTGCCTGCAACGCCTACAGAAAGCTGGTTGCCGGGCGTAAAACAGGTAACCGCGGTCCCCACCAAGGCTGAAAAGAGCAGGTGGATGCTTCAGTCCTCCATGTCCTTCTGCGTCAGGGTTCAGCAGCACTTGGAACTGCCTTCTTCCTGTCCAGAATCCCCTCATGTCTTTTACGTACCTAGCACTAGTCACAACCTCTCCGTGCTGTCCCAAAAAAGCCACTAGTGCTAGGTCGGTGACGAAGGGGTTGTAGGTATGCACCGTGATAGTTCTGAAATTTGGTCTGTCCAGGTTCAAAATCTTGTAACCGGCTATGAATCTTGTCCCAGCCTCCTTTCTACAGGCTTCAGCCACTCTTGAATACATATCTTCACTGACCAGGGTAACGTCAAAGGCTTTTTCTGGCTGGTTCCACTGGATGCAGTATACATCTTCTACCTTCAGCCTCAGTTGTTCCAAGATGACATTTTTGCAGAACCAGTCTCTCGAAATCAGATGTTCCTCCACCGGCTCAGCCTGAAAGCGTATCGTGAACCTCACGCCGACCTTTGGGCTTGTCTGTTCCTTGGAGGCCGTTGGGGCCATCTTTTTGTCAGCTGTGTTCCTTCTTCGTCCAACTCTGTCGCCGTTTCTCCACTTGATCTTAGCCAAAAGGCCGAGAAGCGATAATCCACAAGTGTTGGATGTCCAATCTAACCTCTTGGCACAAATCTCCCTTGCTGTGGTACCCCGTTTGTAGGTGTGCATAACAATGGCTGCTCATCACCTCCGCCCAAGCTCTCCTTTGTGGACACTTGATTGCTGACCTAGACAGCTCTTTGACTTTTCACAATTTCATAAGGCTCAGCCATACAGCAAAGCCTGCCAAAAATAGATTCAACTCATGTTTGTTCCTCTCCCATAAGTCTTTAGTAAAAGGCGAAAGACTTGTGCGTTATGAAGAGAAACCAGAGTCAGCATGGCCCTCTGCTCGAGAGCAGCGGTGGAGCCTCTCGGTCACAGTCACCACCTTCGCGGTGGGCCTCTCTTTGCTTTCCGCATGTCAGATTCTAGTATACAACATTCCCACCACGCCCCCATCTGCCAACACAAATTATAAAAGGCTTTATTTGCTCCTGCCCTGACTAGTGATTGGCTTTTATGCCTTTTTAAGCGATACATCCCTGAACCACTTACATTGGGTCCAAAAGCGGACTCTGCTTTCTCACCAAGTCTCCCAGGAGATGTTGAGTGAAAACACGCTTCAGTTTTTGACAAATGCTTCTGATTCTATTTGGAATCCAGTTGATGCTCATTGTGACCCCGTGCAGAGTCATGCATAATCACTTCACAAGGCAGTGAGTCATAAGAGCAGTTTTGCACACTTGTCAAACTCTGCCAGGCCATTCCCTCAGTTTCGTTGACCCAGTGTAGAATTCACCTTAAAACCTCCACAATTGTTTGAGTGTTTGCTTTTCTACAAGGTAAGAACAGAGAGCACCGTGCCCAGCGGCACTGCAATGCTAGGCCAATGCTCGGAGAGAAGGGAGCAAGCTCCAAATTTCTGCTCCTCTTGCCAAAAATCTGCTTAATATGTAGTCCTCATATAGAGGACATATCAGATATTAAACTGATAAGAACAGATACTACACTTGATCTTAGCCAAAAGGCCGAGAAGCGATAATCCACAAGTGTTGGATGTCCACGCCAACCTCTTGGCACAAATCTCCCTTGCTGTGGTACCCCGTTTGTAGGTGTGCATAACAATGGCTGCTCATCACCTCCGCCCAAGCTCTCCTTTGTGGACACCTGATTGCTGACCTAGACAGCTCTTTGACTTTTCACAATTTCATAAGGCTCAGCCATACAGCAAAGCCTGCCAAAAATAGATTCAACTCATGTTTGTTCCTCTCCACGGAAGTCTTTAGTAAAAGGCGAAAGACTTGTGCGTTATGAAGAGAAACCAGAGTCAGCATGGCCCTCTGCTTGAGAGCAGCGTTGGAGCCTCTCGGTCACAGTCACCACCTTCGCGGTGGGGTTTCTCTTTGCTTTCCGCATGTCAGATTCTAGTATACAACAGTCCACCACGCCCCCATCTGCCAACACAAATTATACAAGGCTTTATTTGCTCCTGCCCTGACTAGTGATTGGCTTTTAAGCCTTTTTAAGCGATACATCCCTGAACCACTTACATTGGGTCCAAAAGCGGACTCTGCTTTCTCACCAAGTCTCCCAGGAGATGTTGAGTGAAAACACGTTTCAGTTTTTGACAAATGCTTTTGATTCTATTTGGAATCCAGTTGATGCTCATTGTGACCCCGTGCAGAGTCATGCATAATCACTTCACAAGGCAGTGAGTCATAAGAGCAGTTTTGCACACTTGTCAAACTCTGCCAGGCCATTCCCTCAGTTTCATTGACCCAGTGTAGAATTCACCTTGAAACCTCCACAATTGTTTGAGTGTTTGCTTTTCTACAAGGTAAGAACAGAGTGCACCGTTCCCAGCGGCACTGCAATGCTAGGTCGATGCGTGGAGAGAAGGGAGCAAGCTCCAAATTTCTGCTCCTCTTGCCAAAAATCTGCTTAATATGTAGTCCTCATATAGAGGACATATCAGATATTAAACTGATAAGAACAGATACTACACTTGATCCTAGCCAAAAGGCCGAGAAGCGATAATCCACAAGTGTTGGATGTCCAAGCTAACCTCTTGGCACAAATCTCCCTTGCTGTGGTACCCCGTTTGTAGGTGTGCATAACAATGGCTGCTCATCACCTCCGCCCAAGCTCTCCTTTGTGGACACCTGATTGCTGACCTAGACAGCTCTTTGACTTTTCACAATTTCATAAGGATCAGCAAAACAGCAAAGCCTGCCAAAAATAGATTCAACTCATGTTTGTTCCTCTCCACGGAAGTCTTTAGTAAAAGGCGAAAGACTTGTGCGTTATGAAGAGAAACCAGAGTCAGCATGGCCCTCTGCTCGAGAGCAGCGGTGGAGCCTCTCGGTCACAGTCACCACCTTCGCGGTGGGCCTCTCTTTGCTTTCCGCATGTCAGATTCTAGTATACAACATTCCCACCACGCCCCCATCTGCCAACACAAATTATACAAGGCTTTATTTGCTCCTGCCCTGACTAGTGATTGGCTTTTAAGCCTTTTTAAGCAATACATCCCTGAACCACTTACATTGGGTCCAAAAGCGGACTCTGCTTTCTCACCAGGTCTCCCAGGAGATGTTGAGTGAAAACACGTTTCAGTTTTTGACAAATGCTTCTGATTCTATTTGGAATCCAGTTGATGCTCATTGTGACCCCGTGCAGATTCATGCATAATCGCTTCACAAGGCAGTGAGTCATCAGAGCAGTTTTGCACACTTGTCAAACTCTGCCAGGCCATTCCCTCAGTTTCATTGACCCAGTGTAGAATTCACCTTGAAACCTCCACAATTGTTTGAGTGTTTGCTTTTCTACAAGGTAAGAACAGAGTGCACCACTCCCAGCGGCACTGCAATGCTAGGTCGATGCGTGGAGAGAAGGGAGCAAGCTCCAAATTTCTGCTCCTCTTGCCAAAAATCTGCTTAATATGTAGTCCTCATATAGAGGACATATCAGATATTAAACTGATAAGAACAGATACTACACTTGATCTTAGCCAAAAGGCCGAGAAGCGATAATCCACAAGTGTTGGATGTCCAAGCCAACCTCTTGGCACAAATCTCCCTTGCTGTGGTACCCCGTTTGTAGGTGTGCATAACAATGGCTGCTCATCACCTCCGCCCAAGCTCTCCTTTGTGGACACCTGATTGCTGACCTAGACAGCTCTTTGACTTTTCACAATTTCATAAGGCTCAGCCATTCAGCAAAGCCTGCCAAAAATAGATTCAACTCACGTTTGTTCCTCTCCACGGAAGTCTTTAGTAAAAGGCGAAAGACTTGTGCGTTATGAAGAGAAACCAGAGTCAGCATGGCCCTCTGCTCAAGAGCAGCGGTGGAGCCTCTCGGTCACAGTCACCACCTTCGCGGTGGGCCTCTCTTTGCTTTCCGCATGTCAGATTCTAGTATACAACATTCCCACCACGCCCCCATCTGCCAACACAAATTATACAAGGCTTTATTTGCTCCTGCCCTGACTAGTGATTGGCTTTTAAGCCTTTTTAAGCAATACATCCCTGAACCACTTACATTGGGTCCAAAAGCGGACTCTGCTTTCTCACCAAGTCTCCCAGGAGATGTTGAGTGAAAACACGTTTCAGTTTTTGACAAATGCTTCTGATTCTATTTGGAATCAAGTTGATGCTCATTGTGACCCCATGCAGATTCATGCATAATCGCTTCACAAGGCAGTGAGTCATCAGAGCAGTTTTGCACACTTGTCAAACTCTGCCAGGCCATTCCCTCCGTTTCATTGACCCAGTGTAGAATTCACCTTGAAACCTCCACAATTGTTTGAGTGTTTGCTTTTCTACAAGGTAAGAACAGAGTGCTCCGTTCCCAGCGGCACTGCAATGCTAGGTCGATGCGTGGAGAGAAGGGAGCAAGCTCCAAATTTCTGCTCCTCTTGCCAAAAATCTGCTTAATATGTAGTCCTCATATAGAGGACATATCAGATATTAAACTGATAAGAACAGATACTACACTTGATCTTAGCCAAAAGGCCGAGAAGCGATAATCCACAAGTGTTGGATGTCCAAGCCAACCTCTTGGCACAAATCTCCCTTGCTGTGGTACCCCGTTTGTAGGTGTGCGTAACAATGGCTCATGACCTCCGCCCAAGCTCTCCTTTGTGGACACCTGATTGCTGACCTAGACAGCTCTTTGACTTTTCACAATTTCATAAGGCTCAGCCATACAGCAAAGCCTGCCAAAAATAGATTCAACTCATGTTTGTTCCTCTCCACGGAAGTCTTTAGTAAAAGGCGAAAGACTTGTGCGTTATGAAGAGAAACCAGAGTCAGCATGGCCCTCTGCTTGAGAGCAGCGTTGGAGCCTCTCGGTCACAGTCACCACCTTCGCGGTGGGGTTTCTCTTTGCTTTCCGCATGTCAGATTCTAGTATACAACAGTCCACCACGCCCCCATCTGCCAACACAAATTATACAAGGCTTTATTTGCTCCTGCCCTGACTAGTGATTGGCTTTTAAGCCTTTTTAAGCGATACATCCCTGAACCACTTACATTGGGTCCAAAAGCGGACTCTGCTTTCTCACCAAGTCTCCCAGGAGATGTTGAGTGAAAACACGTTTCAGTTTTTGACAAATGCTTCTGATTCTATTTGGAATCCAGTTGATGCTCATTGTGACCCCGTGCAGAGTCATGCATAATCACTTCACAAGGCAGTGAGTCATAAGAGCAGTTTTGCACACTTGTCAAACTCTGCCAGGCCATTCCCTAAGTTTCATTGACCCAGTGTAGAATTCACCTTGAAACCTCCACAATTGTTTGAGTGTTTGCTTTTCTACAAGGTAAGAACAGAGTGCACCATTCCCAGCGGCACTGCAATGCTAGGTCGATGCGTGGAGAGAAGGGAGCAAGCTCCAAATTTCTGCTCCTCTTGCCAAAAATCTGCTTAATATGTAGTCCTCATATAGAGGACATATCAGATATTAAACTGATAAGAACAGATTATACACTTGATCTTAGCCAAAAGGCCGAGAAGCGATAATCCACAAGTGTTGGATGTCCAAGCCAACCTCTTGGCACAAATCTCCCTTGCTGTGGTACCCCGTTTGTAGGTGTGCATAACAATGGCTGCTCATCACCTCCGCCCAAGCTCTCCTTTGTGGACACCTGATTGCTGACCTAGACAGCTCTTTGACTTTTCACAATTTCATAAGGCTCAGCCATACAGCAAAGCCTGCCAAAAATAGATTCAACTCATGTTTGTTCCTCTCCACGGAAGTCTTTAGTAAAAGGCGAAAGACTTGTGCATTATGAAGAGAAACCAGAGTCAGCATGGCCCTCTGCTCGAGAGCAGCGGTGGAGCCTCTCGGTCACAGTCACCACCTTCGCGGTGGGCCTCTCTTTGCTTTCCGCATGTTAGATTCTAGTATACAACATTCCCACCACGCCCCCATCTGCCAACACAAATTATACAAGGCTTTATTTGCTCCTGCCCTGACTAGTGATTGGCTTTTAAGCCTTTTTAAGCAATACATCCCTGAACCACTTACATTGGGTCCAAAAGCGGACTCTGCTTTCTCACCAAGTCTCCCAGGAGATGTTGAGTGAAAACACGTTTCAGTTTTTGACAAATGCTTCTGATTCTATTTGGAATCCAGTTGATGCTCATTGTGACCCCGTGCAGAGTCATGCATAATCACTTCACAAGGCAGTGAGTCATAAGAGCAGTTTTGCACACTTGTCAAACTCTGCCAGGCCATTCCCTCAGTTTCATTGACCCAGTGTAGAATTCACCTTGAAACCTCCACAATTGTTTGAGTGTTTGCTTTTCTACAAGGTAAGAACAGAGTGCACCGTTCCCAGCGGCACTGCAATGCTAGGTCGATGCGTGGAGAGAAGGGAGCAAGCTCCAAATTTCTGCTCCTCTTGCCAAAAATCTGCTTAATATGTAGTCCTCATATAGAGGACATATCAGATATTAAACTGATAAGAACAGATACTACACTTGATCTTAGCCAAAAGGCCGAGAAGCGATAATCCACAAGTGTTGGATGTCCAAGCTAACCTCTTGGCACAAATCTCCCTTGCTGTGGTACCCCGTTTGTAGGTGTGCATAACAATGGCTGCTCATCACCTCCGCCCAAGCTCTCCTTTGTGGACACCTGATTGCTGACCTAGACAGCTCTTTGACTTTTCACAATTTCATAAGGCTCAGCAAAACAGCAAAGCCTGCCAAAAATAGATTCAACTCATGTTTGTTCCTCTCCACGGAAGTCTTTAGTAAAAGGCGAAAGACTTGTGCGTTATGAAGAGAAACCAGAGTCAGCATGGCCCTCTGCTCGAGAGCAGCGGTGGAGCCTCTCGGTCACAGTCACCACCTTCGCGGTGGGCCTCTCTTTGCTTTCCGCATGTAAGATTCTAGTATACAACATTCCCACCACGCCCCCATCTGCCAACACAAATTATACAAGGCTTTATTTGCTCCTGCCCTGACTAGTGATTGGCTTTTAAGCCTTTTTAAGCAATACATCCCTGAACCACTTACATTGGGTCCAAAAGCGGACTCTGCTTTCTCACCAGGTCTCCCAGGAGATGTTGAGTGAAAACACGTTTCAGTTTTTGACAAATGCTTCTGATTCTATTTGGAATCCAGTTGATGCTCATTGTGACCCCGTGCAGATTCATGCATAATCGCTTCACAAGGCAGTGAGTCATCAGAGCAGTTTTGCACACTTGTCAAACTCTGCCAGGCCATTCCCTCAGTTTCATTGACCCAGTGTAGAATTCACCTTGAAACCTCCACAATTGTTTGAGTGTTTGCTTTTCTACAAGGTAAGAACAGAGTGCACCATTCCCAGCGGCACTGCAATGCTAGGTCGATGCGTGGAGAGAAGGGAGCAAGCTCCAAATTTCTGCTCCTCTTGCCAAAAATCTGCTTAATATATAGTCCTCATATAGAGGACATATCAGATATTAAACTGATAAGAACAGATACTACACTTGATCTTAGCCAAAAGGCCGAGAAGCGATAATCAACAAGTGTTGGATGTCCAAGCCAACCTCTTGGCACAAATCTCCCTTGCTGTGGTACCCCGTTTGTAGGTGTGCATAACAATGGCTGCTCATCACCTCCGCCCAAGCTCTCCTTTGTGGACACCTGATTGCTGACCTAGACAGCTCTTTGACTTTTCACAATTTCATAAGGCTCAGCCATACAGCAAAGCCTGCCAAAAATAGATTCAACTCACGTTTGTTCCTCTCCACGGAAGTCTTTAGTAAAAGGCGAAAGACTTGTGCGTTATGAAGAGAAACCAGAGTCAGCATGGCCCTCTGCTCGAGAGCAGCGGTGGAGCCTCTCGGTCACAGTCACCACCTTCGCGGTGGGCCTCTCTTTGCTTTCCGCATGTCAGATTCTAGTATACAACATTCCCACCACGCCCCCATCTGCCAACACAAATTATACAAGGCTTTATTTGCTCCTGCCCTGACTAGTGACTTTTTAAGCAATACATCCCTGAACCACTTACATTGGGTCCAAAAGCGGACTCTGCTTTCTCACCAAGTCTCCCAGGAGATGTTGAGTGAAAACACGTTTCAGTTTTTGACAAATGCTTCTGATTCTATTTGGAATCCAGTTGATGCTCATTGTGACCCCGTGCAGATTCATGCATAATCGCTTCACAAGGCAGTGAGTCATCAGAGCAGTTTTGCACACTTGTCAAACTCTGCCAGGCCATTCCCTCAGTTTCATTGACCCGGTGTAGAATTCACCTTGAAACCTCCACAATTGTTTGAGTGTTTGCTTTTCTACAAGGTAAGAACAGAGTGCACCGTTCCCAGCGGCACTGCAATGCTAGGTCGATGCGTGGAGAGAAGGGAGCAAGCTCCAAATTTCTGCTCCTCTTGCCAAAAATCTGCTTAATATGTAGTCCTCATATAGAAGACATATCAGATATTAAACTGATAAGAACAGATACTACACTTGATCTTAGCCAAAAGGCCGAGAAGCGATAATCCACAAGTGTTGGATGTCCAAGCTAACCTCTTGGCACAAATCTCCCTTGCTGTGGTACCCCGTTTGTAGGTGTGCGTAACAATGGCTCATGACCTCCGCCCAAGCTCTCCTTTGTGGACACCTGATTGCTGACCTAGACAGCTCTTTGACTTTCCACAATTTCATAAGGCTCAGCCATACAGCAAAGCCTGCCAAAAATAGATTCAACTCATGTTTGTTCCTCTCCACGGAAGTCTTTAGTAAAAGGCGAAAGACTTGTGCGTTATGAAGAGAAACCAGAGTCAGCATGGCCCTCTGCTTGAGAGCAGCGTTGGAGCCTCTCGGTCACAGTCACCACCTTCGCGGTGGGGTTTCTCTTTGCTTTCCGCATGTCAGATTCTAGTATACAACAGTCCACCACGCCCCCATCTGCCAACACAAATTATACAAGGCTTTATTTGCTCCTGCCCTGACTAGTGATTGGCTTTTAAGCCTTTTTAAGCGATACATCCCTGAACCACTTACATTGGGTCCAAAAGCGGACTCTGCTTTCTCACCAAGTCTCCCAGGAGATGTTGAGTGAAAACACGTTTCAGTTTTTGACAAATGCTTCTGATTCTATTTGGAATCCAGTTGATGCTCATTGTGACCCCGTGCAGAGTCATGCATAATCACTTCACAAGGCAGTGAGTCATAAGAGCAGTTTTGCACACTTGTCAAACTCTGCCAGGCCATTCCCTCAGTTTCATTGACCCAGTGTAGAATTCACCTTGAAACCTCCACAATTGTTTGAGTGTTTGCTTTTCTACAAGGTAAGAACAGAGTGCACCGTTCCCAGCGGCACTGCAATGCTAGGTCGATGCGTGGAGAGAAGGGAGCAAGCTCCAAATTTCTGCTCCTCTTGCCAAAAATCTGCTTAATATGTAGTCCTCATATAGAGGACATATCAGATATTAAACTGATAAGAACAGATTTTTTTTTTTTTTTTTTTTTTTTGGAATTTTTTTTTATTTAATTCACTCATGAGCAGTACAATACTTTACATTACAAAGATCATCATCTCTCCACATCTTAAGACCTCCAGAATTCTATCGGACTAAAAGAAAATAAGAGGAGGTACAATAAAAGACTCTTTCATGAGTTCAGTCTACAGATTGTCAAAAATAATTTTCCATCGATCTTTAATTGAGTCGATGCCCCATTTGCTCGCCTCCAATTTAAGTTTTCGCCGCATAATGTCTTCAATACTGTGTGTAGTGTTTTCTATCGACCACTTTTCCGTCTCATTTATTATACTACCTCTTACCTCCCATAACTTAGCCTTCACAATTGATGTAAGTTCTAAGGCTTTGCACACACCTTTGTCCCCCTCTAAACTAAAATCCATGAACAGAACTTTTTCCCAATTCACCTCTTTTAGAAACCCGAATCTTTGGCCCAATTTCTTCCACAATTGTTTTGCAAAGGGACATTCAAATAATGCATGTTCCACGGTTTCTACCCCATTGCATCCACGTCTTGGGCATATCCTATTTAATGTTAAATCATGATTAAATAGAGTATTCCTCACAGGTAATTTCCTATGAAGCACCAACCAATTAAAATCTCTTAATCTGTTTTCTAGACTCTTGCATTGGGTTCTTCTCCACACGTCACTATGAACATGCAAACCATCTTTAGGGTCAAACTTAGCAATCAACGTTTCATACAGCTTTTTGTGATTAACTACTGAATCTCTTTTCCAACACTCCTTGTATTTCTTTGCCCAACTTATCATTTTTTTATAATGATCTGGCATGACCTCTGCTTTCGGAAAACTGTTTTCCCATTTCGCCACAAGAGGTCTCAGATGGATAGAGAGCCAGAATTTCATCAATGGTTGGCATTTGTGTTCAGGTGGGTTTAACATTATTCTACATGTATTTGAAAAAAACAAAACTTTGAACTTCAAACCTAAATTTGGCATGTCCCTACCACCTCTTTCGACCGGCTGATACATTGTAGCTCTTTTAATGTATTCATACCCTCCCCATATGAACTGAAACAGAGATTTTTGAAGTTTTAAACAAACTAAAGCCGGCATGGGGAAAATATAAGCCACATGAAGTAATGTCGGCAATAAATCAGATTTAATAACCAAAATCTTACCACTAATGGACAGCCTTCTTAATTTCCACATATTTAGTTTTTTCAGCACTTTTCCCAATTTTGTCTCCCAATTAGTTTCTCCATCATTGTTATTTCCAAAGGATATTCCCAGTAAAGTCATTGGCCCCGCACACAGAGAGAACCCTAAAGGGTTATCAACTCTGTCCTTCCACTTTCCAAAGTATTTGATTTGGGATTTTCCTGTATTGACTCTAGAGCCAGAAGCAACTGAGAATGTGTCGATGACCTGCATAGCTTCGCGCAGACAGAAATCATCTTTTAAATACAGTACAGTGTCATCTGCATACTGGGATATGGTCAAGGATTCACCACCAGGCAGCTGTATACCCTTGATGTTAACATTTTTCCTGATTGCACATGCCAGCGTTTCAATGAATAGCACATACAAGGGGGCTGATGCTGGACATCCCTGTCTGACCCCTCTGGTTTGTTTAAAGAATTCACCAAGGTTGCCATTAACATTAACACTGCTTCCGACTTCTGTGTATAAAATCCTCAACCAACTCCTGAATCTAGCACCGAAGCCAAATTTCTTTAGTGTCCTAAACAAAAAATTGTGATCAACTCTGTCAAAGGCTTTTTCCTGGTCAAGACTGAGGACAATTAGTGGTATATTTCTGTCCTGAGAATAAGATAGTATATCTCTATGCATTTGTAAATTCCAGTTTAGTTGCCTGCCAGGTACTGCACATGTCTGATCTGAGCCGATGATTAAGGGTAGAGCTGACACCAAACGGTTTGTCAAAACCTTACTAAAAATCTTATAATCTGTACAAAGCATTGTTAGAGGCCTGTAGTTTGATATTTTGTTGACATCACCTTTTTTAAACAGCAGGGATATCACCCCTTTTCTCATGGATTCCCCCATAATCCCAGATGTACATATATAAGTGAACAACTCTAACAGCCATGACCCAATGTCTTCCCAAAATATTATATAAAATTCTTTTGTGATCCCATCTATTCCTGGCACCTTGCCCTTTTTCAAAGACATGGTTGCCCTCAGGATTTCTTCTAAAGTAAAATCTTTATCTAGCTCTGTTCTCAGATCTTCAGGTATGAATCTGTCTATATTGTCTAACAATGTTGCACCTTTCATGTAGTCAACCTTTTCTGCTTTAAAAAACGTAGAAAAATGATTAGAGATAACTTGAGCAATCCCATCAGGATCGTTAATCTCCTCACCTGTTTCATTTAAAACGGAAACTATGCTCCTCCTCTTTGCCTGTGCTTTGGACTGTCTAAAGAAGTAGGGAGAACACTTTTCGTCACTCTCCCACTTCTCTCTAAGACACCGGAATTTATAGGCCTCTGCTCTGTTGTGAAAAAATAACCTCTGTTTATCTTGCAAATGTTTCAGCAAGTCCTTATCAATTTGTCCACCTGCATTTCTCTGTTCCATTAATTTATTTATGGCTTTTTGCAGTCGGTAGTATAATTTAAATTCCTCTTTCCTTGATTCTTTTGAGTAATTCTGTGTGTAGTATCTAATACGCAGCTTTGTGCTTTCCCACCATTCACAGACATTTTCATAAAATACTCTCATATGAAAGCAATCTTTTAGAAAACACTTTAATGCTACCCTAAACTGCTGGAGCTCTAGAATATTGTTGTTTAATTTCCAATACCCTTTACCATTTTTGATCATCATTGAGGTTAGTTTTACTGAGAGCATGTTGTGATCTGTGTAAAAAACTGGTGATACTTTCGCCCCTGTCACCTGAAATTCTACCGGACAAAATATATAGTCTATCCTACTCTTCGCCCCTCTACTATTTGACCATGTGAAGCCAAGATCGTCTGGGTTAGCTTTTTTATATGAATCCACCAAATTATACTTTGTAACAATATTTATTAAACTGGCCTCGGCCTTGCTGCCCTCACTTTGGGAATTGAAGTCTCCTCCAATTACCACATGGCGGTTGGTCATGAAAGCAGTGTCAAGACTAAGAAAAAGCTCCCTTCTCTCCTTTGGAGAAGAGTGGGCATATATGTTAATAACTCTTAACCCCTTTCCCTTCCAGTCAATATCTGTTACCAAAACCCTCCCCTGTACCACTGAAAAACTGCCAACCACTTGGACTTCATTATTCCCACATAGTGTTCCCACCCCAGATGAATGGACCCCCCCAATGCTCCACCTAGATTCACCTTTGGTCCACTCTTTTGAGAATAGGTTCACGTCGTCTTCATTTTTCAAGTGGACCTCTTGCAAAAGGCATAAAGAAAAGTTGATTGAACATAAATGAGAAAAGACCACTTCCCTTTTGGCCTTGTTCCTCAAACCTCTAACATTTATGGAAACTATATGTAATGAGGACATTCTGGTAAATGAGGAATGAGACAAAAAACAAAACAAACAAACAAACCATCAAAGACGAGACACTGTGTTTTCTCTAATTTTCAACTTCACAGTCAAATTCAATGCCTTCCCTATGTGTCTTTTCCTCGGGCACCGCGTGCCCTGAGTTGGGGGTATTACCCTCTGGAAGCAATGAGCATTGCTCTGAAACCAAATCCCTGTCAGAGTTGTTCGGAGCCAGGGACTCCACCAGGACACACCCGGACGGGGGCATGCTGCCGTCAGAGTCTGTCACCTCAGTCTGCACTGGAATTTGTCCATGTTCTCCACCCTCCAGCCCATCCACCCTGGCAGCAGCCTTCACATCCTGATCGCTGTTCACCTGCAGCCCCTCCATCTCCCCTTCCTCCTGCGACTCCTCCACAACCTCAGAAAGAACACTGAACACGCTATCCACTCCCAGGGGCACAGCGCTTGTCTCGATCCTCCTTTTTTTCCCCTTGCCTCCCCTGCTTTCCACTGTGGTCCACTCAGGAACAGGTTGGCTCTCCTCTGAGGTTGTAGTCTCCTCCCCCTTCTTCTTCTCTGGGGGAGGTGCTCGTTCAGGTGGATCAACCACATTTGCCTCAATCTCATTGTCCACAAACATTTGATCAATTACCTCGTTAATTGCTCTCAGGGAGGAGGCATCAGGATCTTCGCACATTGGTCGCCTTACAATGCTTGCATAGGAGGAGCGGACCTCAGGGCAGTGCTTAAATAAATGTCCTTCAGACCCACAAAGATTGCATTTTCTGGAACGGTCACAAGTCCCCATTTTGTGTCCTAGACCCTTGCAATTTCTGCACCTCACCTGCGTGCAGGATTCTGCCGTGTGACCAAAGTCTGTGCATTTTCTGCAGTAAATAGGCTGGCCCGAGTAGTACAGATATCCTCTATTTGTGCCTATGGTGAAGGAGGCAGGGGGGTGGTGGTAGCCATCGTGACCATCTGGGTCATCCTTCAGCCGCACACGACATTGTCTTTTTCCAGTCCAAACGTCAAGAGAGTCCCTGATTTCCCTCATGCTCGAAATCACTGTCACATGCTTAGAAAGGAAGTATCTGGTTGCTTCTTCAGTTACCCAGGGATTATAGTTATGAATTGTGATAACACGCTCACCAGTTCGGCAAAGGCTTTGAATCTGGTACTCCCTCAGTGGTCCATCAGCCAAACGATCAGACAACCTTTTCGTTTCCTCCATCTTGGTGAGATTATAGAACGTAACATCAAAAAAACGGTCGGTGGCATTTCTCTGCAAGCAGAGGAGGTCATCTATCTTGAGGGACAAGGCTCCAAAAAGAATATTAACTCCAAATTCTCTCCTATCCAAAAAAACTTCAGTACTCTTCCAAATGAATCTCAAAGTATTTTTCAGCACGGGAAGTCCCTGCTGTGAAACTGTTGCTGACGTCATTATGACAATCCACGTCCGCAAACCCTTCTCACCTGGCTAGATCTTAGCCAAAAGGCCGAGAAGCGATAATCCACAAGTGTTGGATGTCCAAGCTAACCTCTTGGCACAAATCTCCCTTGCTGTGGTACCCCGTTTGTAGGTGTGCATAACAATGGCTGCTCATCACCTCCGCCCAAGCTCTCCTTTGTGGACACCTGATTGCTGACCTAGACAGCTCTTTGACTTTTCACAATTTCATAAGGCTCAGCAAAACAGCAAAGCCTGCCAAAAATAGATTCAACTCATGTTTGTTCCTCTCCACGGAAGTCTTTAGTAAAAGGCGAAAGACTTGTGCGTTATGAAGAGAAACCAGAGTCAGCATGGCCCTCTGCTCGAGAGCAGCGGTGGAGCCTCTCGGTCACAGTCACCACCTTCGCGGTGGGCCTCTCTTTGCTTTCCGCATGTCAGATTCTAGTATACAACATTCCCACCACGCCCCCATCTGCCAACACAAATTATACAAGGCTTTATTTGCTCCTGCCCTGACTAGTGATTGGCTTTTAAGCCTTTTTAAGCAATACATCCCTGAACCACTTACATTGGGTCCAAAAGCGGACTCTGCTTTCTCACCAGGTCTCCCAGGAGATGTTGAGTGAAAACACGTTTCAGTTTTTGACAAATGCTTCTGATTCTATTTGGAATCCAGTTGATGCTCATTGTGACCCCGTGCAGATTCATGCATAATCGCTTCACAAGGCAGTGAGTCATCAGAGCAGTTTTGCACACTTGTCAAACTCTGCCAGGCCATTCCCTCAGTTTCATTGACCCAGTGTAGAATTCACCTTGAAACCTCCACAATTGTTTGAGTGTTTGCTTTTCTACAAGGTAAGAACAGAGTGCACCATTCCCAGCGGCACTGCAATGCTAGGTCGATGCGTGGAGAGAAGGGAGCAAGCTCCAAATTTCTGCTCCTCTTGCCAAAAATCTGCTTAATATGTAGTCCTCATATAGAGGACATATCAGATATTAAACTGATAAGAACAGATACTACACTTGATCTTAGCCAAAAGGCCGAGAAGCGATAATCCACAAGTGTTGGATGTCCAAGCCAACCTCTTGGCACAAATCTCCCTTGCTGTGGTACCCCGTTTGTAGGTGTGCATAACAATGGCTGCTCATCACCTCCGCCCAAGCTCTCCTTTGTGGACACCTGATTGCTGACCTAGACAGCTCTTTGACTTTTCACAATTTCATAAGGCTCAGCCATACAGCAAAGCCTGCCAAAAATAGATTCAACTCACGTTTGTTCCTCTCCACGGAAGTCTTTAGTAAAAGGCGAAAGACTTGTGCGTTATGAAGAGAAACCAGAGTCAGCATGGCCCTCTGCTCGAGAGCAGCGGTGGAGCCTCTCGGTCACAGTCACCACCTTCGCGGTGGGCCTCTCTTTGCTTTCCGCATGTCAGATTCTAGTATACAACATTCCCACCACGCCCCCATCTGCCAACACAAATTATACAAGGCTTTATTTGCTCCTGCCCTGACTAGTGATTGGCTTTTAAGCCTTTTTAAGCAATACATCCCTGAACCACTTACATTGGGTCCAAAAGCGGACTCTGCTTTCTCACCAAGTCTCCCAGGAGATGTTGAGTGAAAAAACGTTTCAGTTTTTGACAAACGCTTCTGATTCTATTTGGAATCTAGTTGATGCTCATTGTGACCCCGTGCAGAGTCATGCATGATCGCTTTACAAGGCAGTGAGTCATCAGAGCAGTTTTGCACACTTGTCAAACTCTGCCAGGCCATTCCCTCAGTTTCATTGACCCAGTGTAAAATTCACCTTGAAACCTCCACAATTGTTTGAGTGATTGCTTTTCTACAAGGTAAGAACAGAGTGCACCGTTCCCAGCGGCACTGCAATGCTAGGTCGATGCGTGGAGAGAAGGGAGCAAGCTCCAAATTTCTGCTCCTCTTGCCAAAAATCTGCTTAATATGTAGTCCTCATATAGAGGACATATCAGATATTAAACTGATAAGAACAGATACTACACTTGATCTTAGCCAAAAGGCCGAGAAGCGATAATCCACAAGTGTTGGATGTCCAAGCTAACCTCTTGGCACAAATCTCCCTTGCTGTGGTACCCCGTTTGTAGGTGTGCATAACAATGGCTGCTCATCACCTCCGCCCAAGCTCTCCTTTGTGGACACCTGATTGCTGACCTAGACAGCTCTTTGACTTTTCACAATTTCATAAGGCTCAGCCATACAGCAAAGCCTGCCAAAAATAGATTCAACTCATGTTTGTTCCTCTCCACGGAAGTCTTTAGTAAAAGGCGAAAGACTTGTGCGTTACGAAGAGAAACCAGAGTCAGCATGGCCCTCTGCTCGAGAGCAGCGGTGGAGCCTCTCGGTCACAGTCACCACCTTCGCGGTGGGCCTCTCTTTGCTTTGCGCATGTCAGATTCTAGTATACAACATTCCCACCACGCCCCCATCTGCCAACACAAATTATACAAGGCTTTATTTGCTCCTGCCCTGACTAGTGATTGGCTTTTAAGCCTTTTTAAGCGATACATCCCTGAACCACTTACATGGGGTCCAAAAGCGGACTCTGCTTTCTCACCAAGTCTCCCTGGAGATGTTGAGTGAAAAAACGTTTCAGTTTTTGACAAACGCTTCTGATTCTATTTGGAATCTAGTTGATGCTCATTGTGACCCCGTGCAGAGTCATGCATGATCGCTTTACAAGGCAGTGAGTCATCAGAGCAGTTTTGCACACTTGTCAAACTCTGCCAGGCCATTCCCTCAGTTTCATTGACCCAGTGTAGAATTCACCTTGAAACCTCCACAATTGTTTGAGTGTTTGCTTTTCTACAAGGTAAGAACAGAGTGCACCGTTCCCAGCGGCACTGCAATGCTAGGTCGATGCGTGGAGAGAAGGGAGCAAGCTCCAAATTTCTGCTCCTCTTGCCAAATATCTGCTTAATATGTAGTCCTCATATAGAGGACATATCAGATATTAAACTGATAAGAACAGATACTACACTTGATCTTAGCCAAAAGGAAGAGAAGCGATAATCCACAAGTGTTGGATGTCCACGCTAACCTCTTGGCACAAATTTCCCTTGCTGTGGTACCCCGTTTGTAGGTGTGCATAACAATGGCTGCTCATCACCTCCGCCCAAGCTCTCCTTTGTGGACACTTGATTTCTGACCTAGACAGCTCTTTGACTTTTCACAATTTCATAACGCTCAGCCATACAGCAAAGCCTGCCAAAAATAGATTCAACTCATGTTTGTTCCTCTCCACGGAAGTCTTTAGTAAAAGGCGAAAGACTTGTGCGTTATGAAGAGAAACCAGAGTCAGCATGGCCCTCTGCTCGAGAGCAGCGGTGGAGCCTCTCGGTCACAGTCACCACCTTCGCGGTGGGCCTCTCTTTGCTTTCCGCATGTCAGATTCTAGTATACAACATTCCCACCACGCCCCCATCTGCCAACACAAATTATACAAGGCTTTATTTGCTCCTGCCCTGACTAGTGATTGGCTTTTAAGCCTTTTTAAGCGATACATCCCTGAACCACTTACATTGGGTCCAAAAGCGGACTCTGCTTTCTCACCAAGTCTCCCAGGAGATGTTGAGTGAAAAAACGTTTCAGTTTTTGACAAACGCTTCTGATTCTATTTGGAATCTAGTTGATGCTCATTGTGACCCCGTGCAGAGTCATGCATGATCGCTTTACAAGGCAGTGAGTCATCAGAGCAGTTTTGCACACTTGTCAAACTCTGCCAGGCCATTCCCTCAGTTTCATTGACCCAGTGTAGAATTCACCTTGAAACCTCCACAATTGTTTGAGTGATTGCTTTTCTACAAGGTAAGAACAGAGTGCACCGTTCCCAGCGGCACTGCAATGCTAGGTCGATGCGTGGAGAGAAGGGAGCAAGCTCCAAATTTCTGCTCCTCTTGCCAAAAATCTGCTTAATATGTAGTCCTCATATAGAGGACATATCAGATATTAAACTGATAAGAACAGATACTACACTTGATCTTAGCCAAAAGGCCGAGAAGCGATAATCCACAAGTGTTGGATGTCCAAGCTAACCTCTTGGCACAAATCTCCCTTGCTGTGGTACCCCGTTTGTAGGTGTGCATAACAATGGCTGCTCATCACCTCCGCCCAAGCTCTCCTTTGTGGACACCTGATTGCTGACCTAGACAGCTCTTTGACTTTTCACAATTTCATAAGGCTCAGCCATACAGCAAAGCCTGCCAAAAATAGATTCAACTCATGTTTGTTCCTCTCCACGGAAGTCTTTAGTAAAAGGCGAAAGACTTGTGCGTTATGAAGAGAAACCAGAGTCAGCATGGCCCTCTGCTCGAGAGCAGCGGTGGAGCCTCTCGGTCACAGTCACCACCTTCGCGGTGGGCCTCTCTTTGCTTTGCGCATGTCAGATTCTAGTATACAACATTCCCACCACGCCCCCATCTGCCAACACAAATTATACAAGGCTTTATTTGCTCCTGCCCTGACTAGTGATTGGCTTTTAAGCCTTTTTAAGCGATACATCCCTGAACCACTTACATTGGGTCCAAAAGCGGACTCTGCTTTCTCACCAAGTCTCCCAGGAGATGTTGAGTGAAAACACGTTTCAGTTTTTGACAAATGCTTCTGATTCTATTTGGAATCCAGTTGATGCTCATTGTGACCCCGTGCAGAGTCATGCATAATCACTTCACAAGGCAGTGAGTCATAAGAGCAGTTTTGCACACTTGTCAAACTCTGCCAGGACATTCCCTCAGTTTCATTGACCCAGTGTAGAATTCACCTTGAAACCTCCGCAATTGTTTGAGTGTTTGCTTTTCTACAAGGTAAGAACAGAGTGCACCGTTCCCAGCGGCACTGCAATGCTAGGTCGATGCGTGGAGAGAAGGGAGCAAGCTCCAAATTTCTGCTCCTCTTGCCAAAAATCTGCTTAATATGTAGTCCTCATATAGAGGACATATCAGATATTAAACTGATAAGAACAGATTTTTTTTTTTTTTTTTTTTTTTTTTTGGAATTTTTTTTATTTAATTCACTCATGAGCAGTACAATACTTTACATTACAAAGATCATCATCTCTCCACATCTTAAGACCTCCAGAATTCTATCGGACTAAAAGAAAATAAGAGGAGGTACAATAAAAGACTCATTCATGAGTTCAGTCTACAGATTGTCAAAAATAATTTTCCATCGATCTTTAATTGAGTCGATGCCCCATTTGCTCGCCTCCAATTTAAGTTTTCGCCGCATAATGTCTTCAATACTGTGTGTAGTGTTTTCTATCGACCACTTTTCCGTCTCATTTATTATACTACCTCTTACCTCCCATAACTTAGCCTTCACAATTGATGTAAGTTCTAAGGCTTTGCACACACCTTTGTCCCCCTCTAAACTAAAATCCATGAACAGAACTTTTTCCCAATTCACCTCTTTTAGAAACCCGAATCTTTGGCCCAATTTCTTCCACAATTGTTTTGCAAAAGGACATTCAAATAATGCATGTTCCACGGTTTCTACCCCATTGCATCCACGTCTTGGGCATATCCTATTTAATGTTAAATCATGATTAAATAGAGTATTCCTCACAGGTAATTTCCTATGAAGCACCAACCAATTAAAATCTCTTAATCTGTTTTCTAGACTCTTGCATTGGGTTCTTCTCCACACGTCACTATGAACATGCAAACCATCTTTAGGGTCAAACTTAGCAATCAACGTTTCATACAGCTTTTTGTGATTAACTACTGAATCTCTTTTCCATCACTCCTTGTATTTCTTTGCCCAACTTATCATTTTTTTATAATGATCTGGCATGACCTCTGCTTTCGGAAAACTGTTTTCCCATTTCGCCACAAGAGGTCTCAGATGGATAGAGAGCCAGAATTTAATCAATGGTTGGCATTTGTGTTCAGGTGGGTTTAACATTATTCTACATGTATTTGAAAAAAACAAAACTTTGAACTTCAAACCTAAATTTGGCATGTCCCTACCACCTCTTTCGACCGGCTGATACATTGTAGCTCTTTTAATGTATTCATACCCTCCCCATATGAACTGAAACAGAGATTTTTGAAGTTTTAAACAAACTAAAGCCGGCATGGGGAAAATATAAGCCACATGAAGTAATGTCGGCAATAAATCAGATTTAATAACCAAAATCTTACCACTAATGGACAGCCTTCTTAATTTCCACATATTTAGTTTTTTCAGCACTTTTCCCAATTTTGTCTCCCAATTAGTTTCTCCATCATTGTTATTTCCAAAGGATATTCCCAGTAAAGTCATTGGCCCCGCACACAGAGAGAACCCTAAAGGGTTATCAACTCTGTCCTTCCACTTTCCAAAGTATTTGATTTGGGATTTTCCTGTATTGACTCTAGAACCAGAAGCAACTGAGAATGTGTCGATGACCTGCATAGCTTCGCGCAGACAGAAATCATCTTTTAAATACAGTACAGTGTCATCTGCATACTGGGATATGGTCAAGGATTCACCACCAGGCAGCTGTATACCCTTGATGTTAACATTTTTCCTGATTGCACATGCCAGCGTTTCAATGAATAGCACATACAAGGGGGCTGATGCTGGACATCCCTGTCTGACCCCTCTGGTTTGTTTAAAGAATTCACCAAGGTTGCCATTAACATTAACACTGCTTCCGACTTCTGTGTATAAAATCCTCAACCAACTCCTGAATCTAGCACCGAAGCCAAATTTCTTTAGTGTCCTAAACAAAAAATTGTGATCAACTCTGTCAAAGGCTTTTTCCTGGTCAAGACTGAGGACAATTAGTGGTATATTTCTGTCCTGAGAATAAGATAGTATATCTCTATGCATTTGTAAATTCCAGTTTAGTTGCCTGCCAGGTACTGCACATGTCTGATCTGAGCCGATGATTAAGGGTAGAGCTGACACCAAACGGTTTGTCAAAACCTTACTAAAAATCTTATAATCTGTACAAAGCATTGTTAGAGGCCTGTAGTTTGATATTTTGTTGACATCACCTTTTTTAAACAGCAGGGATATCACCCCTTTTCTCATGGATTCCCCCATAATCCCAGATGTACATATATAAGTGAACAACTCTAACAGCCATGACCCAATGTCTTCCCAAAATATTATATAAAATTCTTTTGTGATCCCATCTATTCCTGGCACCTTGCCCTTTTTCAAAGACATGGTTGCCCTCAGGATTTCTTCTAAAGTAAAATCTTTATCTAGCTCTGTTCTCAGATCTTCAGGTATGAATCTGTCTATATTGTCTAACAATGTTGCACCTTTCATGTAGTCAACCTTTTCTGCTTTAAAAAACGTAGAAAAATGATTAGAGATAACTTGAGCAATCCCATCAGGATCGTTAATCTCCTCACCTGTTTCATTTAAAACGGAAACTATGCTCCTCCTCTTTGCCTGTGCTTTGGACTGTCTAAAGAAGTAGGGGGAACACTTTTCGTCACTCTCCCACTTCTCTCTAAGACACCGGAATTTATAGGCCTCTGCTCTGTTGTGAAAAAATAACCTCTGTTTATCTTGCAAATGTTTCAGCAAGTCCTTATCAATTTGTCCACCTGCATTTCTCTGTTCCATTAATTTATTTATGGCTTTTTGCAGTCGGTAGTATAATTTAAATTCCTCTTTCCTTGATTCTTTTGAGTAATTCTGTGTGTAGTATCTAATACGCAGCTTTGTGCTTTCCCACCATTCACAGACATTTTCATAAAATACTCTCATATGAAAGCAATCTTTTAGAAAACACTTTAATGCTACCCTAAACTGCTGGAGCTCTAGAATATTGTTGTTTAATTTCCAATACCCTTTACCATTTTTGATCATCATTGAGGTTAGTTTTACTGAGAGCATGTTGTGATCTGTGTAAAAAACTGGTGATACTTTCGCCCCTGTCACCTGAAATTCTACCGGACAAAATATATAGTCTATCCTACTCTTCGCCCCTCTACTATTTGACCATGTGAAGCCAAGATCGTCTGGGTTAGCTTTTTTATATGAATCCACCAAATTATACTTTGTAACAATATTTATTAAACTGGCCTCGGCCTTGCTGCCCTCACTTTGGGAATTGAAGTCTCCTCCAATTACCACATGGCGGTTGGTCATGAAAGCAGTGTCCAGACTAAGAAAAAGCTCCCTTCTCTCCTTTGGAGAAGAGTGGGCATATATGTTAATAACTCTTAACCCCTTTCCCTTCCAGTCAATATCTGTTACCAAAACCCTCCCCTGTACCACTGAAAAACTGCCAACCACTTGGACTTCATTATTCCCACATAGTGTTCCCACCCCAGATGAATGGACCCCCCCAATGCTCCACCTAGATTCACCTTTGGTCCACTCTTTTGAGAATAGGTTCACGTCGTCTTCATTTTTCAAGTGGACCTCTTGCAAAAGGCATAAAGAAAAGTTGATTGAACATAAATGAGAAAAGACCACTTCCCTTTTGGCCTTGTTCCTCAAACCTCTAACATTTATGGAAACTATATGTAATGAGGACATTCTGGTAAATGAGGAATGAGACAAAAAACAAAACAAACAAACAAACCATCAAAGACGAGACACTGTGTTTTCTCTAATTTTCAACTTCACAGTCAAATTCCTCGGGCACCGCGTGCCCTGAGTTGGGGGTATTACCCTCTGGAAGCAATGAGCATTGCTCTGAAACCAAATCCCTGTCAGAGTTGTTCGGAGCCAGGGACTCCACCAGGACACACCCGGACGGGGGCATGCTGCCGTCAGAGTCTGTCACCTCAGTCTGCACTGGAATTTGTCCATGTTCTCCACCCTCCAGCCCATCCACCCTGGCAGCAGCCTTCACATCCTGATCGCTGTTCACCTGCAGCCCCTCCATCTCCCCTTCCTCCTGCGACTCCTCCACAACCTCAGAAAGAACACTGAACACGCTATCCACTCCCAGGGGCACAGCGCTTGTCTCGATCCTCCTTTTTTTCCCCTTGCCTCCCCTGCTTTCCACTGTGGTCCACTCAGGAACAGGTTGGCTCTCCTCTGAGGTTGTAGTCTCCTCCCCCTTCTTCTTCTCTGGGGGAGGTGCTCGTTCAGGTGGATCAACCACATTTGCCTCAATCTCATTGTCACCAAACATTTGATCAATTACCTCGTTAATTGCTCTCAGGGAGGAGGCATCAGGATCTTCGCACATTGGTCGCCTTACAATGCTTGCATAGGAGGAGCGGACCTCAGGGCAGTGCTTAAATAAATGTCCTTCAGACCCACAAAGATTGCATTTTCTGGAACGGTCACAAGTCCCCATTTTGTGTCCTAGACCCTTGCAATTTCTGCACCTCACCTGCGTGCAGGATTCTGCCGTGTGACCAAAGTCTGTGCATTTTCTGCAGTAAATAGGCTGGCCCGAGTAGTACAGATATCCTCTATTTGTGCCTATGGTGAAGGAGGCAGGGGGGTGGTGGTAGCCATCGTGACCATCTGGGTCATCCTTCAGCCGCACACGACATTGTCTTTTTCCAGTCCAAACGTCAAGAGAGTCCCTGATTTCCCTCATGCTCGAAATCACTGTCACATGCTTAGAAAGGAAGTATCTGGTTGCTTCTTCAGTTACCCAGGGATTATAGTTATGAATTGTGATAACCCGCTCACCAGTTCGGCAAAGGCTTTGAATCTGGTACTCCCTCAGTGGTCCATCAGCCAAACGATCAGCCAACCTTTTCGTTTCCTCCATCTTGGTGAGATTATAGAACGTAACATCAAAAAAACGGTCGGTGGCATTTCTCTGCAAGCAGAGGAGGTCATCTATCTTGAGGGACAAGGCTCCAAAAAGAATATTAACTCCAAATTCTCTCCTATCCAAAAAAACTTCAGTACTCTTCCAAATGAATCTCAAAGTATTTTTCAGCACGGGAAGTCCCTGCTGTGAAACTGTTGCTGACGTCATTATGACAATCCACGTCCGCAAACCCTTCTCACCTGGCTAGATCTTAGCCAAAAGGCCGAGAAGCGATAATCCACAAGTGTTGGATGTCCAAGCTAACCTCTTGGCACAAATCTCCCTTGCTGTGGTACCCCGTTTGTAGGTGTGCATAACAATGGCTGCTCATTACCTCCGCCCAAGCTCTCCTTTGTTGACACTTGATTGCTGACCTAGACAGCTCTTTGACTTTTCACAATTTCATAAGGCTCAGCCATACAGCAAAGCCTGCCAAAAATAGATTCAACTCATGTTTGTTCCTCTCCACGGAAGTCTTTAGTAAAAGGCGAAAGACTTGTGCGTTATGAAGAGAAACCAGAGTCAGCATGGCCCTCTGCTCGAGAGCAGCGGTGGAGCCTCTCGGTCACAGTCACCACCTTCGCGGTGGGCCTCTCTTTGCTTTCCGCATGTCAGATTCTAGTATACAACATTCCCACCACGCCCCCATCTGCCAACACAAATTATACAAGGCTTTATTTGCTCCTGCCCTAACTAGTGATTGGCTTTTAAGCCTTTTTAAGCAATACATCCCTGAACCACTTACATTGGGTCCAAAAGCGGACTCTGCTTTCTCACCAAGTCTCCCAGGAGATGTTGAGTGAAAACACGTTTCAGTTTTTGACAAATGCTTCTGATTCTATTTGGAATCCAGTTGATGCTCATTGTGACCCCGTGGAGATTCATGCATAATTGCTTCACAAGGCAGTGAGTCATCAGAGCAGTTTTGCACACTTGTCAAACTCTGCCAGGCCATTCCCTCAGTTTCATTGACCCAGTGTAGAATTCACCTTGAAACCTCCACAATTGTTTGAGTGTTTGCTTTTCTACAAGGTAAGAACAGAGTGCACCATTCCCAGCGGCACTGCAATGCTAGGTCGATGCGTGGAGAGAAGGGAGCGAGCTCCAAATTTCTGCTCCTCTTGCCAAAAATCTGCTTAATATGTAGTCCTCATATAGAGGACATATCAGATATTAAACTGATAAGAACAGATACTACACTTGATCTTAGCCAAAAGGCCGAGAAGCGATAATCCACAAGTGTTGGATGTCCAATCTAACCTCTTGGCACAAATCTCCCTTGCTGTGGTACCCCGTTTGTAGGTGTGCACAACAATGGCTGCTGCTCATCACCTCCGCCCAAGCTCTCCTTTGTGGACACTTGATTTCTGACCTAGACAGCTCTTTGACTTTTTACAATTTCATAAGGCTCAGCCATACAGCAAAGCCTGCCAAAAATAGATTCAACTCATGTTTGTTCCTCTCCACGGAAGTCTTTAGTAAAAGGCGAAAGACTTGTGCGCTATGAAGAGAAACCAGAGTCAGCATGGCCCTCTGCTCGAGAGCAGCGGTGGAGCCTCTCGGTCACAGTCACCACCTTCGCGGTGGGCCTCTCTTTGCTTTCCGCATGTCAGATTCTAGTATACAACATTCCCACCACGCCCCCATCTGCCAACACAAATTATACAAGGCTTTATTTGCTCCTGCCCTGACTAGTGATTGGCTTTTAAGCCTTTTTAAGCGATACATCCCTGAACCACTTACATTGGGTCCAAAAGCGGACTCTGCTTTCTCACCAAGTCTCCCAGGAGATGTTGAGTGAAAACACGTTTCAGTTTTTGACAAATGCTTCTGATTCTATTTGGAATCCAGTTGATGCTCATTGTGACCCCGTGCAGAGTCATGCATAATCACTTCACAAGGCAGTGAGTCATAAGAGCAGTTTTGCACACTTGTCAAACTCTGCCAGGCCATTCCCTCAGTTTCATTCACCCAGTGTAGAATTCACCTTGAAACCTCCACAATTGTTTGAGTGTTTGGTTTTCTACAAGGTAAGAACAGAGTGCACCGTTCCCAGCGGCACTGCAATGCTAGGTCGATGCGTGGAGAGAAGGGAGCAAGCTCCAAATTTCTGCTCCTCTTGCCAAAAATCTGCTTAATATGTAGTCCTCATATAGAGCACATATCAGATATTAAACTGATAAGAACAGATACTACACTTGATCTTAGCCAAAAGGCCGAGAAGCGATAATCCACAAGTGTTGGATGTCCAAGCTAACCTCTTGGCACAAATCTCCCTTGCTGTGGTACCCCGTTTGTAGGTGTGCATAACAATGGCTGCTCATTACCTCCGCCCAAGCTCTCCTTTGTTGACACTTGATTGCTGACCTAGACAGCTCTTTGACTTTTCACAATTTCATAAGGCTCAGCCATACAGCAAAGCCTGCCAAAAATAGATTCAACTCATGTTTGTTCCTCTCCACGGAAGTCTTTAGTAAAAGGCGAAAGACTTGTGCGTTATGAAGAGAAACCAGAGTCAGCATGGCCCTCTGCTCGAGAGCAGCGGTGGAGCCTCTCGGTCACAGTCACCACCTTCGCGGTGGGCCTCTCTTTGCTTTCCGCATGTCAGATTCTAGTATACAACATTCCCACCACGCCCCCATCTGCCAACACAAATTATACAAGGCTTTATTTGCTCCTGCCCTAACTAGTGATTGGCTTTTAAGCCTTTTTAAGCAATACATCCCTGAACCACTTACATTGGGTCCAAAAGCGGACTCTGCTTTCTCACCAAGTCTCCCAGGAGATGTTGAGTGAAAACACGTTTCAGTTTTTGACAAATGCTTCTGATTCTATTTGGAATCCAGTTGATGCTCATTGTGACCCCGTGGAGATTCATGCATAATTGCTTCACAAGGCAGTGAGTCATCAGAGCAGTTTTGCACACTTGTCAAACTCTGCCAGGCCATTCCCTCAGTTTCATTGACCCAGTGTAGAATTCACCTTGAAACCTCCACAATTGTTTGAGTGTTTGCTTTTCTACAAGGTAAGAACAGAGTGCACCATTCCCAGCGGCACTGCAATGCTAGGTCGATGCGTGGAGAGAAGGGAGCAAGCTCCAAATTTCTGCTCCTCTTGCCAAAAATCTGCTTAATATGTAGTCCTCATATAGAGGACATATCAGATATTAAACTGATAAGAACAGATACTACACTTGATCTTAGCCAAAAGGCCGAGAAGCGATAATCCACAAGTGTTGGATGTCCAATCTAACCTCTTGGCACAAATCTCCCTTGCTGTGGTACCCCGTTTGTAGGTGTGCACAACAATGGCTGCTGCTCATCACCTCCGCCCAAGCTCTCCTTTGTGGACACTTGATTTCTGACCTAGACAGCTCTTTGACTTTTTACAATTTCATAAGGCTCAGCCATACAGCAAAGCCTGCCAAAAATAGATTCAACTCATGTTTGTTCCTCTCCACGGAAGTCTTTAGTAAAAGGCGAAAGACTTGTGCGCTATGAAGAGAAACCAGAGTCAGCATGGCCCTCTGCTCGAGAGCAGCGGTGGAGCCTCTCGGTCACAGTCACCACCTTCGCGGTGGGCCTCTCTTTGCTTTCCGCATGTCAGATTCTAGTATACAACATTCCCACCACGCCCCCATCTGCCAACACAAATTATACAAGGCTTTATTTGCTCCTGCCCTGACTAGTGATTGGCTTTTAAGCCTTTTTAAGCGATACATCCCTGAACCACTTACATTGGGTCCAAAAGCGGACTCTGCTTTCTCACCAAGTCTCCCAGGAGATGTTGAGTGAAAACACGTTTCAGTTTTTGACAAATGCTTCTGATTCTATTTGGAATCCAGTTGATGCTCATTGTGACCCCGTGCAGAGTCATGCATAATCACTTCACAAGGCAGTGAGTCATAAGAGCAGTTTTGCACACTTGTCAAACTCTGCCAGGCCATTCCCTCAGTTTCATTCACCCAGTGTAGAATTCACCTTGAAACCTCCACAATTGTTTGAGTGTTTGGTTTTCTACAAGGTAAGAACAGAGTGCACCGTTCCCAGCGGCACTGCAATGCTAGGTCGATGCGTGGAGAGAAGGGAGCAAGCTCCAAATTTCTGCTCCTCTTGCCAAAAATCTGCTTAATATGTAGTCCTCATATAGAGCACATATCAGATATTAAACTGATAAGAACAGATACTACACTTGATCTTAGCCAAAAGGCCGAGAAGCGATAATCCACAAGTGTTGGATGTCCAAGCTAACCTCTTGGCACAAATCTCCCTTGCTGTGGTACCCCGTTTGTAGGTGTGCATAACAATGGCTGCTCATTACCTCCGCCCAAGCTCTCCTTTGTTGACACTTGATTGCTGACCTAGACAGCTCTTTGACTTTTCACAATTTCATAAGGCTCAGCCATACAGCAAAGCCTGCCAAAAATAGATTCAACTCATGTTTGTTCCTCTCCACGGAAGTCTTTAGTAAAAGGCGAAAGACTTGTGCGTTATGAAGAGAAACCAGAGTCAGCATGGCCCTCTGCTCGAGAGCAGCGGTGGAGCCTCTCGGTCACAGTCACCACCTTCGCGGTGGGCCTCTCTTTGCTTTCCGCATGTCAGATTCTAGTATACAACATTCCCACCACGCCCCCATCTGCCAACACAAATTATACAAGGCTTTATTTGCTCCTGCCCTAACTAGTGATTGGCTTTTAAGCCTTTTTAAGCAATACATCCCTGAACCACTTACATTGGGTCCAAAAGCGGACTCTGCTTTCTCACCAAGTCTCCCAGGAGATGTTGAGTGAAAACACGTTTCAGTTTTTGACAAATGCTTCTGATTCTATTTGGAATCCAGTTGATGCTCATTGTGACCCCGTGGAGATTCATGCATAATTGCTTCACAAGGCAGTGAGTCATCAGAGCAGTTTTGCACACTTGTCAAACTCTGCCAGGCCATTCCCTCAGTTTCATTGACCCAGTGTAGAATTCACCTTGAAACCTCCACAATTGTTTGAGTGTTTGCTTTTCTACAAGGTAAGAACAGAGTGCACCATTCCCAGCGGCACTGCAATGCTAGGTCGATGCGTGGAGAGAAGGGAGCAAGCTCCAAATTTCTGCTCCTCTTGCCAAAAATCTGCTTAATATGTAGTCCTCATATAGAGGACATATCAGATATTAAACTGATAAGAACAGATACTACACTTGATCTTAGCCAAAAGGCCGAGAAGCGATAATCCACAAGTGTTGGATGTCCAATCTAACCTCTTGGCACAAATCTCCCTTGCTGTGGTACCCCGTTTGTAGGTGTGCACAACAATGGCTGCTGCTCATCACCTCCGCCCAAGCTCTCCTTTGTGGACACTTGATTTCTGACCTAGACAGCTCTTTGACTATTTACAATTTCATAAGGCTCAGCCATACAGCAAAGCCTGCCAAAAATAGATTCAACTCATGTTTGTTCCTCTCCACGGAAGTCTTTAGTAAAAGGCGAAAGACTTGTGCGCTATGAAGAGAAACCAGAGTCAGCATGGCCCTCTGCTCGAGAGCAGCGGTGGAGCCTCTCGGTCACAGTCACCACCTTCGCGGTGGGCCTCTCTTTGCTTTCCGCATGTCAGATTCTAGTATACAACATTCCCACCACGCCCCCATCTGCCAACACAAATTATACAAGGCTTTATTTGCTCCTGCCCTGACTAGTGATTGGCTTTTAAGCCTTTTTAAGCGATACATCCCTGAACCACTTACATTGGGTCCAAAAGCGGACTCTGCTTTCTCACCAAGTCTCCCAGGAGATGTTGAGTGAAAAAACGTTTCAGTTTTTGACAAACGCTTCTGATTCTATTTGGAATCTAGTTGATGCTTATTGTGACCCCGTGCAGAGTCATGCATGATCGCTTTACAAGGCAGTGAGTCATCAGAGCAGTTTTGCACACTTGTCAAACTCTGCCAGGCCATTCCCTCAGTTTCATTGACCCAGTGTCGAATTCACCTTGAAACCTCCACAATTGTTTGAGTGTTTGCTTTTCTACAAGGTAAGAACAGAGTGCACCGTTCCCAGCGGCACTGCAATGCTAGGTCGATGCGTGGAGAGAAGGGAGCAAGCTCCAAATTTCTGCTCCTCTTGCCAAATATCTGCTTAATATGTAGTCCTCATATAGAGGACATATCAGATATTAAACTGATAAGAACAGATACTACACTTGATCTTAGCCAAAAGGCCGAGAAGCGATAATCCACAAGTGTTGGATGTCCACGCTAACCTCTTGGCACAAATTTCCCTTGCTGTGGTACCCCGTTTGTAGGTGTGCATAACAATGGCTGCTGTTCATCACCTCCGCCCAAGCTCTCCTTTGTGGACACTTGATTTCTGACCTAGACAGCTCTTTGACTTTTCACAATTTCATAACGCTCAGCCATACAGCAAAGCCTGCCAAAAATAGATTCAACTCATGTTTGTTCCTCTCCACGGAAGTCTTTAGTAAAAGGCGAAAGACTTGTGCGTTATGAAGAGAAACCAGAGTCAGCATGGCCCTCTGCTCGAGAGCAGCGGTGGAGCCTCTCGGTCACAGTCACCACCTTCGCGGTGGGCCTCTCTTTGCTTTCCGCATGTCAGATTCTAGTATACAACATTCCCACCACGCCCCCATCTGCCAACACAAATTATACAAGGCTTTATTTGCTCCTGCCCTGACTAGTGATTGGCTTTTAAGCCTTTTTAAGCGATACATCCCTGAACCACTTACATTGGGTCCAAAAGCGGACTCTGCTTTCTCACCAAGTCTCCCAGGAGATGTTGAGTGAAAAAACGTTTCAGTTTTTGACAAACGCTTCTGATTCTATTTGGAATCTAGTTGATGCTCATTGTGACCCCGTGCAGAGTCATGCATGATCGCTTTACAAGGCAGTGAGTCATCAGAGCAGTTTTGCACACTTGTCAAACTCTGCCAGGCCATTCCCTCAGTTTCATTGACCCAGTGTAGAATTCACCTTGAAACCTCCACAATTGTTTGAGTGTTTGCTTTTCTACAAGGTAAGAACAGAGTGCACCGTTCCCAGCGGCACTGAAATGCTAGGTCGATGCGTGGAGAGAAGGGAGCAAGCTCCAAATTTCTGCTCCTCTTGCCAAAAATCTGCTTAATATGTAGTCCTCATATAGAGGACATATCAGATATTAAACTGATAAGAACAGATTTTTTTTTTTTGGAATATTTTTTTATTTAATTCACTCATGAGCGGTACAATACTTTACATTACAAAGATCATCATCTCTCCACACCTTAAGACCTCTAGAATTCTATCGGACTAAAAGAAAATAAGAGGAGGTACAATAAAAGACTCTTTCATGAGTTCAGTCTACAGATTGTCAAAAATAATTTTCCATCGATCTTTAATTGAGTCGATGCCCCATTTGCTCGCCTCCAATTTAAGTTTTCGCCGCATAATGTCTTCAATACTGTGTGTAGTGTTTTCTATCGACCACTTTTCCGTCTCATTTATTATACTACCTCTTACCTCCCATAACTTAGCCTTCACAATTGATGTAAGTTCTAAGGCTTTGCACACACCTTTGTCCCCCTCTAAACTAAAATCCATGAACAGAACTTTTTCCCAGTTCACCTCTTTTAGAAAACCGAATCTTTGGCCCAATTTCTTCCACAATTGTTTTGCAAAGGGACATTCAAATAATGCATGTTCCACGGTTTCTACCCCATTGCATCCACGTCTTGGGCATATCCTATTTAATGTTAAATCATGATTAAATAGAGTATTCCTCACAGGTAATTTCCTATGAAGCACCAACCAATTAAAATCTCTTAATCTGTTTTCTAGACTCTTGCATTGGGTTCTTCTCCACACGTCACTATGAACATGCAAACCATCTTTAGGGTCAAACTTAGCAATCAACGTTTCATACAGCTTTTTGTGATTAACTACTGAATCTCTTTTCCAACACTCCTTGTATTTCTTTGCCCAACTTATCATTTTTTTATAATGATCTGGCATGACCTCTGCTTTCGGAAAACTGTTTTCCCATTTCGCCACAAGAGGTCTCAGATGAATAGAGAGCCAGAATTTAATCAATGGTTGGCATTTGTGTTCAGGTGGGTTTAACATTATTCTACATGTATTTGAAAAAAACAAAACTTTGAACTTCAAACCTAAATTTGGCATGTCCCTACCACCTCTTTCGACCGGCTGATACATTGTAGCTCTTTTAATGTATTCATACCCTCCCCATATGAACTGAAACAGAGATTTTTGAAGTTTTAAACAAACTAAAGCCGGCATGGGGAAAATATAAGCCACATGAAGTAATGTCGGCAATAAATCAGATTTAATAACCAAAATCTTACCACTAATGGACAGCCTTCTTAATTTCCACATATTTAGTTTTTTCAGCACTTTTCCCAATTTTGTCTCCCAATTAGTTTCTCCATCATTGTTATTTCCAAAGGATATTCCCAGTAAAGTCATTGGCCCCGCACACAGAGAGAACCCTAAAGGGTTATCAACTCTGTCCTTCCACTTTCCAAAGTATTTGATTTGGGATTTTCCTGTATTGACTCTAGAACCAGAAGCAACTGAGAATGTGTCGATGACCTGCATAGCTTCGCGCAGACAGAAATCATCTTTTAAATACAGTACAGTGTCATCTGCATACTGGGATATGGTCAAGGATTCACCACCAGGCAGCTGTATACCCTTGATGTTAACATTTTTCCTGATTGCACATGCCAGCGTTTCAATGAATAGCACATACAAGGGGGCTGATGCTGGACATCCCTGTCTGACCCCTCTGGTTTGTTTAAAGAATTCACCAAGGTTGCCATTAACATTAACACTGCTTCCGACTTCTGTGTATAAAATCCTCAACCAACTCCTGAATCTAGCACCGAAGCCAAATTTCTTTAGTGTCCTAAACAAAAAATTGTGATCAACTCTGTCAAAGGCTTTTTCCTGGTCAAGACTGAGGACAATTAGTGGTATATTTCTGTCCTGAGAATAAGATAATATATCTCTATGCATTTGTAAATTCCAGTTTAGTTGCCTGCCAGGTACTGCACATGTCTGATCTGAGCCGATGATTAAGGGTAGAGCTGACACCAAACGGTTTGTCAAAACCTTACTAAAAATCTTATAATCTGTACAAAGCATTGTTAGAGGCCTGTAGTTTGATATTTTGTTGACATCACCTTTTTTAAACAGCAGGGATATCACCCCTTTTCTCATGGATTCCCCCATAATCCCAGATGTACATATATAAGTGAACAACTCTAACAGCCATGACCCAATGTCTTCCCAAAATATTATATAAAATTCTTTTGTGATCCCATCTATTCCTGGCACCTTGCCCTTTTTCAAAGACATGGTTGCCCTCAGGATTTCTTCTAAAGTAAAATCTTTATCTAGCTCTGTTCTCAGATCTTCAGGTATGAATCTGTCTATATTGTCTAACAATGTTGCACCTTTCATGTAGTCAACCTTTTCTGCTTTAAAAAACGTAGAAAAATGATTAGAGATAACTTGAGCAATCCCATCAGGATCGTTAATCTCCTCACCTGTTTCATTTAAAACGGAAACTATGCTCCTCCTCTTTGCCTGTGCTTTGGACTGTCTAAAGAAGTAGGGGGAACACTTTTCGTCACTCTCCCACTTCTCTCTAAGACACCGGAATTTATAGGCCTCTGCTCTGTTGTGAAAAAATAACCTCTGTTTATCTTACAAATGTTTCAGCAAGTCCTTATCATTTTGTCCACCTGCATTTCTCTGTTCCATTAATTTATTTATGGCTTTTTGCAGTCGGTAGTATAATTTAAATTCCTCTTTCCTTGATTCTTTTGAGTAATTCTGTGTGTAGTATCTAATACGCAGCTTTGTGCTTTCCCACCATTCACAGACATTTTCATAAAATACTCTCATATGAAAGCAATCTTTTAGAAAACACTTTAATGCTACCCTAAACTGCTGGAGCTCTAGAATATTGTTGTTTAATTTCCAATACCCTTTACCATTTTTGATCATCATTGAGGTTAGTTTTACTGAGAGCATGTTGTGATCTGTGTAAAAAACTGGTGATACTTTCGCCCCTGTCACCTGAAATTCTACCGGACAAAATATATAGTCTATCCTACTCTTCGCCCCTCTACTATTTGACCATGTGAAGCCAAGATCGTCTGGGTTAGCTTTTTTATATGAATCCACCAAATTATACTTTGTAACAATATTTATTAAACTGGCATCGGCCTTGCTGCCCTCACTTTGGGAATTGAAGTCTCCTCCAATTACCACATGGCGGTTGGTCATGAAAGCAGTGTCCAGACTAAGAAAAAGCTCCCTTCTCTCCTTTGGAGAAGAGTGGGCATATATGTTAATAACTCTTAACCCCTTTCCCTTCCAGTCAATATCTGTTACCAAAACCCTCCCCTGTACCACTGAAAAACTGCCAACCACTTGGACTTCATTATTCCCACATAGTGTTCCCACCCCAGATGAATGGACCCCCCCAATGCTCCACCTAGATTCACCTTTGGTCCACTCTTTTGAGAATAGGTTCACGTCGTCTTCATTTTTCAAGTGGACCTCTTGCAAAAGGCATAAAGAAAATTTTTTGAACATAAATGAGAAAAGACCACTTCCCTTTTGGCCTTGTTCCTCAAACCTCTAACATTTATGGAAACTATATGTAATGAGGACATTCTGGTAAATGAGGAATGAGACAAAAAACAAAACAAACAAACAAACCATCAAAGACGAGACACTGTGTTTTCTCTAATTTTCAACTTCACAGTCAAATTCAATGCCTTCCCTATGTGTCTTTTCCTCGGGCACCGCGTGCCTTGAGTTGGGGGTATTACCCTCTGGAAGCAATGAGCATTGCTCTGAAACCAAATCCCTGTCAGAGTTGTTCGGAGCCAGGGACTCCACCAGGACACACCCGGACGGGGGCATGCTGCCGTCAGAGTCTGTCACCTCAGTCTGCACTGGAATTTGTCCATGCTTCCACCCTCCAGCCCATCCACCCTGGCAGCAGCCTTCACATCCTGATCGCTGTTCACCTGCAGCCCCTCCATCTCCCCTTCCTCCTGCGACTCCTCCACAACCTCAGAAAGAACACTGAACACGCTATCCACTCCCAGGGGCACAGCGCTTGTCTCGATCCTCCTTTTTTTCCCCTTGCCTCCCCTGCTTTCCACTGTGGTCCACTCAGGAACAGGTTGGCTCTCCTCTGAGGTTGTAGTCTCCTCCCCCTTCTTCTTCTCTGGGGGAGGTGCTCGTTCAGGTGGATCAACCACATTTGCCTCAATCTCATTGTCACCAAACATTTGATCAATTACCTCGTTAATTGCTCTCAGGGAGGAGGCATCAGGATCTTCGCACATTGGTCGCCTTACAATGCTTGCATAGGAGGAGCGGACCTCAGGGCAGTGCTTAAATAAATGTCCTTCAGACCCACAAAGATTGCATTTTCTGGAACGGTCACAAGTCCCCATTTTGTGTCCTAGACCCTTGCAATTTCTGCACCTCACCTGCGTGCAGGATTCTGCCGTGTGACCAAAGTCTGTGCATTTTCTGCAGTAAATAGGCTGGCCCGAGTAGTACAGATATCCTCTATTTGTGCCTATGGTGAAGGAGGCAGGGGGGTGGTGGTAGCCATCGTGACCATCTGGGTCATCCTTCAGCCGCACACGACATTGTCTTTTTCCAGTCCAAACGTCAAGAGAGTCCCTGATTTCCCTCATGCTCGAAATCACTGTCACATGCTTAGAAAGGAAGTATCTGGTTGCTTCTTCAGTTACCCAGGGATTATAGTTATGAATTGTGATAACCCGCTCACCAGTTCGGCAAAGGCTTTGAATCTGGTACTCCCTCAGTGGTCCATCAGCCAAACGATCAGCCAACCTTTTCGTTTCCTCCATCTTGGTGAGATTATAGAACGTAACATCAAAAAAACGGTCGGTGGCATTTCTCTGCAAGCAGAGGAGGTCATCTATCTTGAGGGACAAGGCTCCAAAAAGAATATTAACTCCAAATTCTCTCCTATCCAAAAAAACTTCAGTACTCTTCCAAATGAATCTCAAAGTATTTTTCAGCACGGGAAGTCCCTGCTGTGAAACTGTTGCTGACGTCATTATGACAATCCACTTCCGCAAACCCTTCTCACCTGGCTAGATCTTAGCCAAAAGGCCGAGAAGCGATAATCCACAAGTGTTGGATGTCCAAGCTAACCTCTTGGCACAAATCTCCCTTGCTGTGGTACCCCGTTTGTAGGTGTGCATAACAATGGCTGCTCATCACCTCCGCCCAAGCTCTCCTTTGTGGACACCTGATTGCTGACCTAGACAGCTCTTTGACTTTTCACAATTTCATAAGGCTCAGCCATACAGCAAAGCCTGCCAAAAATAGATTCAACTCATGTTTGTTCCTCTCCACGGAAGTCTTTAGTAAAAGGCGAAAGACTTGTGCGTTATGAAGAGAAACCAGAGTCAGCATGGCCCTCTGCTCGAGAGCAGCGGTGGAGCCTCTCGGTCACAGTCACCACCTTCGCGGTGGGCCTCTCTTTGCTTTCCGCATGTCAGATTCTAGTATACAACATTCCCACCACGCCCCCATCTGCCAACACAAATTATACAAGGCTTTATTTGCTCCTGCCCTGACTAGTGATTGGCTTTTAAGCCTTTTTAAGCGATACATCCCTGAACCACTTACATTGGGTCCAAAAGCGGACTCTGCTTTCTCACCAAGTCTCCCAGGAGATGTTGAGTGAAAACACGTTTCAGTTTTTGACAAATGCTTCTGATTCTATTTGGAATCCAGTTGATGCTCATTGTGACCCCGTGCAGAGTCATGCATAATCACTTCACAAGGCAGTGAGTCATAAGAGCAGTTTTGCACACTTGTCAAACTCTGCCAGGCCATTCCCTCAGTTTCATTGACCCAGTGTAGAATTCACCTTGAAACCTCCACAATTGTTTGAGTGTTTGCTTTTCTACAAGGTAAGAACAGAGTGCACCGTTCCCAGCGGCACTGCAATGCTAGGTCGATGCGTGGAGAGAAGGGAGCAAGCTCCAAATTTCTGCTCCTCTTGCCAAAAATCTGCTTAATATGTAGTCCTCATATAGAGGACATATCAGATATTAAACTGATAAGAACAGATACTACACTTGATCTTAGCCAAAAGGCCGAGAAGCGATAATCCACAAGTGTTGGATGTCCAAGCTAACCTCTTGGCACAAATCTCCCTTGCTGTGGTACCCCGTTTGTAGGTGTGCATAACAATGGCTGCTCATCACCTCCGCCCAAGCTCTCCTTTGTGGACACCTGATTGCTGACCTAGACAGCTCTTTGACTTTTCACAATTTCATAAGGCTCAGCCATACAGCAAAGCCTGCCAAAAATAGATTCAACTCATGTTTGTTCCTCTCCACGGAAGTCTTTAGTAAAAGGCGAAAGACTTGTGCGTTATGAAGAGAAACCAGAGTCAGCATGGCCCTCTGCTCGAGAGCAGCGGTGGAGCCTCTCGGTCACAGTCACCACCTTCGCGGTGGGCCTCTCTTTGCTTTCCGCATGTCAGATTCTAGTATACAACATTCCCACCACGCCCCCATCTGCCAACACAAATTATACAAGGCTTTATTTGCTCCTGCCCTGACTAATGATTGGCTTTTAAGCCTTTTTAAGCAATACATCCCTGAACCACTTACATTGGGTCCAAAAGCGGACTCTGCTTTCTCACCAAGTCTCCCAGGAGATGTTGAGTGAAAACACGTTTCAGTTTTTGACAAATGCTTCTGATTCTATTTGGAATCCAGTTGATGCTCATTGTGACCCCGTGCAGAGTCATGCATAATCACTTCACAAGGCAGTGAGTCATAAGAGCAGTTTTGCACACTTGTCAAACTCTGCCAGGCCATTCCCTCAGTTTCATTCACCCAGTGTAGAATTCACCTTGAAACCTCCACAATTGTTTGAGTGTTTGCTTTTCTACAAGGTAAGAACAGAGTGCACCGTTCCCAGCGGCACTGCAATGCTAGGTCGATGCGTGGAGAGAAGGGAGCAAGCTCCAAATTTCTGCTCCTCTTGCCAAAAATCTGCTTAATATGTAGTCCTCATATAGAGCACATATCAGATATTAAACTGATAAGAACAGATTTTTTTTTTTTTTTTGGAATTTTTTTTTATTTAATTCACTCATGAGCAGTACAATACTTTACATTACAAAGATCATCATCTCTCCACATCTTAAGACCTCCAGAATTCTATCGGACTAAAAGAAAATAAGAGGAGGTACAATAAAAGACTCTTTCATGAGTTCAGTCTACAGATTGTCAAAAATAATTTTCCATCGATCTTTAATTGAGTCGATGCCCCATTTGCTCGCCTCCAATTTAAGTTTTCGCCGCATAATGTCTTCAATACTGTGTGTAGTGTTTTCTATCGACCACTTTTCCGTCTCATTTATTATACTACCTCTTACCTCCCATAACTTAGCCTTCACAATTGATGTAAGTTCTAAGGCTTTGCACACACCTTTGTCCCCCTCTAAACTAAAATCCATGAACAGAACTTTTTCCCAATTCACCTCTTTTAGAAACCCGAATCTTTGGCCCAATTTCTTCCACAATTGTTTTGCAAAGGGACATTCAAATAATGCATGTTCCACGGTTTCTACCCCATTGCATCCACGTCTCGGGCATATCCTATTTAATGTTAAATCATGATTAAATAGAGTATTCCTCACAGGTAATTTCCTATGAAGCACCAACCAATTAAAATCTCTTAATCTGTTTTCTAGACTCTTGCATTGGGTTCTTCTCCACACGTCACTATGAACATGCAAACCATCTTTAGGGTCAAACTTAGCAATCAACGTTTCATACAGCTTTTTGTGATTAACTACTGAATCTCTTTTCCAACACTCCTTGTATTTCTTTGCCCAACTTATCATTTTTTTATAATGATCTGGCATGACCTCTGCTTTCGGAAAACTGTTTTCCCATTTCGCCACAAGAGGTCTCAGATGGATAGAGAGCCAGAATTTAATCAATGGTTGGCATTTGTGTTCAGGTGGGTTTAACATTATTCTACATGTATTTGAAAAAAACAAAACTTTGAACTTCAAACCTAAATTTGGCATGTCCCTACCACCTCTTTCGACCGGCTGATACATTGTAGCTCTTTTAATGTATTCATACCCTCCCCATATGAACTGAAACAGAGATTTTTGAAGTTTTAAACAAACTAAAGCCGGCATGGGGAAAATATAAGCCACATGAAGTAATGTCGGCAATAAATCAGATTTAATAACCAAAATCTTACCACTAATGGACAGCCTTCTTAATTTCCACATATTTAGTTTTTTCAGCACTTTTCCCAATTTTGTCTCCCAATTAGTTTCTCCATCATTGTTATTTCCAAAGGATATTCCCAGTAAAGTCATTGGCCCCGCACACAGAGAGAACCCTAAAGGGTTATCAACTCTGTCCTTCCACTTTCCAAAGTATTTGATTTGGGATTTTCCTGTATTGACTCTAGAACCAGAAGCAACTGAGAATGTGTCGATGACCTGCATAGCTTCGCGCAGACAGAAATCATCTTTTAAATACAGTACAGTGTCATCTGCATACTGGGATATGGTCAAGGATTCACCACCAGGCAGCTGTATACCCTTGATGTTAACATTTTTCCTGATTGCACATGCCAGCGTTTCAATGAATAGCACATACAAGGGGGCTGATGCTGGACATCCCTGTCTGACCCCTCTGGTTTGTTTAAAGAATTCACCAAGGTTGCCATTAACATTAACACTGCTTCCGACTTCTGTGTATAAAATCCTCAACCAACTCCTGAATCTAGCACCGAAGCCAAATTTCTTTAGTGTCCTAAACAAAAAATTGTGATCAACTCTGTCAAAGGCTTTTTCCTGGTCAAGACTGAGGACAATTAGTGGTATATTTCTGTCCTGAGAATAAGATAGTATATCTCTATGCATTTGTAAATTCCAGTTTAGTTGCCTGCCAGGTACTGCACATGTCTGATCTGAGCCGATGATTAAGGGTAGAGCTGACACCAAACGGATTGTCAAAACCTTACTAAAAATCTTATAATCTGTACAAAGCATTGTTAGAGGCCTGTAGTTTGATATTTTGTTGACATCACCTTTTTTAAACAGCAGGGATATCACCCCTTTTCTCATGGATTCCCCCATAATCCCAGATGTACATATATAAGTGAACAACTCTAACAGCCATGACCCAATGTCTTCCCAAAATATTATATAAAATTCTTTTGTGATCCCATCTATTCCTGGCACCTTGCCCTTTTTCAAAGACATGGTTGCCCTCAGGATTTCTTCTAAAGTAAAATCTTTATCTAGCTCTGTTCTCAGATCTTCAGGTATGAATCTGTCTATATTGTCTAACAATGTTGCACCTTTCATGTAGTCAACCTTTTCTGCTTTAAAAAACGTAGAAAAATGATTAGAGATAACTTGAGCAATCCCATCAGGATCGTTAATCTCCTCACCTGTTTCATTTAAAACGGAAACTATGCTCCTCCTCTTTGCCTGTGCTTTGGACTGTCTAAAGAAGTAGGGAGAACACTTTTCGTCACTCTCCCACTTCTCTCTAAGACACCGGAATTTATAGGCCTCTGCTCTGTTGTGAAAAAATAACCTCTGTTTATCTTGCAAATGTTTCAGCAAGTCCTTATCAATTTGTCCACCTGCATTTCTCTGTTCCATTAATTTATTTATGGCTTTTTGCAGTCGGTAGTATAATTTAAATTCCTCTTTCCTTGATTCTTTTGAGTAATTCTGTGTGTAGTATCTAATACGCAGCTTTGTGCTTTCCCACCATTCACAGACATTTTCATAAAATACTCTCATATGAAAGCAATCTTTTAGAAAACACTTTAATGCTACCCTAAACTGCTGGAGCTCTAGAATATTGTTGTTTAATTTCCAATACCCTTTACCATTTTTGATCATCATTGAGGTTAGTTTTACTGAGAGCATGTTGTGATCTGTGTAAAAAACTGGTGATACTTTCGCCCCTGTCACCTGAAATTCTACCGGACAAAATATATAGTCTATCCTACTCTTCGCCCCTCTACTATTTGACCATGTGAAGCCAAGATCGTCTGGGTTAGCTTTTTTATATGAATCCACCAAATTATACTTTGTAACAATATTTATTAAACTGGCCTCGGCCTTGCTGCCCTCACTTTGGGAATTGAAGTCTCCTCCAATTACCACATGGCGGTTGGTCATGAAAGCAGTGTCAAGACTAAGAAAAAGCTCCCTTCTCTCCTTTGGAGAAGAGTGGGCATATATGTTAATAACTCTTAACCCCTTTCCCTTCCAGTCAATATCTGTTACCAAAACCCTCCCCTGTACCACTGAAAAACTGCCAACCACTTGGACTTCATTATTCCCACATAGTGTTCCCACCCCAGATGAATGGACCCCCCCAATGCTCCACCTAGATTCACCTTTGGTCCACTCTTTTGAGAATAGGTTCACGTCGTCTTCATTTTTCAAGTGGACCTCTTGCAAAAGGCATAAAGAAAAGTTGATTGAACATAAATGAGAAAAGACCACTTCCCTTTTGGCCTTGTTCCTCAAACCTCTAACATTTATGGAAACTATATGTAATGAGGACATTCTGGTAAATGAGGAATGAGACAAAAAACAAAACAAACAAACAAACCATCAAAGACGAGACACTGTGTTTTCTCTAATTTTCAACTTCACAGTCAAATTCAATGCCTTCCCTATGTGTCTTTTCCTCGGGCACCGCGTGCCCTGAGTTGGGGGTATTACCCTCTGGAAGCAATGAGCATTGCTCTGAAACCAAATCCCTGTCAGAGTTGTTCGGAGCCAGGGACTCCACCAGGACACACCCGGACGGGGGCATGCTGCCGTCAGAGTCTGTCACCTCAGTCTGCACTGGAATTTGTCCATGTTCTCCACCCTCCAGCCCATCCACCCTGGCAGCAGCCTTCACATCCTGATCGCTGTTCACCTGCAGCCCCTCCATCTCCCCTTCCTCCTGCGACTCCTCCACAACCTCAGAAAGAACACTGAACACGCTATCCACTCCCAGGGGCACAGCGCTTGTCTCGATCCTCCTTTTTTTCCCCTTGCCTCCCCTGCTTTCCACTGTGGTCCACTCAGGAACAGGTTGGCTCTCCTCTGAGGTTGTAGTCTCCTCCCCCTTCTTCTTCTCTGGGGGAGGTGCTCGTTCAGGTGGATCAACCACATTTGCCTCAATCTCATTGTCCACAAACATTTGATCAATTACCTCGTTAATTGCTCTCAGGGAGGAGGCATCAGGATCTTCGCACATTGGTCGCCTTACAATGCTTGCATAGGAGGAGCGGACCTCAGGGCAGTGCTTAAATAAATGTCCTTCAGACCCACAAAGATTGCATTTTCTGGAACGGTCACAAGTCCCCATTTTGTGTCCTAGACCCTTGCAATTTCTGCACCTCACCTGCGTGCAGGATTCTGCCGTGTGACCAAAGTCTGTGCATTTTCTGCAGTAAATAGGCTGGCCCGAGTAGTACAGATATCCTCTATTTGTGCCTATGGTGAAGGAGGCAGGGGGGTGGTGGTAGCCATCGTGACCATCTGGGTCATCCTTCAGCCGCACACGACATTGTCTTTTTCCAGTCCAAACGTCAAGAGAGTCCCTGATTTCCCTCATGCTCGAAATCACTGTCACATGCTTAGAAAGGAAGTATCTGGTTGCTTCTTCAGTTACCCAGGGATTATAGTTATGAATTGTGATAACACGCTCACCAGTTCGGCAAAGGCTTTGAATCTGGTACTCCCTCAGTGGTCCATCAGCCAAACGATCAGCCAACCTTTTCGTTTCCTCCATCTTGGTGAGATTATAGAACGTAACATCAAAAAAACGGTCGGTGGCATTTCTCTGCAAGCAGAGGAGGTCATCTATCTTGAGGGACAAGGCTCCAAAAAGAATATTAACTCCAAATTCTCTCCTATCCAAAAAAACTTCAGTACTCTTCCAAATGAATCTCAAAGTATTTTTCAGCACGGGAAGTCCCTGCTGTGAAACTGTTGCTGACGTCATTATGACAATCCACGTCCGCAAACCCTTCTCACCTGGCTAGATCTTAGCCAAAAGGCCGAGAAGCGATAATCCACAAGTGTTGGATGTCCAAGCTAACCTCTTGGCACAAATCTCCCTTGCTGTGGTACCCCGTTTGTAGGTGTGCATAACAATGGCTGCTCATCACCTCCGCCCAAGCTCTCCTTTGTGGACACTTGATTGCTGACCTAAACAGCTCTTTGACTTTTCACAATTTCATAAGGCTCAGCCATACAGCAAAGCCTGCCAAAAATAGATTCAACTCATGTTTGTTCCTCTCCACGGAAGTCTTCAGTAAAAGGCGAAAGACTTGTGCGTTATGAAGAGAAACCAGAGTCAGCATGGCACTCTGCTCGAGAGCAGCGTTGGAGCATCTCGGTCACAGTCACCACCTTCGCGGTGGGGTTTCTCTTTGATTTCCGCATGTCAGATTCTAGTATACAACAGTCCACCACGCCCCCATCTGCCAACACAAATTATACAAGGCTTTATTTGCTCCTGCCCTGACTAGTGATTGGCTTTTAAGCCTTTTTAAGCGATACATCCCTGAACCACTTACATTGGGTCCAAAAGCGGACTCTGCTTTCTCACCAAGTCTCCCAGGAGATGTTGAGTGAAAACACGTTTCAGTTTTTGACAAATGCTTCTGATTCTATTTGGAATCCAGTTGATGCTCATTGTGACCCCGTGCAGAGTCATGCATAATCACTTCACAAGGCAGTGAGTCATAAGAGCAGTTTTGCACACTTGTCAAACTCTGCAAGGCCATTCCCTCAGTTTCATTGACCCAGTGTAGAATTCACCTTGAAACCTCCACAATTGTTTGAGTGTTTGCTTTTCTACAAGGTAAGAACAGAGTGCACCGTTCCCAGCGGCACTGCAATGCTAGGCCAATGCTCGAAGAGAAGGGAGCAAGCTCCAAATTTCTGCTCCTCTTGCCAAAAATCTGCTTAATATGTAGTCCTCATATAGAGCACATATCAGATATTAAGCTGATAAGAACAGATTTTTTTTTTTTTTTTTTTTTTTTTTTTTATTACAAAAAACTTTCATCAGTTCAGTACAAATCAAGTCAAATCAATACAAATCAATTATCATGTATGACCATCCCTAATACAATTTTCGGCCACGACTGTGAGCCTTTACAGTCATAAATATTCGTTTTTCATATCCTACCCGGTCCATATTGCAGTAACAAAGGTGAAAACAATAAAAGAAAACAAAAAACAGCCCAAAGAACTCCTTTTGACCTCACACTCAGTTCACCATATCCACCCAAACCCTCCCTTCCACCTTTCTAGGGCTGCATGCTTCCCCCACTTCTCTATATCCCTTTTGATTTTCCCTTTTACATCAGCTTCCACCCTCCTCATGATCCCTTCCACACTGCTGTCTTTATTTCTCTTTACCAGATCTTGCCTGGCCGACCACATTATCCTCTTTGTAGTGCTTATGATATACCACATTGGGAAATTTCCTGAGCCTAAACCTCTTTCAACCTTATCCCAGGTCAAATTAAATCCTCGGACCACCTGCCCTAGCCGTTCCCCCACTTTACCCCATACTATCTTTGCAATTGGACAGTCCCACATGACATGCCTGACCGTTTCCTTCCCCGGACAGGTTGGCCGAGGGCACACAGGGGATCTTGCCAACCCATGCCGGTACATGGTTTCCCGCACTGGCAGGCATTTGTGCAGGCATAACCAATTGATGTCTTTTAGCTCATTGTCAAGCCCCCCTGGCTGAATCCCCCTCCAAATCTCTTTCGGGGTCCCCACCACCGAAGGTGCGACCACTCCCTTGCTGACCTCTCTGTAGAGGGCTCTGTGATCTATTTTTATTTCTCTGTTTGAGGCTTCAGGATGAGCCTGCAACCACCTGGCTGCATGGTTGCAATGCCATGGCTGCTGCTCCACCCTGGGTGCCAAATTGTTCCAGACAATCAACCCCCTAGCTTGGTACGCGAAATAGAGTCGTAAGAAGTAGCCTGAGGGGTGCTCTATCGGAAATGATAGTTCCCTACACAAGGAAGAAACAAAAATGCAGTCCAGCTTCAGCGGGAGGTGTGGCACATCCCTCCCTCCTGCTTCGATACCAGCCAGCATGCGAGTCCTAGCCACATATTCGTACCTCCCCCCCCATATGAAATGGAACACGAGGCGCATGAGAGGTCTCCTCATGCTGACTGGCAGTGGATATATGTATGCCAAATATAGGAGGGATGGCAGAATGTCTACCTTCAGTACAAGTACCTTCCCTATAAAGGTCAGGCACCTGCTCTTCCAGAGTGCAAGCCTCTTCTGGACTGCTGTAATTCGCCTGGTCCAGTTGATCGAGGCACTGTTGGCTGCCTCAAAGCTGACCCCTAGTATCTTCAGGTGACCTGTGCATAGCGACAGCCCTCCCGGTACATCTGTCCCTTCTTTCCACCTCCCAAAGAACTTGACAGAGGACTTGGCGTGATTCAGTCTTGCTCCAGACACCCGACCAAAGTCCTGAAAAATCTCTAAGGATCGGATCAGGCTCTCATCACTGTCCAGCAGCAGTGTGGTGTCGTCTGCATACTGTGACAGCTTGACCCGCAGGCCTCTGCTGCCGGGAACCAGGAAACCTTTCACCCCTGGGTCAGCCCTAATAGCTGCTGCCAGTGGCTCTATGTAAAGGATGTAGAGCAGCGGTGAGAGTGGGCAGCCCTGTCTTACCCCTGAGTGCAACCTGAAAACTTCCCCTAAGTGACCGTTGACTGCCACGGTGCTCCCCACACCTGTGTATAATGTGCGCAACCATCCGACAAAACCCTTGTTAAAGCCTAACCTTTCCAATACCCTAAACATAAAGCCCCAGTGAACCCTGTCAAAGGCCTTTGCCTGGTCGAGGCCCACCACCATAAATGGCAGGTGTCTGTCTTCTGCCCAAGCGACAGCGTCTCGTATGAGCTGGAGATTCCATCTAACAGAGCGCCCCGCCACCCCACACGTTTGGTCCACATGGACCACGTGTGGAAGCGCTGTGCCCAGACGATCCGCTAGGACCTTTGCCAGGAGTTTATAGTCAACACACAACATTGTCAGTGGCCGCCAGTTTCCGAGGTCGGTGCCATCCCCCTTTTTAAACAGAAGGGAGATCACCCCTGTAGCCATAGTCCCTCCCATTGCACCTGTGAGAAGCACTGTGGACAACACCTCCAACACTACCGGTCCAAGAATCTCCCAGAACTTGAGATAAAACTCCACCGGCAGTCCGTCGATGCCAGGCACCTTCCGCTTGTTCATTTTACCAAGGGCTCCCTCGAGCTCTTTGAGTGTGAGCGGGGCCTCCAAAGCCTGCGCTATGTCCGACGGCACCTGCTTGGTCAGTAAGTTCAGGAAGTATTCCCCTCCCCCTACATCTACCTCTTTCTCCTGGAAACTTGTGCGGTAGTGGTCAGTAGCAGCCCCCACCATCTCAGCTGCCTCCGACACTACCACACCCTGCTTGTCCCTGATCCCGGTCTGTACCTGTCTTTTCCTGTCTGCCCGTATTGAGCTGAAGAAAGCAGCAGAACATGTCTCATGCTTCTCCAAGTAATTTCGTTGCACCAGGAACAGGTAAGCCCGGGCCCTACCCTCAAAGACCTCCCTGAGCTTTGCTTTTAGGGAGTCACAAGCCCACTGATTTACTGTGCCAGTGCTGTTTCCTTTGCTGTATTCAAGCTCGAGGAGGTGCTGTAAGCGAAACAACTCTCTCTTTGCCACCCTCACCTTCTTTTTAGAAAAACTGTCGCAAAACATTTTCATGCGTTTCTTGGCTACTTCCCACCACTCCATCACTCCAGTACACAATGGTCTTAGTCCTAAAAGTTTTTTGAAAAACAGTTTAAAACTTTGTTTGAACATGTCCTCCTCTAGTATGCTTATATTTAAGCGCCAGTACCCACGCCCAAAAACAGGCAGGCACAGGCGCACCTCAAACAGCAGCCCATCATGGTCAGAGAAAAACACAGGGAGCAGTCGACCTGACACCAATATCATAGACTTTGAGGCAAACACGTAGTCAAGACGTCTATACGTTCCGCGTGAATTACGCCATGTGGGACCGTCTGCCAGTGGCCTAACCATCCTCCCCCCATCTACTAACCCGTGTCTAGCCATGAGGTGGGAGATATAAATATCGCTGGTGTCCCCCCCCTTGCCTAACTGCACATTGAAATCCCCACCTACAATTACCTGCCTATTGGTGGTCAGGTGTGTCTCTACTAAACCAAACATTTCTTGTCTTTCCCTCTGAGTTTGTGGTCCATACACCACAACAACCCTCAGCTTGTTGGTCCCCCATGTGATGTCAGCACCCAGTATCCTCCCTTGGACAATTGTGAACACATCCTCCACCCTTATCTCTTTAACCCCAAACAATATCCCTACACCTGTAGAGTGGACCCCTCCCACACTCCAGATTGAATCCCCTTTCGTCCACTCCCTTGAGAATTTCGCTACATCCCCTATGTCCCTTAGATGAACCTCCTGCAATAAACAAATATCAACATGCAGATGGTCCACAAAATCATAAACAACCCTTCTTTTAAACGTGTCCCTCATTCCTCTTACATTTAATGAAAGCATCTTTACTACAGCCATTATAATTTGTATTTTTAAAGTGTTTACAGCCACACAAACCCCCCCCCCCCCAAATACAACCTCCCTACTGCGAGAAGAAGTCCTCCCTCTCCATCTCGTCCGCCCAGGAAAAGGGCACTGGATTTGGCGATGTTGATGGCCTGTTGGGTCCCTCATATGCATCTTCTCCCATAGGGGATAGTATATTGAGCAGGTCTGGAGGTAAATCCAGCTCCAGCCCACAACCTACATTTGGCAGCTCACATGGATCTCCTCCGATATGCTCAATAGCTTCCCCACCCTTACCTAGCCCTATGTTACCCCCATCCTGCTCCTGATGTCCTCCCTCCTCTGCAGCCCTTCTTTGCTGCTCTACCCCACTAACCATCCCACCATCAACTCCCTTCTCTTGGTCCTGTCCCTCGGCCCCGTTGCCTTCCCCCTTTGACTTTTTACTATGGCCCTCCTCCTTACTCTCTCCGCTTCTAATTGCTTTCCCCCCTCCGAAAACCTGTGATCCTTTCCGTGCCCCCTTCTTGATCTTGGAGGTCGCTGGATCTGGTCTGATGGGAGGAAATTCTCCCCCTGCGTGGTCACAGGTCACCTGGGCTTCGGTATCCCGGGTGGCACTGCCTTTTGTTCCTTTCTCCAGGGGGACTTCCTCTGTTCCAATCTCAGAAAGATCCGTAGCTGGCGCCGCCAGTACCGGTGTGCATGAGCCATTCTCTGCAGGCAAGGGTCCCTTTCCTGGATGCTTTGCTTTTTCTGGTTCTCCATTGGACTTGGCCACTTCCGCAAAGGTCCTCCTTCTGCTTGGACAGTTGCGGTAAAGGTGGCCCATTTCACCACATCCATGACAGGCCTTGGGCCCTGTGCACTCTTTAGCCTCATGGCCCCCTTGGCCACAGGTACGGCAGCCGGCTCTGGAACAGCCTGCCTCTGTATGGCCTGACTGCCTGCAACGCCTACAGAAAGCTGGTTGCCGGGCGTAAAACAGGTAACCGCGGTCCCCACCAAGGCTGAAAAGAGCAGGTGGATGCTTCAGTCCTCCATGTCCTTCTGCGTCAGGGTTCAGCAGCACTTGGAACTGCCTTCTTCCTGTCCAGAATCCCCTCATGTCTTTTACGTACCTAGCACTAGTCACAACCTCTCCGTGCTGTCCCAAAAAAGCCACTAGTGCTAGGTCGGTGACGAAGGGGTTGTAGGTATGCACCGTGATAGTTATGAAATTTGGTCTGTCCAGGTTCAAAATCTTGTAACCGGCTATGAATCTTGTCCCAGCCTCCTTTCTACAGGCTTCAGCCACTCTTGAATACATATCTTCACTGACCAGGGTAACGTCAAAGGCTTTTTCTGGCTGGTTCCACTGGATGCAGTATACATCTTCTACCTTCAGCCTCAGTTGTTCCAAGATGACATTTTTGCAGAACCAGTCTCTCGAAATCAGATGTTCCTCCACCGGCTCAGCCTGAAAGCGTATCGTGAACCTCACGCCGACCTTTGGGCTCGTCTGTTCCTTGGAGGCCGTTGGGGCCATCTTTTTGTCAGCTGTGTTCCTTCTTCGTCCAACTCTGTCGCCGTTTCTCCACTTGATCTTAGCCAAAAGGCAGAGAAGCGATAATCCACGAGTGTTGGATGTCCACGGTAACCTCTTGGCACAAATCTCCCTTGCTGTGGTACCCCGTTTGTAGGTGTGCGTAACAATGGCTCATGACCTCCGCCCAAGCTCTCCTTTGTGGACACCTGATTGCTGACCTAGACAGCTCTTTGACTTTTCACAATTTCATAAGGCTCAGCCATACAGCAAAGCCTGCCAAAAATAGATTCAACTCATGTTTGTTCCTCTCCACGGAAGTCTTTAGTAAAAGGCGTAAGACTTGTGCGTTATGAAGAGAAACCAGAGTCAGCATGGCCCTCTGCTCGAGAGCAGCGGTGGAGCCTCTCGGTCACAGTCACCACCTTCGCGGTGGGCCTCTCTTTGCTTTCCGCATGTCAGATTCTAGTATACAACATTCCCACCACGCCCCCATCTGCCAACACAAATTATACAAGGCTTTATTTGCTCCTGCCCTGACTAGTGATTGGCTTTTAAGCCTTGTTAAGCGATACATCCCTGAACCACATACATTGGGTCCAAAAGCGGACTCTGCTTTCTCACCAAGTCTCCCAGGAGATGTTGAGTGAAAACACGTTTCAGTTTTTGACAAATGCTTCTGATTCTATTTGGAATCCAGTTGATGCTCATTGTGACCCCGTGCAGAGTCATGCATAATCACTTCACAAGGCAGTGAGTCATAAGAGCAGTTTTGCACACTTGTCAAACTCTGCCAGGCCATTCCCTCAGTTTCATTGACCCAGTGTAGAATTCACCTTGAAACCTCCACAATTGTTTGAGTGTTTGCTTTTCTACAAGGTAAGAACAGAGTGCACCGTTCACTGCGGCACTGCAATGCTAGGTCGATGCGTGGAGAGAAGGGAGCAAGCTCCAAATTTCTGCTCCTCTTGCCAAAAATCTGCTTAATATGTAGTCCTCATATAGAGGACATATCAGATATTAAACTGATAAGAACAGATACTACACTTGATCTTAGCCAAAAGGCCGAGAAGCGATAATCCACAAGTGTTGGATGTCCAAGCTAACCTCTTGGCACAAATCTCCCTTGCTGTGGTACCCCGTTTGTAGGTGTGCATAACAATGGCTGCTCATCACCTCCGCCCAAGCTCTCCTTTGTGGACACCTGATTGCTGACCTAGACAGCTCTTTGACTTTTCACAATTTCATAAGGCTCAGCAAAACAGCAAAGCCTGCCAAAAATAGATTCAACTCATGTTTGTTCCTCTCCACGGAAGTCTTTAGTAAAAGGCGAAAGACTTGTGCGTTATGAAGAGAAACCAGAGTCAGCATGGCCCTCTGCTCGAGAGCAGCGGTGGAGCCTCTCGGTCACAGTCACCACCTTCGCGGTGGGCATCTCTTTGCTTTCCGCATGTCAGATTCTAGTATACAACATTCCCACCACGCCCCCATCTGCCAACACAAATTATACAAGGCTTTATTTGCTCCTGCCCTGACTAGTGATTGGCTTTTAAGCCTTTTTAAGCAATACATCCCTGAACCACTTACATTGGGTCCAAAAGCGGACTCTGCTTTCTCACCAAGTCTCCCAGGAGATGTTGAGTGAAAACACGTTTCAGTTTTTGACAAATGCTTCTGATTCTATTTGGAATCCAGTTGATGCTCATTGTGACCCCGTGCAGAGTCATGCATAATCACTTCACAAGGCAGTGAGTCATAAGAGCAGTTTTGCACACTTGTCAAACTCTGCCAGGCCATTCCCTCAGTTTCATTGACCCAGTGTAGAATTCACCTTGAAACCTCCACAATTGTTTGAGTGTTTGCTTTTCTACAAGGTAAGAACAGAGTGCACCGTTCCCAGCGGCACTGCAATGCTAGGTCGATGCGTGGAGAGAAGGGAGCAAGCTCCAAATTTCTGCTCCTCTTGCCAAAAATCTGCTTAATATGTAGTCCTCATATAGAGGACATATCAGATATTAAACTGATAAGAACAGATACTACACTTGATCTTAGCCAAAAGGCCGAGAAGTGATAATCCCCAAGTGTTGGATGTCCAAGCTAACCTCTTGGCACAAATCTCCCTTGCTGTGGTACCCCGTTTGTAGGTGTGCATAACAATGGCTGCTCATCACCTCCGCCCAAGCTCTCCTTTGTGGACACCTGATTGCTGACCTAGACAGCTCTTTGACTTTTCACAATTTCATAAGGCTCAGCCATACAGCAAAGCCTGCCAAAAATAGATTCAACTCATGTTTGTTCCTCTCCACGGAAGTCTTTAGTAAAAGGCGAAAGACTTGTGCGTTATGAAGAGAAACCAGAGTCAGCATGGCCCTCTGCTCGAGAGCAGCGGAGGAGCCTCTCGGTCACAGTCACCACCTTCGCGGTGGGCCTCTCTTTGCTTTCCGCATGTCAGATTCTAGTATACAACATTCCCACCACGCCCCCATCTGCCAACACAAATTATACAAGGCTTTATTTGCTCCTGCCCTGACTAATGATTGGCTTTTAAGCCTTTTTAAGCAATACATCCCTGAACCACTTACATTGGGTCCAAAAGCGGACTCTGCTTTCTCACCAAGTCTCCCAGGAGATGTTGAGTGAAAACACGTTTCAGTTTTTGACAAATGATTCTGATTCTATTTGGAATCCAGTTGATGCTCATTGTGACCCCGTGCAGAGTCATGCATAATCACTTCACAAGGCAGTGAGTCATAAGAGCAGTTTTGCACACTTGTCAAACTCTGCCAGGCCATTCCCTCAGTTTCATTCACCCAGTGTAGAATTCACCTTGAAACCTCCACAATTGTTTGAGTGTTTGGTTTTCTACAAGGTAAGAACAGAGTGCAGCGTTCCCAGCGGCACTGCAATGCTAGGTCGATGCGTGGAGAGAAGGGAGCAAGCTCCAAATTTCTGCTCCTCTTGCCAAAAATCTGCTTAATATGTAGTCCTCATATAGAGGACATATCAGATATTAAACTGATAGGAACAGATACTACACTTGATCTTAGCCAAAATGCCGAGAAGCGATAATCCACAAGTGTTGGATGTCCAAGCTAACCTCTTGGCACAAATCTCCCTTGCTGTGGTACCCCGTTTGTAGGTGTGCATAACAATGGCTGCTCATCACCTCCGCCCAAGCTCTCCTTTGTGGACACCTGATTGCTGACCTAGACAGCTCTTTGACTTTTCACAATTTCATAAGGCTCAGCCATACAGCAAAGCCTGCCAAAAATAGATTCAACTCATGTTTGTTCCTCTCCACGGAAGTCTTTAGTAAAAGGCGAAAGACTTGTGCGTTATGAAGAGAAACCAGAGTCAGCATGGCCCTCTGCTCGAGAGCAGCGGTGGAGCCTCTCGGTCACAGTCACCACCTTCGCGGTGGGCCTCTCTTTGCTTTGCGCATGTCAGATTCTAGTATACAACATTCCCACCACGCCCCCATCTGCCAACACAAATTATACAAGGCTTTATTTGCTCCTGCCCTGACTAGTGATTGGCTTTTAAGCCTTTTTAAGCAATACATCCCTGAACCACTTACATTGGGTCCAAAAGCGGACTCTGCTTTCTCACCAAGTCTCCCAGGAGATGTTGAGTGAAAACACGTTTCAGTTTTTGACAAATGCTTCTGATTCTATTTGGAATCCAGTTGATGCTCATTGTGACCCCGTGCAGATTCATGCATAATCACTTCACAAGGCAGTGAGTCATCAGAGCAGTTTTGCACACTTGTCAAACTCTGCCAGGCCATTCCCTCAGTTTCATTGACCCAGTGTAGAATTCACCTGGAAACCTCCACAATTGTTTGAGTGTTTGCTTTTCTACAAGGTAAGAACAGAGTGCACCGTTCCCAGCGGCACTGCAATGCTAGGTCGATGCGTGGAGAGAAGGGAGCAAGCTCCAAATTTCTGCTCCTCTTGCCAAAAATCTGCTTAATATGTAGTCCTCATATAGAGGACATATCAGATATTAAACTGATAAGAACAGATACTACACTTGATCTTACCCAAGAGGCCGAGAAGCGATAATCCACAAGTGTTGGATGTCCAAGCCAACCTCTTGGCACAAATCTCCCTTGCTGTGGTACCCCGTTTGTAGGTGTGCATAACAATGGCTGCTCATCACCTCCGCCCAAGCTCTCCTTTGTGGACACCTGATTGCTGACCTAGACAGCTCTATGACTTTTCACAATTTCATAAGGCTCAGCCATACAGCAAAGCCTGCCAAAAATAGATTCAACTCATGTTTGTTCCTCTCCACGGAAGTCTTTAGTAAAAGGCGAAAGACTTGTGCGTTATGAAGAGAAACCAGAGTCAGCATGGCCCTCTGCTCGAGAGCAGCGGTGGAGCCTCTCGGTCACAGTCACCACCTTCGCGGTGGGCCTCTATTTGCTTTCCGCATGTCAGATTCTAGTATACAACATTCCCACCACGCCCCCATCTGCCAACACAAATTATACAAGGCTTTATTTGCTCCTGCCCTGACTAGTGATTGGCTTTTAAGCCTTTTTAAGCAATACATCCCTGAACCACTTACATTGGGTCCAAAAGCGGACTCTGCTTTCTCACCAAGTCTCCCAGGAGATGTTGAGTGAAAACACGTTTCAGTTTTTGACAAATGCTTCTGATTCTATTTGGAATCCAGTTGATGCTCATTGTGACCCCGTGCAGATTCATGCATAATCGCTTCACAAGGCAGTGAGTCATCAGAGCAGTTTTGCACACTTGTCAAACTCTGCCAGGCCATTCCCTCAGTTTCATTGACCCAGTGTAGAATTCACCTGGAAACCTCCACAATTGTTTGAGTGTTTGCTTTTCCACAAGGTAAGAACAGAGTGCACCGTTCCCAGCGGCACTGCAATGCTAGGTCGATGCATGGAGAGAAGGGAGCAAGCTCCAAATTTCTGCTCCTCTTGCCAAAAATCTGCTTAATATGTAGTCCTCATATAGAGGACATATCAGATATTAAACTGATAAGAACAGATACTACACTTGATCTTACCCAAGAGGCCGAGAAGCGATAATCCACAAGTGTTGGATGTCCACGCCAACCTCTTGGCACAAATCTCCCTTGCTGTGGTACCCCGTTTGTAGGTGTGCGTAACAATGGCTCATGACCTCCGCCCAAGCTCTCCTTTGCGGACACCTGATTGCTGACCTAGACAGCTCTTTGACTTTTCACAATTTCATAAGGCTCAGCCATACAGCAAAGCCTGCCAAAAATAGATTCAACTCATGTTTGTTCCTCTCCACGGAAGTCTTTAGTAAAAGGCGAAAGACTTGTGCGTTATGAAGAGAAACCAGAGTCAGCATGGCCCTCTGCTCGAGAGCAGCGGTGGAGCCTCTCGGTCACAGTCACCACCTTCGCGGTGGGCCTCTCTTTGCTTTCCGCATGTCAGATTCTAGTATACAACATTCCCACCACGCCCCCATCTGCCAACACAAATTATACAAGGCTTTATTTGCTCCTGCCCTGACTAGTGATTGGCTTTTAAGCCTTTTTAAGCAATACATCCCTGAACCACTTACATTGGGTCCAAAAGCGGACTCTGCTTTCTCACCTAGTCTCCCAGGAGATGTTGAGTGAAAACACGTTTCAGTTTTTGACAAATGCTTCTGATTCTATTTGGAATCCAGTTGATGCTCATTGTGACCCCGTGCAGATTCATGCATAATCGCTTCACAAGGCAGTGAGTCATCAGAGCAGTTTTGCACACTTGTCAAACTCTGCCAGGCCATTCCCTCAGTTTCATTGACCCAGTGTAGAATTCACCTTGAAACCTCCACAATTGTTTGAGTGTTTGCTTTTCTACAAGGTAAGAACAGAGTGCACCGTTCCCAGCAGCACTGCAATGCTAGGTCGATGCGTGGAGAGAAGGGAGCAAGCTCCATATTTCTGCTCCTCTTGCCAAAAATCTGCTTAATATGTAGTCCTCATATAGAGGACATATCAGATATTAAACTGATAAGAACAGATACTACACCTGATCTTACACAAGAGGCCGAGAAGCGATAATCCACAAGTGTTGGATGTCCACGCCAACCTCTTGGCACAAATCTCCCTTGCTGTGGTACCCCGTTTGTAGGTGTGCGTAACAATGGCTCATGACCTCCGCCCAAGCTCTCCTTTGCGGACACCTGATTGGTGACCTAGACAGCTCTTTGACTTTTCACAATTTCTTAAGGCTCAGCCATACAGCAAAGCCTGCCAAAAATAGATTCAACTCATGTTTGTTCCTCTCCACGGAAGTCTTTAGTAAAAGGCGAAAGACTTGTGCGTTATGAAGAGAAACCAGAGTCAGCATGGCCCTCTGCTCGAGAGCAGCGGTGGAGCCTCTCGGTCACAGTCACCACCTTCGCGGTGGGCCTCTCTTTGCTTTCCGCATGTCAGATTCTAGTATACAACATTCCCACCACGCCCCCATCTGCCAACACAAATTATACAAGGCTTTATTTGCTCCTGCCCTGACTAGTGATTGGCTTTTAAGCCTTTTTAAGCAATACATCCCTGAACCACTTACATTGGGTCCAAAAGCGGACTCTGCTTTCTCACCAAGTCTCCCAGGAGATGTTGAGTGAAAACACGTTTCAGTTTTTGACAAATGCTTCTGATTCTATTTGGAATCCAGTTGATGCTCATTGTGACCCCGTGCAGATTCATGCATAATCGCTTCACAAGGCAGTGAGTCATCAGAGCAGTTTTGCACACTTGTCAAACTCTGCCAGGCCATTCCCTCAGTTTCATTGACCCAGTGTAGAATTCACCTTGAAACCTCCACAATTGTTTGAGTGTTTGCTTTTCTACAAGGTAAGAACAGAGTGCACCGTTCCCAGCGGCACTGCAATGCTAGGTCGATGCGTGGAGAGAAGGGAGCAAGCTCCAAATTTCTGCTCCTCTTGCCAAAAATCTGCTTAATATGTAGTCCTCATATAGAGGACATATCAGATATTAAACTGATAAGAACAGATACTACACTTGATCTTAGCCAAAAGGCCGAGAAGCGATAATCCACAAGTGTTGGATGTCCACGCCAACCTCTTGGCACAAATCTCCCTTGCTGTGGTACCCCGTTTGTAGGTGTGCGTAACAATGGCTCATGACCTCCGCCCAAGCTCTCCTTTGTGGACACCTGATTGCTGACCTAGACAGCTCTTTGACTTTTCACAATTTCATAAGGCTCAGCCATACAGCAAAGCCTGCCAAAAATAGATTCAACTCATGTTTGTTCCTCTCCACGGAAGTCTTTAGTAAAAGGCGAAAGACTTGTGCGTTATGAAGAGAAACCAGAGTCAGCATGGCCCTCTGCTCGAGAGCAGCGGTGGAGCCTCTCGGTCACAGTCACCACCTTCGCGGTGGGCATCTCTTTGCTTTCCGCATGTCAGATTCTAGTATACAACATTCCCACCACGCCCCCATCTGCCAACACAAATTATACAAGGCTTTATTTGCTCCTGCCCTGACTAGTGATTGGCTTTTAAGCCTTTTTAAGCAATACATCCCTGAACCACTTACATTGGGTCCAAAAGCGGACTCTGCTTTCTCACCAAGTCTCCCAGGAGATGTTGAGTGAAAACACGTTTCAGTTTTTGACAAATGCTTCTGATTCTATTTGGAATCCAGTTGATGCTCATTGTGACCCCGTGCAGATTCATGCATAATCGCTTCACAAGGCAGTGAGTCATCAGAGCAGTTTTGCACACTTGTCAAACTCTGCCAGGCCATTCCCTCAGTTTTATTGACCCAGTGTAGAATTCACCTTGAAACCTCCACAATTGTTTGAGTGTTTGCTTTTCTACAAGGTAAGAACAGAGTGCACCGTTCCCAGCGGCACTGCAATGCTAGGTCGATGAGTGGAGAGAAGGGAGCAAGCTCCAAATTTCTGCTCCTCTTGCCAAAAATCTGCTTAATATGTAGTCCTCATATAGAGGACATATCAGATATTAAACTGATAAGAACAGATACTACACTTGATCTTAGCCAAAAGGCCGAGAAGCGATAATCCACAAGTGTTGGATGTCCAATCTAACCTCTTGGCACAAATCTCCCTTGCTGTGGTACCCCGTTTGTAGGTGTGCATAACAATGGCTGCTCATCACCTCCGCCCAAGCTCTCCTTTGTGGACACCTGATTGCTGACCTAGACAGCTCTTTGACTTTTCACAATTTCATAAGGCTCAGCCATACAGCAAAGCCTGCCAAAAATAGATTCAACTCATGTTTGTTCCTCTCCACGGAAGTCTTCAGTAAAAGGCGAAAGACTTGTGCGTTATGAAGAGAAACCAGAGTCAGCGTGGCCCTCTGCTCGAGAGCAGCGTTGGAGCATCTCGGTCACAGTCACCACCTTCGCGGTGGGGTTTCTCTTTGATTTCCGCATGTCAGATTCTAGTATACAACAGTCCACCACGCCCCCATCTGCCAACACAAATTATACAAGGCTTTATTTGCTCCTGCCCTGACTAGTGATTGGCTTTTAAGCCTTTTTAAGCGATACATCCCTGAACCACTTACATTGGGTCCAAAAGCGGACTCTGCTTTCTCACCAAGTCTCCCAGGAGATGTTGAGTGAAAACACGTTTCAGTTTTTGACAAATGCTTCTGATTCTATTTGGAATCCAGTTGATGCTCATTGTGACCCCGTGCAGAGTCATGCATAATCACTTCACAAGGCAGTGAGTCATAAGAGCAGTTTTGCACACTTGTCAAACTCTGCAAGGCCATTCCCTCAGTTTCATTGACCCAGTGTAGAATTCACCTTGAAACCTCCACAATTGTTTGAGTGTTTGCTTTTCTACAAGGTAAGAACAGAGTGCACCGTTCCCAGCGGCACTGCAATGCTAGGCCAATGCTCGAAGAGAAGGGAGCAAGCTCCAAATTTCTGCTCCTCTTGCCAAAAATCTGCTTAATATGTAGTCCTCATATAGAGCACATATCAGATATTAAACTGATAAGAACAGATTTTTTTTTTTTTTTTTTTTTTTTTTTTTTTATTACAAAAAACTTTCATCAGTTCAGTACAAATCAAGTCAAATCAATACAAATCAATTATCATGTATGACCATCCCTAATACAATTTTCGGCCACGACTGTGAGCCTTTACAGTCATAAATATTCGTTTTTCATATCCTACCCGGTCCATATTGCAGTAACAAAGGTGAAAACAATAAAAGAAAACAAAAAACAGCCCAAAGAACTCCTTTTGACCTAACACTCAGTTCACCATATCCACCCAAACCCTCCCTTCCACCTTTCTAGGGCTGCATGCTTCCCCCACTTCTCTATATCCCTTTTGATTTTCCCTTTTACATCAGCTTCCACCCTCCTCATGATCCCTTCCACACTGCTGTCTTTATTTCTCTTTACCAGATCTTGCCTGGCCGACCACATTATCCTCTTTGTAGTGCTTATGATATACCACATTGGGAAATTTCCTGAGCCTAAACCTCTTTCAACCTTATCCCAGGTCAAATTAAATCCTCGGACCACCTGCCCTAGCCGTTCCCCCACTTTACCCCATACTATCTTTGCAATTGGACAGTCCCACATGACATGCCTGACCGTTTCCTCCCCCGGACAGGTTGGCCGAGGGCACACAGGGGATCTTGCCAACCCATGCCGGTACATGGTTTCCCGCACTGGCAGGCATTTGTGCAGGCATAACCAATTGATGTCTTTTAGCTCATTGTCAAGCCCCCCTGGCTGAATCCCCCTCCAAATCTCTTTCGGGGTCCCCACCACCGAAGGTGCGACCACTCCCTTGCTGACCTCTCTGTAGAGGGCTCTGTGATCTATTTTTATTTCTCTGTTTGAGGCTTCAGGATGAGCCTGCAACCACCTGGCTGCATGGTTGCAATGCCATGGCTGCTGCTCCACCCTGGGTGCCAAATTGTTCCAGACAATCAACCCCCTAGCTTGGTACGCGAAATAGAGTCGTAAGAAGTAGCCTGAGGGGTGCTCTATCGGAAATGATAGTTCCCTACACAAGGAAGAAACAAAAATGCAGTCCAGCTTCAGCGGGAGGTGTGGCACATCCCTCCCTCCTGCTTCGATACCAGCCAGCATGCGAGTCCTAGCCACATATTCGTACCTCCCCCCCCATATGAAATGGAACACGAGGCGCATGAGAGGTCTCCTCATGCTGACTGGCAGTGGATATATGTATGCCAAATATAGGAGGGATGGCAGAATGTCTACCTTCAGTACAAGTACCTTCCCTATAAAGGTCAGGCACCTGCTCTTCCAGAGTGCAAGCCTCTTCTGGACTGCTGTAATTCGCCTGGTCCAGTTGATCGAGGCACTGTTGGCTGCCTCAAAGCTGACCCCTAGTATCTTCAGGTGACCTGTGCATAGCGACAGCCCTCCCGGTACATCTGTCCCTTCTTTCCACCTCCCAAAGAACTTGACAGAGGACTTGGCGTGATTCAGTCTTGCTCCAGACACCCGACCAAAGTCCTGAAAAATCTCTAAGGATCGGATCAGGCTCTCATCACTGTCCAGCAGCAGTGTGGTGTCGTCTGCATACTGTGACAGCTTGACCCGCAGGCCTCTGCTGCCGGGAACCAGGAAACCTTTCACCCCTGGGTCAGCCCTAATAGCTGCTGCCAGTGGCTCTATGTAAAGGATGTAGAGCAGCGGTGAGAGTGGGCAGCCCTGTCTTACCCCTGAGTGCAACCTGAAAACTTCCCCTAAGTGACCGTTGACTGCCACGGTGCTCCCCACACCTGTGTATAATGTGCGCAACCATCCGACAAAACCCTTGTTAAAGCCTAACCTTTCCAATACCCTAAACATAAAGCCCCAGTGAACCCTGTCAAAGGCCTTTGCCTGGTCGAGGCCCACCACCATAAATGGCAGGTGTCTGTCTTCTGCCCAAGCGACAGCGTCTCGTATGAGCTGGAGATTCCATCTAACAGAGCGCCCCGCCACCCCACACGTTTGGTCCACATGGACCACGTGTGGAAGCGCTGTGCCCAGACGATCCGCTAGGACCTTTGCCAGGAGTTTATAGTCAACACACAACATTGTCAGTGGCCGCCAGTTTCCGAGGTCGGTGCCATCCCCCTTTTTAAACAGAAGGGAGATCACCCCTGTAGCCATAGTCCCTCCCATTGCACCTGTGAGAAGCACTGTGGACAACACCTCCAACACTACCGGTCCAAGAATCTCCCAGAACTTGAGATAAAACTCCACCGGCAGTCCGTCGATGCCAGGCACCTTCCGCTTGTTCATTTTACCAAGGGCTCCCTCGAGCTCTTTGAGTGTGAGCGGGGCCTCCAAAGCCTGCGCTATGTCCGACGGCACCTGCTTGGTCAGTAAGTTCAGGAAGTATTCCCCTCCCCCTACATCTACCTCTTTCTCCTGGAAACTTGTGCGGTAGTGGTCAGTAGCAGCCCCCACCATCTCAGCTGCCTCCGACACTACCACACCCTGCTTGTCCCTGATCCCGGTCTGTACCTGTCTTTTCCTGTCTGCCCGTATTGAGCTGAAGAAAGCAGCAGAACATGTCTCATGCTTCTCCAAGTAATTTCGTTGCACCAGGAACAGGTAAGCCCGGGCCCTACCCTCAAAGACCTCCCTGAGCTTTGCTTTTAGGGAGTCACAAGCCCACTGATTTACTGTGCCAGTGCTGTTTCCTTTGCTGTATTCAAGCTCGAGGAGGTGCTGTAAGCGAAACACCTCTCTCTTTGCCACCCTCACCTTCTTTTTAGAAAAACTGTCGCAAAACATTTTCATGCGTTTCTTGGCTACTTCCCACCACTCCATCACTCCAGTACACAATGGTCTTAGTCCTAAAAGTTTTTTGAAAAACAGTTTAAAACTTTGTTTGAACATTTCCTCCTCTAGTATGCTTATATTTAAGCGCCAGTACCCACGCCCAAAAACAGGCAGGCACAGGCGCACCTCAAACAGCAGCCCATCATGGTCAGAGAAAAACACAGGGAGCAGTCGACCTGACACCAATATCATAGACTTTGAGGCAAACACGTAGTCAAGACGTCTATACGTTCCGCGTGAATTACGCCATGTGGGACCGTCTGCCAGTGGCCTAACCATCCTCCCCCCATCTACTAACCCGTGTCTAGCCATGAGGTGGGAGATATAAATATCGCTGGTGTCCCCCCCCTTGCCTAACTGCACATTGAAATCCCCACCTACAATTACCTGCCTATTGGTGGTCAGGTGTGTCTCTACTAAACCAAACATTTCTTGTCTTTCCCTCTGAGTTTGTGGTCCATACACCACAACAACCCTCAGCTTGTTGGTCCCCCATGTGATGTCAGCACCCAGTATCCTCCCTTGGACAATTGTGAACACATCCTCCACCCTTATCTCTTTAACCCCAAACAATATCCCTACACCTGTAGAGTGGACCCCTCCCACACTCCCGATTGAATCCCCTTTCGTCCACTCCCTTGAGAATTTCGCTACATCCCCTATGTCCCTTAGATGAACCTCCTGCAATAAACAAATATCAACATGCAGATGGTCCACAAAATCATAAACAACCCTTCTTTTAAACGTGTCCCTCATTCCTCTTACATTTAATGAAAGCATCTTTACTACAGCCATTATAATTTGTATTTTTAAAGTGTTTACAGCCACACAAACCCCCCCCCCCCCAAATACAACCTCCCTACTGCGAGAAGAAGTCCTCCCTCTCCATCTCGTCCGCCCAGGAAAAGGGCACTGGATTTGGCGATGTTGATGGCCTGTTGGGTCCCTCATATGCATCTTCTCCCATAGGGGATAGTATATTGAGCAGGTCTGGAGGTAAATCCAGCTCCAGCCCACAACCTACATTTGGCAGCTCACATGGATCTCCTCCGATATGCTCAATAGCTTCCCCACCCTTACCTAGCCCTATGTTACCCCCATCCTGCTCCTGATGTCCTCCCTCCTCTGCAGCCCTTCTTTGCTGCTCTACCCCACTAACCATCCCACCATCAACTCCCTTCTCTTGGTCCTGTCCCTCGGCCCCGTTGCCTTCCCCCTTTGACTTTTTACTATGGCCCTCCTCCTTACTCTCTCCGCTTCTAATTGCTTTCCCCCCTCCGAAAACCTGTGATCCTTTCCGTGCCCCCTTCTTGATCTTGGAGGTCGCTGGATCTGGTCTGATGGGAGGAAATTCTCCCCCTGCGTGGTCACAGGTCACCTGGGCTTCGGTATCCCGGGTGGCACTGCCTTTTGTTCCTTTCTCCAGGGGGACTTCCTCTGTTCCAATCTCAGAAAGATCCGTAGCTGGCGCCGCCAGTACCGGTGTGCATGAGCCATTCTCTGCAGGCAAGGGTCCCTTTCCTGGATGCTTTGCTTTTTCTGGTTCTCCATTGGACTTGGCCACTTCCGCAAAGGTCCTCCTTCTGCTTGGACAGTTGCGGTAAAGGTGGCCCATTTCACCACATCCATGACAGGCCTTGGGCCCTGTGCACTCTTTAGCCTCATGGCCCCCTTGGCCACAGGTACGGCAGCCGGCTCTGGAACAGCCTGCCTCTGTATGGCCTGACTGCCTGCAACGCCTACAGAAAGCTGGTTGCCGGGCGTAAAACAGGTAACCGCGGTCCCCACCAAGGCTGAAAAGAGCAGGTGGATGCTTCAGTCCTCCATGTCCTTCTGCGTCAGGGTTCAGCAGCACTTGGAACTGCCTTCTTCCTGTCCAGAATCCCCTCATGTCTTTTACGTACCTAGCACTAGTCACAACCTCTCCGTGCTGTCCCAAAAAAGCCACTAGTGCTAGGTCGGTGACGAAGGGGTTGTAGGTATGCACCGTGATAGTTCTGAAATTTGGTCTGTCCAGGTTCAAAATCTTGTAACCGGCTATGAATCTTGTCCCAGCCTCCTTTCTACAGGCTTCAGCCACTCTTGAATACATATCTTCACTGACCAGGGTAACGTCAAAGGCTTTTTCTGGCTGGTTCCACTGGATGCAGTATACATCTTCTACCTTCAGCCTCAGTTGTTCCAAGATGACATTTTTGCAGAACCAGTCTCTCGAAATCAGATGTTCCTCCACCGGCTCAGCCTGAAAGCGTATCGTGAACCTCACGCCGACCTTTGGGCTCGTCTGTTCCTTGGAGGCCGTTGGGGCCATCTTTTTGTCAGCTGTGTTCCTTCTTCGTCCAACTCTGTCGCCGTTTCTCCACTTGATCTTAGCCAAAAGGCAGAGAAGCGATAATCCACGAGTGTTGGATGTCCACGGTAACCTCTTGGCACAAATCTCCCTTGCTGTGATACCCCGTTTGTAGGTGTGCGTAACAATGGCTCATGACCTCCGCCCAAGCTCTCCTTTGTGGACACCTGATTGCTGACCTAGACAGCTCTTTGACTTTTCACAATTTCATAAGGCTCAGCCATACAGCAAAGCCTGCCAAAAATAGATTCAACTCATGTTTGTTCCTCTCCACGGAAGTCTTTAGTAAAAGGCGAAAGACTTGTGCGTTATGAAGAGAAACCAGAGTCAGCATGGCCCTCTGCTCGAGAGCAGCGGTGGAGCCTCTCGGTCACAGTCACCACCTTCGCGGTGGGCCTCTCTTTGCTTTCCGCATGTCAGATTCTAGTATACAACATTCCCACCACGCCCCCATCTGCCAACACAAATTATACAAGGCTTTATTTGCTCCTGCCCTGACTAGTGATTGGCTTTTAAGCCTTTTTAAGCAATACATCCCTGAACCACTTACATTGGGTCCAAAAGCGGACTCTGCTTTCTCACCAAGTCTCCCAGGAGATGTTGAGTGAAAACACGTTTCAGTTTTTGACAAATGCTTCTGATTCTATTTGGAATCCAGTTGATGCTCATTGTGACCCCGTGCAGATTCATGCATAATCGCTTCACAAGGCAGTGAGTCATCAGAGCAGTTTTGCACACTTGTCAAACTCTGCCAGGCCATTCCCTCAGTTTCATTGACCCAGTGTAGAATTCACCTTGAAACCTCCACAATTGTTTGAGTGTTTGCTTTTCTACAAGGTAAGAACAGAGTGCACCGTTCCCAGCGGCACTGCAATGCTAGGTCGAAGCGTGGAGAGAAGGGAGCAAGCTCCAAATTTCTGCTCCTCTTGCCAAAAATCTGCTTAAGATCTAGTCCTCATATAGAGGACATATCAGATATTAAACTGATAAGAACAGATACTACACTTGATCTTAGCCAAAAGGACGAGAAGCGATAATCCACAAGTGTTGGATGTCCAAGCTAACCTCTTGGCAAAAATCTCCCTTGCTGTGGTACCCCGTTTGTAGGTGTGCATAACAATTGCTGCTCATCACCTCCGCCCAAGCTCTCCTTTGTGGACACCTGATTGCTGACCTAGACAGCTCTTTGACTTTTCACAATTTCATAAGGCTCAGCCATACAGCAAAGCCTGCCAAAAATAGATTCAACTCATGTTTGTTCCTCTCCACGGAAGTCTTTAGTAAAAGGGCGAAGGCTTGTGCGTTATGAAGAGAAACCAGAGTCAGCATGGCCCTCTGCTCGAGAGCAGCGGTGGAGCCTCTCGGTCACAGTCACCACCTTCGCGGTGGGCCTCTCTTTGCTTTCCGCATGTCAGATTCTAGTATACAACATTCCCACCACGCCCCCATCTGCCAACACAAATTATACAAGGCTTTATTTGCTCCTGCCCTGACTAGTGATTGGCTTTTAAGCCTTTTTAAGCAATACATCCCTGAACCACTTACATTGGGTCCAAAAGCGGACTCTGCTTTCTCACCAAGTCTCCCAGGAGATGTTGAGTGAAAACACGTTTCAGTTTTTGACAAATGCTTCTGATTCTATTTGGAATCCAGTTGATGCTCATTGTGACCCCGTGCAGATTCATGCATAATCGCTTCACAAGGCAGTGAGTCATCAGAGCAGTTTTGCACACTTGTCAAACTCTGCCAGGCCATTCCCTCAGTTTCATTGACCCAGTGTAGAATTCACCTTGAAACCTCCACAATTGTTTGAGTGCTTGCTTTTCTACAAGGTAAGAACAGAGTGCACCGTTCCCAGCGGCACTGCAATGCTAGGTCGATGCGTGGAGAGAAGGGAGCAAGCTCCAAATTTCTGCTCCTCTTGCCAAAAATCTGCTTAATATGTAGTCCTCATATAGAGGACATATCAGATATTAAACTGATAAGAACAGATTTTTTTTTTTTTTTTTTTTTTTTTATTACAAAAAACTTTCATCAGTTCAGTACAAATCAAGTCAAATCAATACAAATCAATTATCATGTATGACCATCCCTAATACAATTTTCGGCCACGACTGTGAGCCTTTACATTCATAAATATTCGTTTTTCATATCCTACCCGGTCCATATTGCAGTAACAAAGGTGAAAACAATAAAAGAAAACAAAAAACAGCCCAAAGAACTCCATTTGACCTCACACTCAGTTCACCATATCCACCCAAACCCTCCCTTCCACCTTTCTAGGGCTGCATGCTTCCCCCACTTCTCTATATCCCTTTTGATTTTCCCTTTTACATCAGCTTCCACCCTCCTCATGATCCCTTCCACACTGCTGTCTTTATTTCTCTTTACCAGATCTTGCCTGGCCGACCACAATATCCTCTTTGTAGTGCTTATGATATACCACATTGGGAAATTTCCTGAGCCTAAACCTCTTTCAACCTTATCCCAGGTCAAATTAAATCCTCGGACCACCTGCCCTAGCCGTTCCCCCACTTTACCCCATACTATCTTTGCAATTGGACAGTCCCACATGACATGCCTGACCGTTTCCTCCCCCGGACAGGTTGGCCGAGGGCACACAGGGGATCTTGCCAACCCATGCCGGTACATGGTTTCCCGCACTGGCAGGCATTTGTGCAGGCATAACCAATTGATGTCTTTTAGCTCATTGTCAAGCCCCCGTGGCTGAATCCCCCTCCAAATCTCTTTCGGGGTCCCCACCACCGAAGGTGCGACCACTCCCTTGCTGACCTCTCTGTAGAGGGCTCTGTGATCTATTTTTATTTCTCTGTTTGAGGCTTCAGGATGAGCCTGCAACCACCTGGCTGCATGGTTGTAATGCCATGGCTGCTGCTCCACCCTGGGTGCCAAATTGTTCCAGACAATCAACCCCCTAGCTTGGTACGCGAAATAGAGTCGTAAGAAGTAGCCTGAGGGGTGCTCTATCGGAAATGATAGTTCCCTACACAAGGAAGAAACAAAAATGCAGTCCAGCTTCAGCGGGAGGTGTGGCACATCCCTCCCTCCTGCTTCGATACCAGCCAGCATGCGAGTCCTAGCCACATATTCGTACCTCCCACCCCATATGAAATGGAACACGAGGCGCATGAGAGGTCTCCTCATGCTGACTGGCAGTGGATATATGTATGCCAAATATAGGAGGGATGGCAGAATGTCTACCTTCAGTACAAGTACCTTCCCTATAAAGGTCAGGCACCTGCTCTTCCAGAGTGCAAGCCTCTTCTGGACTGCTGTAATTCGCCTGGTCCAGTTGATCGAGGCACAGTTGGCTGCCTCAAAGCTGACCCCTAGTATCTTCAGGTGACCTGTGCATAGCGACAGCCCTCCCGGTACATCTGTCCTTTCTTTCCACCTCCCAAAGAACTTGACAGAGGACTTGGCGTGATTCAGTCTTGCTCCAGACACCCGACCAAAGTCCTGAAAAATCTCTAAGGATCGGATCAGGCTCTCATCACTGTCCAGCAGCAGTGTGGTGTCGTCTGCATACTGTGACAGCTTGACCCGCAGGCCTCTGCTGCCGGGAACCAGGAAACCTTTCACCCCTGGGTCAGCCCTAATAGCTGCCGCCAGTGGCTCTATGTAAAGGATGTAGAGCAGCGGTGAGAGTGGGCAGCCCTGTCTTACCCCTGAGTGCAACCTGAAAACTTCCCCTAAGTGACCGTTGACTGCCACTGTGCTCCCCACACCTGTGTATAATGTGCGCAACCATCCGACAAAACCCTTGTTAAAGCCTAACCTTTCCAATACCCTAAACATAAAGCCCCAGTGAACCCTGTCAAAGGCCTTTGCCTGGTCGAGGCCCACCACCATAAATGGCAGGTGTCTGTCTTCCGCCCAAGCGACAGCGTCTCGTATGAGCTGGAGATTCCATCTAACAGAGCGCCCCGCCACCCCACACGTTTGGTCCACATGGACCACGTGTGGAAGCGCTGTGCCCAGACGATCCGCTAGGACCTTTGCCAGGAGTTTATAGTCAACACACAACATTGTCAGTGGCCGCCAGTTTCCGAGGTCGGTGCCATCCCCCTTTTTAAACAGAAGGGAGATCACCCCTGTAGCCATAGTCCCTCCCATTGCACCTGTGAGAAGCACTGTGGACAACACCTCCAACACTACCGGTCCAAGAATCTCCCAGAACTTGAGATAAAACTCCACCGGCAGTCCGTCGATGCCAGGCACCTTCTGCTTGTTCATTTTACCAAGGGCTCCCTCGAGCTCTTTGAGTGTGAGCGGGGCCTCCAAAGCCTGCGCTATGTCCGACGGCACCTGCTTGGTCAGTAAGTTCAGGAAGTATTCCCCTCCCCCTACATCTACCTCTTTCTCCTGGAAACTTGTGCGGTAGTGGTCAGTAGCAGCCCCCACCATCTCAGCTGCCTCCAACACTACCACACCCTGCTTGTCCCTGATCCCGGTCTGTACCTGTCTTTTCCTGTCTGCCCGTATTGAGCTGAAGAAAGCAGCAGAACATGTCTCATGCTTCTCCAAGTAATTTCGTTGCACCAGGAACAGGTAAGCCCGGGCCCTACCCTCAAAGACCTCCCTGAGCTTTGCTTTTAGGGAGTCACAAGCCCACTGATTTACTGTGCCAGTGCTGTTTCCTTTGCTGTATTCAAGCTCGAGGAGGTGCTGTAAGCGAAACACCTCTCTCTTTGCCAACCTCACCTTCTTTTTAGAAAAACTGTCACAAAACATTTTCATGCGTTTCTTGGCTACTTCCCACCACTCCATCACTCCAGTACACAATGGTCTTAGTCCTAAAAGTTTTTTGAAAAACAGTTTAAAACTTTGTGTGAACATGTCCTCCTCTAGTATGCTTATATTTAAGCGCCAGTACCCACGCCCAAAAACAGGCAGGCACAGGCGCACCTCAAACAGCAGCCCATCATGGTCAGAGAAAAACACAGGGAGCAGTCGACCTGACACCAATATCATAGACTTTGAGGCAAACACGTAGTCAAGACGTCTATACGTTCCGCGTGAATTACGCCATGTGGGACCGTCTGCCAGTGGCCTAACCATCCCCCCCCCATCTACTAACCCGTGTCTAGCCATGAGGTGGGAGATATAAATATCGCTGGTGTCCCCCCCCTTGCCTAACTGCACATTGAAATCCCCACCTACAATTACCTGCCTATTGGTGGTCAGGTGTGTCTCTACTAAACCAAACATTTCTTGTCTTTCCCTCTGAGTTTGTGGTCCATACACCACAACAACCCTCAGCTTGTTGGTCCCCCATGTGATGTCAGCACCCAGTATCCTCCCTTGGACAATTGTGAACACATCCTCCACCCTTATCTCTTTAACCCCAAACAATATCCCTACACCTGTAGAGTGGACCCCTCCCACACTCCAGATTGAATCCCCTTTCGTCCACTCCCTTGAGAATTTCGCTACATCCCCTATGTCCCTTAGATGAACCTCCTGCAATAAACAAATATCAACATGCAGATGGTCCACAAAATCATAAACAACCCTTCTTTTAAACGTGTCCCTCATTCCTCTTACATTTAATGATAGCATCTTTACTACAGCCATTATAATTTGTATTTTTAAAGTGTTTACAGCCACACAAACCCCCCCCCCCCCCAAATACAACCTCCCTACTGCGAGAAGAAGTCCTCCCTCTCCATCTCGTCCGCCCAGGAAAAGGGCACTGGATTTGGCGATGTTGATGGCCTGTTGGGTCCCTCATATGCATCTTCTCCCATAGGGGATAGTATATTGAGCAGGTCTGGAGGTAAATCCAGCTCCAGCCCACAACCTACATTTGGCAGCTCACATGGATCTCCTCCGATATGCTCAATAGCTTCCCCACCCTTACCTAGCCCTATGTTACCCCCATCCTGCTCCTGATGTCCTCCCTCCTCTGCAGCCCTTCTTTGCTGCTCTACCCCACTAACCATCCCACCATCAACTCCCTTCTCTTGGTCCTGTCCCTCGGCCCTGTTGCCTTCCCCCTTTGACTTTTTACTATGGCCCTCCTCCTTACTCTCTCTTCTCACGCTTCTAATTGCTTTCCCCCCTCCGAAAACCTGTGATCCTTTCCGTGCCCCCTTCTTGATCTTGGAGGTGGCTGGATCTGGGCTGATGGGAGGAAATTCTCCCCCTGCGTGGTCACAGGTCACCTGGGCTTCGGTATCCCGGGTGGCACTGCCTTTTGTTCCTTTCTCCAGGGGGACTTCCTCTGTTCCAATCTCAGAAAGATCCGTAGCTGGCGCCGCCAGTACCGGTGTGCATGAGCCATTCTCTGCAGGCAAGGGTCCCTTTCCTGGATGCTTTGCTTTTTCTGGTTCTCCATTGGACTTGGCCACTTCCGCAAAGGTCCTCCTTCTGCTTGGACAGTTGCGGTAAAGGTGGCCCATTTCACCACATCCATGACAGGCCTTGGGCCCTGTGCACTCTTTAGCCTCATGGCCCCCTTGGCCACAGGTACGGCAGCCGGCTCTGGAACAGCCTGCCTCTGTATGGCCTGACTGCCTGCAACGCCTACAGAAAGCTGGTTGCCGGGCGTAAAACAGGTAACCGCGGTCCCCACCAAGGCTGAAAAGAGCAGGTGGATGCTTCAGTCCTCCATGTCCTTCTGCGTCAGGGTTCAGCAGCACTTGGAACTGCCTTCTTCCTGTCCAGAATCCCCTCATGTCTTTTACGTACCTAGCACTAGTCACAACCTCTCCGTGCTGTCCCAAAAAAGCCACTAGTGCTAGGTCGGTGACGAAGGGGTTGTAGGTATGCACCGTGATAGTTCTGAAATTTGGTCTGTCCAGGTTCAAAATCTTGTAACCGGCTATGAATCTTGTCCCAGCCTCCTTTCTACAGGCTTCAGCCACTCTTGAATACATATCTTCACTGACCAGGGTAACGTCAAAGGCTTTTTCTGGCTGGTTCCACTGGATGCAGTATCCATCTTCTACCTTCAGCCTCAGTTGTTCCAAGATGACATTTTTGCAGAACCAGTCTCTCGAAATCAGATGTTCCTCCACCGGCTCAGCCTGAAAGCGTATCGTGAACCTCACGCCGACCTTTGGGCTCGTCTGTTCCTTGGAGGCCGTTGGGGCCATCTTTTTGTCAGCTGTGTTCCTTCTTCGTCCAACTCTGTCGCCGTTTCTCCACTTGATCTTAGCCAAAAGGCCGAGAAGCGATAATCCACAAGTGTTGGATGTCCACGGTAACCTCTTGGCACAAATCTCCCTTGCTGTGGTACCCCGTTTGTAGGTGTGCATAACAATGGCTGCTGCTCATCACCTCCGCCCAAGCTCTCCTTTGTGGACACTTGATTTCTGACCTAGACAGCTCTTTGACTTTTCACAATTTCATAAGGCTCAGCCATACAGCAAAGCCTGCCAAAAATAGATTCAACTCATGTTTGTTCCTCTCCACGGAAGTCTTTAGTAAAAGGCGAAAGACTTGTGCGTTATGAAGAGAAACCAGAGTCAGCATGGCCCTCTGCTCGAGAGCAGCGGTGGAGGCTCTCGGTCACAGTCACCACCTTCGCGGTGGGCCTCTCTTTGCTTTCCGCATGTCAGATTCTAGTATACAACATTCCCACCACGCCCCCATCTGCCAACACAAATTATACAAGGCTTTATTTGCTCCTGCCCTGACTAGTGATTGGCTTTTAAGCCTTTTTAAGCGATACATCCCTGAACCACTTACATTGGGTCCAAAAGCGGACTCTGCTTTCTCACCAAGTCTCCCAGGAGATGTTGAGTGAAAAAACGTTTCAGTTTTTGACAAACGCTTCTGATTCTATTTGGAATCTAGTTGATGCTCATTGTGACCCCGTGCAGAGTCATGCATGATCGCTTTACAAGGCAGTGAGTCATCAGAGCAGTTTTGCACACTTGTCAAACTCTGCCAGGCCATTCCCTCAGTTTCATTGACCCAGTGTAGAATTCACCTTGAAACCTCCACAATTGTTTGAGTGTTTGCTTTTCTACAAGGTAAGAACAGAGTGCACCGTTCCCAGCGGCACTGCAATGCTAGGTCGATGCGTGGAGAGAAGGGAGCAAGCTCCAAATTTCTGCTCCTCTTGCCAAAAATCTGCTTAATATGTAGTCCTCATATAGAGGACATATCAGATATTAAACTGATAAGAACAGTTTTTTTTTTTTTTTTTTTTTTGGAATATTTTTTTATTTAATTCACTCATGAGCGGTACAATACTTTACATTACAAAGATCATCATCTCTCCACACCTTAAGACCTCCAGAATTCTATCGGACTAAAAGAAAATAAGAGGAGGTACAATAAAAGACTCTTTCATGAGTTCAGTCTACAGATTGTCAAAAATAATTTTCCATCGATCTTTAATTGAGTCGATGCCCCATTTGCTCGCCTCCAATTTAAGTTTTTTCCGCATAATGTCTTCAATACTGTGTGTAGTGTTTTCTATCGACCACTTTTCCGTCTCATTTATTATACTACCTCTTACCTCCCATAACTTAGCCTTCACAATTGATGTAAGTTCTAAGGCTTTGCACACACCTTTGTCCCCCTCTAAACTAAAATCCATGAACAGAACTTTTTCCCAGTTCACCTCTTTTAGAAAACCGAATCTTTGGCCCAATTTCTTCCACAATTGTTTTGCAAAGGGACATTCAAATAATGCATGTTCCACGGTTTCTACCCCATTGCATCCACGTCTTGGGCATATCCTATTTAATGTTAAATCATGATTAAATAGAGTATTCCTCACAGGTAATTTCCTATGAAACACCAACCAATTAAAATCTCTTAATCTGTTTTCTAGACTCTTGCATTGGGTTCTTCTCCACACGTCACTATGAACATGCAAACCATCTTTAGGGTCAAACTTAGCAATCAACGTTTCATACAGCTTTTTGTGATTAACTACTGAATCTCTTTTCCAACACTCCTTGTATTTCTTTGCCCAACTTATCATTTTTTTATAATGATCTGGCATGACCTCTGCTTTCGGAAAACTGTTTTCCCATTTCGCCACAAGAGGTCTCAGATGGATAGAGAGCCAGAATTTAATCAATGGTTGGCATTTGTGTTCAGGTGGGTTTAACATTATTCTACATGTATTTGAAAAAAACAAAACTTTGAACTTCAAACCTAAATTTGGCATGTCCCTACCACCTCTTTCGACCGGCTGATACATTGTAGCTCTTTTAATGTATTCATACCCTCCCCATATGAACTGAAACAGAGATTTTTGAAGTTTTAAACAAACTAAAGCCGGCATGGGGAAAATATAAGCCACATGAAGTAATGTCGGCAATAAATCAGATTTAATAACCAAAATCTTACCACTAATGGACAGCCTTCTTAATTTCCACATATTTAGTTTTTTCAGCACTTTTCCCAATTTTGTCTCCCAATTAGTTTCTCCATCATTGTTATTTCCAAAGGATATTCCCAGTAAAGTCATTGGCCCCGCACACAGAGAGAACCCTAAAGGGTTATCAACTCTGTCCTTCCACTTTCCAAAGTATTTGATTTGGGATTTTCCTGTATTGACTCTAGAACCAGAAGCAACTGAGAATGTGTCGATGACCTGCATAGCTTCGCGCAGACAGAAATCATCTTTTAAATACAGTACAGTGTCATCTGCATACTGGGATATGGTCAAGGATTCACCACCAGGCAGCTGTATACCCTTGATGTTAACATTTTTCCTGATTGCACATGCCAGCGTTTCAATGAATAGCACATACAAGGGGGCTGATGCTGGACATCCCTGTCTGACCCCTCTGGTTTGTTTAAAGAATTCACCAAGGTTGCCATTAACATTAACACTGCTTCCGACTTCTGTGTATAAAATCCTCAACCAACTCCTGAATCTAGCACCGAAGCCAAATTTCTTTAGTGTCCTAAACAAAAAATTGTGATCAACTCTGTCAAAGGCTTTTTCCTGGTCAAGACTGAGGACAATTAGTGGTATATTTCTGTCCTGAGAATAAGATAGTATATCTCTATGCATTTGTAAATTCCAGTTTAGTTGCCTGCCAGGTACTGCACATGTCTGATCTGAGCCGATGATTAAGGGTAGAGCTGACACCAAACGGTTTGTCAAAACCTTACTAAAAATCTTATAATCTGTACAAAGCATTGTTAGAGGCCTGTAGTTTGATATTTTGTTGACATCACCTTTTTTAAACAGCAGGGATATCACCCCTTTTCTCATGGATTCCCCCATAATCCCGGATGTACATATATAAGTGAACAACTCTAACAGCCATGACCCAATGTCTTCCCAAAATATTATATAAAATTATTTTGTGATCCTATCTATTCCTGGCACCTTGCCCTTTTTCAAAGACATGGTTGCCCTCAGGATTTCTTCTAAAGTAAAATCTTTATCTAGCTCTGTTCTCAGATCTTCAGGTATGAATCTGTCTATATTGTCTAACAATGTTGCACCTTTCATGTAGTCAACCTTTTCTGCTTTAAAAAACGTAGAAAAATGATTAGAGATAACTTGAGCAATCCCATCAGGATCGTTAATCTCCTCACCTGTTTCATTTAAAACGGAAACTATGCTCCTCCTCTTTGCCTGTGCTTTGGACTGTCTAAAGAAGTAGGGAGAACACTTTTCGTCACTCTCCCACTTCTCTCTAAGACACCGGAATTTATAGGCCTCTGCTCTGTTGTGAAAAAATAACCTCTGTTTATCTTGCAAATGTTTCAGCAAGTCCTTATCAATTTGTCCACCTGCATTTCTCTGTTCCATTAATTTATTTATGGCTTTTTGCAGTCGGTAGTATAATTTAAATTCCTCTTTCCTTGATTCTTTTGAGTAATTCTGTGTGTAGTATCTAATACGCAGCTTTGTGCTTTCCCACCATTCACAGACATTTTCATAAAATACTCTCATATGAAAGCAATCTTTTAGAAAACACTTTAATGCTACCCTAAACTGCTGGAGCTCTAGAATATTGTTGTTTAATTTCCAATACCCTTTACCATTTTTGATCATCATTGAGGTTAGTTTTACTGAGAGCATGTTGTGATCTGTGTAAAAAACTGGTGATACTTTCGCCCCTGTCACCTGAAATTCTACCGGACAAAATATATAGTCTATCCTACTCTTCGCCCCTCTACTATTTGACCATGTGAAGCCAAGATCGTCTGGGTTAGCTTTTTTATATGAATCCACCAAATTATACTTTGTAACAATATTTATTAAACTGGCCTCGGCCTTGCTGCCCTCACTTTGGGAATTGAAGTCTCCTCCAATTACCACATGGCGGTTGGTCATGAAAGCAGTGTCAAGACTAAGAAAAAGCTCCCTTCTCTCCTTTGGAGAAGAGTGGGCATATATGTTAATAACTCTTAACCCCTTTCCCTTCCAGTCAATATCTGTTACCAAAACCCTCCCCTGTACCACTGAAAAACTGCCAACCACTTGGACTTCATTATTCCCACATAGTGTTCCCACCCCAGATGAATGGACCCCCCCAATGCTCCACCTAGATTCACCTTTGGTCCACTCTTTTGAGAATAGGTTCACGTCGTCTTCATTTTTCAAGTGGACCTCTTGCAAAAGGCATAAAGAAAAGTTGATTGAACATAAATGAGAAAAGACCACTTCCCTTTTGGCCTTGTTCCTCAAACCTCTAACATTTATGGAAACTATATGTAATGAGGACATTCTGGTAAATGAGGAATGAGACAAAAAACAAAACAAACAAACAAACCATCAAAGACGAGACACTGTGTTTTCTCTAATTTTCAACTTCACAGTCAAATTCAATGCCTTCCCTATGTGTCTTTTCCTCGGGCACCGCGTGCCCTGAGTTGGGGGTATTACCCTCTGGAAGCAATGAGCATTGCTCTGAAACCAAATCCCTGTCAGAGTTGTTCGGAGCCAGGGACTCCACCAGGACACACCCGGACGGGGGCATGCTGCCGTCAGAGTCTGTCACCTCAGTCTGCACTGGAATTTGTCCATGTTCTCCACCCTCCAGCCCATCCACCCTGGCAGCAGCCTTCACATCCTGATCGCTGTTCACCTGCAGCCCCTCCATCTCCCCTTCCTCCTGCGACTCCTCCACAACCTCAGAAAGAACACTGAACACGCTATCCACTCCCAGGGGCACAGCGCTTGTCTCGATCCTCCTTTTTTTCCCCTTGCCTCCCCTGCTTTCCACTGTGGTCCACTCAGGAACAGGTTGGCTCTCCTCTGAGGTTGTAGTCTCCTCCCCCTTCTTCTTCTCTGGGGGAGGTGCTCGTTCAGGTGGATCAACCACATTTGCCTCAATCTCATTGTCCACAAACATTTGATCAATTACCTCGTTAATTGCTCTCAGGGAGGAGGCATCAGGATCTTCGCACATTGGTCGCCTTACAATGCTTGCATAGGAGGAGCGGACCTCAGGGCAGTGCTTAAATAAATGTCCTTCAGACCCACAAAGATTGCATTTTCTGGAACGGTCACAAGTCCCCATTTTGTGTCCTAGACCCTTGCAATTTCTGCACCTCACCTGCGTGCAGGATTCTGCCGTGTGACCAAAGTCTGTGCATTTTCTGCAGTAAATAGGCTGGCCCGAGTAGTACAGATATCCTCTATTTGTGCCTATGGTGAAGGAGGCAGGGGGGTGGTGGTAGCCATCGTGACCATCTGGGTCATCCTTCAGCCGCACACGACATTGTCTTTTTCCAGTCCAAACGTCAAGAGAGTCCCTGATTTCCCTCATGCTCGAAATCACTGTCATATGCTTAGAAAGGAAGTATCTGGTTGCTTCTTCAGTTACCCAGGGATTATAGTTATGAATTGTGATAACACGCTCACCAGTTCGGCAAAGGCTTTGAATCTGGTACTCCCTCAGTGGTCCATCAGCCAAACGATCAGCCAACCTTTTCGTTTCCTCCATCTTGGTGAGATTATAGAACGTAACATCAAAAAAACGGTCGGTGGCATTTCTCTGCAAGCAGAGGAGGTCATCTATCTTGAGGGACAAGGCTCCAAAAAGAATATTAACTCCAAATTCTCTCCTATCCAAAAAAACTTCAGTACTCTTCCAAATGAATCTCAAAGTATTTTTCAGCACGGGAAGTCCCTGCTGTGAAACTGTTGCTGACGTCATTATGACAATCCACGTCCGCAAACCCTTCTCACCTGGCTAGATCTTAGCCAAAAGGCCGAGAAGCGATAATCCACAAGTGTTGGATGTCCAAGCTAACCTCTTGGCACAAATCTCCCTTGCTGTGGTACCCCGTTTGTAGGTGTGCATAACAACGGCTGCTCATCACCTCCGCCCAAGCTCTCCTTTGTGGACACCTGATTGCTGACCTAGACAGCTCTTTGACTTTTCACAATTTCATAAGGCTCAGCCATACAGCAAAGCCTGCCAAAAATAGATTCAACTCATGTTTGTTCCTCTCCACGGAAGTCTTTAGTAAAAGGCGAAAGACTTGTGCGTTATGAAGAGAAACCAGAGTCAGCATGGCCCTCTGCTCGAGAGCAGCGGTGGAGCCTCTCGGTCACAGTCACCACCTTCGCGGTGGGCCTCTCTTTGCTTTCCGCATGTCAGATTCTAGTATACAACATTCCCACCACGCCCCCATCTGCCAACACAAATTATACAAGGCTTTATTTGCTCCTGCCCTGACTAGTGATTGGCTTTTAAGCCTTTTTAAGCGATACATCTCTGAACCACTTACATTGGGTCCAAAAGCGGACTCTGCTTTCTCACCAAGTCTCCCAGGAGATGTTGAGTGAAAACACGTTTCAGTTTTTGACAAATGCTTCTGATTCTATTTGGAATCCAGTTGATGCTCATTGTGACCCGTGCAGAGTCATGCATAATCACTTCACAAGGCAGTGAGTCATAAGAGCAGTTTTGCACACTTGTCAAACTCTGCCAGGCCATTCCCTCAGTTTCATTGACCCAGTGTAGAATTCACCTTGAAACCTCCACAATTGTTTGAGTGTTTGCTTTTCTACAAGGTAAGAACAGAGTGCACCGTTCCCAGCGGCACTGCAATACTAGGTCGATGCGTGGAGAGAAGGGAGCAAGCTCCAAATTTCTGCTCCTTTTGCCAAAAATCTGCTTAATATGTAGTCCTCATATAGAGGACATATCAGATATTAAACTGATAAGAACAGATACTACACTTGATCTTAGCCAAAAGGCCGAGAAGCGATAATCCACAAGTGTTGGATGTCCAAGCTAACCTCTTGGCACAAATCTCCCTTGCTGTGGTACCCCGTTTGTAGGTGTGCATAACAATGGCTGCTCATCACCTCCGCCCAAGCTCTCCTTTGTGGACACTTGATTTCTGACCTAGACAGCTCTTTGACTTTTCACAATTTCATAAGGCTCAGCCATACAGCAAAGCCTGCCAAAAATAGATTCAACTCATGTTTGTTCCTCTCCCATAAGTCTTTAGTAAAAGGCGAAAGACTTGTGCGTTATGAAGAGAAACCAGAGTCAGCATGGCCCTCTGCTCGAGAGCAGCGGTGGAGCCTCTCGGTCACAGTCACCACCTTCGCGGTGGGCCTCTCTTTGCTTTCCGCATGTCAGATTCTAGTATACAACATTCCCACCACGCCCCCATCTGCCAACACAAATTATAAAAGGCTTTATTTGCTCCTGCCCTGACTAGTGATTGGCTTTTATGCCTTTTTAAGCGATACATCCCTGAACCACTTACATTGGGTCCAAAAGCGGACTCTGCTTTCTCACCAAGTCTCCCAGGAGATGTTGAGTGAAAACACGCTTCAGTTTTTGACAAATGCTTCTGATTCTATTTGGAATCCAGTTGATGCTCATTGTGACCCCGTGCAGAGTCATGCATAATCACTTCACAAGGCAGTGAGTCATAAGAGCAGTTTTGCACACTTGTCAAACTCTGCCAGGCCATTCCCTCAGTTTCATTGACCCAGTGTAGAATTCACCTTAAAACCTCCACAATTGTTTGAGTGTTTGCTTTTCTACAAGGTAAGAACAGAGAGCACCGTGCCCAGCGGCACTGCAATGCTAGGCCAATGCTCGGAGAGAAGGGAGCAAGCTCCAAATTTCTGCTCCTCTTGCCAAAAATCTGCTTAATATGTAGTCCTCATATAGAGGACATATCAGATATTAAACTGATAAGAACAGATTTTTTTTTTTTTTTTTTGGAATTTTTTTTATTTAATTCACTCATGAGCAGTACAATACTTTACATTACAAAGATCATCATCTCTCCACATCTTAAGACCTCCAGAATTCTATCGGACTAAAAGAAAATAAGAGGAGGTACAATAAAAGACTCTTTCATGAGTTCAGTCTACAGATTGTCAAAAATAATTTTCCATCGATCTTTAATTGAGTCGATGCCCCATTTGCTCGCCTCCAATTTAAGTTTTCGCCGCATAATGTCTTCAATACTGTGTGTAGTGTTTTCTATCGACCACTTTTCCGTCTCATTTATTATACTACCTCTTACCTCCCATAACTTAGCCTTCACAATTGATGTAAGTTCTAAGGCTTTGCACACACCTTTGTCCCCCTCTAAACTAAAATCCATGAACAGAACTTTTTCCCAATTCACCTCTTTTAGAAACCCGAATCTTTGGCCCAATTTCTTCCACAATTGTTTTGCAAAAGGACATTCAAATAATGCATGTTCCACGGTTTCTACCCCATTGCATCCACGTCTTGGGCATATCCTATTTAATGTTAAATCATGATTAAATAGAGTATTCCTCACAGGTAATTTCCTATGAAGCACCAACCAATTAAAATCTCTTAATCTGTTTTCTAGACTCTTGCATTGGGTTCTTCTCCACACGTCACTATGAACATGCAAACCATCTTTAGGGTCAAACTTAGCAATCAACGTTTCATACAGCTTTTTGTGATTAACTACTGAATCTCTTTTCCAACACTCCTTGTATTTCTTTGCCCAACTTATCATTTTTTTATAATGATCTGGCATGACCTCTGCTTTCGGAAAACTGTTTTCCCATTTCGCCACAAGAGGTCTCAGATGGATAGAGAGCCAGAATTTAATCAATGGTTGGCATTTGTGTTCAGGTGGGTTTAACATTATTCTACATGTATTTGAAAAAAACAAAACTTTGAACTTCAAACCTAAATTTGGCATGTCCCTACCACCTCTTTCGACCGGCTGATACATTGTAGCTCTTTTAATGTATTCATACCCTCCCCATATGAACTGAAACAGAGATTTTTGAAGTTTTAAACAAACTAAAGCCGGCATGGGGAAAATATAAGCCACATGAAGTAATGTCGGCAATAAATCAGATTTAATAACCAAAATCTTACCACTAATGGACAGCCTTCTTAATTTCCACATATTTAGTTTTTTCAGCACTTTTCCCAATTTTGTCTCCCAATTAGTTTCTCCATCATTGTTATTTCCAAAGGATATTCCCAGTAAAGTCATTGGCCCCGCACACAGAGAGAACCCTAAAGGGTTATCAACTCTGTCCTTCCACTTTCCAAAGTATTTGATTTGGGATTTTCCTGTATTGACTCTAGAACCAGAAGCAACTGAGAATGAGTCGATGACCTGCATAGCTTCGCGCAGACAGAAATCATCTTTTAAATACAGTACAGTGTCATCTGCATACTGGGATATGGTCAAGGATTCACCACCAGGCAGCTGTATACCCTTGATGTTAACATTTTTCCTGATTGCACATGCCAGCGTTTCAATGAATAGCACATACAAGGGGGCTGATGCTGGACATCCCTGTCTGACCCCTCTGGTTTGTTTAAAGAATTCACCAAGGTTGCCATTAACATTAACACTGCTTCCGACTTCTGTGTATAAAATCCTCAACCAACTCCTGAATCTAGCACCGAAGCCAAATTTCTTTAGTGTCCTAAACAAAAAATTGTGATCAACTCTGTCAAAGGCTTTTTCCTGGTCAAGACTGAGGACAATTAGTGGTATATTTCTGTCCTGAGAATAAGATAGTATATCTCTATGCATTTGTAAATTCCAGTTTAGTTGCCTGCCAGGTACTGCACATGTCTGATCTGAGCCGATGATTAAGGGTAGAGCTGACACCAAACGGTTTGTCAAAACCTTACTAAAAATCTTATAATCTGTACAAAGCATTGTTAGAGGCCTGTAGTTTGATATTTTGTTGACATCACCTTTTTTAAACAGCAGGGATATCACCCCTTTTCTCATGGATTCCCCCATAATCCCAGATGTACATATATAAGTGAACAACTCTAACAGCCATGACCCAATGTCTTCCCAAAATATTATATAAAATTCTTTTGTGATCCCATCTATTCCTGGCACCTTGCCATTTTTCAAAGACATGGTTGCCCTCAGGATTTCTTCTAAAGTAAAATCTTTATCTAGCTCTGTTCTCAGATCTTCAGGTATGAATCTGTCTATATTGTCTAACAATGTTGCACCTTTCATGTAGTCAACCTTTTCTGCTTTAAAAAACGTAGAAAAATGATTAGAGATAACTTGAGCAATCCCATCAGGATCGTTAATCTCCTCACCTGTTTCATTTAAAACGGAAACTATGCTCCTCCTCTTTGCCTGTGCTTTGGACTGTCTAAAGAAGTAGGGAGAACACTTTTCGTCACTCTCCCACTTCTCTCTAAGACACCGGAATTTATAGGCCTCTGCTCTGTTGTGAAAAAATAACCTCTGTTTATCTTGCAAATGTTTCAGCAAGTCCTTATCAATTTGTCCACCTGCATTTCTCTGTTCCATTAATTTATTTATGGCTTTTTGCAGTCGGTAGTATAATTTAAATTCCTCTTTCCTTGATTCTTTTGAGTAATTCTGTGTGTAGTATCTAATACGCAGCTTTGTGCTTTCCCACCATTCACAGACATTTTCATAAAATACTCTCATATGAAAGCAATCTTTTAGAAAACACTTTAATGCTACCCTAAACCGCTGGAGCTCTAGAATATTGTTGTTTAATTTCCAATACCCTTTACCATTTTTGATCATCATTGAGGTTAGTTTTACTGAGAGCATGTTGTGATCTGTGTAAAAAACTGGTGATACTTTCGCCCCTGTCACCTGAAATTCTACCGGACAAAATATATAGTCTATCCTACTCTTCGCCCCTCTACTATTTGACCATGTGAAGCCAAGATCGTCTGGGTTAGCTTTTTTATATGAATCCACCAAATTATACTTTGTAACAATATTTATTAAACTGGCCTCGGCCTTGCTGCCCTCACTTTGGGAATTGAAGTCTCCTCCAATTACCACATGGCGGTTGGTCATGAAAGCAGTGTCAAGACTAAGAAAAAGCTCCCTTCTCTCCTTTGGAGAAGAGTGGGCATATATGTTAATAACTCTTAACCCCTTTCCCTTCCAGTCAATATCTGTTACCAAAACCCTCCCCTGTACCACTGAAAAACTGCCAACCACTTGGACTTCATTATTCCCACATAGTGTTCCCACCCCAGATGAATGGACCCCCCCAATGCTCCACCTAGATTCACCTTTGGTCCACTCTTTTGAGAATAGGTTCATGTCGTCTTCATTTTTCAAGTGGACCTCTTGCAAAAGGCATAAAGAAAAGTTGATTGAACATAAATGAGAAAAGACCACTTCCCTTTTGGCCTTGTTCCTCAAACCTCTAACATTTATGGAAACTATATGTAATGAGGACATTCTGGTAAATGAGGAATGAGACAAAAAACAAAACAAACAAACAAACCATCAAAGACGAGACACTGTGTTTTCTCTAATTTTCAACTTCACAGTCAAATTCAATGCCTTCCCTATGTGTCTTTTCCTCGGGCACCGCGTGCCCTGAGTTGGGGGTATTACCCTCTGGAAGCAATGAGCATTGCTCTGAAACCAAATCCCTGTCAGAGTTGTTCGGAGCCAGGGACTCCACCAGGACACACCCGGACGGGGGCATGCTGCCGTCAGAGTCTGTCACCTCAGTCTGCACTGGAATTTGTCCATGTTCTCCACCCTCCAGCCCATCCACCCTGACAGCAGCCTTCACATCCTGATCGCTGTTCACCTGCAGCCCCTCCATCTCCCCTTCCTCCTGCGACTCCTCCACAACCTCAGAAAGAACACTGAACACGCTATCCACTCCCAGGGGCACAGCGCTTGTCTCGATCCTCCTTTTTTTCCCCTTGCCTCCCCTGCTTTCCACTGTGGTCCACTCAGGAACAGGTTGGCTCTCCTCTGAGGTTGTAGTCTCCTCCCCCTTCTTCTTCTCTGGGGGAGGTGCTCGTTCAGGTGGATCAACCACATTTGCCTCAATCTCATTGTCCACAAACATTTGATCAATTACCTCGTTAATTGCTCTCAGGGAGGAGGCATCAGGATCTTCGCACATTGGTCGCCTTACAATGCTTGCATAGGAGGAGCGGACCTCAGGGCAGTGCTTAAATAAATGTCCTTCAGACCCACAAAGATTGCATTTTCTGGAACGGTCACAAGTCCCCATTTTGTGTCCTAGACCCTTGCAATTTCTGCACCTCACCTGCGTGCAGGATTCTGCCGTGTGACCAAAGTCTGTGCATTTTCTGCAGTAAATAGGCTGGCCCGAGTAGTACAGATATCCTCTATTTGTGCCTATGGTGAAGGAGGCAGGGGGGTGGTGGTAGCCATCGTGACCATCTGGGTCATCCTTCAGCCGCACACGACATTGTCTTTTTCCAGTCCAAACGTCAAGAGAGTCCCTGATTTCCCTCATGCTCGAAATCACTGTCACATGCTTAGAAAGGAAGTATCTGGTTGCTTCTTCAGTTACCCAGGGATTATAGTTATGAATTGTGATAACACGCTCACCAGTTCGGCAAAGGCTTTGAATCTGGTACTCCCTCAGTGGTCCATCAGCCAAACGATCAGCCAACCTTTTTGTTTCCTCCATCTTGGTGAGATTATAGAACGTAACATCAAAAAAACGGTCGGTGGCATTTCTCTGCAAGCAGAGGAGGTCATCTATCTTGAGGGACAAGGCTCCAAAAAGAATATTAACTCCAAATTCTCTCCTATCCAAAAAAACTTCAGTACTCTTCCAAATGAATCTCAAAGTATTTTTCAGCACGGGAAGTCCCTGCTGTGAAACTGTTGCTGACGTCATTATGACAATCCACGTCCGCAAACCCTTCTCACCTGGCTAGATCTTAGCCAAAAGGCCGAGAAGCGATAATCCACAAGTGTTGGATGTCCAAGCCAACCTCTTGGCACAAATCTCCCTTGCTGTGGTACCCCGTTTGTAGGTGTGCATAACAATGGCTGCTCATCACCTCCGCCCAAGCTCTCCTTTGTGGACACCTGATTGCTGACCTAGACAGCTCTTTGACTTTTCACAATTTCATAAGGCTCAGCCATACAGCAAAGCCTGCCAAAAATAGATTCAACTCATGTTTGTTCCTCTCCACGGAAGTCTTTAGTAAAAGGCGATGGCTTGTGCGTTATGAAGAGAAACCAGAGTCAGCATGGCCCTCTGCTCGAGAGCAGCGGTGGAGCCTCTCGGTCACAGTCACCACCTTCGCGGTGGGCCTCTCTTTGCTTTCCGCATGTCAGATTCTAGTATACAACATTCCCACCACGCCCCCATCTGCCAACACAAATTATACAAGGCTTTATTTGCTCCTGCCCTGACTAGTGATTGGCTTTTAAGCCTTTTTAAGCAATACATCCCTGAACCACTTACATTGGGTCCAAAAGCGGACTCTGCTTTCTCACCAAGTCTCCCAGGAGATGTTGAGTGAAAACACGTTTCAGTTTTTGACAAATGCTTCTGATTCTATTTGGAATCCAGTTGATGCTCATTGTGACCCCGTGCAGATTCATGCATAATCGCTTCACAAGGCAGTGAGTCATCAGAGCAGTTTTGCACACTTGTCAAACTCTGCCAGGCCATTCCCTCAGTTTCATTGACCCAGTGTAGAATTCACCTTGAAACCTCCACAATTGTTTGAGTGTTTGCTTTTCTACAAGGTAAGAACAGAGTGCACCGTTCCCAGCGGCACTGCAATGCTAGGTCGATGCGTGGAGAGAAGGGAGCAAGCTCCAAATTTCTGCTCCTCTTGCCAAAAATCTGCTTAATATGTAGTCCTCATATAGAGGACATATCAGATATTAAACTGATAAGAACAGATACTACACTTGATCTTAGCCAAAAGGCCGAGAAGCGATAATCCACAAGTGTTGGATGTCCACGCCAACCTCTTGGCACAAATCTCCCTTGCTGTGGTACCCCGTTTGTAGGTGTGCGTAACAATGGCTCATGACCTCCGCCCAAGCTCTCCTTTGTGGACACCTGATTGCTGACCTAGACAGCTCTTTGACTTTTCACAATTTCATAAGGCTCAGCCATACAGCAAAGCCTGCCAAAAATAGATTCAACTCATGTTTGTTCCTCTCAACGGAAGTCTTTAGTAAAAGGCGAAAGACTTGTGCGTTATGAAGAGAAACCAGAGTCAGCATGGCCCTCTGCTCGAGAGCAGCGTTGGAGCCTCTCGGTCACAGTCACCACCTTCGCGGTGGGGTTTCTCTTTGCTTTCCGCATGTCAGATTCTAGTATACAACAGTCCACCACGCCCCCATCTGCCAACACAAATTATACAAGGCTTTATTTTCTCCTGCCCTGACTAGTGATTGGCTTTTAAGCCTTTTTAAGCGATACATCCCTGAACCACTTACATTGGGTCCAAAAGCGGACTCTGCTTTCTCACCAAGTCTCCCAGGAGATGTTGAGTGAAAACACGTTTCAGTTTTTGACAAATGCTTCTGATTCTATTTGGAATCCAGTTGATGCTCATTGTGACCCCGTGCAGAGTCATGCATAATCACTTCACAAGGCAGTGAGTCATAAGAGCAGTTTTGCACACTTGTCAAACTCTGCCAGGCCATTCCCTCAGTTTCATTGACCCAGTGTAGAATTCACCTTGAAACCTCCACAATTGTTTGAGTGTTTGCTTTTCTACAAGGTAAGAACAGAGTGCACCGTTCACTGCGGCACTGCAATGCTAGGTCGATGCGTGGAGAGAAGGGAGAAAGCTCCAAATTTCTGCTCCTCTTGCCAAAAATCTGCTTAATATGTAGTCCTCATATAGAGGACATATCAGATATTAAACTGATAAGAACAGATACTACACTTGATCTTAGCCAAAAGGCCGAGAAGCGATAATCCACAAGTGTTGGATGTCCAAGCTAACCTCTTGGCACAAATCTCCCTTGCTGTGGTACCCCGTTTGTAGGTGTGCATAACAATGGCTGCTCATCACCTCCGCCCAAGCTCTCCTTTGTGGACACCTGATTGCTGACCTAGACAGCTCTTTGACTTTTCACAATTTCATAAGGCTCAGCCATACAGCAAAGCCTGCCAAAAATAGATTCAACTCATGTTTGTTCCTCTCCACGGAAGTCTTTAGTAAAAGGCGAAAGACTTGTGCGTTATAAAGAGAAACCAGAGTCAGCATGGCCCTCTGCTCGAGAGCAGCGGTGGAGCCTCTCGGTCACAGTCACCACCTTCGCGGTGGGCCTCTCTTTGCTTTCCGCATGTCAGATTCTAGTATACAACATTCCCACCACGCCCCCATCTGCCAACACAAATTATACAAGGCTTTATTTGCTCCTGCCCTGACTAGTGATTGGCTTTTAAGCCTTTTTAAGCGATACATCTCTGAACCACTTACATTGGGTCCAAAAGCGGACTCTGCTTTCTCACCAAGTCTCCCAGGAGATGTTGAGTGAAAACACGTTTCAGTTTTTGACAAATGCTTCTGATTCTATTTGGAATCCAGTCGATGCTCATTGTGACCCCGTGCAGAGTCATGCATAATCACTTCACAAGGCAGTGAGTCATAAGAGCAGTTTTGCACACTTGTCAAACTCTGCCAGGCCATTCCCTCAGTTTCATTGACCCAGTGTAGAATTCACCTTGAAACCTCCACAATTGTTTGAGTGTTTGCTTTTCTACAAGGTAAGAACAGAGTGCACCGTTCCCAGCGGCACTGCAATGCTAGGCCAATGCTCGGAGAGAAGGGAGCAAGCTCCAAATTTCTGCTCCTCTTGCCAAAAATCTGCTTAATATGTAGTCCTCATATAGAGGACATATCAGATATTAAACTGATAAGAACAGATACTACACTTGATCTTAGCCAAAAGGCCGAGAAGCGATAATCCACAAGTGTTGGATGTCCAAGCTAACCTCTTGGCACAAATCTCCCTTGCTGTGGTACCCCGTTTGTAGGTGTGCATAACAATGGCTGCTCATCACCTCCGCCCAAGCTCTCCTTTGTGGACACCTGATTGCTGACCTAGACAGCTCTTTGACTTTTCACAATTTCATAAGGCTCAGCAAAACAGCAAAGCCTGCCAAAAATAGATTCAACTCATGTTTGTTCCTCTCCACGGAAGTCTTTAGTAAAAGGCGAAAGACTTGTGCGTTATGAAGAGAAACCAGAGTCAGCATGGCCCTCTGCTCGAGAGCAGCGGTGGAGCCTCTCGGTCACAGTCACCACCTTCGCGGTGGGCCTCTCTTTGCTTTCCGCATGTAAGATTCTAGTATACAACATTCCCACCACGCCCCCATCTGCCAACACAAATTATACAAGGCTTTATTTGCTCCTGCCCTGACTAGTGATTGGCTTTTAAGCCTTTTTAAGCAATACATCCCTGAACCACTTACATTGGGTCCAAAAGCGGACTCTGCTTTCTCACCAGGTCTCCCAGGAGATGTTGAGTGAAAACACGTTTCAGTTTTTGACAAATGCTTCTGATTCTATTTGGAATCCAGTTGATGCTCATTGTGACCCCGTGCAGATTCATGCATAATCGCTTCACAAGGCAGTGAGTCATCAGAGCAGTTTTGCACACTTGTCAAACTCTGCCAGGCCATTCCCTCAGTTTCATTGACCCAGTGTAGAATTCACCTTGAAACCTCCACAATTGTTTGAGTGTTTGCTTTTCTACAAGGTTAGAACAGAGTGCACCGTTCCCAGCGGCACTGCAATGCTAGGCCAATGCTCGGAGAGAAGGGAGCAAGCTCCAAATTTCTGCTCCTCTTGCCAAAAATCTGCTTAATATGTAGTCCTCATATAGAGCACATATCAGATATTAAACTGATAAGAACAGATTTTTTTTTTTTTTTTTTTTTATTACAAAAAACTTTCATCAGTTCAGTACAAATCAAGTCAAATCAATACAAATCAATTATCATGTATGACCATCCCTAATACAATTTTCGGCCACGACTGTGAGCCTTTACAGTCATAAATATTCGTTTTTCATATCCTACCCGGTCCATATTGCAGTAACAAAGGTGAAAACAATAAAAGAAAACAAAAAACAGCCCAAAGAACTCCATTTGACCTCACACTCAGTTCACCATATCCACCCAAACCCTCCCTTCCACCTTTCTAGGGCTGCATGCTTCCCCCACTTCTCTATATCCCTTTTGATTTTCCCTTTTACATCAGCTTCCACCCTCCTCATGATCCCTTCCACACTGCTGTCTTTATTTCTCTTTACCAGATCTTGCCTGGCCGACCACATTATCCTCTTTGTAGTGCTTATGATATACCACATTGGGAAATTTCCTGAGCCTAAACCTCTTTCAACCTTATCCCAGGTCAAATTAAATCCTCGGACCACCTGCCCTAGCCGTTCCCCCACTTTACCCCATACTATCTTTGCAATTGGACCGTCCCACATGACATGCCCGACCGTTTCCTCCCCCGGACAGGTTGGCCGAGGGCACACAGGGGATCTTGCCAACCCATGCCGGTACATGGTTTCCCGCACTGGCAGGCATTTGTGCAGGCATAACCAATTGATGTCTTTTAGCTCATTGTCAAGCCCCCCTGGCTGAATCCCCCTCCAAATCTCTTTCGGGGTCCCCACCACCGAAGGTGCGACCACTCCCTTGCTGACCTCTCTGTAGAGGGCTCTGTGATCTATTTTTATTTCTCTGTTTGAGGCTTCAGGATGAGCCTGCAACCACCTGGCTGCATGGTTGTAATGCCATGGCTGCTGCTCCACCCTGGGTGCCAAATTGTTCCAGACAATCAACCCCCTAGCTTGGTACGCGAAATAGAGTCGTAAGAAGTAGCCTGAGGGGTGCTCTATCGGAAATGATAGTTCCCTACACAAGGAAGAAACAAAAATGCAGTCCAGCTTCAGCGGGAGGTGTGGCACATCCCTCCCTCCTGCTTCGATACCAGCCAGCATGCGAGTCCTAGCCACATATTCGTACCTCCCCCCCCATATGAAATGGAACACGAGGCGCATGAGAGGTCTCCTCATGCTGACTGGCAGTGGATATATGTATGCCAAATATAGGAGGGATGGCAGAATGTCTACCTTCAGTACAAGTACCTTCCCTATAAAGGTCAGGCACCTGCTCTTCCAGAGTGCAAGCCTCTTCTGGACTGCTGTAATTCGCCTGGTCCAGTTGATCGAGGCACTGTTGGCTGCCTCAAAGCTGACCCCTAGTATCTTCAGGTGACCTGTGCATAGCGACAGCCCTCCCGGTACATCTGTCCTTTCTTTCCACCTCCCAAAGAACTTGACAGAGGACTTGGCGTGATTCAGTCTTGCTCCAGACACCCGACCAAAGTCCTGAAAAATCTCTAAGGATCGGATCAGGCTCTCATCACTGTCCAGCAGCAGTGTGGTGTCGTCTGCATACTGTGACAGCTTGACCCGCAGGCCTCTGCTGCCGGGAACCAGGAAACCTTTCACCCCTGGGTCAGCCCTAATAGCTGCCGCCAGTGGCTCTATGTAAAGGATGTAGAGCAGCGGTGAGAGTGGGCAGCCCTGTCTTACCCCTGAGTGCAACCTGAAAACTTCCCCTAAGTGACCGTTGACTGCCACGGTGCTCCCCACACCTGTGTATAATGTGCGCAACCATCCGACAAAACCCTTGTTAAAGCCTAACCTTTCCAATACCCTAAACATAAAGCCCCAGTGAACCCTGTCAAAGGCCTTTGCCTGGTCGAGGCCCACCACCATAAATGGCAGGTGTCTGTCTTCTGCCCAAGCGACAGCGTCTCGTATGAGCTGGAGATTCCATCTAACAGAGCGCCCCGCCACCCCACACGTTTGGTCCACATGGACCACGTGTGGAAGCGCTGTGCCCAGACGATCCGCTAGGACCTTTGCCAGGAGTTTATAGTCAACACACAACATTGTCAGTGGCCGCCAGTTTCCGAGGTCGGTGCCATCCCCCTTTTTAAACAGAAGGGAGATCACCCCTGTAGCCATAGTCCCTCCCATTGCACCTGTGAGAAGCACTGTGGACAACACCTCCAACACTACCGGTCCAAGAATCTCCCAGAACTTGAGATAAAACTCCACCGGCAGTCCGTCGATGCCAGGCACCTTCCGCTTGTTCATTTTACCAAGGGCTCCCTCGAGCTCTTTGAGTGTGAGCGGGGCCTCCAAAGCCTGCGCTATGTCCGACGGCACCTGCTTGGTCAGTAAGTTCAGGAAGTATTCCCCTCCCCCTACATCTACCTCTTTCTCCTGGAAACTTGTGCGGTAGTGGTCAGTAGCAGCCCCCACCATCTCAGCTGCCTCCGACACTACCACACCCATCTTGTCCCTGATCCCGGTCTGTACCTGTCTTTTCCTGTCTGCCCGTATTGAGCTGAAGAAAGCAGCAGAACATGTCTCATGCTTCTCCAAGTAATTTCGTTGCACCAGGAACAGGTAAGCCCGGGCCCTACCCTCAAAGACCTCCCTGAGCTTTGCTTTTAGGGAGTCACAAGCCCACTGATTTACTGTGCCAGTGCTGTTTCCTTTGCTGTATTCAAGCTCGAGGAGGTGCTGTAAGCGAAACACCTCTCTCTTTGCCAACCTCACCTTCTTTTTAGAAAAACTGTCGCAAAACATTTTCATGCGTTTCTTGGCTACTTCCCACCACTCCATCACTCCAGTACACAATGGTCTTAGTCCTAAAAGTTTTTTGAAAAACAGTTTAAAACTTTGTTTGAACATGTCCTCCTCTAGTATGCTTATATTTAAGCGCCAGTACCCACGCCCAAAAACAGGCAGGCACAGGCGCACCTCAAACAGCAGCCCATCATGGTCAGAGAAAAACACAGGGAGCAGTCGACCTGACACCAATATCATAGACTTTGAGGCAAACACGTAGTCAAGACGTCTATACGTTCCGCGTGAATTACGCCATGTGGGACCGTCTGCCAGTGGCCTAACCATCCTCCCCCCATCTACTAACCCGTGTCTAGCCATGAGGTGGGAGATATAAATATCGCTGGTGTCCCCCCCCTTGCCTAACTGCACATTGAAATCCCCACCTACAATTACCTGCCTATTGGTGGTCAGGTGTGTCTCTACTAAACCAAACATTTCTTGTCTTTCCCTCTGAGTTTGTGGTCCATACACCACAACAACCCTCAGCTTGTTGGTCCCCCATGTGATGTCAGCACCCAGTATCCTCCCTTGGACAATTGTGAACACATCCTCCACCCTTATCTCTTTAACCCCAAAAAATATCCCTACACCTGTAGAGTGGACCCCTCCCACACTCCAGATTGAATCCCCTTTCGTCCACTCCCTTGAGAATTTCGCTACATCCCCTATGTCCCTTAGATGAACCTCCTGCAATAAACAAATATCAACATGCAGATGGTCCACAAAATCATAAACAACCCTTCTTTTAAACGTGTCCCTCATTCCTCTTACATTTAATGAAAGCATCTTTACTACAGCCATTATAATTTGTATTTTTAAAGTGTTTACAGCCACACAAACCCCCCCCCCCCCCCCCAAATACAACCTCCCTAATGCGAGAAGAAGTCCTCCCTCTCCATCTCGTCCGCCCAGGAAAAGGGCACTGGATTTGGCGATGTTGATGGCCTGTTGGGTCCCTCATATGCATCTTCTCCCATAGGGGATAGTATATTGAGCAGGTCTGGAGGTAAATCCAGCTCCAGCCCACAACCTACATTTGGCAGCTCACATGGATCTCCTCCGATATGCTCAATAGCTTCCCCACCCTTACCTAGCCCTATGTTACCCCCATCCTGCTCCTGATGTCCTCCCTCCTCTGCAGCCCTTCTTTGCTGCTCTACCCCACTAACCATCCCACCATCAACTCCCTTCTCTTGGTCCTGTCCCTCGGCCCCGTTGCCTTCCCCCTTTGACTTTTTACTATGGCCCTCCTCCTTACTCTCTCCGCTTCTAATTGCTTTCCCCCCTCCGAAAACCTGTGATCCTTTCCGTGCCCCCTTCTTGATCTTGGAGGTGGCTGGATCTGGGCTGATGGGAGGAAATTCTCCCCCTGCGTGGTCACAGGTCACCTGGGCTTCGGTATCAGGGGTGGCACTGCCTTTTGTTCCTTTCTCCAGGGGGACTTCCTCTGTTCCAATCTCAGAAAGATCCGTAGCTGGCGCCGCCAGTACCGGTGTGCATGAGCCATTCTCTGCAGGCAAGGGTCCCTTTCCTGGATGCTTTGCTTTTTCTGGTTCTCCATTGGACTTGGCCACTTCCGCAAAGGTCCTCCTACTGCTTGGACAGTTGCGGTAAAGGTGGCCCATTTCACCACATCCATGACAGGCCTTGGGCCCTGTGCACTCTTTAGCCTTATGGCCCCCTTGGCAACAGGTACGGCAGCCGGCTCTGGAACAGCCTGCCTCTGTATGGCCTGACTGCCTGCAACGCCTACAGAAAGCTGGTTGCCGGGCGTAAAACAGGTAACCGCGGTCCCCACCAAGGCTGAAAAGAGCAGGTGGATGCTTCAGTCCTCCATGTCCTTCTGCGTCAGGGTTCAGCAGCACTTGGAACTGCCTTCTTCCTGTCCAGAATCCCCTCATGTCTTTTACGTACCTAGCACTAGTCACAACCTCTCCGTGCTGTCCCAAAAAAGCCACTAGTGCTAGGTCGGTGACGAAGGGGTTGTAGGTATGCACCGTGATAGTTCTGAAATTTGGTCTGTCCAGGTTCAAAATCTTGTAACCGGCTATGAATCTTGTCCCAGCCTCCTTTCTACAGGCTTCAGCCACTCTTGAATACATATCTTCACTGACCAGGGTAACGTCAAAGGCTTTTTCTGGCTGGTTCCACTGGATGCAGTATACATCTTCTACCTTCAGCCTCAGTTGTTCCAAGATGACATTTTTGCAGAACCAGTCTCTCGAAATCAGATGTTCCTCCACCGGCTCAGCCTGAAAGCGTGTCGTGAACCTCACGCCGACCTTTGGGCTCGTCTGTTCCTTGGAGGCCGTTGGGGCCATCTTTTTGTCAGCTGTGTTCCTTCTTCGTCCAACTTCGTAACAATGGCTCATCACCTCCGCCCAAGCTCTCCTTTGTGGACACCTGATTTCTAACCTAGACAGCTCTTTAACTTTTCACAATTTCATAAGGCTCAGCCATACAGCAAAGCCTGCCAAAAATAGATTCAACTCATGTTTGTTCCTCTCCACGGAAGTCTTTAATAAAAGGCGAAAGACTTGTGCGTTATGAAGAGAAACCAGAGTCAGCATGGCCCTCTGCTCGAGAGCAGCGGTGGAGCCTCTCGGTCACAGTCACCACCTTCGCGGTGGGCCTCTCTTTGCTTTCCGCATGTCAGATTCTAGTATACAACATTCCCACCACGCCCCCATCTGCCAACACAAATTATACAAGGCTTTATTTGCTCCTGCCCTGACTAGTGATTGGCTTTTAAGCCTTTTTAAGCAATACATCCCTGAACCACTTACATTGGGTCCAAAAGCGGACTCTGCTTTCTCACAGAGTCTCCCAGGAGATGTTGAGTGAAAACACGTTTCAGTTTTTGACAAATGCTTCTGATTCTATTTGGAATCCAGTTGATGCTCATTGTGACCCCGTGCAGATTCATGCATAATCGCTTCACAAGGCAGTGAGTCATCAGAGCAGTTTTGCACACTTGTCAAACTCTGCCAGGCCATTCCCTCAGTTTCATTGACCCAGTGTAGAATTCACCTTGAAACCTCCACAATTGTTTGAGTGTTTGCTTTTCTACAAGGTAAGAACAGAGTGCACCGTTCCCAGCGGCACTGCAATGCTAGGTCGATGCGTGGAGAGAAGGGAGCAAGCTCCAAATTTCTGCTCCTCTTGCCAAAAATCTGCTTAATATGTAGTCCTCATATAGAGGACATATCAGATATTAAACTGATAAGAACAGATTTTTTTTTTTTTTTTTTTTTTTTTGGAATATTTTTTTATTTAATTCACTCATGAGCGGTACAATACTTTACATTACAAAGATCATCATCTCTCCACATCTTAAGACCTCCAGAATTCTATCGGACTAAAAGAAAATAAGAGGAGGTACAATAAAAGACTCTTTCATGAGTTCAGTCTACAGATTGTCAAAAATAATTTTCCATCGATCTTTAATTGAGTCGATGCCCCATTTGCTCGCCTCCAATTTAAGTTTTCGCCGCATAATGTCTTCAATACTGTGTGTAGTGTTTTCTATCGACCACTTTTCCGTCTCATTTATTATACTACCTCTTACCTCCCATAACTTAGCCTTCACAATTGATGTAAGTTCTAAGGCTTTGCACACACCTTTGTCCCCCTCTAAACTAAAATCCATGAACAGAACTTTTTCCCAGTTCACCTCTTTTAGAAAACCGAATCTTTGGCCCAATTTCTTCCACAATTGTTTTGCAAAGGGACATTCAAATAATGCATGTTCCACGGTTTCTAGCCCATTGCATCCACGTCTTGGGCATATCCTATTTAATGTTAAATCATGATTAAATAGAGTATTCCTCACAGGTAATTTCCTATGAAGCACCAACCAATTAAAATCTCTTAATCTGTTTTCTAGACTCTTGCATTGGGTTCTTCTCCACACGTCACTATGAACATGCAAACCATCTTTAGGGTCAAACTTAGCAATCAACGTTTCATACAGCTTTTTGTGATTAATCAATCAATCAATCAATCAAATTTTATTTGTATAGCCCATATTCACAAATTACAATTCATCTCATAGGGCTTTAACAGGGTGTGACATCCTCTGTCCTTAACCCTCAGCAAGAGTAAGGAAAAACTACAAAAAACCCTTTTAACAGGGTAAAAATATGTAGAAACCTCAGAGAGAGCCACATGTGAGGGATCCCTCTCCCAGGACGGACAGAAGTGCAATAGATGCCACGTGCAGGAGAACATCATCAATAATCAAAGTCTCTAGCAGCATTGATGAAGCACAGTCCATGCTCAGCAACCATCTAGACCACGATCCACCATCCAGACCAGACGCCACTTCAGTCCTCAGTCACCGTCCACCGCCGCCCACCAGGAGGACCCATCACAAGCCACCACTGCGGTCCTGGTCCACCGCCCGTGCCCAATGCCAACGCGACACAGGGTCCGCCACCAGCACCACGATCAGCCCACATGACTCAGAATCCGCCACACTGGATCCAACACCGCGACCCCCGGTGCGCGATCCACAAACCGTAATCCATGGTGCGGCCACAGAGGCCCTGGATCTGCGGGTGATAAAGCAAAGGGATTCCGGGGAAGGGGGATAGGGATGGAGAAGAGGAAGGAGAAGCTGGAAAGAGAAGCTCCGTGTGTCATGTGTCATAAAATAGAACAAGTAACGTTCTGGCGCACTTATTAGCTCTAACTATAAGCTTTATCAAAAAGAAAGGTTTTGAGCCTACTTTTAAACGAACAGATGGTGACTGCCTCCCGAACTGAAAGTGGTAGATTATTCCACAGCCGAGGGGCTTGATGGCTAAAAGCTCTGGCTCCTACTCTACCTTTAGAGAATTTAGGGACGACAAGTAGGCTTGAATTCTGGGAGCGGAGTGCTCTAGTGGGTTTATAAGGTATTAACAGCTCTTTAAGGTATAAAGGCGCTATATTATTAAGGGCCTTGAAGGTGAGGAGGAGAATTTTAAATTATATTCTAGATTTAACTGGAAGCCAGTGTAGCGATGCTAATATTGGAGAAATGTGCTCTCTTCTCTTTGTTCTCGTCAGGACACGTGCTGCAGCATTTTGGACAAGCTGTAGAGTCTTTAACGACTTCCTGCTGGAGCCTGATAATAATGAATTACAATAGTCCAGTCTCGATGTAACAAAGGCGTGGACTAGTTTTTCTGCATCTTTTTGTGAAAGGACATGTCTAATTTTTGAAATATTACGCAAGTGGAAAAAAGCGGTCCTAGAAATTTGTTTTAAGTGACTATTAAAGGATAAATCAGGATCGAAGATCACTCCCAAGTTCCTGACTGTTTCATTGGAAGCAAGGGCAATGTCGTCTAGCGCAGCTATATCATTAGATAATGCATCTCTAAGGTGTTTGGGGCCAAGTATTATAACCTCTGTTTTGTCTGAGTTTAATAAGAGAAAATTGCGGGTCATCCAGGTTTTTATGTCCTTGAGACATGTTCGAAGTTTAGTTAATTGATTACTTTGTTCAGGTTTTATTGACAAATATAACTGGGTGTCATCCGCATAGCAGTGGAAATTTACCGAGTGTGTCCTGATAATGTTTCCTAGTGGAAGCATATATAATGAGAATAAAATTGGGCCGAGCACAGAGCCCTGTGGAACACCATGATTAACTTTGGTGCGCACAGATGACTCATCATTAATTTGCACAAATTGGGAGCGATCAGAAAAATACGATTTAAACCAGTTAAGGGCGGTTCCATTAATGTTAATTAACTGTTTTAGTCTTTGTAATAAAATTTGATGGTCAATTGTGTCGAATGCTGCACTGAGATCTAACAGAACGAGGACAGACACAAGTCCCTGATCTGAGGCTATTAAAAGGTCATTAGTGATTAAGTAATTAACTACTGAATCTCTTTTCCAACACTCCTTGTATTTCTTTGCCCAACTTATCATTTTTTTATAATGATCTGGCATGACCTCTGCTTTCGGAAAACTGTTTTCCCATTTCGCCACAAGAGGTCTCAGATGGATAGAGAGCCAGAATTTAATCAATGGTTGGCATTTGTGTTCAGGTGGGTTTAACATTATTCTACATGTATTTGAAAAAAACAAAACTTTGAACTTCAAACCTAAATTTGGCATGTCCCTACCACCTCTTTCGACCGGCTGATACATTGTAGCTCTTTTAATGTATTCATACCCTCCCCATATGAACTGAAACAGAGATTTTTGAAGTTTTAAACAAACTAAAACCGGCATGGGGAAAATATAAGCCACATGAAGTAATGTCGGCAATAAATCAGATTTAATAACCAAAATCTTACCACTAATGGACAGCCTTCTTAATTTCCACATATTTAGTTTTTTCAGCACTTTTCCCAATTTTGTCTCCCAATTAATTTCTCCATCATTGTTATTTCCAAAGGATATTCCCAGTAAAGTCATTGGCCCCGCACACAGAGAGAACCCTAAAGGGTTATCAACTCTGTCCTTCCACTTTCCAAAGTATTTGATTTGGGATTTTCCTGTATTGACTCTAGAACCAGAAGCAACTGAGAATGTGTCGATGACCTGCATAGCTTCGCGCAGACAGAAATCATCTTTTAAATACAGTACAGTGTCATCTGCATACTGGGATATGGTCAAGGATTCACCACCAGGCAGCTGTATACCCTTGATGTTAACATTTTTCCTGATTGCACATGCCAGCGTTTCAATGAATAGCACATACAAGGGGGCTGATGCTGGACATCCCTGTCTGACCCCTCTGGTTTGTTTAAAGAATTCACCAAGGTTGCCATTAACATTAACACTGCTTCCGACTTCTGTGTATAAAATCCTCAACCAACTCCTGAATCTAGCACCGAAGCCAAATTTCTTTAGTGTCCTAAACAAAAAATTGTGATCAACTCTGTCAAAGGCTTTTTCCTGGTCAAGACTGAGGACAATTAGTGGTATATTTCTGTCCTGAGAATAAGATAGTATATCTCTATGCATTTGTAAATTCCAGTTTAGTTGCCTGCCAGGTACTGCACATGTCTGATCTGAGCCGATGATTAAGGGTAGAGCTGACACCAAACGGTTTGTCAAAACCTTACTAAAAATCTTATAATCTGTACAAAGCATTGTTAGAGGCCTGTAGTTTGATATTTTGTTGACATCACCTTTTTTAAACAGCAGGGATATCACCCCTTTTCTCATGGATTCCCCCATAATCCCAGATGTACATATATAAGTGAACAACTCTAACAGCCATGACCCAATGTCTTCCCAAAATATTATATAAAATTCTTTTGTGATCCCATCTATTCCTGGCACCTTGCCCTTTTTCAAAGACATGGTTGCCCTCAGGATTTCTTCTAAAGTAAAATCTTTATCTAGCTCTGTTCTCAGATCTTCAGGTATGAATCTGTCTATATTGTCTAACAATGTTGCACCTTTCATTTAGTCAACCTTTTCTGCTTTAAAAAACGTAGAAAAATGATTAGAGATAACTTGAGCAATCCCATCAGGATCATTAATCTCCTCACCTGTTTCATTTAAAACGGAAACTATGCTCCTCCTCTTTGCCTGTGCTTTGGACTGTCTAAAGAAGTAGGGGGAACACTTTTCGTCACTCTCCCACTTCTCTCTAAGACACCGGAATTTATAGGCCTCTGCTCTGTTGTGAAAAAATAACCTCTGTTTATCTTGCAAATGTTTCAGCAAGTCCTTATCAATTTGTCCACCTGCATTTCTCTGTTCCATTAATTTATTTATGGCTTTTTGCAGTCGGTAGTATAATTTAAATTCCTCTTTCCTTGATTCTTTTGAGTAATTCTGTGTGTAGTATCTAATACGCAGCTTTGTGCTTTCCCACCATTCACAGACATTTTCATAAAATACTCTCATATGAAAGCAATCTTTTAGAAAACACTTTAATGCTACCCTAAACTGCTGGAGCTCTAGAATATTGTTGTTTAATTTCCAATACCCTTTACCATTTTTGATCATCATTGAGGTTAGTTTTACTGAGAGCATGTTGTGATCTGTGTAAAAAACTGGTGATACTTTCGCCCCTGTCACCTGAAATTCTACTGGACAAAATATATAGTCTATCCTACTCTCCGCCCCTCTACTATTTGACCATGTGAAGCCAAGATCGTCTGGGTTAGCTTTTTTATATGAATCCACCAAATTATACTTTGTAACAATATTTATTAAACTGGCCTCGGCCTTGCTGCCCTCACTTTGGGAATTGAAGTCTCCTCCAATTACCACATGGCGGTTGGTCATGAAAGCAGTATCCAGACTAAGAAAAAGCTCCCTTCTCTCCTTTGGAGAAGAGTGGGCATATATGTTAATAACTCTTAACCCCTTTCCCTTCCAGTCAATATCTGTTACCAAAACCCTCCCCTGTACCACTGAAAAACTGCCAACCACTTGGACTTCATTATTCCCACATAGTGTTCCCACCCCAGATGAATGGACCCCCCCAATGCTCCACCTAGATTCACCTTTGGTCCACTCTTTTGAGAATAGGTTCACGTCGTCTTCATTTTTCAAGTGGACCTCTTGCAAAAGGCATAAAGAAAAGTTGATTGAACATAAATGAGAAAAGACCACTTCCCTTTTGGCCTTGTTCCTCAAACCTCTAACATTTATGGAAACTATATGTAATGAGGACATTCTGGTAAATGAGGAATGAGACAAAAAACAAAACAAACAAACAGACCATAAAAGACTAGACACTGTGTTTTCTCTAATTTTCAACTTCACAGTCAAATTCAATGCCTTCCCTATGTGTCTTTTCCTCGGGCACCGCGTGCCCTGAGTTGGGGGTATTACCCTCTGGAAGCAATGAGCATTGCTCTGAAACCAAATCCCTGTCAGAGTTGTTCGGAGCCAGGGACTCCACCAGGACACACCCGGACGGGGGCATGCTGCCGTCAGAGTCTGTCACCTCAGTCTGCACTGGAATTTGTCCATGCTTCCACCCTCCAGCCCATCCACCCTGGCAGCAGCCTTCACATCCTGATCGCTGTTCACCTGCAGCCCCTCCATCTCCCCTTCCTCCTGCGACTCCTCCACAACCTCAGAAAGAACACTGAACACGCTATCCACTCCCAGGGGCACAGCGCTTGTCTCGATCCTCCTTTTTTTCCCCTTGCCTCCCCTGCTTTCCACTGTGGTCCACTCAGGAACAGGTTGGCTCTCCTCTGAGGTTGTAGTCTCCTCCCCCTTCTTCTTCTCTGGGGGAGGTGCTCGTTCAGGTGGATCAACCACATTTGCCTCAATCTCATTGTCACCAAACATTTGATCAATTACCTCGTTAATTGCTCTCAGGGAGGAGGCATCAGGATCTTCGCACATTGGTCGCCTTACAATGCTTGCATAGGAGGAGCGGACCTCAGGGCAGTGCTTAAATAAATGTCCTTCAGACCCACAAAGATTGCATTTTCTGGAACGGTCACAAGTCCCCATTTTGTGTCCTAGACCCTTGCAATTTCTGCACCTCACCTGCGTGCAGGATTCTGCCGTGTAACCAAAGTCTGTGCATTTTCTGCAGTAAATAGGCTGGCCCGAGTAGTACAGATATCCTCTATTTGTGCCTATGGTGAAGGAGGCAGGGGGGTGGTGGTAGCCATCGTGACCATCTGGGTCATCCTTCAGCCGCACACGACATTGTCTTTTTCCAGTCCAAACGTCAAGAGAGTCCCTGATTTCCCTCATGCTCGAAATCACTGTCACATGCTTAGAAAGGAAGTATCTGGTTGCTTCTTCAGTTACCCAGGGATTATAGTTATGAATTGTGATAACCCGCTCACCAGTTCGGCAAAGGCTTTGCATCTGGTACTCCCTCAGTGGTCCATCAGCCAAACGATCAGCCAACCTTTTGGCTTGATCTTCGCCAAAAGGCCGAGAAGCGATAATCCACAAGTGTTGGATGTCCACGGTAACCTCTTGGCACAAATCTCCCTTGCTGTGGTACCCCGTTTGTAGGTGTGCATAACAATGGCTGCTCATCACCTCCGCCCAAGCTGTCCTTTGTGGACACCTGATTGCTGACCTAGACAGCTCTTTGACTTTTCACAATTTCATAAGGCTCAGCCATACAGCAAAGCCTGCCAAAAATAGATTCAACTCATGTTTGTTCCTCTCCACGGAAGTCTTTAGTAAAAGGCGAAAGACTTGTGCGTTATGAAGAGAAACCAGAGTCAGCATGGCCCTCTGCTCGAGAGCAGCGGTGGAGGCTCTCGGTCACAGTCACCACCTTCGCGGTGGGCCTCTCTTTGCTTTCCGCATGTCAGATTCTAGTATACAACATTCCCACCACGCCCCCATCTGCCAACACAAATTATACAAGGCTTTATTTGCTCCTGCCCTGACTAGTGATTGGCTTTTAAGCCTTTTTAAGCGATACATCCCTGAACCACTTACATTGGGTCCAAAAGCGGACTCTGCTTTCTCACCAAGTCTCCCAGGAGATGTTGAGTGAAAACACGTTTCAGTTTTTGACAAATGCTTCTGATTCTATTTGGAATGCAGTTGATGCTCATTGTGACCCCGTGCAGAGTCATGCATAATTACTTCACAAGGCAGTGAGTCATAAGAGCAGTTTTGCACACTTGTCAAACTCTGCCAGGCCATTCCCTCAGTTTCATTGACCCAGTGTAGAATTCACCTTGAAACCTCCACAATTGTTTGAGTGTTTGCTTTTCTACAAGGTAAGAACAGAGTGCACCGTTCCCAGCGGCACTGCAATGCTAGGCCAATGCTCGGAGAGAAGGGAGCAAGCTCCAAATTTCTGCTCCTCTTGCCAAAAATCTGCTTAATATGTAGTCCTCATATAGAGGACATTTTTTTTTTTTTCTTTTTTATTACAAAAAACTTTCATCAGTTCAGTACAAATCAAGTCAAATCAATACAAATCAATTATCATGTATGACCATCCCTAATACAATTTTCGGCCACGACTGTGAGCCTTTGCAGTCATAAATATTCGTTTTTCATATCCTACCCGGTCCATATTGCAGTAACAAAGGTGAAAACAATAAAAGAAAACAAAAAACAGCCCAAAGAACTCCATTTGACCTCACACTCAGTTCACCATATCCACCCAAACCCTCCCTTCCACCTTTCTAGGGCTGCATGCTTCCCCCACTTCTCTATATCCCTTTTGATTTTCCCTTTTACATCAGCTTCCACCCTCCTCATGATCCCTTCCACACTGCTGTCTTTATTTCTCTTTACCAGATCTTGCCTGGCCGACCACATTATCCTCTTTGTAGTACTTATGATATACCACATTGGGAAATTTCCTGAGCCTAAACCTCTTTCAACCTTATCCCAGGTCAAATTAAATCCTCGGACCACCTGCCCTAGCCGTTCCCCCACTTTACCCCATTCTATCTTTGCAATTGGACAGTCCCACATGACATGCCTGACCGTTTCCTCCCCCGGACAGGTTGGCCGAGGGCACACAGGGGATCTTGCCAACCCATGCCGGTACATGGTTTCCCGCACTGGCAGGCATTTGTGCAGGCATAAACAATTGATGTCTTTTAGCTCATTGTCAAGCCCCCCTGGCTGAATCCCCCTCCACATCTCTTTCGGGGTCCCCACCACCGAAGGTGCGACCACTCCCTTGCTGACCTCTCTGTAGAGGGCTCTGTGATCTATTTTTATTTCTCTGTTTGAGGCTTCAGGATGAGCCTGCAACCACCTGGCTGCATGGTTGTAATGCCATGGCTGCTGCTCCACCCTGGGTGCCAAATTGTTCCAGACAATCAACCCCCTAGCTTGGTACGCGAAATAGAGTCGTAAGAAGTAGCCTGAGGGGTGCTCTATCGGAAATGATAGTTCCCTACACAAGGAAGAAACAAAAATGCAGTCCAGCTTCAGCGGGAGGTGTGGCACATCCCTCCCTCCTGCTTCGATACCAGCCAGCATGCGAGTCCTCGCCACATATTCGTACCTACCCCCCCCATATGAAATGGAACACGAGGCGCATGAGAGGTCTCCTCATGCTGACTGGCAGTGGATATATGTATGCCAAATATAGGAGGGATGGCAGAATGTCTACCTTCAGTACAAGTACCTTCCCTATAAAGGTCAGGCACCTGCTCTTCCAGAGTGCAAGCCTCTTCTGGACTGCTGTAATTCGCTTGGTCCAGTTGATCGAGGCACTGTCGGCTGCCTCAAAGCTGACCCCTAGTATCTTCAGGTGACCTGTGCATAGCGACAGCCCTCCCGGTACATCTGTCCTTTCTTTCCACCTCCCAAAGAACTTGACAGAGGACTTGGCGTGATTCAGTCTTGCTCCAGACACCCGACCAAAGTCCTGAAAAATCTCTAAGGATCGGATCAGGCTCTCATCACTGTCCAGCAGCAGTGTGGTGTCGTCTGCATACTGTGACAGCTTGACCCGCAGGCCTCTGCTGCCGGGAACCAGGAAACCTTTCACCCCTGGGTCAGCCCTAATAGCTGCCGCCAGTGGCTCTATGTAAAGGATGTAGAGCAGCGGTGAGAGTGGGCAGCCCTGTCTTACCCCTGAGTGCAACCTGAAAACTTCCCCTAAGTGACCGTTGACTGCCACTGTGCTCCCCACACCTGTGTATAATGTGCGCAACCATCCGACAAAACCCTTGTTAAAGCCTAACCTTTCCAATACCCTAAACATAAAGCCCCAGTGAACCCTGTCAAAGGCCTTTGCCTGGTCGAGGCCCACCACCATAAATGGCAGGTGTCTGTCTTCCGCCCAAGCGACAGCGTCTCGTATGAGCTGGAGATTCCATCTTACAGAGCGCCCCGCCACCCCACACGTTTGGTCCACATGGACCAGGTGTGGAAGCGCTGTGCCCAGACGATCCGCTAGGACCTTTGCCAGGAGTTTATAGTCAACACACAACATTGTCAGTGGCCGCCAGTTTCCGAGGTCGGTGCCATCCCCCTTTTTAAACAGAAGGGAGATCACCCCTGTAGCCATAGTCCCTCCCATTGCACCTGTGAGAAGCACTGTGGACAACACCTCCAACACTACCGGTCCAAGAATCTCCCAGAGCTTGAGGTAAAACTCCACCGGCAGTCCGTCGATGCCAGGCACCTTCCGCTTGTTCATTTTACCAAGGGCTCCCTCGAGCTCTTTGAGTGTGAGCGGGGCCTCCAAAGCCTGCGCTATGTCCGACGGCACCTGCTTGGTCAGTAAGTTCAGGAAGTATTCCCCTCCCCCTACATCTACCTCTTTCTCCTGGAAACTTGTGCGGTAGTGGTCAGTAGCAGCCCCCACCATCTCAGCTGCCTCCGACACTACCACACCCTGCTTGTCCCTGATCCCCGTCTGTACCTGTCTTTTCCTGTCTGCCCGTATTGAGCTGAAGAAAGCAGCAGAACATGTCTCGTGCTTCTCCAAGTAATTTCGTCGCACCAGGAACAGGTAAGCCCGGGCCCTACCCTCAAAGACCTCCCTGAGCTTTGCTTTTAGGGAGTCACAAGCCCACTGATTTACTGTGCCAGTGCTGTTTCCTTTGCTGTATTCAAGCTCGAGGAGGTGCTGTAAGCGAAACACCTCTCTCTTTGCCAACCTCACCTTCTTTTTAGAAAAACTGTCGCAAAACATTTTCATGCGTTTCTTGGCTACTTCCCACCACTCCATCACTCCAGTACACAATGGTCTTAGTCCTAAAAGTTTTTTGAAAAACAGTTTAAAACTTTGTTTGGACATGTCCTCCTCTAGTATGCTTATATTTAAGCGCCACTACCCACGCCCAAAAACAGACAGGCACAGGCCCACCTCAAACAGCAGCCCATCATGGTCAGAGAAAAACACAGGGAGCAGTCGACCTGACACCAATATCATAGACTTTGAGGCAAACACGTAGTCAAGACGTCTATACGTTCCGCGTGAATTACGCCATGTGGGACCGTCTGCCAGTGGCCTAACCATCCTCCCCCAATCTACTAACCCGTGTCTAGCCATGAGGTGGGAGATATAAATATCGCTGGTGTCCCCCCCCTTGCCAAACTGCACATTGAAATCCCCACCTACAATTACCTGCCTATTGGTGGCCAGGTGTGTCTCTACTAAACCAAACATTTCTTGTCTTTCCCTCTGAGTTTGTGGTCCATACACCACACAACCCTCAGCTTGTTGGTCCCCCATGTGATGTCAGCACCCAGTATCCTCCCTTGGACAATTGTGAACACATCCTCCACCCTTATCTCTTTAACCCCAAACAATATCCCTATACCTGTAGAGTGGACCCCTCCCACACTCCAGATTGAATCCCCTTTCGTCCACTCCCTTGAGAATTTCGCTACATCCCCTATGTCCCTTAGATGAACCTCCTGCAATAAACAAATATCAACATGCAGATGGTCCACAAAATCAAAAACAACCCTTCTTTTAAACGTGTCCCTCATTCCTCTTACATTTAATGAAAGCATCTTTACTACAGCCATTATAATTTGTATTTTTAAAGTCTTTACAGCCACACAAAAAATCCCCCCCCAAATACAACCTCCCTACTGCGAGAAGAAGTCCTCCCTCTCCATCTCGTCCGCCCAGGAGAAGGGCACTGGATTTGGCGATATTGATGGCCTGTTGGGTCCCTCATATGCATCTTCTCCCATAGGGGATAGTATATTGAGCAGGTCTGGAGGTAAATCCAGCTCCAGCCCACAACCTACGTTTGGCAGCTCACATGGATCTCCTCCGATATGCTCAATAGCTTCCCCACCCTTACCTGGCCCTATGTTACCCCCATCCTGCTCCTGATGTCCTCCCTCCTCTGCAGCCCTTCTTTGCTGCTCTACCCCACTAACCATCCCACCATCAACTCCCTTCTCTTGGTCCTGTCCCTCGGCCCCGTTGCCTTCCCCCTTTGACTTTTTACTATGGCCCTCCTCATTACTCTCTCCGCTTCTAATTGCCTTCCCCCCTCCGAAAACCTGTGATCCTTTCCGTGCCCCCTTCTTGATCTTGGAGGTGGCTGGATCTGGGCTGATGGGAGGAAATTCTCCCCCTGCGTGGTCACAGGTCACCTGGGCTTCGGTATCCCGGGTGGCACTGCTTTTGTTCCTTTCTCCAGGGGGACTTCCTCTGTTCCAATCTCAGAAAGATCCGTAGCTGGCGCCGCCAGTACCGGTGTGCATGAGCCATTCTCTGCAGGCAAGGGTCCCTTTCCTGGATGCTTTGCTTTTTCTGGTTCTCCATTGGACTTGGCCACTTCCGCAAAGGTCCTCCTTCTGCTTGGACAGTTGCGGTAAAGGTGGCCCATTTCACCACATCCATGACAGGCCTTGGGCCCTGTGCACTCTTTAGCCTCATGGCCCCCTTGGCCACAGGTACGGCAGCCGGCTCTGGAACAGCCTGCCTCTGTATGGCCTGACTGCCTGCAACGCCTACAGAAAGCTGGTTGCCGGGCGTAAAAAAGGTAACCGCGGTCCCCACCAAGGCTGAAAAGAGCAGGTGGATGCTTCAGTCCTCCATGTCCTTCTGCGTCAGGGTTCAGCAGCACTTGGAACTGCCTTCTTCCTGTCCAGAATCCCCTCATGTCTTTTATGTACCTAGCACTAGTCACAACCTCTCCGTGCTGTCCCAAAAAAGCCACTATTGCTAGGTCGGTGACGAAGGGGTTGTAGGTATGCACCGTGACAGTTCTGAAATTTGGTCTGTCCAGGTTCAAAATCTTGTAACCGGCTATGAATCTTGTCCCAGCCTCCTTTCTACAGGCTTCAGCCACTCTTGAATACATATCTTCACTGACCAGGGTAACGTCAAAGGCTTTTTCTGGCTGGTTCCACTGGATGCAGTATACATCTTCTACCTTCAGCCTCAGTTGTTCCAAGATGACATTTTTGCAGAACCAGTCTCACGAAATCAGATGTTCCTCCACCGGCTCAGCCTGAAAGCGTATCGTGAACCTCACGCCGACCTTTGGGCTCGTCTGTTCCTTGGAGGCCGTTGGGGCCATCTTTTTGTCAGCTGTGTTCCTTCTTCGTCCAACTCTGTCGCCGTTTCTCCACTTGATCTTAGCCAAAAGGCCGAGAAGCGATAATCCACAAGTGTTGGATGTCCACGCCAACCTCTTGGCACAAATCTCCCTTGCTGTGGTACCCCGTTGGTATGTGTGCATAACAATGGCTGCTGCTCATCACCTCCACCCAAGCTCTCCTTTGTGGACACCGGATTTCTGACCTAGACAGCTCTCTGACTTTTCAGGATTCCATAAGGCTCAGCCATACAGCAAAGCATGCCAAAAATAGATTCGACTCATGTTTGTTCCTCTTCACGGAAGTCTTTAATAAAAGGCGACAGACTTGTGCGTTATGAAGGGAAACCAGAGTCAGCATGGCCCTCTGCTAGAGAGCAGCGGTGGAGCCTCTCGGTCACAGTCACCACCTTCGCGGTGGGCCTCTCTTTGCTTTCCGCATGTCAGATTCTAGTATACAACATTCCCACCACGCCCCCGTCTGCCAACACAAATTATACAAGGCTTTATTTGCACCTGCCCTGACTAGTGATTGGCTTTTAAGCCTTTTTAAGCGATACATCCCTGAACCACTTACATTAGGTCCAAAAAGCGGACTCTGCTTTCTCACCAAGTCTCCCAGGAGGTGTTGAGTGAAAACACGTTTCACTTTTTGGCAAACGCTTCTGAGTCTATTTGGAATCCAGTTGATGCTCATTGTGACCCCGTGCAGAGTCATGCATGATCACTTCACAAGGCAGTGAGTCATCAGAGCAGTTTTGCACACTTGTCAAACTCTGCCAGGCCATTCCCTCAGTTTCATTGACCCAGTGTAGAATTCACCTTGAAACCTCCACAATTGTTTAAGTGTTTGCTTTTCTACAAGGTAAGAACAGAGTGCACCGTTCCCAGCGGCACTGCAATGCTAGGTCGATGCGTGGAGAGAAGGGAGCAAGCTCCAAATTTCTGCTCCTCTTGCCAAAAATCTGCTTAATATGTAGTCCTCATATAGAGGACATATCAGATATTAAAGTGATAAGAACAGATTTTTTTCTTTTTTTTTTTTTTTATTACAAAAAACTTTCGTCATTTCAATACAAATCAAGACAAATCAATATAAATCAATCATCATGTATGACCATCCCTAATACAATGTTCGGGGATGATTGTGAGCCTTTGCGCGCATAAATATTCGTTTTTCATAACCTACGCGGTCCATATTGCAATAACAAAGGTGAAAACAATAAAATAAAACAAAAAACAGCCCAAAAAACTCCCTTTGACCTCACACTTAGTTCACCATATCCACCCAAACCCTCCCTTACACCTTTCTAGGGCTGCATGCTTCCGCCACTTCTCTATGTCTCTTTTGATTTTCCCTTTTACATCAGCTTCCACCCTCCTCATGATCCCTTCGACACTGCTGTCTTTATTTCTCTTTACCAGATCTTGCCTGGCCAACCACATAATCCTCTTTGTAGTACTTATGATATACCACATTGGGAAATTTCCTGAGCCTAAACCTCTTTCAACCCTATCCCAGGTCAAATTAAATCCTCGGACCACCTGCCCTAGCCGTTCCCCCACTTTACCCCATACTACCTTTGCAATTGGACAGTCCCACATGACATGCCTGACCGTTTCCTCCCCAGGACAGGTTGTCCGAGGGCACACAGGGGATCTTGCAAACCTATGCCGGTACATGCTTTCCCGCACTGGCAGGCATTTGTGCAGGCATAACCAATTTATGTCTTTTAACTCATTTTCAAGTCCCCCTGGCTGAATCCCCCTCCAAATCTCTTTCGGGGTCCCCACCACCGGAGGTGCGACCACTCCCTTGCTGACCTCTCTGTAGAGGGCTCTGTGATCTATTTTTATTTCTCTGTTTGAGGCTTCAGGATGAGCCTGCAACCACCTGGCTGCATGGTTGTAATGCCATGGCTGCTGCTCCACCCTGGGTGCCAAATTGTTCCAGACAATCAACCCCCTAGCTTGGTACGCGAAATAGAGTCGTAAGAAGTAGCCTGAGGGGTGCTCTATCGGAAATGATAGTTCCCTACACAAAGAAGAAACAAAAATGCAGTCCAGCTTCAGCGGGAGGTGTGGCACATCCCTCCCTCCTGCTTCGATATCAGCCAGCATGCGAGTCCTCGCCACATATTCGTACCTCCCCCATATGAAATCGAACATGAGGCGCATGAGAGGTCTCCTCATGCTGACTGGCAGTGGATATATGTATGCCAAATATAGGAGGGATGGCAGAATGTCTACCTTCAGTACAAGTACCTTCCCTATAAAGGTCAGGCACCTGCTCTTCCAGAGTGCAAGCCTCTTCTGGACTGCTGTAATTCGCCTGGTCCAGTTGATCGAGGCACTGTTGGCTGCCTCAAAGCTGACCCCTAGTATCTTCAGGTGACCTGTGCATAGCGACAGCCCTCCCGGTACATCTGTCCTTTCTTTCCACCTACCAAAGAACTTGACAGAGGACTTGGCGTGATTCAGTCTTGCTCCAGACACCCGACCAAAGTCCTGAAAAATCTCTAAGGATCGGATCAGGCTCTCATCACTGTCCAGCAGCAGTGTGGTGTCGTCTGCATACTGTGACAGCTTGACCCGCAGGCCTCTGCTGCCGGGAACCAGGAAACCTTTCACCCCTGGGTCAGCCCTAATAGCTGCCGCCAGGGGCTCTGTGTAAAGGATGTAGAGCAGCGGTGAGAGTGGGCAGCCCTGTCTTACCCCTGAGTGCAACCTGAGAACTTCCCCTAAGTGACCGTTGACTGCAACAGTGCTCCCCACACCTGTGTATAATGTGCGCAACCATCCGACAAAACCCTTGTTAAAGCTTAACCTTTCCAATACCCTAAACATAAAGCCCCAGTGAACCCTGTCAAAGGCCTTTGCCTGGTCGAGGCCCACCACCATAAATGGCAGGTGTCTGTCTTCCGCCCAAGCGACAGTGTCTCGTATGAGCTGGAGATTCCATCTTACAGAGCGCCCCGCCACCCCACACGTTTGGTCCACATGGACCACGTGTGGAAGCGCTGTGCCCAGACGATCCGCTAGGACCTTTGCCAGGAGTTTATAGTCAACACACAACATGGTCAGTGGCCTCCAGTTTCCGAGGTCGGTGCCATCCCCCTTTTTAAACAGAAGGGAGATCACCCCTGTAGCCATAGTCCCTCCCATTGCACCTGTGAGAAGCACTGTGGACAACACCTCCAACACTACCGGTCCAAGAATCTCCCAGAACTTGAGATAAAACTCCACCGGCAGTCCGTCGATGCCGATTACCTGCCTATTGGTGGCCAGGTGTGACTCTACTAAACCAAACATTTCTTGTCGTTCCCTCTGAGTTTGTGGTCCATACACCACAACAACCCTCAGCTTGTTGGTCCCCCATGTGATGTCAGCACCCATTATCCTCCCTTGGACAATTATGAGCACATCCTCCACCCTAATCTCTTTAACCACAAACAATATCCCTACACCTGTAGAGTGGACCCCTCCCACACTCCAGATTGAATCCCCTTTCGTCCACTCCCTTGAGAATTTCGCTACATCCCCTATGTCCCTTAGATGAACCTCCTACAATAAACAAATATCAACATGCAGATGGTCCACAAAATCATAAACAACCCTTCTTTTAAACGTGTCCCTCATTCCTCTTACATTTAATGAAAGCATATTTACTACAGCCATCATAATTTGTATTTTTAAAGTCTTTACTGCATCAAAAAAAATCCCCCCCCCCCAAATACAACCTCCCTACTGCGAGAAGAAGTCCTCCCTCTCCATCTGGTCTGCCCAGGAAAAGGGCACTGGATTAGGCGATGTTGATGGCCTGTTGGGTCCCTCATATGCATCTTCCCCCATAGGGGATAGTATATTAAGCAGGTCTGGAGGTAAATCCAGCTCCAACCCACAACCTACGTTCAGCAGCTCACCTGGATCTCTTCCGAAATGCTCCATAGGCTCCCCACACTTACCTAGCCCTATGTTACCCCCATCCTGCTCCTGATGTCCTCCCTCCTCTGCAGCCCTTCTTTGCTGCTTTACCCCACTAACCATCCTACCATCAACTCCCTTCTCTTGGTCCTGTCCCTATGCCCAGTTGCCTTCCCCCTTTGACCTTTTACTATGGCCCCCCTCTTTACTCTCTCCGCTTCTAATTGCCTTCCCCCGTCCGAAAACCTGTGATCCTTTCCGTGCCCCCTTCTTGATCTTGGAAATGGTTGGATCTGGACTGATGGGAGGAAATTCTCCCCCTGCGTTGTCACAGGTCACCTGGGCTTCGGTATCCCGGGTGGCACTAACTTTTGTTCCTTTCTCCAGGGGGACTTTGGCTACTTCCTCTGTTCCAATCTTAGAAAGATCAGTAGCTGGCGCCGCCAGTACCGGTGTGCATAAGCCATTCTCTGCAGGCACGGGTCCCTTTCCTGGATCCTTTGCTTTTTCCGGTTCTCCATTGGACTTGGCCACTTCCGCGAAGGTCCTCCTTCGGCTTGGACAGTTGCGGTACAGGTGGCCCATTTCACCATATCCATGACAGGCCTTGGGCTCTGTGCACTCTTTAGCCTCATGGCCCCCTTGGCCACAGGTACGGCAGCCGGCTCCGGAACAGCCTGCCTCTGTATGGCCAGACTGCCTGCAACGCCTACAGAAAACTGGTTGCTGGGCATAAAACAGGTAACCGCGGTCCCCACCAAGGCTGAAAAGAGCAGGTGGATGCTTCAGTCCTCCATGTCCTTCTGGGTCAGGGTTCAGCAGCACTTGGAACTGCCTTCTTCCTGTCCAGAATCCCCTCATGTATTTTTACGTACCTAGCACTAGTCACAACCTCTCTGTGCTGTCCCAAAAAATTATGCACCGTGACAGTTCTGAAATTTGGTCTATCTAGGTTCAAAATCTTGTCCCAGCCTCCTTTCTACAGGCTTCAGCCACTCTTGAATACACATCTTCACTGACCAGGGTAATGTCAAACGCTTTTTCTGGATGGTTCCACTGGATGCAGTATACATCTTCTACCTTAGTTGTTCCAAGATGACATTTTTGCAGAACCAGTCTCTCGAAATCAGATGTTCCTCCACTGGCTCTGCCTGAAAGCGTATCGTGAACCTCACACCGACCTTTGGGCTCGTCTGTTCCTTGGAGGCCGTTGGGGCCATCTTTTTGTCAGCTGTGTTCCTTCTTCGTCCAACTCTGTCGCCGTTTCTCCACTTGATCTTAGCAGAAAGGCCGAGAAGCGATAATCCACAAGTGTTGGATGTCCACGCCAACCTCTTGGCACAAATCTCCCTTGCTGTTGTACCCCGTTTGTAGTTGTGCATAACAATGGCTGCTGCTCATCATCTCCGCCCAAGCTCTCCTTTGTGGACATTTGATTTCTGACCTAGACAGCTCTTTGACTTTTCACAATTTCATAACGCTCAGCCATACAGCAAAGCCTGCCAAAAATAGATTCAACTCATGTTTGTTCCTCTCGGTCACAGTGACCACCTTCGCGGTGGGCCTCTCTTTGCTTTCCGCATTTTTTTGGGGGAATTTTTTTTATTTAATTCAGTCATGAGCAGTACAATACTTTACAGTACAAATGTCAACAGCTCTCCACACCTTAAGAACTCCAGAATTCTATCGGACTAAAATAAAAAATAATAGGAAGTACAATTAAAAAAAACGACTCTTTCATGAGTTCAGTCTTCTATGTAAAGAGGACTGGGATAGTCTACAGATTGTCGGCTTGATCCGGTTGACAATAGACTGGTCCCAGGTTGTCGGCTGGATCCAGGTGATAATAGACTGGTCCCTGGCTGTCAGCTTGATCTGGGTGATAATGGACTGGTCCCAGGTTGTCGGCTTGATCCTGGTGATAATAGACTGGTCCCTGGTGACCACCGCCTTGATCCAGGTGATAAGAGACTGGTCCCAGGTTGTCGGTTTGATCCAGGTGATAATAGACTGGTCCCAGGTTATCGGCTTTATCCGGGTGATAATGGACTGGTCCCGGGTTGTCGGCTTGATCCGGCTGATAATAGACTGTTCCCATGTTGTCGGCTTGATCCTGGTGATAATAGACTGGTCCCAGGTTGTCGGCTTGATCCTGCTGATAATAGACTGGTCCCTGGTTGTCGGCTTGATCCGGGTGATAATGGACTGGTCCCGGGTTGTCGGCTTGATCCGGTTGATAATAGACTAGTCCCAGGTTGTCGGCTTCATCCGGGTGATAATGGACTGGTCCCAGGTTGTCGGCTTGATCCTGGTGATAATAGACTGGTCCCAGGTTGTCGGCTTGATCCTGGTGATAATAGTAAAACGTGTGCCACCCCGGCTGCCAGTGTTGTGTACTCGAGCCTGTTCTGGCTCAGTGATAATAAGAATAATAATTATAAGAAGAAGAAGAAGAAAATGCGGTGGCACACGTTTTACTCGTTTTTTTCTCAAAATAATTTGTATTGCTGCACGCCACGCACGAAGACGGAAGACTGTCACACGCACACAAACACATGCTGGGTAAACCAGACCCTGGGACTACACAAGGGTTAAACTGGTCATTAATGACTCTGGGACTGCAAGATATCGAGTCAGCGCCTGTATTAATTCCTGGGATAATTTGTTCAGTTGACTGCTGTTTAAGTTGAAGTGCAAGGAGGTTCCCCGCTTTATCTCCATGCTCATAATGTACCTGTCTGGATTTAAAAATATTTTTCTCGGCTTTCCATGTCATAAGCTTATTGAATTCAGTTTGCAACAGTTATTTCTCCTTAAAAAGATCTGGTGTAGGCGAAAGAGCATAACGCCTATCAATATCTCCCATAAAATTCCCCTTGAAACATCCTGAGTATCATTCATTTCCAAAAAGAAGTCAATCTGATTGTTGAGAAATGTTCTAAAATGTTTACATGTCTAGCAGCAAAGTTTATTGGGGCGCTACATTGGCTGGAAAAACTAGATCCATCTGCAGTGGGCTGTGGTCAGATAGCACTATACTGTGATATTTGCTGCTGGAAATTGAGGGGAGTAGCTGGTTATCGACAATAAAATAATCAATCCTGGAATAACTATGATGAACGGAGGAAAAGAAGGAGAATTGCTTCGTAGTTGGATTTTTTGTCCGCCAGGGGTCTGATAAGCCATAAGAGCGGAGGAGGGAATTTATAACCACTGCGGCTGATGAGAGAGCATTATTTGCCCTTACACTTGACCTGTTTAGCTGGGTATGAAGGACGCAGTTGAAGTCTCCACCTAAAATTAACTTTTAGGAATTAAGGTCCGGAAGAGTTGAAAAAAAATTAAGAAAGAATTGTGCATTGTCCCAGTTTGGTCCATAAATGTTAGCCAATATGAATGGTGTATTAAATAGCTTGCCCACTACAACAATATATCTGCCATTAGCATCTGATATTACTTCAGAGTGTTCAAATGGGCTTCCTAATTAGGATTGCTGTTCCCCTGGCTTTGTAATTAAAACGTGAATGATAGATTTGTCCAATCCACTTACAACTTAGTCTTTTTGGGAATTAATATTTAAATGTGTCTCCTGTAGCAATATTACATCAGGTTTTAATGATTTATGATGACTAAATATTTTGCTTCGTTTAACCAAGTTATTCAGGCCTTTGACGTTCCAGCTAATGAATGAAATTGCTCATTGATTATTTGCATTATTCAGAATCATAGTGCAACAGTTTGTAGTGAGCCAGTCCTGTATGTTGACTATATCTGAGTACTTTAGTGCATGTTTGAGTCAAAACATAAACCACAAATGAACCCAAAGGAAGACTGACAAAAACAAACAAATAGACATAGATAACCCCTTACTATCCTTGACTCCTGGGCTGGTCTTCCTTAAACCTGAGACTGCCCTGAAAACTCTCATCTCTCTCCTCAGCATATAACACATCTACACTAACTTAAACTCTTACATGAACTCTGCAAAGGAAGAACAAAATGTAATTTGGCTTTCCTCTCAATACTATTCTTGCTGCATGTGTGCTGGCACTATTTGGTCACAGGCTGATAAGGTTCTTAACACTTACAGTATGAAGATAACCCCACAAAAAAAAGAGTAAAATCAACTAGAATTAGTACTACTGGTGGTGATAAGGGGGTGAATTAAACTTAAACTTGTCCATAGTCAAAAAATAAAATGCAGTGTGGTGACGTCAATCAGTCAAAAAAGTCAGCATGTGCAGACTACTGCAATGTTAACACGCAGCATATATGATACCTGTTATGGCCCTGTGAGTTAACTGTCACTCTCCCTCCATCTCCCGTGGGCGCAGATTGGTCTCGATATAGTGCTTTGCCTTGATCGGGCCATCGAAAGATTTCTGCTCGCCAGCTGGGCTCGTGATCTTCAGTGTGGCTGGATACAGGAGACCGTATTTCACGCCCACACACCGGCAAAGCAATCCACTATGTTTCCGAGTCCCTCTTCCACTCCAATTAGTCTGCAGTCCAGCCCCGGCTTTTGATATTTAGGCATTCTGAGCAGCTTAGAAACAAAAACAAAAACGACTTATTCGCGGGACCTGGTACTTTAGAGACACGTTCGCACCGGTAAGGAGAGGAGGAATATTAAATAAATGTTCAATCTAAGCAGAGCTCACCAAAACACGTCTTCACATGTCGCTGCTCCGCTGCGCCCCTCCCTTTTTAAGCCATACATCCCTGAACCACCTACATTGGGTCCAAAAAGCTGACTCTGCTTTCTCACCAAGTCTCCCAGAAGATCTTGAGTGACAACAAGTTTCAGTATTTGACAAACGCTTCTGATTCTATTTGGAATCCAGTTGAAGCTCATTGTGACCCCGTGCAGAGTCATGCATGATCACGTCACAAGGCAGTCAGTCATCAGAGCGTTTTTAATTTTTTTTATATTTTTTAGGGGGATTGTTTTGATGCAGTAAAGACTTTAAAAATACAAATTATAATGGCTGTAGTAAAGATGCTTCGTTAAATGTAAGAAGAATAAGGGACACGTTTTAAAGAAGGGTTGTTTATGATTTTGTGGACCATCTGCATGTTAATATTTGTTTATTGCAGGAGGTTGATTTAAGGGACATAGGGGATGCTGCGAAATTCTCAAGGGAGTGGACGAAAGGGGATTCAATGCGGAGTGTGGGAGGGGTCCACTCTACAGGTGTAGGGATATTGTTTGGGGTTAAAGAGATTAGGGTGTAGGATGTTTTCATAATTGTCCAAGGGAGGATAATGGGTGCTGACATCACATGGGGGACAAACAAGCTGAGGGATGTTGTGGTGTATGGACCACAAACTCAGAGGGAACGACGAGAAATGTTTGAGTTAGTAGAGCCACACCTGGCCACCAATAGACAGTTAATTGTAGGCAGGGATTTCAATGTGCAGTTAGGCAAGGGGGGGACACCAGCAATATTTACATCTCCCACCTTATGGCTAGACACGGGTTGGTAGATGGGGGGAGGATGGTCAGGCCACTGGCAGACGGTCCCACATGGTGTAACTCACGTGGTATGTTTAGAAGTCTTGACTACGTGTTTGCAGCAAAGTTTTTGATACTGGTGTCAGGTCGACTGCTCCCTGTGATCTTCTCTGACCATGATGGGCTGCTGTTTGAGGTGCGCCTGTGCCTGCCTGTTTTCAGGGATTTGGTACTGGCACCTCAATATTAGTATATTAGACAAGGACATTTTCAAACGAGGTTTTGTACTGTTTTTCAAAAACCTTCTAAGACTAAGACCATTGTGTCCTGGAGTAATGGAGTGGTGGGAAGTAGCCAAGAGACGGATAAAAATGTTTTGCGATAGTTACTGTAAAAGGAAGATGAGGGCGGCAAAGATGGAGGTGTTTCGCTTACAGCGCCTCCTCGAGCACGAGTACAGCAAAGGAAACAGCGGTGGCACAGTAAATCAGCGGGCTTTGGCTCCCTAAAAGCAAAGCTTAGGGAGGTCTTTGAGGGTAGGGCCCGGGCTTACCTGTTGCAGGCGCGACGTAATTTCCTGGAGAAGCACGAGACGTGTTCCACTGCTTACTTCAGCTCGATACGGGCAGACAGGAAAGGACAGGTACAGACCCAACCCCTGCCACCTTCAACATTGGCACAAATAGAAGATATCTGTACTACTCGGGCCAGCCACTTTACTGCAGAAAATGCACAGACTTTGGACACACGGCAGAATCCTGCACGCAGGTGAGGTGAAATTGCAAGGGTCAGGGACACAAAATGCTATCTTTGTGGCTCAGAAGGACATTTATTTAAGCACTGCCTTGAGGTTCGCTCCTCTTATGCGAGCATTGTAAGGCGACCGATGTGCGAGGATCCTGATGCCTGCTCCCTGAGAGCAATAAACAAGGTAATTGATCAAATGTTTGGTGACAATGAGATTGAGGCAGGTGAGGTCGATCCACTTGAACGAGCATCTCCCCCAGAGGAGAAGAAGGGGGAGGAGACTGCAACCTCAGAGGAGAGCCAACCTGTTACTGAGTGGACCACAGTGGGAAGCAGGGGAGGCAAGGACAAAAACAGGAGGATTGAGGCAGACGCCATGCCCCTGGGAGTGGACAGCGTGTTCAGTGTTCTTTCTGAGGTTGTGGAGGAGTTGCAGGAGGAAGGGGAGATGGAGGAGCTGCAGCTGAACAGCGACCAGGAGGTGGAGGTTGCAGCCAGGGTGGAGGGTGGAGAACATGGACAAATTTCGGTGACAGACTGGTGGAGTCCCTGGCTCCGAACACGGCCATCTTTGACGGCGATTTTATTTCTGAGCGGTAATCGTTGCCTCCAGAGGGTAGCGCTCCCAACTCAGGGCACTCAAGAGGTCCACTTAAAAAATGAAGAAGTGAATTTATTCTCAAAAGAGTGGACCAAAGGGGAAGCTAGGTGGAGCATTGGGGTGTCCATTCATCTGGGGTGGGAACACTATGTGGGAATAGTAAAGTCCATGTGGTTAGCAGTTTTTTAGTGGTACAGTGGAGGGTTTTTGTTTACTGGAAATTAAACAATATTCTAGATGTCCAGCAGTTTAGGGTATCTTTTAAGTGTTTTCTAAAAGAGTGCAGAGCAGAGGCCTATAAATTCCGGTGTCTTAGAGAAAAGTGGGAGAGTGACGAAAAGTGTTCCCCCTACTTCTTTAGACAGTCCAAAGCACAGGCGAAGAGGAGGAGTATAGTTTCTGTTTTAAATTATACAGGTGAGGAGTTAACGATTATGATGGTCTTGCTCTGGTTATCTCTAATAATTTTTTTAAGTTTTTTACTGCAGAAAGGTTGACCACATGAAAGGTACAACATTGTATAATAATATAGACAGATCTGAGAACAGAGTTAGATAAAGATTTTACCTTAGACGAAATCCTGAGGGCAACCATGTCTTTGAAAAAGGGGCAAGGTGCCAGGGAATAGATGGTATCACAAAAGAGATTTATATAATATTATGGGAAGACATTGGGCCATGGCTGTTAGAGTTGTTCACTTACTTATGTACATGAAGATACAGGTCTTATCCTGGATGCCAGACGAACTTAGCCCCGCCCACAACATTTGAGGTCGGGAAGTTCAGTCTGGAGTCGCTCCGTTGGGGAGAAATTATGCCCGGTTCGAAATCATCCGGACCAATCAGATTGTCAGGGCGGGCTTTATACGATGATGGACAGATGATCAACGATAACGTAATCAACCACGTCATCAAAGTGCCCTTGGGTTGAATTCGTTTTCAACAAACATGCCTGCCGCTGGAGAGCTGAGATGTGTAGATGCTGCCATTGAGTCTGTTTTAGAAGACATCGACAGCGCATTCATTTTGAAAGAGGAACACAGAACGTGGAGGCGACGCCAAAGCACCGCGCTAATCCCTATCGCGCCGGCGCTTGGCTGTTCACACCGGACACTGAAGCGACGCTGAACCGCCGGGCAGTGCTAATAATATCATCCATTGATCCAGTAGATTAAAAGCATATATTTACTTGTTGCTCTAACATTAAGCAACAGCGTCCCAACATTTGTCTTTCTTGGTGTTGTCTTTATACAACACGTTCCGAGGATCATACAACTCACTGCACTTCTCCACTTCAATTATTAATTTAATGTCATCCATGTTGAAGAAGTTCTCCGCTGTTTGCTCCGTTAAATGTCGGGTGTCGAGGCTAAATTACGTATTCTCCACTCAAGCCTATGTGGAGAATACGTAGTCCCCCCCCCTCTCTCTCTTTTTCTCTGTATCACTGCTTGTGTGGCTGTAGTGGATGGGCAGAGGGGGACATTTAATAATGTCATTGGTCAAATTAAAACTCCAGGACAACAGAAGGGGACTTCAAAGTATGGGATGCATATTTGATAATTTATATTGTTTTTCAGTGTGTTTCCTGGTGCGATACACTCGAGTCAAGCGCAAAAAATAGACTCGACGCCGAAACGATCGCTGCACGGCGCGATGCAGCCTTGGCGCAGGGCGGCGTTTCAGCCTCCGGTGTGACCCGCACAAAGTTTTAACATGGGAGTGGATGGGAGCCAGCTGTTATTTAAGGCTTGACGCTGTGCTGAAGGGTCGCTTCAGCAACGCTTCAGCGTCCGGTGTGAACCCGGCGTTAGTAAATAACTCACAATGCGTTGCTTAACATACGTCACATACTACGTTGCTCTGATTGGTTGTGGGTCTATCCAATTGAGCGAAGAGGAATTTTATTTCCTGGTCAGTTGAAACACGCCCCATAATCACAGCCCAATGGAGCAGTCTCAGACTCACATTCTGACTAGAATTGTGAATCTGACAACGTCAGGCTATACAGGTCTGGGATTATGGGAGAATCCATGACAAAAGGGGTGATGTCCCTGCTGTTTAAAAAAGGTGATGTCATCAAAATATCAAACTACAGGTCCCTTACAATGCTGTGTACAGATTATACGATTTTTAGTAAGGTTTTGACAAACCGTTTGGCGTTCTACCCTTAATTATCGGCTCAGATCAGACAGGTGCAGAACCTGGCAGGCAATTGAAGTGGAATTTACAAATGCAAAGATATATTATCTTATTTCTCTTGACCAGGAAAAATCTTTTGACAGAGTTGACCACGAGTTCTGTTAAGGACATTAGAAAATTGTGGCTTCGGTGTTAGATTTAGGAGTTGGTTGAGGAGCTTATACACAGAAGTAGGAATCAGAGTTAATGTTAATGGCAACCTTGTTGACTTTTTTAAGCAACCTAGAGGGGTCAGACAGGGGTGTCCAGCATCAGCCCCCTTGTATGCGCTGCCTGGGGGTGAATCCTTGACCACATCCCAGTATGCAGATGACACTGTACTGTACTTAAACATGATTTTTTTTGTCTGCTGGATTCTATGTGGGTCATCGACATGTTCAAGTGCTTCTGGTTCTAAAATCAATACAGGAAAATCCCAGATTAAATACTTAGGAAAGTGGAAGGACAGAGTTGATAACCCTTTTGGGCTCTCTTCGTGTGCAGGGCCAATGACATGGGCATATCCTTTGGAAATAACTGATGCAGAAACTAGTTGGGATACAAGGGGGTCATGAGGCCAAAGATTAAACAGGCCCAAGTCTTGTCATGGATGTGGTGGACTAGGACACCCGTACCGCAACTGTCCTAGCCGAAGTAGGACCTTCGCGGAAGTGGCCAGTCCACTGGAGAGCCGGAAAAAGCCAAGGATCCAGGAAATGGCTCAAGCACACCAGTACAGGCAGAGCTGGCTGTGCACCTGGGCATAGCAAAGCCCAGCGGCGAGAGGAAGGTAGTTGATGGTGGGATGGGTTCTTCAGCTCAATATGAAAGAGATGAAAAGACAGGTACAGACCGGGATCAGGGACAAGCAGGGCAGGGTTGTGTCAGAAGCAGGTGAGATGGTGAGTGCCGCTACTGAGCACTACCACACTACTCACCCTCAAAGAGCTTGAGGGTGCCCTATGTAAAACGAACAGGCGGCAGGATTGCCTGTGGAGTTTTATCACAGTTTTGATGAGATTCTCGGGTCAGTAGTGTTGGAGGTAGGCAGTACTTCGCAAAGGTGCAATGGGAAGGTCTATGGCTACAGGAGTGATCTTCTTTCTGTTTAAAAAGGGGGATGGCGCCGACTTCTGGAACTGGCGGCCACTGACCATGCTGGGTGTTGATTATAAACTTCTGGCAAAGGCTAACCCTAACCCTAACCCTAGCGGATCGTCTGGCCGCCAAACACATGGTGTGGCACTCTCAACACTGCTCTATATCTTTTAAATAGAGCCCCTGGCGGCAGCCAGTCGGGCTGAGCCCGGAGGTGAAAGGTCTCCTGGTTCCCGGCAGCAGAAGCCTATGGGTCAAGCACACCACACTGCTGCTGGAAAGTGACACATGCCGGATCCCATGTCTTGGAGATTTTCCAGAACTTTGCTCGGGTATCTGGAGCAAAACTGAATCGTGCCAATTCCTTTGTCAAGTTCTTCGGGCGATGGAAAGAAAGGACGGATGTACCGGGAGGGCTGTTGCTTTGCACGCAACCACTGAAGTTACTAGGGGTCAGCTTTGAATCCTGAGGCCTTTGATGATCACAGAGCTCGCTACAGAGAGGTCAGTCAGGTAGTGGTTGCACCTCCAGTAGTGGGGACCCCGACAAAGATTTGGTGGGGTATCCAGACGTCGGAGCTAGACAACAGACTCAAAGACTTAAACTGGTTATGCCTGCACAAAAGCCTGCCAGAGCTTGAAACCATATTCCGGTGCCCTCGGACAACGGTCAGGCATGTTATGTGGGACTGCAAGGTTAGTATGGGGTCAAGTGGGGGAACAGCTAGGGCAGGTAGTCCCAGGATTTAATCTTTTCTGGGCCAGGGTTGAAAGAGGGTTAGGTTCAGGGGGAAACATGCAGCCTTATAAGGGGGGAAGGAGGGTTTGGGTGGACTAAGAGGGAAGGCACAATGAGTTCTTTGGGCTGTTTTAGTTTTTTCACCTCTATTTTTGCAACATGGACTGGGTAGGTTATGAAAAATGAACATTGTATACCTGCAAATGGGCACATTTGGGCCCATCGACCACTCTGTTCTTACCTTGTATAAAAGCAAACACTCAAACAATTGTGGGGTCTGGGTCAATGAAACTGAGGGAATGGCCTGGCAGAGTTTCACAAGTGTGCAAAACTGCTCAGATGACTCACTGCCTGGTGATGTGACCATGCACAGCTCTGCAAGGGGTCACAATGAGCTTAAACTGGATTCCAAATTGAGTTAGAAGCTTTTGTAAGGATTGAAAACTTGTTTTCACTCAAGACCATCTGGGGGACTTGGTGAGAAACCAGAGTCAGCATTTTGGACCCAATGTAAGTGGTTCAGGGATGTATCGCTTAAACAGGCTTAAAAGCCAAACAGAGTAGTCAGGGAAGGAGGTAATAAAGACGTGTATAATTTTGGTTGACAGATGGGGGCGGGTTGGGAATGTTGCATTCAACCCTTGTTTGCAGCTCCTATAAATCTGCATTAGGTGTTAATAGCAAATATCATACAGAAACACCTTGGATAGGCAGGCTCCGATCTTTGCGGCAGCCTTTGCAGCAGCATCTGCTCCCGCATTCCATTGTGAAATTGAGTCAAGATCTTAGTATGTGCTCCACATATGTAGATAGTAAGTTTGGGTAAAAACACATCATCAAGCAGAGCAGCAACCAAAAGTATAATGAGTAATGGGTGAAAGAATCTCCTATCAGCCCAAAATCATGTGCCACCCACCATGAATACATGCTATTAGTGTCGGTGTTGACACTCTTGTCACTAGCATATTTGCATTCTTCAGTCAATGCAACCCATTCTGCAGCCTGTGCAGAATAATGATGGGAATGGTTTAGCCATAATTTGTAACTGCCAAACCCACTTGGTTTATACCAGGTGCTACATTTTTTTATGCTGAGCTGTCCACAAACAATAACATTTCTGCATTTATCAGAGGTTTATCCTTTAAATCTTATCTGGGGGAATAAACTTTTAACACTGCTTCACAATCATGTGGCTCTCCATCGCTTGGTGTTGTTGTGCAATTGATACATTAAACGTGACATCATAAAATGGAGTGCCTTTGGAAATTCAATAAATGTTATCAGAAAAAATATGGAATATCAATATTAAACATAATATTAAATAATAACTTAAATTGATTAAAGTTACATCAAGGGAAGGGGAAATAACCAATTTATTGATTTAGTGTCATGAAAGTACTAACTACTAATTTGGAACTCTGATTAACAATTAAATTGATAACCAAAAGGACCATATAGTGTTATTGAAAATTCCACTGATCAATGTCTTAGTACTGTGATGAATGTCTTACTGCTATTTTGACTGTTTTATGTGCTTTTAGCAGATGCAACATCAAAGCTCATACTCTTACTTGGTAATTTCACCTCCTGTTGACCTTTATCTGTGCAACTGGGTGCTGGGGTTGATTCCTCTTTCTGTATCAGTGATCCCAGACAGCAGACGTTCCCTGTCTGCTTCTGTTTTTTATAGTTTATCACATTGTATAAAAACCTTCCTTTTTAACTTATTGTGATTGCTCTCTGAGCCATGCTGCTGGCTGTGTAACCCTCTGCAGAGCTAACAATTAAAACTCAAAGAAAACTCCGGTCTGAGAAACTCTTTATTTCAAATCTCATGATAAATTTCCAATACAATAGTTAGCAAAGATGAATGATATAGAGTTCTTGACAGTGTAAATGGTAATTGGTTTTGTATTTATAAAGCTCTTTTCTAGTCTGATGATGACCACTCAAAGCTGCTGTTTGAAGTCCAGGGAAGTCGTCTTGCTAGTTTGTGGCTCCTGTTTTTGTGGTTCTTCTGTGTGATAAAGCTTTTGTGCTGGTTCTTAGGCAGGCCCTCACGTCGCTGCCTTTTGGAAGCTTTTAGCAGTCTGCTCCAGTCAGTCCTGCTTTAAGTCCTGGGGGACTTGGCTTATATTGGCCTGGTGACCTCATGGGTCATGGGGCCTTGAGTGACCAATAGTGGTTGAAAGTTGTGTCCCCGGTTTTACGTTGAAGCACCCTGGGAGACTGATTTCTGTAGAAGAACAAAGATAAAACGTGATCAAGGCTTGGACTAAACTTAAAATCTATATAGCAATTTTCTTTTGTCATCAGGTCTGAAAAATGATGTGGATGAGGCCTTGGTGAATATGGCGATTTAGGATTCCCAGCCCTTCACTATTGTGGAGGACAAAGAGTTCAGAAAGCTTGTTCATGCTTCAACCCTCCCTATTATCTCTCCCCACAAGGCAGGTGTGTATTTGAGCAAATGAAGCATGTTTCCCCAGATTGGCCATTCCTTCAGTTTTCTCCTCTTTTCTTTAGGCTTTGAAAGCTATGGTGGAGGAGAGATATAATAAGTCCAAGGAGAAAACCAATGTGTCGAAGGCTTCCGCAGTTGCTTTAACATCAGATATGTGTACCTCTATCAACACAGATGCCTGTCTAGCTGTGACTAGAGGAAACCACCTTTTTGCATTGTGTTGTTTTAGGGGTGCTGCATTTCCCTGAGGCACATACTGTTGCAAATTTAGCAATAGTCAAATCAGCACTGATGTCACAGTGGGGTCTAAAAAACAAAGTTACTTGTCTTGTGACTGAATGAGCAGCAAATATGGGTGCATATGCCAGGGAGCTTCATTTGCATGACACAATTTGTGTGGCGTATACTTTAAATTTACTAATAAAAAAGGCTCTTCAGCAAAACACTGTGTTGTCTGACATCCGGGCTAACTCTAGGAAGATAGTGGGCTATTTCAAGAGCAGCACCAATGCAAAGGAAAATTCCTTCATTTAATTGAAATATTCTTAATGACGCTGTTTTGTTTAAGTTGTTGCTTTAGTGACACTTAAATGACTCAGATTTTTTTGGCAAATTTTATAGGCGAAGCTGACAAAGGTGCAGGAGCAAATGGGCTGGCCGGCACAGAAGCTTATTCAATAGGTGGATACACGCTGGAAAAGCCCATACCATATATTACAGCGTGTTTATGACCTCAAGGAACCTGTAGGAGCAGCTTAGGCCGGCCTATGCACTGACGTTGCCCCACTGTCATCAGAACACTATGCAATTATTGCAGATTGTCTGAAAGTGCTCGCCGCATTTCATGATGCCACAGTTTAGCTGTCAGAGAAGAGAGTGTCTGGATCAAAGGGAATTCCCCTTTCATCCATGCTACACCACTCACTGGAGGAGGAGGAAATGGGAATTGTCCCGTATCCAGAGAGCACAGAAATGAGGAAACAGTTAAGGGAAAAGCTCTACACTTTGCAATCAATAAGCATCATGTCACTGGCGTCCCTGCTCGATCCAAGGTTTAAAAAGATAGGCTTCTTTAGCCCTAATAAAGCAGTAGATGCCATGACAAGGCTCACTAATGAACGTGATGGTGTTATTGGAAACAGCACGTCTTCATCCTCCTCCTCATCATCATTACAACCGCGTTTATATATAAACTATAGTTTGTTGCATTTTGGAAATTATAGAATGACAATCGAGAACTGTTGACATTTTATGCTATTTTTTCGTGTTACCACAAAGGAAAACACAAAATTCTTATGAAGAGGAAAACAAATTACACTGGCATGTGTAGGCCTACTTTTTAAATAAATTAAACACAGAACTATGCTTTTTTGCTCATCTTAAACTTGGTATTTTTCAGCAAATGCTATGTGCTGGTTTTCGAAATGTCATTCAACATTAAATTTTTTGTTGTTGCTAATTCCTCGCCACATATCAAGCATACAGGTAAGCCAGCATCGCTGGCAGTGAAAGCAAATGAATCTGTCCACGCATAATTCTTCTCTCTATTTTCCTCAGACTTTTCTTTATGGGGTGCAAATGAAGCACCAGGAAGCCTCGGCCCATGAGTGAACCAATTTGATGGAAAGTGGCAATGCTTCATGAAGCTTCATCTGGCCATCACTATGCAACAGAGAAAAACAAACAAACAGGAATCTCATAAAAAGTCTAAACTGAAAAACCTCTCAGAGCACAAAGGGGAAAACATCAGGAACTTATTATAAGACAGAGAGGAGGCAAATCAGAAGAGCAAAGGAGACAAGGCATTACAACATGGACTAGGGGAAGCACAGATACTTATATACACACAGGGAAGGCAGGGGCAATTGAACACAGGTGGAACACATGAGGACTGGTGCACACAATCACAAAGACAGGAAGTGAAGAGAGAAAACACATGGAGCAGAAATAACAAAAAAACAACCCTTAAACAAACTTAAACACAGGGATAAACCTAAAACACAACGAGATAATAATTAAACTGAAAACACTCTTAATAAGGAGGCAGAAAATAAACACTCAGAAGACAAAACCCTTACACCTAATTGCATTTATCACTCCAGAAATCTTTTGCGATTCACCTTTAAACCTCTCTTTAAAATCATTTAGTTGGATCAGATTTATTTTCCCATCCAGTAGTATTGCACCTTTTGGTCCAAAGTTCCAAAACTTTCCACTCAAATCGTTTTTTGTTTCATTAGTGGAACATGGGGATTAGAATATTATACAGATTAAACTAATCTTTTACCAGTGAGTCTATCAAGGCTACTGAGACAACACGGTGATTACTGTTTCAATATAACCAACGTAACCTATCCTTCTCTTTACTCAAACATTCTTAACCTAAGTTTGTCTTTACTTTATGGTTCTCTTCTCTGCATTATCATAACATCAGTGATTACATCTGTGGTGTGTGCCTCTGCCTCTGGCAAGAGGGTATGATTTTGTATTTAATTACTTTAATAGTAATTTAAGATTATTCCTAATAGTATACGTGATAGTCACGTGGGTTTATGTTTCATTAAACAGATCAGTAGATGACAGCCGCACACAGGTGGAACATTTGGCAAGGGAGCAGTTGCACCCCGTACTATCTATTTAGGGGTAACTTCCGCCCACACGCCAGATGCAGTCTGGATGAGGAACTTAATACTCTGTGTCTTTATTGCTGCTGCACTCATCCTGTATTCTACAGGTTAGTAGTGGGTGAGAGTCACCTACGTTAACTCCTAAAGCTTTGCTTCATCACCACGAGTGTCATTGAGACATATTGATGTCGTTTTGATTATCTACTTAGATTGGTAAAAAATGTAGAAACTCCGCCGGGCAGTGAGGCGGGAGACACTCGCCTGTATAGGTGTTTATTTTACCTGCATGTCGTCTTGAAGGCGGGTCGCGATAGTATATTGTTAACTTTACGCAGTGTGTAGACCAGCTCCGACCCACACAGACTGTTATTATGTCATGTATTGTTATTGTGCCTTATAAAGATCAGTTATAAGCTAATGTTCAATAGGTCTATATTGTAAATGTTTATATTTCTTCATGAGTGATAATGTGTATGAAGATTTGAAGTGAAGAGATACCATAATAATTGAATATATGTTTTATGCACTTTAAAATGCAGTCAAGCCTGAAACATGCTTCTGCGACTGCGTCTGCGTCTTTTCACGCCGCTGTGGCGCAAGACTCGTTTTCATTCATGCTTCCCTAACCGTTGCGCGTCTTACAAAGCCATTCCGCGCCAGAACACTAGGCGGAGTAATGCTTTTTGTCGAAGACGACCTTAGAGACGCCTTCTTTCTTCTTCGTCGATTGTTTATTTACATAGCCACTGCGGCTCCTTGTAGCCTTTTTCTGGCGGACAAATCGGCCAGTCAGTGACAGGTTATACAAGTGATCATACTATCGGATAACTTCTGCCAAGTGCTCTTCTATTTGGTCCATATTCGTTCTTCTAAATCTTCCGTGATTTCTGCCGGTATTATGGGGCATGAAACCGGAAATGCAGCTCGCGAAGGGATGTAGAGCAGACCAATCACAGCCTTGCGGGCTGAGTGAGCTTGCGGAGCTTTGCCGTAAATTTTAGAAAAGGGGGTCGACACCCGTCAGCACGTAAGGAGGGATACATAAGCACGTAAGGGACCCGGAAGGGCTCTTGCGCTTACGGGCCCGTGAAAACGCAGAAGCATGTTTCAGGCTTTACACTCAGTACAGTGTATCTCTCTATCATTGTTGTACCTGTTGCTCCAATCATTTTGAGATATCTTAAACTCAGTTTAGGGTTTAGGGTTTAGAGTAATATCAAACTCCTCGCATTTAATGACTGGTGATTCCGTGGCACCTCAATCTCTCCACAATGCGATGTATCTACCACTCACTGTGATTTTGTGCTCTGGCATTTGTTTGTATGTAGCATGTGAAAATATTTGGCATAAAGTGCAGTAGGTATCTCTTTACTGATCAATAGCCTTCTTAATCATCTGCTCAGTGTCTGACTTTAATTCACATGGTGTGCGTGTAACCGTGTTCTCCACCGCTAGTCAATCTCACTTGCCAGCTGTACCATTTACAGTTTCTCTGTAAACTGAGCACTCCTTCTCTTTTTCTTGTTCCGCAAGAGTTTTACAGCATGGTTAGCATGAAATTCAACTGTCCCAAGATTTGCAGACTCCCAAGGGATGCAGCTTGCTTGCACCATCTGACTGATCTCCATCTTCATCAGCAGTCTCTGCAGTTTAGTACTGGTAGGTTCAAACTGCTGGCAAAAAGCTCCATATCAGTGAATGTCCATGCGGTGGGATGTAAACACACCGGCCAGAATGAATGAAACAAATTCACGGGGGGAGTAAAAGGGTTTCCATTTGATGATATTCCAGATCAGGAGAAAAGTGTTGTTGAATCACTGTCACATCGTTGCACCAGCCACAGTTAGTGTAGAAGCAGATTCCTCCACCTTTTGTATTGCCGGAGCTTTCCGTTTGGCGGTCCGCTCTGAAAAGTTGGTAGCCAGCCAGCTGCAGCACAGCAACCCAGTCTCATCAGAAAACGTTCAGTGGCAACGTTGGTCCACTTGGAACGACGTTACCATCTCACAATCTGGCCTCTCAGAGTGTGAGATGGTAACATTTTGTCAGCCCATTGTTTTGCATTGATGGTTCTCACGTCACGTGACTCACAAGCTCCCGTCTGCGGAGAGGAAAACATGGCGGATATTCCTTGTTCTCTCAGATAAAAATATAGTTTTGTAACTTAGTTTGGGCATAAAAATACATTCTGACACCATTTCTAGCGAGAAATGTGCTCTTTGCTTCCACAGTCTTCAGCCAGTTCGTGCTTATGATAAATATTTTAATAGTTATCGCGAATGTTTTTATCGTTGCTATGAGGGTTGCTATGACGCTGCCATGCCAGCACGGCGCAGCGTGCTGTTAAAATCACCGTCCCTGCGTGGTGTCCCTCAGTGATCGTGAATGTCATCACGTTATATAATATTAATATTTGAGGCTAGATTACACCTCTAATGCGAAGGATCCTGCGAGACCGTTCATCCCGAAGGGGGACCGACTGCGCCACGGACGGACCAGGCGAGCGGAACTGACGTGTGGCTTTTAGTAAACATCCGGTTCTTTAACTCGGGGCTGCGTAGTAACCACCGAGCGCTGGGAAGACAAACGATGTCATCTTCCTTCTGTCAGGTGAGTAGTTTATTGTTTTTAAAGATCGTTACGATCTAGGTTTACAGTCCGAGTGCTGAGACAGCGGTTGCGGAGTCCGTTGATACACACAATGCTAATCTTCAGCTAATACGCCATTGTTAGCCACATGCTACGGCCCACCGTAGCCTGTGCTACCTGGGAGGTGAATACATGGTTGTTGAAACCAGTTCAAGACGCTTAGCTCATCATTGAGGGACGCTACAATATAAATATAAACATGAATTTGATATATGAATGCTTTAGATTAATAAGGAGTGTATTTCTCTACCATTACTCCAAAATATCAGATCAATTTGGTTTAATGTATAGTATGCAATATGACAATAATGTTTCCATGTTATGGAGTTGCAATTCATTTTATAAAACAATTCCTATGTTCTGTTTTTTAATCAAGGACGATCCAAGTGAAGGTACAGGAGTTTCATTAACGTCAATAACTTGGACCGAACACTTTGTTTTGCTTGATGAAGAGCAGGAAGGGCAGCCTGGAGAGAAAGAGAAGCCGGGTTGAGCCCACTACCATCATCCACGTACCACGAGGAAGATGCGGGAGAGAAATGATCCTACCATTAAAGAGGTACTTTTAAGTTACATACCAGAAACACCATTTTATATAATATGCCAAATATACATTTTTATAAAATCCCCAAAGTACGCTTGCTGACATACAAGTTAATATCACACTGAAAGAATTTTGATCAATCATGCTTCCCTGCTGTGATTGTTTAACTGGGAAAACAACTTTTTCCACAGGAAGGCAAGTCAACATGTTCAAAGTTTTCCTCTGTTATGTATAATGATGACCCCCATCAAACATAATGTTAGCAATCTTTACACCTTTTAATTTATTCTGATTATTTCTGTCTACATGTGTGAATTTGCCTTCATTAGTTTCAGAAAAGAGCGATGATGTATCGGTCACGGGGCGGCAGCACGAGACTCCGCAAACTAGTCTGTAAGCAAAGTAGACAAAGGCATCAAGGTTGCGGCCTGCCATCATTGTTATTTTGCTTAAGGGACTGAATATGTATCATGTAGAAATATTAGCATTTCCCTTATATCTACCAAAACTGCTTGTTTCACAGACTGCAGTTTTGTTTTGGTCCGATGTGGTGTGCAAATACAACCGTATCGGCAATGGGTTGTGGGGCATTAACATTTGTAACTCTAATTTTGTTTTGACAGACTGTGAAAAGAGCGTTGCGAACATCACCAATCTACAGGAAGACACAGTCCAGTAATGGGTGTCAGAAGTTCAGTAGTGAATGACAGGTACTGTGGAAAATGTGTGTCATCGTTGTACAATGTCCTTTGACTCTGTTTACACAAGGTTAACACAAAAAGGTTTGATTGTAAACTGATATTGGTATGAATTCATGTTATTCTCCTCTTCACAAGAAACAAACAATCCAAATTACCTGCAGAACGCCCTTGATGGACGCTTCAGATGCATCGTCAGACTTGCGAGACAGCAAGATGCCAACTTTAATGGCAATTTATTTGTGTAACATTCTGTGACCAAATGCATAGATAACTTTTTGTAGATTGTAAAAAAAGATAACCCATTTATTAAAAAAAAACTACACTAGAATTACCGCACTGCGTTGTATGACTCCGCTAATCATCGCAGTGTCCGTCTACATATTTCTACATATTTTCTCTCGTATAAATGACACTGTGTCTCTTGACAACTGAAACCATAAGATGAGGTCACTGTGGCCTTGACCTTTTGACTTTAACACAAATACACAGTTAGACAATCCGAAAACATACAGTTATGCCAAGATATCTTTGGTTTCACATACTAGATGGCATAAGCAGAGACATCAACTCAGGGAAAATATTTCTGTAGAAAAGAAAGCCCTGTACATGTGAATGTATACATCAATCATGCTTCCCTGGAAGCATACGTGTGTATGTATACATACACACGTACAAACGCACTATTGAGACGTTTTGTTTTTTATCATATATTCTCAGGAAGGACTGATGCATGTACTGAGACGGGACGTGAGGGCCTACTCTGCGTGCTCAGAGTTCAAGCCCAGCAGGGTGCAGCGGGCCTGACATATTCCGGAACAGCAGCACAGTCTTTGGATGACTCCTCTGAAGATGAAAACATGGCGAGGTACTTCTCCACTGATGAAGAACTGTGAGGGCTGTGATTAGCTACACTCTCTTGCTACAAGGCTACTCTTGCTACTCCCTGGCAGCCTTAGGAAGGCATTAGCTTGCTGTTGGGTAGCTGTTAGCTTCAGCATTTTCAGATTTAGCGGCCATTCTGACGTTTATGTTTAAAAAAAAAAATCGGAGGAAACCATCTTCATAATTTAACACTATGGTTTGTTTGTGTGTCCTTCAGTTCTTCTCAAGAGAAGCAGTACAGGTGTGCCTCAGCTCCACGGTCCCTCCTGCAGCCTCCGCTCCTGATGCTAACCTCATGTCTCCATCACACCAAGCAGCAGACCTGGAGTGACAGACCTTTCTCCAGAGCTGCTCCCACCCTCTGAAACCCCCCTCTCCAAAACACTATTTGTGGCGTTTTTAAAGTCTTATTTGCATGAGAATTGTTGATCATAACATTTCCAGCAGATGCCTTAATGTAATGTTTTTGAACAATAAATGACATTTATCATAACATATTGGTATTTCCTTGCACTTCTACACCATGATATTGTCAGATAACATTACATTAAAGCAGTGAATGCTCTGCTTTAAGCAACATAAACACACAATGATTCAATGGATCTGAAGTAGAATGGGCACATAACATTCTGTAGAGAATGCCTCAGTAATTGAAGTCAGAAAATAAATTTCTTTATCTGAGGTTCCAGTCATTTATAGTCACAGGAAAGCACACAGGTCTGGTTGTCTAGGGACAACCCATATCATATTGTTTAAGATGTGTAACATCAAGTTTGTGTATCAGTGCAAAATACATACCGTCATTAGTCAAGAGTTCACTCTTGTTTACACAAAATTTAGGTGACCCAGATGTTTCACAATGCATCTGATAAGGTCTTATGAGAAACATTCTTAACATTAAAGAAATGAACACAGAGGATAACAATATATGTTTGACTCAAATCAGTAGATGGTAATCAGCAGCCTGACTTATTCAAACACATTAATACTACAATGAATGAGGCAGGGGTTATCTATCAGAAATCAACTATATCGTCACATTAGGTTTCTCTTGAGCTCATTGAAATGACCTTCACATTCAACTCACTGTCACCTGAACCATACTGTTGTTTCTGTATCTACAGTGACTTTTAGGAAAACATGTATAAAGCAATGTATAAACAATAATACATCTTATTTATATAGAGCTTTTCAAGAAGTGCAAGTACTTCACTGAGGGACAGCTCATACAAACAATATATATGTCATAAATCCATGTGATGGGACAGCCTCACACTTGAATGTAAACCAATTGTAAAACACATTTGCTTATACTGGAGATCTTTTAAATGAATGTCCCAGAAATGATTTCTGATAGAAAACCCCTGCCTCATTCATTGTAGTATTAATGTGTTTGAATAAGTCAGGCTGCTGATTACCAGCTACTGATTTGAGTCAAACATATATTGTTATCCTCTGTGTTCATTTCTTTAATGTTAAGAATGTTTCTCATAAGACCTTATCAGATGCATTGTGAAACATCTGGGTCACCTAAATTTTGTGTAAACAAGAGTGAACTCTTGACTAATGACGGTATGTATTTTGCACTGATACACAAACTTGATGTTACACATCTTAAACAATATGATATGGGTTGTCCCTAGACAACCAGACCTGTGTGCTTTCCTGTGACTATAAATGACTGGAACCTCAGATAAAGAAATTTATTTTCTGACTTCAATTACTGAGGCATTCTCTACAGAATGTTATGTGCCCATTCTACTTCAGATCCATTGAATCATTGTGTGTTTATGTTGCTTAAAGCAGAGCATTCACTGCTTTAATGTAATGTTATCTGACAATATCATGGTGTAGAAGTGCAAGGAAATACCAATATGTTATGATAAATGTCATTTATTGTTCAAAAACATTACATTAAGGCATCTGCTGGAAATGTTATGATCAACAATTCTCATGCAAATAAGACTTTAAAAACGCCACAAATAGTGTTTTGGAGAGGGGGGTTTCAGAGGGAGGGAGCAGCTCTGGAGAAAGGTCTGTCACTCCAGGTCTGCTGCTTGGTGTGATGGAGACATGAGGTTAGCATCAGGAGCGGAGGCTGCAGGAGGGACCGTGGAGCTGAGGCACACCTGTACTGCTTCTCTTGAGAAGAACTGAAGGACACACAAACAAACCATAGTGTTAAATTATGAAGATGGTTTCCTCCGATTTTTTTTTTTAAACATAAACGTCAGACTGGCCGCTAAATCTGAAAATGCTGAAGCTAACAGCTACCCAACAGCAAGCTAATGCCTTCCTAAGGCTGCCAGGGAGTAGCAAGAGTAGCCTTGTAGCAAGAGAGTGTAGCTAATCACAGCCCTCACAGTTCTTCATCAGTGGAGAAGTACCTCGCCATGTTTTCATCTTCAGAGGAGTCATCCAAAGACTGTGCTGCTGTTCCGGAATATGTCAGGCCCGCGGCACCCTGCTGGGCTTGAACTCTGAGCACGCAGAGTAGGCCCTCACGTCCCGTCTCAGTACATGCATCAGTCCTTCCTGAGAATATATGATAAAAAACAAAACGTCTCAATAGTGCGTTTGTACGTGTGTATGTATACATACACACGTATGCTTCCAGGGAAGCATGATTGATGTATACATTCACATGTACAGGGCTTTCTTTTCTACAGAAATATTTTCCCTGAGTTGATGTCTCTGCTTATGCCATCTAGTATGTGAAACCAAAGATATCTTGGCATAACTGTATGTTTTCGGATTGTCTAACTGTGTATTTGTGTTAAAGTCAAAAGGTCAAGGCCACAGTGACCTCATCTTATGGTTTCAGTTGTCAAGAGACACAGTGTCATTTATACGAGAGAAAATATGTAGAAATATGTAGACGGACACTGCGATGATTAGCGGAGTCATACAACGCAGTGCGGTAATTCTAGTGTAGTTTTTTTTTAATAAATGGGTTATCTTTTTTTACAATCTACAAAAAGTTATCTATACATTTGGTCACAGAATGTTACACAAATAAATTGCCATTAAAGTTGGCATCTTGCTGTCTCGCAAGTCTGACGATGCATCTGAAGCGTCCATCAAGGGCGTTCTGCAGGTAATTTGGATTGTTTGTTTCTTGTGAAGAGGAGAATAACATGAATTCATACCAATATCAGTTTACAATCAAACCTTTTTGTGTTAACCTTGTGTAAACAGAGTCAAAGGACATTGTACAACGATGACACACATTTTCCACAGTACCTGTCATTCACTACTGAACTTCTGACACCCATTACTGGACTGTGTCTTCCTGTAGATTGGTGATGTTCGCAACGCTCTTTTCACAGTCTGTCAAAACAAAATTAGAGTATTTGCACACCACATCGGACCAAAACAAAACTGCAGTCTGTGAAACAAGCAGTTTTGGTAGATATAAGGGAAATGCTAATATTTCTACATGATACATATTCAGTCCCTTAAGCAAAATAACAATGATGGCAGGCCGCAACCTTGATGCCTTTGTCTACTTTGCTTACAGACTAGTTTGCGGAGTCTCGTGCTGCCGCCCCGTGACCGATACATCATCGCTCTTTTCTGAAACTAATGAAGGCAAATTCACACATGTAGACAGAAATAATCAGAATAAATTAAAAGGTGTAAAGATTGCTAACATTATGTTTGATGGGGGTCATCATTATACATAACAGAGGAAAACTTTGAACATGTTGACTTGCCTTCCTGTGGAAAAAGTTGTTTTCCCAGTTAAACAATCACAGCAGGGAAGCATGATTGATCAAAATTCTTTCAGTGTGATATTAACTTGTATGTCAGCAAGCGTACTTTGGGGATTTTATAAAAATGTATATTTGGCATATTATATAAAATGGTGTTTCTGGTATGTAACTCAAAAGTACCTCTTTAATGGTAGGATCATTTCTCTCCCGCATCTTCCTCGTGGTACGTGGATGATGGTAGTGGGCTCAACCCGGCTTCTCTTTCTCTCCAGGCTGCCCTTCCTGCTCTTCATCAAGCAAAACAAAGTGTTCGGTCCAAGTTATTGACGTTAATGAAACTCCTGTACCTTCACTTGGATCGTCCTTGATTAAAAAACAGAACATAGGAATTGTTTTATAAAATGAATTGCAACTCCATAACATGGAAACATTATTGTCATATTGCATACTATACATTAAACCAAATTGATCTGATATTTTGGAGTAATGGTAGAGAAATACACTCCTTATTAATCTAAAGCATTCATATATCAAATTCATGTTTATATTTATATTGTAGCGTCCCTCAATGATGAGCTAAGCGTCTTGAACTGGTTTCAACAACCATGTATTCACCTCCCAGGTAGCACAGGCTACGGTGGGCCGTAGCATGTGGCTAACAATGGCGTATTAGCTGAAGATTAGCATTGTGTGTATCAACGGACTCCGCAACCGCTGTCTCAGCACTCGGACTGTAAACCTAGATCGTAACGATCTTTAAAAACAATAAACTACTCACCTGACAGAAGGAAGATGACATCGTTTGTCTTCCCAGCGCTCGGTGGTTACTACGCAGCCCCGAGTTAAAGAACCGGATGTTTACTAAAAGCCACACGTCAGTTCCGCTCGCCTGGTCCGTCCGTGGCGCAGTCGGTCCCCCTTCGGGATGAACGGTCTCGCAGGATCCTTCGCATTAGAGGTGTAATCTAGCCTCAAATATTAATATTATATAACGTGAATAACATTCACGATCACTGAGGGACACCACGCAGGGACGGTGATTTTAACAGCACGCTGCGCCGTGCTGGCATGGCAGCGTCATAGCAACCCTCATAGCAACGATAAAAACATTCGCGATAACTATTAAAATATTTATCATAAGCACGAACTGGCTGAAGACTGTGGAAGCAAAGAGCACATTTCTCGCTAGAAATGGTGTCAGAATGTATTTTTATGCCCAAACTAAGTTACAAAACTATATTTTTATCTGAGAGAACAAGGAATATCCGCCATGTTTTCCTCTCCGCAGACGGGAGCTTGTGAGTCACGTGACGTGAGAACACGCCAATGCAAAACAATGGGCTGACCATCTCACACTCTGAGAGGCCAGATTGTGAGATGGTAACGTCGTTCCAAGTGGACCAACGTTGCCACTGAACGTTTTCTGATGAGACTGGGTTGAGCACAGAGTCCGTTATCGATCTACACAGCCACGTCTCTGTGAAGCACAGAACGGAAGATGAGGAGAAGTCTCTGTTTTCACCAACTAGCAACTGGAGCTGTCCAGCTTGTTGCACAGTGAGCGCACGCTGGAGAGGAATATTCCTGGTAGCGGTGTGCGAAGTCCCCGCCGGCGGAGACGCACAAGCAAGCCGGCCCGTTTACATCTCCTCCGTCGCTTCACCGCCTGTCCGAATGTGAGGGCACCCTTGACCAGAATATCCAAAATTTCGACAGATGAGGCAATGAAAGTTGGAAATAAACTTTCTGGAGTTATGTCCCTGATCATTCATGGGCATCTCTCTGGTGAAAGAGCTCCCGGTTTTTAGGCAAAAAACTGAATTAACTAACAAAACAAGACAAAACATTGCGCACCAACACACCGATGCAGCCGTCCACGGCGCCATCATTTTCTGTCCATGACATTCGCTTCAGTTAACCAACATTCATTAGAAATATCCTTACATTCCTTTTTCTTTGTCCTCTCTACTTATTTCTCTCTTTTACATGCAGTTTAGTTTTGAGTTGCTGCAGCTGATTTAAACTCAAACCTCCCATGCTGAGAAAAACCACAGTCTTCCTCTCTACTTTTTAAACCTATTTTCTCTAATAGGTTGTCTCAGGAGTTATGACCCGACTCTTATTTTTTGATTTATACTCTGGTTTGTTCAGCGAAATACGAAAATTTGGGGAATAAAGTTCTGCTGATATGGGAAAGAAATTAAAAGTTTCTTAATTCATTTTTAACCCATTCTTTCCTTTTCCTTTTAATATTTAATTTAAAAATTAGTTTTGAGTGTTTTTTTGCATTTGTTATTAGCCTAAAAAAAGCCCAATTTTACCCCAAATGTACTTTAATTTACTTACCTTTTCTGTAGAGAGGTCCTCTCTCTCACTTTTTCCCAGCTGGAATAATCAGATCAGTTGCATCATCCAAATCTTTACATGTTCATTTACAGTTACTCATATCAATTAAAAAAATGTGTGTTAAGTATTCATAATTTGTGTTAAGTATCAGTTACCTTAACTCTTCAATCAATCTCCAAAACGCTTTCATAAGGAGCAATAACAAACAATCTCTTCTATAATGTGACCAAATAGTAATTTCCTAATGTAATTACTTGGTCACTGTTAAATTCTCAATTGTTCGCTTTTAGTTTTTTTAGTTTAATGCACTTTTACATTCCCTGCCTGAAATTATATAGTTTAGAGAAATCGTCTACGTATCTAATCCCTCTAGACAAACTTCTCTGTAGCAGCACGCATGCATGTATAAAATGTACTTGAATTTTCTGATTATCAACAGATTGATTGCATTGCTGAGACTATCTGGACAGGAGCCAACAATCTGTCACTCAACACACAATGGAAGAGGGAATCTTTACCCTTCTGAATTTTTATTACAAAAAAGACAATGCAATTCGCCCTACTTGGTCCACTGGATCATAGCAGTGAGAGCACTCCTGGTTCTCAGACATCAGGCCCTCACTTCTCTACCCTCTTTTGTCAGGTAGGTTGAGGTCAGAGTTTTAAACTCCCTGCGCACTTTTACCTTCAGCCCTGAGATCCAGAGTGTTCTCTCACACAAGTGATCCTGCCGACAAAGCCATGATTGTGGTGGCGGCACAAAGTAAAACACTTGTCTTTCTGTAAATTGAATCCAACATCAAGAGATGGACACACAGAACACATCACCTGAATGACATGTACAAATGAGCGAAGAACAGAGTAGAAATCGGTGTATAATAATTATTTAATTATAATTATAATTGAAAGCTCCCTCGCATTAGGGAAGTGAAGGCATCTATTACCCTCTTAATGTCTTATCAGTGTGGAAGACATCCTGCCTTCAAGTCTCTGTGGAAGATCCCTGGAGTGAGACCCCAGATGTGAGATCCCAACCATTTGTTCAGAGACACCATAAAGTGAAGGCTTCAAGAGGCCATCAACTTAAAGTCCCTGAGCAATAATCTTAAACCGAAAGTTACCCTTTTAGATAAACAATCTGGTCAATCTTCCACACACGTTTGCTCATGCAACATCACATACACGAATGCAAAATTTCCATTACAATAACATTTAACAATAGTTTTTTTTATAAACAATATTTTATCTCTATTAACGTTATGCTTATATGTAAGACACTTTGAGCTGCATTTCTTGTATGAAAGGTGATATATAGGTACACTTTATTAATATTATTACTTTGAAACTGTGTAATTTTACTCCTTTGAATAATTGTCATTGCTGTGAAGTTATATTTTTTACATTCATGGTATTACTTTGCATTTGTGTCATCCAAAATTTGAATTTTGGCATCCAACAATAATTTTATTCACTATGTATTACCTTGGAGTTATGTAATTTCAATACGCTTAGATTGTGTTGTATAAGTTGTATTACTTTTAAATTGTGCCATCTGACAAAAATTCTCTTCCTTTAAAGTGTTGTCATTGAATAACTTTGAGATTGTGTCATCGTATGATAACTGTATTGCTTTGAAGTTTTGTCTTTTTACAATAATTGTATTACTTTGAAAATGTCATTAGATTAAAAAAAATGTAGTGCCATTAAATATCAGGAAAAGTTAATTCAGCAAACTTATTTAAACCGAAACTTAATACATTTCTTTTTACTTCAGATTTTAATGAGATCTTGCCCTTGTACGCTTGTAACTTTTTCTTTTTAATGTTATTTTGTAATGTTTATATTTTACTTAAAATCTGTTGCCTTTTATGACTTACAATTTAGCAGTTTTATTTTATAAACAATTGTATATCTTTAGTAACATGTTTATATTTGTATCTATAATATATGTGAAGCACTTTGAGCTGCATTTCTTGAATGAAAGGTGCTATAGGTAACCATCCTGTCTGAATTTGACAATGGGGGTATGTAGTCACAGAGGTGGCTCAGTGAGCACCTCCACCTGAACCAGAGGATTAATCAACCCAGCTGAGGGCTGTTAGCTGATGTGATCCTCCGGTACAAAAGGCAGCAGCGGAGCTGTCCGCGAGAGACGTGAGCGAAGCTCACAGCGACTGATCTGCAAAGTTGGACGCTAGCAGAACTTTTTTAATTGTGTGTTAAACAATATTTTATCTGTATTAACATGTTTATATTTGTATTTACAAAATGTAAAGCACTTGAGCTGCATTTCTTGAATGAAGGTGCTAGACAGATAAGGTTTATTAGTATTATTACTTTGAAAGTGTGCTTTGAATTATTGTCATTACTTTGAAGTTGTCTTTTTTACAAACTTGGTTTTACTTTGAAATTGTGCTATCTGACAAATAGTAGTTCTTTAAAGCTTTGTCACTGTATAACTTTGAAGTTAAGTTATGTCATCGTGTGATAATTGTATTGCTTTGAAGTTTGTCCTGTTACAATAAAGCTATTGCTCTGGAGTTTTGTAATCTACTGGCTGTATTAGCCAGAAATTGTCATTTTACAATTATCGTCAAAATGAACTTGGACAAAAAACGTTTATAATTTAGACTGTCGTTAAATATCAGGGAAGCCTACGACCCTAAGGTTGGAGGACGACCGCTATACCCCTCAGCCACAGCCGCCCTTTTAAGTACAAGGTAAATACATTTGTAAAAACATACCCAATCCATGTTACAAAAATATAGGTGAATAAAACATATGATGCACATAAAAACACTTGTGAATTCCCTCTAAGTTCACCATATCCACCAAACCCTCCTTTCCACCTCTCTAAGGCGATATGCTTCCCCTACTTCTAAATGTCCCTTTCGATTTTTCCCTTTACAACTACTTGTAACCTCCTCATTATCCTTTCCACACCGCTATCTCTATTTCACCATTACCAGGTTTCGCCTGGCCAACCACAAACTCTTCTTTGAAATGCGTATAATTTTCTCCATCTGGAAAATAACCTGACCATTCTTTGAGCCCAACCCTCTTTCGACCCTGGCCCAGGTCAAATGAAACCCTGGGACTACCTGCCCTAGCCAATCCCCCACTTTACCCCATACTACCCCTGCAACTGGACCATCCCACATGACATGCCTGACTGTTTCCTCCCCTTAACAGGCTGCCCGAGGGCACACAGGGGAACTCATGCCGGTACATAGTTTCCCGCACTGGTAGGCATTTGTGCAGGCGTAACCAATTTAGGTCTTTGAGTCTGTTGTCTAGCCCCTGTGGCTGGATCCCCATCCAAATCTTTGTTGGGGTCCCCATCACTGGAGGTGCGACCACTTCCCGACTGACCCTCTGTAGAGGGCTCTGTGATCTATTTGTATTGCTCTGTTGGAGGCCTCAGGATGAGCCCGCAGCCAACTGGCTGCATGGTTGTAATGCCATGGCTGCTGCTCCACCCTGGGTGCCCAATTGTCAATATCAACAGGTGATATTATTAGCGCTACCCGGCGGTTCAGCGTTGCTTCAGTGTCCAGTGTAGTGAAGCTAATACAGGAGAAATGTGTTCTCCTTTCCTGGTTCTTGTCAGGACACGTACTGCAGCATTTTGGACAAGCTGCAGTCTTTAACCACTAACTGCTGGAGCCTGATAATAAGGATTTACAATAATCAAGTCTGGATGTAACAAAGGCATGGACTAGTTTCAATGCATCTTTTTGAGAAAGTAACACACGATTTTTTAGATGTTACATAACTGGAAGAAGGTGGTCCAAAAATTTGTTTTAAGTAAGAATTAAAGGACAAATCAGGGTTGGACATCACTCCCAAGTTCCTGACTGTTTCCTTGGAAGCAAGGGCAATGTCGTCTAGCGCAGCTATATCATTAGATAATAAATCTCTAAGGTGTTTAGGGCCAAGTATTCTAACCTCTATTGTTATTGGAATTTCTTAGTCAAGCACCAGTCATTACAATGTCTTTCTGGAAGTTTATTCCGGGCATCACCGTACAAAACCATGGCATAGATTTCATACAATGAGCAATGACATACTGGAGAAGCAGCACTTTATACATCTTCAAGCTCCTCCTAGAGAGGAACAAATGTTATCGATCAGCCTCTTTGATGTTAAGAAATAGGTCACCAATATCCTGTCACCTACTCTTTCCCAGACCCCTGAAGTGTAACATGTTTTCAAAATCCCTTTATCAATGTTTACAACCACCACAAATCCCCCATGCTGTGAAGCCTTTGTTAGGTGACCCTGTGTGTGAGGAAGTCATATAACATCAGTTACATGAGCGACACCCTGACTTCTATGGGAAACATTTGGTCATTTTTCTAAACATCAAAATAGTTCCTTATATCAATCATTTGCCTGAATAGTAAAATTACTATCACACTTTTTAATAAGAAAAAATTGCAGGTCATGCTTGGAGTTTAGTTATTGATTACACTGTTCAGGATTTATTGACGAGTATAACTGGGTGTCATCCACATAGCAGTGGAAATCTACCGAGTGTGTCCTGATAATGTTTCCTAGTGGAAACATTATATATATATATATATATATATAAACCGCCCGCCACAATACCAGCTTCTTCCCGGCTGCCGTTGGCCTCATCAACAAGGCCAGGGACCCCCACCTGACTCTGACTTTTATTCCACCCCCACACCTCAAGGATGTGTTAAATTAATAAATTAACACATTATCTCATATTATATTATACTGTATTACATTGCATATTGCAATCGGACACTGTTTACTGTTTTGCATTTTGCATTTCACTTCACTTTTTATATATTTTATCTTTCATATATTTTTATGTCAAAATAATTGCTACTTTGTATAAATATTGGAAAAAAGTGAGTAAATAAGAAGTAAACAGTGGGTAATGTCAGGCGTGTTGGTTTATCCTAAATATGAGAAGATGAGCCGAACTCGGTTTGTTCAATCAAGTATTTATTTAGAAAGCAATGAAAGGTAACAATCAGCAAAGCAATGGGCTTCCAACAAGTCGCATCAGAACACCAGACCCATCAGAACGCATCAAACAGCCGGCGCCTGTCTTTTTTATAACAGTAGGTCTTGGTTCTTCCTCCTCGAAAGTGCGCAGGCGTAGGCCATCCTCTTGGTATTGGAATAAGGAAGTCACAAGGAGCCACTCCCAAGACCTTGACACAGATGATGGCATGTGGGCCAATGGTGTTGACAGTTGGAGAAAAGATTATCGTGTTCTTGCTATATCAAAACAATATTCTGTTTGTACTGACATTCAAAACAATTTAACCAAAACAACGAAACACAACTATAACGCAGACAAATTCTAACTTCAGGATTACACACTAGGAAGGAAAAGGTTATTTATTAATCATTTGTATAGAAAGCATTATATCTGGCTCAAACTCCTTCTATCTTTATTCATTTAGAGTTGAGTCAGACAGAGAATATAGGTAAAATATTGAAATCCTAACAGTAAATATATACTGGTTTTCTATTTTTATTGCTTTTCCTATGTATGTTGTATTTATTGTGTTTCTACCCATTTATCTTGTGTTTCTGTTTTTATTGTTTCTACCGCAATATTTTATATTTTATTTTATTGTATTGTATTGTATTTTATTGTATTCAAATGTACCGGCTGCTATGACGACTTAATTTCCCTTTGGGGATGAATAAAGTTATCTATCTATCTATCTATCTATCTATCTATCTATCTATCTATCTATCTATCTATCTATCTATCTATCTATCTATCTATCTATCTATCTATCTATCTATCTATCTATCTATCTATCTATCTATCTATCTATCTATCTATCTATCTATCTATCTATCTATCTATCTATCTATCTATCTATCTATCTATCTATCTATCTATCTATCTATCTATCTATCTATCTATCTATCTATCTATCTATCTATCTATCTATCTATCTATCTATCTATCTATCTATCTATCTATCTATCTATCTATCTATCTATCTATCTATCTATCTATCTATCTATCTATCTATCTATCTATCTATCTATCTATCTATCTATCTATCTATCTATCTATCTATCTATCTATCTATCTATCTATCTATCTATCTATCTATCTATCTATCTATCTATCTATCTATCTATCTATCTATCTATCTATCTATCTATCTATCTATCTATCTATCTATCTATCTATCTATCTATCTATCTATCTATCTATCTATCTATCTATCTATCTATCTATCTATCTATCTATCTATCTATCTATCTATCTATCTATCTATCTATCTATCTATCTATCTATCTATCTATCTATCTATCTATCTATCTATCTATCTATCTATCTATCTATCTATCTATCTATCTATCTATCTATCTATCTATCTATCTATCTATCTATCTATCTATCTATCTATCTATCTATCTATCTATCTATCTATCTATCTATCTATCTATCTATCTATCTATCTATCTATCTATCTATCTATCTATCTATCTATCTATCTATCTATCTATCTATCTATCTATCTATCTATCTATCTATCTATCTATCTATCTATCTATCTATCTATCTATCTATCTTCATATGCACCAATAACCAGAGCAAATTCCTTGTAGTTGTAAACTACTTGGCAAAAAAATACTTCTGATTCTGATGTGAATAAAATTGGGCCGAGCACAGAGCCCTGTGGAACACTGTGGTTAACTTTGGTGCGCAGAGATGACTCACAAATCATTAATTTGCATGAATTGGAATCGATCTGAAAAAATAGGGTTCAGGCCAGTTCCTTTAATAGTAATTAACCTTTTCTAGTCTCTGTAATAACATTTGATGGTCAATACTGTTGAATGCTGCACTAAGATCTAACCAAACGAGGACTACTAAACTAGAAGAAGGTTTTTACTGACTTTTGCCAAGGCTGTCTCCATGCTGTGATTAGCTCTTAACCCAGACTGAAAGTCTTCATTTACATTACTTTCGTGGAGAAACTACTACCCCTGATTTGCTACAACCTTTTCAAAGATTTCAGACTGGAAGGGGCGGTTCAAAATCGCCTGTACTTGGCTAAACCTCCAGGTCCAGGGTAGAGTTTTTGAGAAGGGTTTGATTAAAGCTAGTTTAAAGCACTGTAGTACATATACTGATTATAATGAGACATTGATTGTGTTCCATAACGTAGTATCAATTAGGGGCAGAATTTCATTAAATGATTTTTGTAGGAATGGGATCTAAGATACAAGTTGTTGGTTTAGAAGATGAGATTAATTTGGTCAGCTGATTAAGGGTGATCAGAGAGAAGCTCTCTAAATAATTGGGAAGATTCTCAGCTTTTTCTGAGATTTTTATTCTTGATAGGGTATTAGTGCCAACTGAGGGCAGGATATGGTTTCTAATAGTTAGAATTTTATCATTAAAGAAATTTCCAAAACTATTGCTATTCAGGGATCAAGGAATACTAGGTTCGGGTAAAGGTGTGTCTCAGTCAACCTTGTTACAGTTCTGAAGAGAAATCTGCAGTTGTTTTTATTTTCTTCTATTAACGTGGAGTAGTAGGCAGCTTTTGCTTTGTGGAAGGCCATCTTATATGCTTTAACCCTTTTTTTCAAGGCTAGGTGATTTTCAACGCGGTTGTTTGAGCACCAATTCTTTCTAGTATTCTTGAAGCTTGTTTTAATTCATATCTTTGAATTATACGAGGGAGCTAATTTACTATGTTTTACACGCTTATTTTTAGAGGCTTTATGGAGTCTAATTTTAATCGCAATGCCTTTACAGAGCTATCAACAAGATGGTCAATCTCACTGGAGCTAGGGTTTTTTAAATAATTTGTTGTTTATATCGACAGACAATACGGGTTTAAATGTAATTGGATTTATTTTCTTAAATTTAGCTACAGCACTATCAGGTAGACGTCTGGAAAATAAGTTTTTATTAGTGGCATATTCCGATGAGAAATCAAGGATTATTAAATGATGGTCTGATGGAATCGCTTTATGTGGAAGTACTATTGGATGTTCAATTTTAATACTGTATGATAGTTCAAGGTTAAGTGTGTGGTTACAGCAATGAGTGAGTTCGTGAACACACTGACTGAAACCAATTGAGTCTAGTACTGAAATAAATACTACACTAAGGCTATCATTATTATTATTATCAACATGAATATTAAAGTCACCGACAATAATAATTTTAGGACTAGGTTTGATTAAAACCTCAGGAAATAAGCCCCAGGAGCACGGTTAACTACAGCGAATATGATTGGCTGTTGGCATTTCAATCTCCAAATTTCCGCTCCTCATGCAAAAAATCTGCTTAATATGTAGTGCTATTAACAAAATTCAACAGAAAAATACCTTTTCATGACTATTCAGTCTTCAATGTGAGGATGAATGAGACGTACCTCATAGTGTTGGGAACTAAAACCCCTTGAGGTCTAGTTTTCCAAAAATTATTTTCCATCAATCTTAATTTAATCATGCCCCATTTATACGCCTCCAATTGAAGTTTTCTCCCTATTGTGTCTTCAATTCAGATCAAATCAAAGTGTTTATTGTCACATGCACCAAATAACAGCATCATCAGAGCATTGACATTCTTATGAACTGGAAGCAAACATCTACGCAGTAGACAGGCAGTACAAGATAAAAAATAACATAACATAGTACAACAATTTAAATGAAGGGCTAGATGCATTTGTAGAGTGAAGGAGTGAGGAATATTAAATTAAATAATATGAATAAATGTGTAGTAAGTAAGTAAGTGTAGTTGTATGAGTGGGGGAGCAGAATTTACATGGTCTGGGGTCAGTGTTGCTGGTTCAGAAGCCTTACAGCCTGGGCCTTTGGACTACCTGCCTTAGCTGTTCCCCCACTTTACCACATACTATCCCTGCATCTGGTGTTGGGATTTTAAATATTAGCTTCCCTGTGTATGTGTCTGTGAGTTGCAATAAGACTGAAATTCTTAACAATAAAGCAGAAGCAGTTTGAGCCAGATAATGGCCTTCACACAAATGATTTATAAACAACCTTTGCTGCGTAGTGTTAATAATGAATCTTTTACTTGTTCTCGTTTCTAACTTTTTATACTAAAAGCATAACTCCCTTGGGTTTAATTTGACATCAGAGAGTTCAAGCAGCTGATAAGGTCTGGAGGTCGGACAGTGACATTTTCAGACATAGTGACATAGTTTGGTTTAGTTGTTTCGACAGTTTACACAATCAGAACATATAGCCGATAGAGCAGGAACATAATATTATTTACTCCAATGCGAAGGGGATGGACAACACCTGCGCACCATCAAGGAAGAACCAAGAAAGACCTTTCCTCGTTATTGACCAATCCTGTTCTACCTACTTTTATAAAATATTACAGACGCCGGCTGTTTGATGCGTTTTGATGCAACTTGAGACTTCCCGGGGCTGCTAGAGTTCCGGAGGAGTGTGTTGGATGCCCATTATTTGCTGAACTTTTCATACCTTTTCATTGCTTCTTAAATAAATACTTGATTGAACCAAACCGAGTTCGGCTCTTCTCATATTTGCGATAAACGAACACACAAAAACAACACTGGTCAGTCCCATCATGACATCCCTTACACCTCCAGAGTCCCCAACTCTGGAGGTGCGACTACTTCCTGACTGACCTCTTTGTAGAGGGCCCTTGGATTTATTCTTACAGCTGCATCAGAGGCCTCCGGATTTGCCCGCAGCCACCTGGCTGCTTGGTTGAAATGCCTTGGCTGCTGCTTCACCCTTGGTGCCAAATTGCTCCAGACCATCAGCTGCCTGGCTTGGTAAGCGTAATAGAGCTGTAGAAAGTAACCTGAGGGATGCTCTACCGGAATGGATAATTCTCTTTCTTTGTATGTAGTCATTGTTAATTTAACTCCTCCCGGCTTTCCTCACACACAGTGAACGATGGCAACTAACAGACAAAGGCTGTTGATGGAGCTGGAGTTGCTTGACCTGGAAGAGGACTTGCTTGTAATGTATTTAATGAGACAAGAACAACAACAGAAGAGGAGACGCAGGCGGAGTTGGTCTTTAAGTCCATTAAATCAATCGAGGCCGAGGACGGGAGACTGTTCGAACTCTGAGGGATGTTAACGAAGAAATGCTGGTTGATGCCGCCCAGAGACTCGCTGTGGCGCTAGGACTTTAACGCCGGGTTCACACCGGACTGGAGGTGAAACTCTCCAGGTGGAGTTGTGGCAACATCTCAATATCCCTGCTTTCCCTCATGCTACATTCTGGCCATTCCGGAAATGATGACGTTCGGAAATTATGTCATTAGCGGACCAATCACAGCCAAGGGGTAACCCTAGGCTCTCCGACATGGCAACGTATAGTTAGAAAAATCTGAGATGTATGTAGAGCTCTCCGAGGTGCTCGGAGAGGGCGTTCCATGTCGGCGAAGGCGTTCCCATGAGTCCGTCTCCGTCAAAACGGAGTAGCATTTATCGGCCTTAACAATTTAGTAGCACTGAAAATGCACTAATTCTACAGAAGTGTGTATAAAAATGACCCAGGGTGACTACTTGCAACATATCTACCAGCCAATCACAAGTGACTTTTCGTTTCAAAGGTCTGTGGCTTCATCCAATAGTGAATCGAGTTTTCACCATTGGCTAAACTCCGATTCATATGCTAATTCGATCGCACCTTTGCTCAGCGACTCCATAGCGGTAGTGGGGTTATGTTCCTGCCCGTTAACTGCCAGAAATTAGGCGAGTATGCAGACGTTTTTTAGTGGCGGAAATTAGGCTTTTCGTGTAGTGTGTGTACCTGAGGTGCAACAATTTTTCAAGGATTTTTTTGAGAAATAGTAAGTTAGAAATAGGTCGAAAGTAATTGAGGTTGTTGGGATCTGCCCAAAGGTTTCTTGGGAATAGGGGTTATTGCAGCTGTTGGAGAGATAGTTAAACAAGATCCAAGGAGAGGGATGAGTTAATGATTTCAGTTATTAGAGAAGACAAAGGGTGAGCAGAAGTAGAGTTATGAATGAGACCTATATTATATTTCCGCAACTGATGGAAGTTTAAAGCTGGAGAAAGGAGAGGAGGAAGGATCATATGAGGATGGATGAAGTGGACCAAAAGAGGTGTGTTTCACTACTTGAAAAATTAAATTAGGTTGTTGCAGTCATCCGTGGAGTACATGTGAGGTGCAAGAGTGTCTGGAGGTCGCAGGATGGTATTAACAGTAGAAAATAGTGTTCTTGTGTTACCATTACCAGACCTAATAAGGTTGGCATAATTGTCCGATTTGGATGTGGAGAGAGCATCCTTGTAGTTTATAATGTGGTCATTGCACATTGTTTTATGGATAGTGAGACCAGTTTTTCTATGAAGGCGACAACCATCGATTTTGAGGTGACGAAGTTCAGGGGTAAAATAGGGGGTAGAGAGAGAGAAGCGAACAGTCTGAGTCTTTAGTGCAGCAAATCAATCCAGAATACTGTGAGGTTCATTGTTGTAGTGAGAAACCAGCTCATCCGGAGTAGATAAGTTCACTGCATGAAAAGAAGAGTTTGTGTCACTAAGTGTCGCAGGAAATTTTGGGAGCATTTTCGGTTAACGGCTGTTCACAGGAATCTGCAGGCAGAACCAGTTTCTGGCAGTTTTACAGGCCTGTGAATATCGGGAGGTGACCCCCCTGCTCCTAAGCCTGCCCTGGTTACAGTCTCTCCAGAATAACGTTACTTTTCAAATTCAAATGTCTGTTTTTCCACTAAGGAGCAGTTTTGGTGAAAAACTAATGCTGCCCTGACAATTATTACCTTTCCATTAGGTTATTGCTTTAGACAAATAGAAAAAATATAGAATTTTTCATGGTGTTAACTGGGTTATTTTTTTTTTTTTATTGTTTTGGGGGAGGCGGGGGGGATGGAACCCTTTATTCGTGAATAATGGCTGAAAATGCAGTGAGTGGGAAAAGTGGGGGTGGCTGTTTTTGCACAAAGGAGTGGTTTTGGTGAAAAACTAATGCTTGTAATCAACTCAGAATCATGAAAAACCCCTAGTTTGACCCCTCACAAGTTACTTAAAGCCAAATTTAACATTTTCGATTTTTCCAAAATCGGTTACAGGTAACCCAACTTTGAACAATTTTTTAGGAGGTTTCCAACCTATTATTTTATCCACCTACTAGCCCTCTCATGGAGGTAAGGCAGTCTGGAGTTCTGGTTCAAGGTTAAGTTTGCAAAAGAATATACTGTCCCTGTAACCCTTTTATTAATATTAGTGACCAGCAGCGTCATATCTGGGTGGGGTTTTTACCATAGCTATGTCCCTGAGCGCATACTCTTAAGCCTGAAACATGCTTCTGCGTTTTCACGGGCCCGTAAGCGCAAGAGCCCTTCCGGGTCCCTTACGTGCTTATGTATCCCTCCTTACGTGCTGACGGGTGTCGACCCCCTTTTCTAAAATTTACGGCAAAGCTCCGCAAGCTCACTCAGCCCGCAAGGCTGTGATTGGTCTGCTCTACATCCCTTCTGGAGCTGCATTTCCGGTTTCATGCCCCATAATACCGGCAGAAATCACGGAAGATTTAGAAGAACGAATATGGACCAAATAGAAGAGCACTTGGCAGAAGATATCCGATAGTATGATCACTTGTATAACCTGTCACTGACTGGCGGATTTGTCCGCCAGAAAAAGGCTACGAGGAGCCGCAGTGGCTATGTAAATAAACAATCGACGAAGAAGAAAGAAGGCGTCTCTAAGGTCGTCTCGACAAAAAGCATTACTCCGCCTAGTGTTCTGGCGCGGAATTGCTTTGTAAGACGCGCAACGGTTGGGGAAGCATGAATGAAAACGAGTCTTGCGCCACAGCGGCATGAAAAGACGCAGACGCAGTCGCAGAAGCATGTTTCAGGCTTTACCCAGCCTCCCATCTGCTCAAACTCTGTCCTCTGCTTACTGCAATATCCAGGCTTCCTCCTAGCCCTTGCATGTGTTCTACCCCATGCTGCCCTTCAATGTCGCTACTCTTTTCCTGATTCTCCCTCTGACTGCTCTGCATCTGATCTTGTCCTAGGCTGTTCCCTTCCTGTTTGCTGCCTCCTAGAGGCCCACAGTATTTTGAGACCTCAGCCTCTAATTGAGCTATCATCTCATGAACCTTGTGGCGTTCCTTGACCTGTTGTATACTTGTTGTGGGTGTTGGTGTAACCATTACGACTTAGTTATCTTTCCAATTCCCCTGAGAGCCTCATCTTTTTGAGTGTAGCAGTCCATTACCTGCACCCTCTTTGGAGTTTCTTTTATTATAGTCCTCAGACTCGACATCCACTTGTTTTATGTTCAGTGCACCAGTGAACGACACCAAGGCAATTTCCTGTATGTGCAATCATACTTGGCAATAAAAAGAATTCTGAACTTCCCTGTTCCAGACAGGATTGTATAACGTCCAGCTGCATCCTGTGACAGCAGTTGTTTTTTTTTTGTCTCATCCTCTTCTTGCTCTTGTATTTCGGTTTATTGTCTTTTATTAGGGTTCAATATTCTCACACATGCTCACATCATATGCACCCCCATCTGTCCAAGCTGGGTCTAACCCTTTAGTTCCTTTCTTCCATTTTCTAGACATATTTTATATATCTCTTTTCTTTGATGGATATTTATGTATGCATATTGTTGCTGTGCTGACTTAGCTTATATTTTTGGATTATAGCTTCAGTTAATTTTAGCAACTCTTGACCTAGTATAATTACTAAGTTTACTGTGGGATAATGTGATATCACGATGTATTGTTATATTTGTTGAACTACAATTTCTATCTTTTTCCTTAGTTGTGAACACAGAGTTTGAACGAGTTGAACAATTAAACAACACATGATGATTCAAAACAAGTACAGTACTGTTTTTCTAGAGCATTAATATAAGTCTTTCAAAACTATATTTAGTTTTTTGTATATGTATCATTTGATTGTATTACTGCAGCTCCACAGGCACAGAGGCACCTTAAAAAAGAAAATCAAAAGTACAGTTCTTCAAACAAAAGATATCAGAACTCTTGAACAAAATGCACAATAAAGAAAATGATAACACTCCTGCTTAAATGTCTAGATTACCAAAAGGATATTCAAACACCAGGCGCCTCATTTATAACTATTGAGACGTGTGTACGCCACTTCTCACGCAAACATTGGGATTTATAAAAACAAACTTGACGGGAAAATTTCCACGCAAACTCTGACCCATGCATACGAACATTTTGGATATGGGAAAGTTGCGACGCAGACGTGAGGTGGTGAACTGAAGCCAGATTATTGATCCAATTCATCATTTACATTAAAACCAAAAGCTTAGTTTTGTTGGCGTGACATATCTGTTCCACGTGAACCTTTTAATTTAAAAATATATAAAACAACTTACAGCAAATTACGTTTGGATTCCAATTAACAGCGGATATACGGAGATTAGTCCTTATAAGGTTTTAATGATATCTTCCAACACTGTGCGTGTATCATCAAATCGCTGCAGTGCACGTGACTGCCATCAGGCTCACAGAGCGCACAGGAGATCACTTACAAGAAATTAAGAGACTTTCCAAATAATATCCCAGAGGAGGCGAGGATCCACAGATGTGAGGGAATCGGTCCGATGCTCTAAATAAGTAAATACTGCTGAGACAGTGGTGCGGGGTTATGCGTGATGTGTGCACAGGAATGGATGAGGAGGAATAGAGGGTTCAGCGATGTCTGATCAGCTGATATAGATTATATTTATCTGTGATCTGTGATCTTTTTTTTACTTCAGGCTCTGTTTTTTCTCTTGTCTTCACTCTCACACATTGTGTTATCTACAGCAGCGGCAGACTTTCAGTGTATTTCTTTATAAGTGACATCACTGCTCTCCCATAAAATCGCTCTTCACCTCCACCTCACTAAAAAACACCTTAATGTCAGTATCAGAAAGTTTTGCTTCCTCTTCTCATCGCTTGATGCCGTGACTCTGCCAGGACTCAAAGTGGAAACCCATTGGTCAGCAGCATCATTTAATATTCATGCTGTGCGTTGCAATGACCATTTATGGTTGAAAGTGGTTGTGTGGAGGGCGGATTTGGAGGCAGGTGGACTGTGATTTATAAAGCGAACATTGCCTTCAGGTTTGCGTGCGCACGGTTTTATAATTCCGAAATTTTCGGCTTTTGTGCAAACGTACACTTTTAGTATGTATCCTACACACTGTTTTATAAATGAGACCCCTGATTTTGAGCAGCTTCTAGCAATGAGACAATTATCATGACTAGTTCTGCCTGGCGAGGCTGTAATTCCTCGTCCCCTTTTGGAATCATTATATACACCTTCCTCAGATTAAAATGTTTCTGGTCTATCCTCAACATTCTCTTGAGGTATCTGCATCCTCCTTCATCATTGTCAACACAACCATAGCACAATCCAAGTTATGTCTGCAGCACTTTCTTTTCGTCATTGCTAACTTTAATCTTTGTCAGACCTTACATTTTTGTTTGTCATTTCATTTAAGTCTCACTTTGTGTCTTGATCTTTTATTTCAGTTTGGTCCCTATGCTGACCATTTATTTTCCCATACTTATGGTCGCTCATGGTATCAGAAAGTTGACTTCTCCACTCCAGAAGTCAACTTTCTGATCTCCTGCATGCTTTTTCTGAGTCTGCTGCAATATGCCTTCAAGGTCATTACTAACTGTAGGACCCAGATTTTGTGCTGCATCTGGGTCCTACACACACTCGTTACACAATTGTCATTTTGGTTATTCGCTGCTAGCCTCCTCCCCAGTGACCCAAGTCTCCAGATCCAGTGCCTTGGTTAAGCCTAGCTGAGTCAACTCATCACATTCAGATCCTTAACATTCTCCACAGCACATCAACCACCACCAGTTTCAGTTGTGTAACTGTAAGACTCAACCTAATCTGGATTTTGGAAGGTGATGATGGATGTCTGTTGAGAGAAATACATAAATTTATCAAGTTGTGTCTTTAAAATAATAGATGAAATGCATCGTTACCCACACAATCAACACTTACCTAATAGATGATGCTAGAGGTTGAATACATCTAACACCACCGGATATTCCATAGGAGAATTTATCCAATCACTTATTATTGTTTAACTTAATATATATCACTTTCTGCTTTTTAAGAAATAATGTACAGCTGCCGCACTTTGTTAAATATCAGCAGCCAACTGCTTTGGTAACCACAATCCAGTACGTCAGCAGATCTCCTCATCAGCTGATGACCTCTTATTCTTTCAGTTTGCAAAGCTTATATTGTCCGCTCTTTTTTTTGTTGCTAATGGCTGCCTCCTCTACCTGCTTTCACTATAGAGCCCCTTTACAAACTGTGTCTACCTCAGCAACCAGTTTCAAGCTGAATCTGATTCATTCATCTGACTTATGCTATCAAGATGGTGGCTCTGTTCTGTGCCAGGGCTTTTTAACTTTCCAGTTAAAAACTTCACTTTCCATGAAGCTTAGGCTTTCCACCTATGATTTGGAAGCCAGGTTCCAGAAGAGAACCTGATGCCTAGATTTAGACTAAAGAAATTTTGCATTGGCACTTAATATGTTCTTTTTATCAGTATTTATGCTTATCTACATATATATATATATATATATATATATATATATATATATATATATCCTTTATTTAAATTGTAGGCATGTGAACTCTCAACCCAATTGGGGGAAGTTGCATCCCAGACTGCAGGGGTCACCATTGACCAAGTTTTGGATTTGTATGTCTCCTTTGACTTGCTACAGAACTTCAGGATGATATTAGGTAATTATTCACATATACAACAGAGGAAACTGACAACAAAATATGTATTGTGCTTAAGGTACAGCTATGTACATACCCTTGTTTCCAGTGCCTCTGTCTTTAATTTGGCTCTCCACTCTAAACCTTGTCGGAAATCATGGGGAGAAGCATCATGGTAGTTTGCTACCCCTAACTCTGTTTTACTGCAACTGGATTCAATTATATTATCTTTAACCCTATTAAATCTACTATAACAACTTAGTTCGTCTATGAATGATTCCATTCTTATTTCTCTCTGCCACTCCCACAATAGAATGACACAAATAGACAGAGCGTAGTGAAACTCACTTGTTCTTGTAAGCATACTAAACATTTGGATATGTTTTGAGTATTTTCACTCATATAAAAGTAATACCTCTTGAGGGAAACAAAAAGAGAATGCAAGGGTGAAAGCTAACCATTTGTATATCTGTCATTGATGTGAAAGGGGGATAGTTTTGGGTACCTATTAGTCACTTCACAGATGACAGCTCAATGTTGTGTCTGCAAATTCACTGCTCTGTGGACAGTCGCTCAATTTCACTGTATGTTGTACATCGGCATTTGGTAACATAGAATGTGTATTTTTACATTGGGTAATATAGCATATAACTAACTAAACGTTGGCAATGGCAAAAATGCCATTGACAGTCTGTAGCATATGCAGTGAGATGTGGCATCATATTTTCTGAAAAAAAAGCATACATTTGTTGCATCACGCCATGAAATAACCTGATGATAATCTAACTGATCTCAAAGAGGAGCTCATTAAATGAAGTTTGAACACTTTTGCTTGATAAACATACACACACATGCAGACACACACATGGTCTCAGTCAAAAGAGGAAGTGAGGAGGAACTCTAATTTGAAAAAGAAACAGTCCCAACATGTGGAAGCTCTTTCACCCTTTGACCCCATTCCTTGCTCCATTCCTCCTCTGTGTCTCCTCCACCTCACCACAGGTCTTCTAGAACTGTGTCTGGAATGAGTTTGGTGTAAGGTCCTTGCTCAAAATAGTACTCATACAAAACATTTTATCAAAGTACATGTTAAGGTTGGCGTTTGGACTGAGAAGGGGAGCAGAGGCAAAAGGTGGTTTTAAGGTTCAATGTAAAACTAGCAATAAAGACTGAATATGGTTATAAACTGAATGTCCACGAAGTAGAGTCCGACCAGAGTTGTCTCCAAAGTTTCGATCCAGTGTTTGGGGTTTTAGGCTGAAGCAAAGACTATCAGAAGTCCAACTTGATAGGTAATAAATTATGCAAGTCTCTATAGAACAATGAACTGACAGCGTCTTGTTTGTTTGCTTTTAATTAATTTAATAATGTTTTTTTCTGACCACCCCATTTCTTTTTGGTCGATCTAAATTTCCTTTATTAAACTACCCATTTTGGATGAACTTGATTTTTCTGTTAATTGTACTACCTCCCTGATTAAAACATTTTTATTGATTCAAATATATTTTTGAAATTGTTCATTTAAATTTTGTCATTGAGGAAAATGCATTATTACTACCACAGGAGGTTAATAATTCAAGGTCAAGGTCTTTGAAAATATTAAATTTATTTTGCTTGTTTTTATTAGACTGCCTGCTCATTAACCGATTAACCTTTGTGTTTTACTACAGTTATTTTGTTTATAAGTGACTTTTTTTCCCTCCCTCTGTTGCGTCATCCATGGGTTAGGGGAGGGTTTCTCCTTTAAGCTGCAGTGGAACTGGCTGTGTGTCACTTCATCATAGGTGGACGTACTTTTCTTTTCGCTCAGTGGGTTGGAGGTTGCATTAGACGACTGACAATCGTTTCACTAAACGTCCCTTTCATAGTATCAATGAACGTACCAATATTAGAGATCGGATGTCGAGGATTATTTAGGGAGCAAGCCACTCGGCACAGAGCGCACGGAGAGTTGGCACACGCGCACTGTTTTAGTGTTTTATTTTCCTCTCGGCTCACTGACATGGTTTGAACACTGCTCTTGTTGCTGAGGACTGAGTCTGAAGGTGTCCAAATCCTGTCTTTTTGGAAAAGATCAGCTCAGAGTTCCACGGAAGATGCAGTGGCTGGAAGTGTCGCCTCTGTGGCTGCTGCTGGTCACTGTGGTGTCGGTCAGCGGATTTCCCACCAAAATACAGAGGACTTCAATCAGAGACAGACACACTTCAGCGTCTCCTGCTAAGGTACTATCCTCCCTGTTGTCCACACCATATCCCGGGGGTATAGATAAGCGTGGGGAAACTATAACCTCTTGAAGGTTGTGATAAAATGTTTATGTCATAGAGAAATCATATTGCCACGTTATGATCCAAACTTTGATTTCAGGTTAAAAGTTCTTGATGATCAATAAAGGCTATCAGAGTTGCATTTAATGTTGAGTTTCATAAACCTTAAATAAGCATTGTAGATGGTGTGATGTAACTTCTGTTTTTTCACAATATGCAACTTTTTACAAACGGATGGATGTTGGTTACATTTTTAAACTCTGACTAATTAAAATGGCCCCTAAGGCAGTAATCACTCTCCAAACAGTAGGCCTATCATACATTGTGCTGCATCCAATTCATTTAAATTCTATCCATTTTCACTAAATTAATTTGTTAGTCATCAAGTCACAAAATGCATTATCTCATGGTAGAATAGCAAACACTTAGTATTATTAATGGCTTGTTGAGGCAATATATCACCAATACCCATAGGTCTAATGGTGTGACCACTAAAAGAGAAATAGGGCAGCGAGGAAAAGCACAAACTAAATCTATCTCTCAGAAATTTCATCCCTGTGTGTCTGTCTTTAAGTTTGATTGTGTACTGGGGCAGCTGTAGCTCAGGGGTTGGAGCGGGGTCCTCCTCTAACCAGAGGGTTGGTGATTCGAACACATTCTTCCCCAGTCCACATGCCAGGGTAAGATGCTGAGACCCAAATTGCCCCTGGTGGCTGTGCTCATAGAGAACGTGCTAAAAGTAAGCAGGACTCACACTCAAATTATGTTTGATCCTATCCATTGATTTTGTTTTTAAATTAATTTAAAAACAGGAATATTATCTGTATTTTTTCTCCTTTTAGTTTTATCTGGGACCAATGAGAAGTCGATTACATTTAAAAATAAATTTAATTTATTCCATCCCAAAAATGCCAGTAATGGAAAAATTAAGCAGATTTAGTTGACTGGGTCTATAAAAGAGGTTAACAACAACCACTAAAAGATATCGCTAAAAGTATATGTTGAATGTTTGTGTCAGTATTATTTATACATTTTAAAAAGGGTGAATGAGACCACAGCAGTGTAAATAGTTCCATTTATTTGCTGCTTTCTCCAATCTGTGCAGATTTTGTCCTAAAACTGTCTGGCAGCAAAAGCAACACAAAATAGGATATTGGGACATGTATTAGGCAGCACCTATAACATCCAGAAAAACTACTTCCTTGTGATGTCTGATATGAATCTTTTGGAATACATAAACACATCTTCCTTGTTTAAAAAAGCTAAAATAAGGCCATGCTAACAGTAAGCTAAGTTGTATTTTAAGGTAAGGAAGTTGAAACAAAGCTGTCAAATCTTGAAAAATAGAGCGACGTCTGCGAGCAAGTTCAGGCAACCAACTCATGCTGTGCTGCTCCAATCATGTGACATACATCCTGTGACATATCTCACTCTCCATAAACATCTATAATACACACCCACCTTATCTGATGATCTATTTAAGCAGAAAGAAATGTCCCATCATCCCCTTTGCTCGCACTACTGCTGCAACATTGCTACAAGTTGCTTCAGTCCCTCCATCCCCCAAGCATCAGCCCGTAAGCTCCAACAGGGGGTTACAAATATTTGCTCATCACTCCTATCATCCCTGTGCAATCATATGGGGAGTGATCAAGTTGGAGCCTAGACGCCAAACACTGAACCTGTTCTACTGCTGCAATAAACATTTGAACGTGAGTTATCTGACAGAAATGGGATTGGTGTTTGGCCTGGTATGTGGATGAAGTCACGGCTTTCGGTATTTTCATGAAAATTTATAGTTTTCCTGTTTCCATGCCAACGAGTTTGACTCAAATTAAGAGAAGACTGTCAACTCGGATTTTTTTAACAGCAAATAAAATAGAGCACACAGAATCCTGTATACACGGCATGTATATGAAGGGATTCACTTGACTGGCACTGAATTACTGGATCACTCAATATTCAACACCCATGTCGATGTCGGAGGGATATTTCATCTCCTGATGACCTTATTAAATATACTGTTCAAGTATATTCATATGAATATGACATTATTATGAATATGAATATACAATATTATGTATATGGAGTATTAAACCACAATCCGCTGATTATTTCTCATTAAAAGTCAACATTGTATTGTATTGTTGATGGTAATGGTAATACCATTGCCATCATGTAAGTTTAGTATGTAAACGTGCTACCCTCTGGTACTTAGGAGTAAACACAAAGTGCAGCTTAGGATGAAGAAAAATGAGTTGACCACCAAAATCATCAGGATTAACTCTAGAACCATAGATGTCTGTTCCAGAAGATATTCTTCTCATGCAGAAGAGTGCTGCACATAGATACACAGTATGAAGATGTGTGTGTGAATGGGTGAATGTAAAACTGAACTGTAAAGCGCCTTGAGTGGTCATCAAGACCAGGAAGGCGCTATATTAATACAGAAATGTAATATAAATTGCTGTTCATTCTCATGTCTGGAACCATTGTGCTTGCCTGGCTAAAAGAGAAGAGATAAAGGGCCTGGTAACAGATTCATCAACCTCAGAGCGTTTTCAGAAATGAACTTGACATTCAGAATCCATCCAGATGTGTGAGGCGAAACTATTCCCAAACCACTTTCCAAAAGTCTAAAATTACTTTGCAGGATATCTGAATGACAGCTATATGTTTTCATATAAAAAATGACAGAAGTCAGGAAGAAGAGAAACATCCAATGTAGTGTAAGAAACATCCCAAACATCCACCAACAAAGCCTTGCTCGCACAAACAAAATTGCAACTTAAATGTGTGGGTGAACATGCTGATATCAAGCTTGATGTTCATTCCTTGGGTTTCACATTAAATCTGTCTTGAGTGTATAATAGTTTGGGCAACAATACTGTGAACTGACTGTATTTAACTATATAGTTTCTGACCAGGGGCTTTTTGACAATGTTTCAACCCACACATACATTATTTGTGCAACTACAGTGATGTTGACTCTAACCTGAGGATATTAAAAAAATATCTGCTCCCAGGTGATAGCAAAGCAAAGCCATGGCGATGATCATCAGACTCTTCAAGATCTGCAACAAGAGAACCTGCTCCAGACTCTGCCCTCCAGTCCCTCTTCACACAGGTCCAGACAGCGTTGGTCCCAGCACCTTAATCAGGGTGTCCTTCCCCCTCCTGAACCTGAGGAGGACACTGATCCATTCATCCTGGACCTAAGGAACTTCCCAGAGCTGTCCAATGCAGACATAAGTTCACAGAACCCTAATATCCAGGTAGGCAATGTGGGGGAGGTCAGAATTTCTTGAAGTTATTGTATCATTGGAAAGAGGTCAGGTCACTGTTCTCATAGCTGGAAGTGTTCATATAATCTTTAAAGTGTAGAGAAACTGATCACAGGAGGTGTGGGTGACTGAGCCCTCTTCAGTTTCTCTCTCCACTCCATCGGTCTTTCTCTCCCTCCACACATCCCATCACTCTGTACAGCTGGTTTGAATCAGGACAGCTTCTTAAGTTACCATAAACCCTTAACAGTTGGGTACTCCAAGCCATCCATGAGACTCAGGCATCTACATAAGATTTAAAAAAGAAAGGAAATGTGGGGAAAGTGGAAATATAAAACACATGACAAATATAAAAGGTCAAAAAGTATCTTTTTCACTTTTGACTGTGAGGCCATACGAATGCGTTACATAATTTGTTAGACTTAATGAGGAATTCCATGAGGTCATTACATTACATGTCATTTAGCTGACGCTTTTGTCCAAAGCGACTTACATTTTAAGTACACTCAACATTTATGAGGGGCCATGTAGGGGTTCAGTATCTTGCCAAGGACACTTAGGCATGCAGATGGGAAAGAGTGGGATTCGAACCAGCAACTTTCTTGTTGCAGAGCACCCGCTCTATCCCCTAGGCCACGCTCTCCCCAGGTCACTTATTCAGGTATGATGTATTACTTATTGTTTCTGACTGAGTGTACCCTCTTACCCTCCTGGATTCAGTTGAGAGTAGAACAGTTTAACTCATATTACAGTACATATACAAGATACTTGAGTTGATATTTGTCCCCTCTTACCCCTGGTGCCAAGCAATAGAAATCAGCACCAAATATGACGCAACTGTCTTTGCAAGTTTCATAGTGACAAAGTTGTGGGAGAGTCATTATCATGATCATCTCCCACATTACAGTTTTTCTCAATTGCTTAAGCAGGATTTTCAAAACAGTGCCCGGTGTTTCAAAACACTACACACAATCAGCAAAAACACACACCCAATCAGCAGAACACCTCAGATCCTTTGCAAAATGAAACACTCTTGTAAAAACTATACACAAATTTAGCAAAACCATATTTTGTTACCATATGAAACACACATGCTTCATATGACTTAATTCAGTTTGAGCCAGTTACACACTGCTGTTGCCAACCTAAAACACTTTTAGCAATTCCAGTTCTCAGTGATTAAAGTACTGTAAGTGAAGTTCACAGAGAAAGTGCAAATAGACAATGAAATCACCAAACTCTACACAAGAGCATTGCTGCAGACTGATGAAAATATAATTTATTTCTCTCCATATACCCAAATCAGTCAACTTGTCAACCTGGAGAATCACAAAAAAACATATCCCAGTTTTCATGCTACTACAGGAGTGTGCATTACACTGTAAGCTCAGCAAATATCAGACTAGAAGAAAATTCTGTGTCCAGTACAGGTTTTAATGAGGGGTACCTGAACCTGTAGCTGGAGATCGTAAACCCTCCCGCGCCATGCAGAGAAAAACTCTTTGATTGGGTTTAGAAACGGAGAGTATGGTGGAAGGTATAGTACTGTATACTGTGGATGGTGTTGAAACCAGTTCTGGACCAGAGCAGATTGGTGGAATGACACATTGTCCCAGATGACAATGTATTGCATCTGGTGCATGTGGTTAACTGCTGTGACGATGTTGTGCAAACGGTCCAAAAATGTGAGAATGTGAAGTGTGTTGTAAGGGCCCATATTGGCGTGACAGAGGAGGACCCCATTCTGTGTAGTGGCAGCGAAAGGGTGATGTTACCCCCACGTTGCCCTGGTACATTGATTATAGCCCCGAAGCCAATGATATTTCTGCCCCTCCTTCTTGCTTTTTCAGGTTGAACCCTGCCTCATCTACACTACCGTTCAAAAGTTTGGGTTCACTTAGAAATGTCCTTATTTTTCAAAGAAAAGCACTGTTTTAAATTAATTATTAAATTAATCAGAAATACATTCTTTACATTGTTGATGTGGTAAATGACTATTCTAGGAGGAAACGTCTGGTTTTTAATGAAATATCTACATAGGTGTGTAGAGGCCCATTTCCAGCAACTATCACTCCAGTGTTCTAATGGTACATTGTGTTCGCTAACCGCCTTAGAAGACTAATTGATGATTAGAAAACCCTTGAAAAACCCTTGTGCAGTTATGTTAGCACAGATGAAAACTGTTCAGCTGGTGAGAGAAGCTATAAAACTGGCCTTCCTTTGAGCTAGTTGAGTATCTGGAGCATCACATTTGTGGGTTCGATTATACTCTCAAAATGGCCAGAAAAAGATAACTTTCATGTGAAACTCGCCAGTCTATTCTTGTTCTTAGAAATGAAGGCTACTCAATGCGAGAAGTTGCAAAGAAACTGAACATTTTGTACAACGGTGTGTACTACTCCCTTCAGAGAACAGCATAAATAGGCTCTAACCAGAGTAGAAAGAGAAGTGGGAGGCCCCGGTGCACAACTCAGCAAGAAGACAAGTATATTAGAGTCTCTAGTTTGAGAAATTGACACCTCACAGCTTCTTTAAATGGTACCCGCAAAACGCCAGTGTCAACGTGTACAGTGAATAGGTGCCTCCGGGATGCTGGCCTTCTAGGCAGAGTGGAAAAAGAAAAAGCCATATCTGAGACTGGCCAATAAAAATAAAAGATTGATATGGTCATGGAACACAGACATAGACAGAGGAAGATTGGAAAAAAGTGTTCAAAGTTTGAGGTGTTTGGATCACACATTTGTGAGACGCAGTACAGGTGAAAAGATGCTGAAAAAGTGCCTGACGCATCTGTCAAGCATGGTGGAGGTCATGCGATGGTCTTTGGCTGCTTTGGTGCTGGTAAAGTGGGACTTTTGTACAAGGTAAAAGAGATTTTAAATAAGGAAGGCTATCACTCCATTTTGCAACGCAATGCCATACCGTGTGGACAGTGCTTGATTGGAGACAATTTCCTCCTACAACAGGACAATGACCCAGCGCACACCTCCAAATGATGCAAGAACTATTTAGGGAAGAAGCAGGCAGCTGGTAAGCTGTCTGTAATGGAGTGGTTAGCGCAGTCAACAGATCTTAACCCCATTAGGCTGTTGTGGGAGCAGCTTGACCGTATGGTACACAATAAGTGCCCATCAAGCCAATCCAACTGGTGGGAGGTTCTTCAGGAAGCGTGGGGTGAAATTTTTACAGTTTACCTCAACAAATGAACAGCTAGAATGCCAAAGATCTGCAAGGCTGTGATTACTGCAAATGGAGCATTCTTTGACGAAAGCAAAGTTTGAGGAAAAAAATTTATATTTCAAATAAAAATCATTATTTCTAACCTTGACTATATTTTCTATTCATTTTGCAACTCTTTTGATAAATAAAAGTGTGAATTTTCATGGAAATCACAAAATTTTCTGGGTGACCCCAAACATTCGAATGGTAGTGTATGTATATGAATTCATGCGGGATTTCCTCAGCATCCATCTGTAAAAGTCTCAGAAATACAGTGAAAGACAAGATTGTGTAGCTTGGCATAGGTCTGGTTTACAGTACATTTACATTATAAAGGTTACGTGTTTAGTATGCAACATCACAGTGCTAAATTGAACAATACATACCTCCACATAGTCATGCCGCAGCCGCAGCCTCCTCCTCCTCCTCCTCCGTGGATTCCCCCTCTCACCCTCACTCTTCTTTTTTGAGCACAAGCTCCATTTTGGTTGAAGACGGGTGAACTCGGCTGCTGCATTTGTATGGTGCTTAAACCTGATTGGTGTGTCTACAATTAAGCAAATGTGTTTACGCACCTGATGGCTGTGTTTAACCAATTGGCTCATAGAGGTGCTTAGGAATTGCAAGGAAGTGACATCATGATATACTTCTGTGTCTAATGTATACAAGTGTGTTTAGTGTTTTACAGATCACTGTGTGTATTGTTTTGCAAAAAGTGTGACGCTGACATTGTGCTTATAGTGGTCCAGATCTGGGCCCATGTTTTGCTCCTTGAGTGTATGGTTTTGATAATTGTGTAATACTTTTGATTTGAGTGTTTATGCAATCGAAAAAAACTGTAATAGCTAATGAAATTCGGCATATCCCCCTCTGCTACAGCCGCCCCAAACAATTATCAGAGGACGTATTGGGGGAACTTTGTTATTATGAGGCAGTAGAAAGTGATTCCAATTATGAGCACCAAAACCTGGTCTGAAGTTTGTGATGCAGTATTTCAAATTATCAAATAATGTGTGAATACACTCACACATGATCTGCTCGGAGCAGTACAACACAGTGCATCCTTACCTGCCTTTTCAAGAGAATGGAGATGGCACTCTGAATGGTGTACTGCATGTTACTCCCAAAGCATGACACCTTCAAACCATTTTCCTGGCACTTTACCACTTCTGCTGTTAAAAGAGACATATGTATTATACATGTACATATAATGTTCACATCATCTTTCCATCTCGTTACATTTTTCATCCACCCTCTCAGTCCCTTCCTCCACTGCACAATACCCCTCTTTCATTAAATGGGACTTTAATCTGATCTTTAAATAAACAGGTTTCATCATGCACCTCATCATATCAGACAGCCTCTGTGCCAACACGTTTGTTATTTCACATTCTTTGTCTTACAGAACACAATTTTAGTTTACTGGGATATTTGAAATGTAGTCATTTTAAAGTCAACACACTGATTTTGCTAAAAATCCTTGGTGCAGCTTTTAAACCCAATCTTGACTATCGTTAAATGTTAAGCTCTAGAGACTAGAGAAAACTCAGTTGGAGTTCAGAGGGTCTGACCAGAGAGACAATGCGACAACAGATGAGTGGCTGCTTCATCTTCTCTAGCATTGAGTATCACACTATTTCGACTGGTTCTGATGATCTGATGAAGTCTACTATAACTGCACATAGGCGATATTGTTACTGTTGAGGTTTGACAGTTTTATATGAATTGCTGTATAGGGTCATTAACAGCAATTAACTACTTAAGAAACTTAGAGCAGCAATTTAGCTTGATGATCCAATGTTTGCGGAGCTGGATGGTTACTGTAGCAATTTAATGTTATGCCTCTGAAGTGAGTTGTTGAGTGTATATAAGTTGAGATGATGTCGTACAAAGAGTTTGTGCATAGTCACTGCATTCTACAAGCATAGACCCTGTTCAGACCTGGTATTGACATCCATCCTGAGAAATTGGCTCACAAGCGGCCAGTGCTAAGTAAGGGTGTTCAGACCTGGTATCAAAATGTGTCCTGAATGTGTCTCACTTAACACATATGTAATTTGTGTTTGTTTAAACCAAATTGTGTTGTTTTGACCAAGTCTTAGTTTATTGTTGTATCCGATGTCAGTGGTCGTGTGTGTCTGTGTGTCGGCATGAGAGAGAGAGGAGTCAGGAGGCGCTGAATGAATCTCTAGCAGCTGCAGTGATGAAAGATTTCACCAATTTAAGAAAAGTATCAATCAGCTTATGGACACAGATTAGAGTAACAATAGGTTTAGTTCATAGTGGAACTGCAGCAGGTCAGAGGACGTCAACTGAGTAAGAGGTCCTTCATCAGAGCTGTCCTCTTGTAATCCAATCACAAAAAAACAGATGTTAATAATACCAGGTGTATAAGGTGTCAAACACTGCATTAACGGCTCAAAGTATTTTGTGTCTCTCCCAGGTGACCATCGAGGTGGTGGACGACAGCCAGACTGGGATGGAGGTCGAGATGGACCTGGCCAAGGAGGGTCAGCGTAATGACTGGTCAGTGTCCTCCTCAGAGTGGGCCAACAGCCACAAGAAGCTATTCTGGCCACTCTTCTGGGAGTACCCGGAGCAGTCGGAGTATGGGCTGGGAAGAGCCAGTTCAGAGGGGCAGTCTGAGGACTACAACTATGACCCAGATGAGCTCATCCTCAGTGGAGTTGGGGGGGATGGAGGTGGTCACTGGAACAAAGACTGGCATGCCAAGGATAACTATGGTAAGAATGTAGTTTTTCATGCCATATTACATATTTACTTAACATTAGGCTGGACGGTATAGTGAAAATATGTATTACACTAAACGTATACCTGTTAAACTCAACTTTTCTGAATTACTCGGCTCAGTTTGGAAATTGTAGGAGGTGGAAGGTTTGTAAACGTCTGAGTATGAGCCAGTCTCATAGCTGGACATCTGGGGTTTAATCAACAAGATCATCATCATCATCATCATCACAAACTCTCTCTGATAAGGAAGGCCACAAGATGTGGGTGAAAGCCCCAGAAAAAAACTCAGTATTGCACTGACAGTCTGTTTCAGCTTCATATTGGCTGAGAGTATGGCACACTGTTTTTGTACATATAGGCATATAGACACACACACTCTGTCTGTCTGTCTGACATGACATGGTTTTTATGATAGGGTCTACTCACTCATGGCCCACTACTTAAATATGGCACCACACGCCCGCACACAAACATGCACACTCACACAGGATACCTTACTACGAACCAGTTGACTGGACAGTTTTGTTCAGTTGTTTGAAAAATGAAAAGATTGGTAATCTGAAGAGCCTTATTAAAGATACACTCTACTGACAGTAGACACATTTTTGTTTATTTTTCGGGAATGTTTGGGAGTGATAATCAGTAAGGTCTGCTGTTCAGGGAAAATATGCATATGTTGTATGCACCCTATTGCCGGGCCACACTGGCCGCGTGACTGCGCAGCTTTTCTATAGAATTGAGGTCTTGCCTATTTTGTCCACGTACCACGAGCAGTTCACAGTCGTATAGACTGTTTCAATGTCTATATCTTGAATCTGTCACAACATCAATATTTGAAAACTTCCTGTACCCCTTTCAAAGTAACACCCCTCTAGTGTTTCTGTTGATATATTTTAACAAGGCTTTTATTGTTATTGCAGCATAGGAAGATGCATTTATTTGCATATATAGCTATGCTTTTATTTGAGGAATTACAATAACCATGCCAGAAACCTTACATTGCAACTCCTCTGCAGGCATGTTGCCGAAACAGAGCCTTTGGGAACAACAGACACCAGCGAGACGCCACACAGCCACGGCGCAGTAATCACGGACTGCTAATCAATCAATCAATCAATCAAATTTATTTGTATAGCCCATATTCACAAATTACAATTCATCTCATAGGGCTTTAACAGGGTGTGACATCCTCTGTCCTTTACCCTCAGCAAGAGTAAGGAAAAACTACAAAAAACCCTTTTAACAGGGTAGAAATTTGTAGAAACCTCAGAGAGAGCCACATGTGAGGGATCCCTTTCCCAGGACGGACAGAAGTGCAATAGATGCCACGTGCAGGAGAACATCATCAATAATCAAAGTCTCTAGCAGCATTGATGAGGGTAGACATCCCGAAGGACAACCCCAACATGACATGCCAAGCAGTCCTGCTGCAAGCACAGTCCATGCTCAGCAACCATCTAGACCACGATCCACCATCCAGACCAGACGCCACTCCAGTCCTCAGTCACCGTCCACCGCCGCCCACCAGGAGGACCCATCACAAGCCACCACCGCGGTCCTGGTCCACCGCTCGTGCCCAATGCCAACGCGACACAGGGTCCGCCACCAGCACCACGATCAGCCCACATGACTCAGAATCCGCCACACTGGATCCAACCCTGCGACCCCCGGTGCGCGATCCACAAACCGCAATCCATGGTGCGGCCACAGAGGCCCTGGATCTGCGGGTGATAAAGCAAAGGGATTCCGGGGAAGGGGGATAGGGATGGAGAAGAGGAAGGAGAAGCTGGAAAGAGAAGCTCCGTGTGTCATGTGTCATAACATAGAACAAGTAACGTTCTGGCGCACTAATTAGCTCTAACTATAAGCTTTATCAAAAAGGAAGGTTTTGAGCCTATTTTTAAACGAACAGAGGGTGACTGCCTCCCGAACTGAAAGTGGTAGATTATTCCACAGCCGAGGGGCTTGATGGCTAAAAGCTCTGGCTCCTACTCTACTTTTAGAGAATTTAGGGACGACAAGTAGGCTTGAATTCTGGGAGCGGAGTGCTCTAGTGGGTTTATAAGGTATTAACAGCTCTTTAAGGTATAAAGGCGCTATATTATTAAGGGCCTTGAAGGTGAGGAGGAGAATTTTAAATTCTATTCTAGATTTTACTGGAAGCCAGTGTAGCGATGCTAATATTGGAGAAATGTGCTCTCTTCTCTTTGTTCTCGTCAGGACACGTGCTGCGGCATTTTGGACAAGCTGTAGAGTCTTTAACGACTTCCCGCTGGAGCCTGATAATAATGAATTACAATAGTCCAGTCTCGATGTAACAAAGTCTAATTTTGAAATATTACGCAAGTGGAAAAAAGCGGTCCTAGAAATTTGTTTTAAGTGACTATTAAAGGATAAATCAGGATCGAAGATCACTCCCAAGTTCCTGACTGTTTCATTGGAAGCAAGGGCAATGTTGTCTAGCGCAGCTATATCATTAGATAATGCATCTCTAAGGTGTTTGGGGCCAAGTATTATAACCTCTGTTTTTTCTGAGTTTAATAAGAGAAAATTGCGGGTCATCCAGGTTTTTATGTCCTTGAGACATGTTCGAAGTTTAGTTAATTGATTACTTTGTTCAGGTTTTATTGACAAATATAACTGGGTGTCATCCGCATAGCAGTGGAAATTTACCGAGTGTGTCCTGATAATGTTTCCTAGTGGAAGCATTTATAATGAGAATAAAATTGGGCCGAGCACAGAGCCCTGTGGAACACCATGATTAACTTTGGTGCGCACAGATGACTCATCATTAATTTGCACAAATTGGGAGCGATCAGAAAAATACGATTTAAACCAGTTAAGGGCGGTTCCATTAATGTTAATTAACTGTTTCAGTCTTTTTAATCAAATTTGATGGTCAATTGTGTCGAATGCTGCACTGAGATCTAACAGAATTAGGACAGACACAAGTCCCTGATCTGAGGCTATTAAAAGGTCATTAGTGACTTTTGCCAAGGCTGTCTCTGTACTGTGATTGGCTCTAAACCCCCGATTGAAAGTCTTCATATATATTATTTTCCTGGAGAAACTCACACAGCTGATTGGCTACCACTTTTTCTAAGATTTTAGAAATGAAGGGGAGATTAGATATTGGCCTGTAATTGGCTAAAACCTCTGGGTCTAGGGTGGGTTTTTTGAGTAGGGGTTTGATGACAGCTATTTTAAAAGACTGTGGTACATAACCTGATGATAATGACAGATTGATAATGTTAAGTAACGAACTATCAATTAGGGGCAGAATTTCTTTAAGTAGTTTGGTAGGAATGGGATCTAAGATACAGGTTGTTGGTTTAGAACCTGAGATTAATTTGGTAAACTGATCACGGGTGATCAGAGAGAAGCTGTCTAAGTAATGGGTAGGATTCTCAGCCGTTTCTGAGATCTCTGTTGTTGGGAGGGTATTAGTGCCAATTGAGGGCAGGAGATGGTTGATTTTATTTCTAATAGTTTGAATTTTATCATTAAAAAAGGTCATAAAGATATTGCTATTTAGGGATCGAGGAATACTGGGTTCGGTGGAGGTGTGACTCTCTGTCAGCCTGGCTACAGTGCTGAAGAGAAACCTGGGGTTGTTTTTATTCTCTTCTATTAGTTTTGAATAGTAGGCGGCTCTTGCTTTGTGGATAGCCTTTTTATATTCTTTAACACAATTCTTCCAGTCTATTCGATTTTCAACATTGTTGCTGGAGCGCCACTTCCTTTCTAGTTTTCTTGATAATTGTTTTAACTCATTTGTCTGGGAATTATACCACGGAGCTAATTTACTATGTTTGACATTTTTCTTTTTTAGAGGCGCTATTGAGTCTAATGTTACTCGTAATGAGTCTGCAGAGCTATCGACGAGGTGGTCGATCTCAATGGAGCTCAGGGTATTAAAGAATTTGTTGTTTATATCTACTGCTAATACGGGTTTAAATGTAATTGGGATTATTTCCTTAAATTTAGCTACAGCACTATCAGGTAGACATCTAGAAAATGAATTTTTTATTAGTGGCATATATTCAGTTATTGAAAAATCAAAGGTTATTAAATTATGGTCTGATAGAACTGGATTGCGCGGAAGTACTGTTAAATTTTCAATTGCGACACCGTACGATAATACAAGGTCAAGTGTGTGGTTACCACAATGAGTAGGTTTGTGCACACACTGACTGAAACCAATAGAGTCTAGTATTGAAATAAATGCTACGCTAAGGCAATCTTTATTATTATCAACATGAATATTAAAGTCACCAACAATAATAATTTTATCGGTCTTTAGGACTAAGTTTGATAAAAACTCAGGGAATTCCTTTAAAAATTCAGTATAAGCCCTGGGAGCACGGTAAACTACGGCAAATATGATTGGCTGTTGGTGGTTCCTGGATTGGCGTGGAAGACTAAGAACCAGACATTCAAATGACTTGTAGCTGAGTTTAGGTTTAGGAGTAATTGATAGACTGGAGTTAAAAATAGCAGCAACTCCACCTCCTTGCCCAATTTCTCTAGGAACCTGTGAATTGATATGACTGGGGGGAGTAGATTCATTTAGACTGACATAATCATCAGGATGCAGCCACGTCTCAGTGAGGGACAATAAATCTATGTTGTAATCAGAGACTATTTCATTAACTAAAAGAGCCTTTTTTGCCAGTGATCTAATGTTTAAAAGACCACATTTAAAAGTCTGGGTTTCCTGTATTGTTTCAGAGGTCGCTCTGTTATAGTTTAATTTCAATAATTTAATCGGACGGTGAACAGACACAATCTCTATGGGGTTTTGTGACTGATCAAGAGGGAGCGCAGAGAAGTCTGCTAACACAGGCAGTATGGCCCACACTATCTATCTATCTTTCTATCTATCTATTAACCAATTAAGTCCCTCTCAGTCATTACGTTTTATCAATAGCATCCCATACCTAAGGAAACAAAGCTTATCAGAAAAATGTACACCTCAGTGATTGATGGATTTTTTTGGCTTTGCTCTTGGGGAACTGTCATGTCTATAACCCTAATTATCCCATTTGGTCATCAGGTTGACCTTTACAAACTTTATTCAATGATCCCAGATAAGCACAGAGTTGGAGCCACGAGACTTGCCATCTATCACCCAATACAAAGTGTTTTTGTCTAGTTCAGACCAGGGAGCTTTGCTTTGTTCACACACTTTCACTTTGTGCAACAGAGATGCAGTCTCTCTTCCTACCTGGCAAATCCCCCTTATATAAAAGCAATCTGCCAAATTGCAAGCTAACCTGGCTTTTTGAGGGAGTACAGATGGTAGATTGATTGTTTTGTTGCATTTTACACCGAAAATAAACCTGTATAAGTGATAAGCATAATAACCAAATATAGTGATAAATGGGGTAAAAAAGGGTGGGTGAACTATTTCTGGGTAACTCTCACACCGTTATTAAAAAGGTGTATGAACTTTGTACATGTCACATATAACACTAGGAGTCTAAAACAACTGTAAACATGATGGTATTTAACAAAGTACAGTTACTCTATACTGTATACAAATTTGAGGGACAACATTATAAAATGTAATTGTAAGCATATGATTCAGATAGATCAATGTAGCTAATGACGATGTCTTACGAATTAAGCCTGATTGAGCTCATCAAACTTCACACAGGCATGTTGTGAATCTTAATAACTGATAAAAGAGTAGACACCATTTACCATTTGCAACCTTTGTTGTTTTTTTTGAGGGATGTTTGAAAGAGGAATGGATCTTCATCCCTGTTGGTGTGCGTTTAAATGCTCCTGCACTCAATCTTTGATAACATCACTGGCAAAGTTTCTAACTTTCCCCAACCATCGGATTGTATGTGCACTTGTTTTATTTCTTAGTATGATTTAGATCATATCAGCTTCTCTCTCTCTTCACTAAGAGCAGAGGCCACTCACACACACACACACACACACACACAGCAGAGCAGTGGAGAGAAAGTGAATGTAAGAGGACGATTTCGACTCATTACGTGAAATTAAAGCATCCAATCAAAAGCAATTTATTAATTCAATATATGTAAAACTCAAAGATGGACTGACATGAACCCAAATCGTCTGAAATGCAGCCCAAAATATCCATTAAAAAATAAAACATCTGGCAACATTATTATAACTTTAAGGGTAATGAGAGTAATTTTGTGAATGCTGAAGCGCCCATAAAAGGAGGCTAAACTTGCCTATGGCTGGTGCTAAAGGAGTGTCTCTGGGCATCTGTGGCTGAGGGGTAGAGCGGCCTTCATCCAACAAGAAGCGGCTGTTTGATCCCAGTCTTCCCTATCTGCCTGCCGAAGTGTCCCTGGGCAAGATGATGAACCTTCATAGAAAAATAAGTGCTGCTAAAAGATTCATCGTATGAATGGGTGTGTGAATGGGTGAAGGGAAAACTGTACTGTAAACTGCTTTGAGTGGTCATCATGGCTAGAAAAGCACTATAAAAATACCAACCATTTACCATTTACATCGTACAGCTTATCTATCTATGGCTGTTAAAAAGGTTAAAGTGAGGAACTGCTGCATCACATGGAACTGTTCATACAGCATAGAGGGACCCACATAAACTAGGTATTTAAAAATGAACATAAATGGGCATTATGTGCATTTACCCCTCACACATTTACCCCTCACACAGCCCTGGGGATAATTATGATAAGTAGAACTAATTGAACCATACCATGCAAAAATCCCATTAAGACAGAAAACGTGCTTGTGATTTTGAGAGCTGGTGAAAATGTGTTGCACATATAATGTACAGTACAGTGGAGTTCCCTTGATTGCAGGGTTTTATTAGAGCTGGGGGATGTGCAGTGTTGTCACTGTTGGGCTGTTCCCCTTCAGCAGACTGTCTGTGTTAGGGCATACCCCACCAGTCTGATTACACACAAACTCACAGTTTAATGTGCTTACACTCTTAACTGATTCTTTTCACCCTCATGCACAAACACCAGCTGGCTGCAGTTCTTCACTGATAATTAGCAAGGGGATGACTTGACCATGACTTGGCCCAAACATATGCAATTTAGTCGAAGTGCATCATTGACTTCTATCTGGAAGCTTGTTGAAGGGAAACGGTTCCAGATCTCTGAGTCTCAGCTGAACTTAGTGGCTTGCATTTCTGCTAGGGATGGGCATAATTAATCGACGATCGATGAATTGATCATTAAGAATTTCGTCGATGACCTTATTTTTTCATGAAAACTATTGCATGTTCGCTATGTGGCAGGAGGTCGGAATATCCGAGTTGCACTGAAGCACAGCGAGGATGTTAACAGCTGGAGGAAGCAGCCCGAAGCTAGCCTCCGCTGCTCGCTCGGCTTCATGGCCGCACACGCAGCCCACGGGGAAGGGAACCCGGACAGACCCGAGTCTGGGTGAGGGGTTCCGGGATTGAGGGCGTGACAACAACCAGACTGAGAGGTCGAGAACCGTACAGCATATTTTCAAGTGTAACTTGATTTCAATCGCAAAGGGCCAATGCGTTCAGGTGCGTACGAAGCTCCAGTTGTTGATAAAATGTTGCCACTTAAATCTCTCAGCGAAAGCTGAGTGAACAGTAATGCCAGCATAAAGCCATCATCACTCTCACTGCCCCCCAACTCCCCTGCCTTTCTTTTGAAGCTTTCACCCCTCGCTCCTGCAGATGTTGTTTAAATACAGAGGAGCACCTCTCAGAGGTCCCACGCTGTCGTTACTTGGCACTTTTCAGCCACTCCTTAATTGCATAACACGCATACACCAGCTGGGCGAGGAATTCTCAAGGCTAACTTCAAAGCCCATTCTTAATATATTAGTCCATAGTTGTGCTTTTCTTCCCTCTGCGCTGTCTGCCCTCCATCCATCTTTCCCCCATGTGTTTTTCAGAGTATGAGGAGGAGTGGAGCCACTGGGCTTCCTGCAGCGTTACTTGTGGACACGGCACCCAGAAACGCACCCGTTCCTGCGGCTACGCATGCACTGCGACTGAGTCGCGCACTTGTGACCTGGAGAGTTGTTCTGGTAAGAAGCAGAAATTCTGTGATGTGGCAAGACTTGTTTAATTAATGATAATACTAAACCACATCAGTCATCAATTTAAAACCAAAAAAATCAGCCATCTTGTATTTGCAGATCTGACAAGAAGTGGGGAAAGTTATCGAGTAACTGAAATATGTGCAGTATAGGGGCAATGCATTTTTTTAACTTTTTAAAATGGAAACAGCAGGGACACAAGTAAAGCCAGTGCTAATACCTTAGCCCAAAACATGTCCAAAAGAATACTCAAGACTAAACTCTTAGTGGCCCATGGTACAAATAAATAAATAAGATATTGAAAGAGCACTATAGGTGCAACTTGCAAGAACAGACCTTGTGATGAGCTGCAAAAACACATGAGCAGTGTGTATGTAGAATGCTGATTTATAAACAGATCATCTGCATCCAATCTGACAACACATAAAACACCTCATTGCACGGCAACTTGGTTCCCTCCATGAGGTTGAATTGTAACAAGCCAGTCATTTTGTTTTTGTACTCAGTTGTTTAAGTTGAGCAAAGCCTTAGTTCGGGAAGGTCTTGAAGTGAAGTGAGCCACAATCCCACACGTCAGCTGACAGCAGCAGATCTCTATGAAAGCCCTGATGGCTCAACTGATCCCCTCCTATACATTCAATTGGCAACTCTCATTTTGCGTTTGCTAATTAAGCTGCTTTACCCAGCCGAATCTTCTTGCTTCCATTGTAAGCCACTTCAGAACCAACCTCCACCAGCGCAGCGCAACGCCAAGATAAGCCGCTGCCTCATTTTCTGTCCCCTGTTACTCAATTTCGCTGCCGCGCAGTGCCAAGGGTGCCTCGCGCTCTGCACGGATGGTTTAAGCGTCAAGTCTATTTTTTTCACTCTTCGCTTGCGGAACGCGCCAGGAAACACACTGAATAATTATATGAAATTTTCCCATCTAATCTCCCATCCACTACTAGCACACAAGTAGAGAGAGAAAGAGAGGGGTTGGGGGGGGGGGGGGGGGTTATGAAGACCATCATCATTTACCCCCGAACCCTTTATCGAACCGCTAACATACAGCAACAAGCGGAGAAACAGAATCGCGGGCTGACCGACGAGGAGAAATCCACGTCCGCTGTGAACAGCCAGGCGGCTGCATGCTTGAGAATGGCACCGCTTCGGCCTCACTTTCCATGAAGGCTAATGGAAGGGTAGGGAGGTGTGCTCTCCCTACTGCAGGCTTTCCACATATGCACCTGAAAGGGCAGGGAGGTCGCAGAACAGAGCCATACCGCTTACTTTTTGCAATATACATATACATATTTAGCAGAGGTGTAAAGTAACGAATTACATTTATTTAATTGAGTTGTTTTTTTTGTGTACTTTGTAAAGTAGATTTTGACGGAAGTATTGTACTTCACTACATTGGAAATTACATCCGTTACTGAGTAAAAAAAAACAACAGTTCAAGGCGCAAGTCAATTCTCACTGCAGTGGTAGATCCTGCAAAGTGGATGACGTTCCCTCACGTGCACGTTCAACATATGAAAACTGATCGTAAAGTTCACTGTCCGTGAAAAATATGCGCGACATGCACAACACTGCACAGGGAGCATCTGCAGAGCGGCTCGCGGGTTGCCGACCCCTGGCTCCAGAGAAAGAGCGATTTGTTTACTGCTCCGCCAATAAAGAGATGCGGACGTCAAAACATTAGTTCAGCTAGAATATTAGTTCCGCCTTGCATTTTCCCCTCCCGGTCGCGAGCGCACAAGTTATGCCTCCGTGCAGTTTGAGAATCACTGCGGTACTCTATGCAAGCTTCACTCCTGGCGCCCCCCCCCCCCCCCCCCCACACCCCCAAGACTGAATTTCTTTTCAAATAAACACAACAACGATCGCAACGACATGGTGCAAGCATTCGATTTAGACAGCGTCTCTCCTCAGGAGGACGAAAACATTCTGTAACGTTTTAGCTAGACCTCAGATAATATGAACGTGTTCACCGTTCAAATTCAATATTTGTCATTAAGTTTCGCTCAGATCAACGTCCTCATAAACATGAACGTGTTCAATGAACGTGTTCTTTTGAACAACACTGCCTGAAACTCAACACTGGCCTACCTGCCTCTGCCGCCTGTGCTGGATGCTGTTCACTGCAAAGAGCCCGGATGAGCTCTACTCACCTTGAAAATCAGCTGCTGCTCAAACTCAACAAGAAGTTTGTAGACTAGTGCTCTAAAGGTGGACCAAAGTTTAACCAAAAGTTTAAATATAAAGTGGGACAGCAGCATTTTAACTTTTTATTTTAGCTGTCATGTGGTTCATGTCTTGACATGTCCTCCCAAAAGTTCTTAAATGTTGTGTTGATATGTTAAACGTTTAATGTTTGACATGTTTAATGTCATTGTACTTATATTTGTAAAGATTCTCCTTTTAATAAAAAATTACTGTTTTTGGATTGGATTTATGACCCCTTGTCCTTTTTTGCACTGTATAGGAGCGGCCCCCATCAAGTTGTTGGAAGTAACTAAGTTACTTTTACTTAAAGTGCATTTTAAATGAACTACTTACTTTTACTTGAGTAGATTTTTAGATGGGTACCTTTACTTGTACTTGATTAAAATTTCATCAAAGTAAAGGTACTTTTAATTGAGTACAATATTTCAGTACTTTTTACACCTCTGATATTTAGTATTCCTATGTAAGTGAAATGTCAGTGTGTGTCCTTTACTGTTTGTGGATGCTACCCTACATACTACCTTACTTTCTTTTCCTGTATCATGTAGACACTGTGTTTTCAGCGACTCCCCTGCCACCCATCCAGACCACCAACAATACAGATTTCTTGGACACAAGTATGTATGGCGTTTTAGTTTTTAGTATATGTATTGATATATGTGTCCACGTGATATTAAAAAGGTTGTATTTTGGAGTGGTATATGAAACATTGCTCAGCTTCAGTCAAAAACAGAGTGTAAGCCTGGATGAATATTTATAATTCCTCCTGTCCTGGCACCATGAAACACAGATGATTATAACATGTTTGAATTGCTGTTACTTTCCATTTTATTGTTCTTCCTTCACTAAGAAGCAGCCAGAGAACAATATAGTCCTTTTAAACAAAGCCGGCAACAGCGAAGGAGAACATGTTCCAATTTCCCCTCTCAACCCAGGCATCTACTGTTGAAAGCAAATATTCAAGGACTTTCAATTTCACACATTTTCTTTCAAAATCACCCTCTCAGGTTTTAGAACAGGAGTGTGAGTTTCAAATGACTTTTCTCAGAAAAGGGGAAGGGAGCTGCAAGATGCTGACTTAAGAAGGATACTAAGCTTGAAACACGTCTTCAAGAGTAGATGCTGAACCAAGCCTTTTATTGTGTCCTACATGCCATTCAGTGCCTTTATTCAAGCAGATTCAAATATTTTTCCCATCTAATTGCACACTCCCCTCTCTTTGAACACACTGGTTGATTATGGTCATTAGATAACCTTTCAAACCAAAATGTTATATGATGCACTTAGCATTGCATTACCCGCTGCATGTATATGGTAATTTATCACAAAAAATCGTAAACAAGTGAAACTGGGCACATGTTTTACTGTATATGTTTCTGTTACAGCAACCAAAGGTTTTTTCATTGTAGAAGACTAACAGATGAACCCTCTCTTAAAAAAACTCCCCACCCTCCAGATGTAGACAGCTGTGAGAAGTGGCTAAGCTGCAAGAATGACTTTCTTCAGAAGTACCTGCATCAAGTGCTCACTGAACTCCCCAGCTGCCCCTGCTCCTATCCCTCTGAGGCTGTTTACAATGCTGTCAACATCCATGACACTAAACTTCTCAAAACCTACCGCTGGAGAGACGCAAGTGGACCCAAGGAACGCCTGGACATCTACAAACCATCAGCCAGATTCTGCATCCGCTCAATGCTGTCGTATGACAGTCCAACGTTAGCAGCACAGCACTGCTGTTATGATGATCAGATGAGATTGATAACACGAGGAAAAGGAGCAGGAGCTCCAAATTTAATCAGTACAGAGTTTTCTCCGGAGCTACATTACAAGGTGGATGTTCTGCCCTGGATTCTGTGCAAAGGGGACTGGAGTCGGTTTCACTCAGTAAGACCACCTAATAATGGGCTGGAATGTGAAGATAACCCTCCTGAACAAGTGTTTCAGATAGAACTAAAAGAAGCCCGTGAATACTGACATAATTTTTCCTGGCCGTTGACACAATCTTTGATGAGCAGAAAAAACTGCAATGCTTATATGTATATAACTCTTGGCTGCTCAAAATTTGGGTAACTTCGGTTTAAAACAAAAAGGACATAACTTTCAAATCATACGGAAATATGAACGGATGACAGAGAAGAAAGACTTGTGAAGCTTTTTTATTTTTATGTGTAGAGTATTTGTTCAGAAATGAAAAACACTGGTGTTGGAACCATTGAAAGCGCAATGAAAATCAGTGTTACATATATAAATGTGAATTTTATCAGCTAATCCCCTTCCATGTGAGTTGCTGCGTCTCTTTTTATGCCGAACTGAATGTCTATTGGTCGTGTGTGTGTGTGTGTGTGTGTGTGTGTGTGTGTGTGTGTGTGTGTGTGTGTGTGTGTGTGTGTGTGTGTGTGTGTGTGTGTGTGTGTGTGTGTGTGTGTGTGTGTGTGTGTGTGTGTGTGTGTGATTAAAAACTTATTTATTGGCCCCTTTACAATTTTACACAAATCAAAGTTTCATGAAAGGAACTCCTGTTTATATATAGGGCACAAATGTTCACCTTTACATTAAACATGATGCAAGTGGTACCTGTCTATGAAAATATTTTCTTGTCTGAAAACTTGAAAACAATTGTATCCCCATTTGACTTTGCTGCTAAACATTTGCAAATTAGTTATAACTAACTGTCTCTTAAGAACCAGTTTGCTTTTCCATGGGCTAGAGCCACCTTAGAGCCACATTATAACGTCACCACATATGTCATTGTTTAAATATCTCATTTGCCAGCAACACATATGCCGATTACAAGGTGGGGTTGGTTGTTTGGACAAATAAATTGTCTATCAGTGATTGGCTGGGTCCATTGTTGGTTGGGTTTTTTGGGGGATGATTTGTCATTTTATTTTACTTGCTTAAGAATTCATTCAACTGTAATAATCTATAACCTGGCATTTAGACCCTCTGTATTTACACTTACTACCCATTCAATGACAACAATGAATGTCTGTCGGACCTTGAAGAAGCAGACAGACACTGAACCATTTCATCTACACTACAGCTGAAGTGACTGGCTACTGCCAGTTTGGAGAACATTATGTACCGGCGTTTGGTCACCAAAGCCCAAAGTCTGGTCCAGAGGCAACTTTCGATGATCTCTTCACCGAATTGGTTCATGAATGTTCATGTAGGTCTTTGCCTCTCACTATTTTTCTATCTTCTTTGGGTTAGCTGTAGCTTTTGGTGCGTCAGCATTTGGAGCGCTATTGTGAAGAAAGCATTTCCAGTGTTTAACAGTGGTTAACTTAACAATTAGTGACTTAACAGGTACTTTTTTTCTCTGTAATATTCTATTTGAAATGTCTGTTTTTTGCTGTTAGGGAAATAATTTCCCTATCACTTAAGGGCCCTCAAGTATAAGCTATCCAGCTCCCACAGCCAAGGCATTAAAGTGCATAGCTAGGTCAACCCAGTTGGACTTATGGCAGTGTATTTATTGGTGCACTGCTGTCCAAAGCCAAAGGGAACATGTTTTAGGCACACATGTAGAGAAATGTTAAGCATTTCCATTATCTGTTTCTTGTTTTTTGTTTATCTCTTTGTTTTTTTGTCAAAGGAAATAAAGACAGGTTTTAAACTCCGCTCATATCACTTTTCTTCTATGATCCTATAATATTGGTGGTTTGCAGTTTTGCTGATAAACTTCTTCGACGATTGTAGTTCACCACAATTTTTCTCAGGTAAACAACGACTTTGCCTTCACTTTCCAAATAGGACGTTGCATTCATTGTATGTAACTGCATCTTTCAGAGTTTGTTTTAAATACTCCACACATGCAGCCTGCCATCTCTTTTGAAATTGTTATCTATGCTCGGTCATCTCCAATGAGTATAGCAGTCTTTGGATTTACGTAACCTAATACGTTTACTATGTTGATTTAAACTCATCCTGATCCCCTGTGTATTAGTGCTTATTTGCACTCGTGCTGAATGTTCCATCAAAGTTGAGCATCGAGGGACAGATGTTCTGTTCAGGTTGTGAAAGAGGAGGTGGAAAGTGAGAATGTTGATGGAGGAAAATTTGTGTGTGTGTGTGTGTGTGTGTGTGTGTGTGTGAGTGTGAGTGTGTGAGTGAGAGAGTGAGAGAGAGCTGAAATAACAGAAACATGAAGTTTCGTTGACAGGAATAATTGCAGTTTCACTCTTGTCACTAGTATGTGTTATTTGACAGTAAATTAAACAATGAAATGGAGAAGCCACAGATAGTTGTCACATCTACGGTAAGTTGACATAGCCCCCCCCCTCCCCCGCTTGTCCCTGTGAAAGTGCGTGCGTCTGTGGTAGTCAACACTGGAGGGGAAACAGAACTCTCAGTAAACATACCAAGCTTTTGAAGTTTTCCCCTCCTCCCTGCTTCCCTCCTGCTGTTCTAAGGCCTGTTGCTCAACTATGTTGGTTTGAGACACTGACAGTGTGTTGTTTTAATAACTTCATCCTGTTGGAGGTTATCAGGCTTGTGAATGATATAGGGGGCCTGTTAGAGACCAATGAACACAGCCAGCTTTGATGGAGAGGATGCTCTTTAGCAGAAGTTTGCTTGTCTATTCACAAAGTCACAGAAACTTGTGTTAGGTTTGTTTTATTTCCCTCTTTCTGTCTGTCCATCTGTCAGACTCTCACAGAGACAAGGCAAGAAAACTGACACTGGAGAGCTGTCTTTAATTTCCATGCATTACTTGAAATGCTATAAATACAAAAAACCTGATAAAATGTGACTCTGACATGCATTATTTCAGTCTTTCACATGCACATACTTTCACTTTTAACTTTGGTTATCGGTATAAACACCACCAAGATCATACAGGTTTGTCAAAGTGTAAAAACTCTCAGTTTATGTTGAACAACATTTTTTAGGTTCAATGAGAAAGGAAAGTTAAAGATTTTGCCTCCAAAAGTGAGAGTTGTGTGCTCAGTCTTCACCATGTCGTGTAAGTATGACAACATCCAGCCTGATCAGCATGATGTTGTAGCATCAATTAAATATGGGAACTTTTTTGGGATTACCAGCATATTGTAGTAGTAGGCTTACACTGTATGAACACCAAATTGTAAATATCTGCAGTTCATATAGCACATATATTTTTCTCTTTTTGAATGTTTATTATATTTTTATACAGTTTTTTATATTTGTTGATTTTTCTTATATTTATATTTATGCTTACACACAAATGTGTTTTGTGTCTGAATTGTATGATTTGACTTGATAACATTAACGCTTGGTATGAATATGTGTCATCAGTGTCAACATTGAGGTCTGATCACTCTGTCCAGCTACAGTTACATCCTCACAACAAAAACGATAGAAGAGAATGATATCCATTCACTAAGGTTGTGTTTTCTTGCATTGCAACTCATCTCCAGGTAATAACGCAAGTACTGAGGAGACCACTACTGTTATTAATTGTCCAATAGCTGCTCGCTGCCAAGCTGCTGTAACCTCACCGGTTTGGAACAGTCATGTGTGATTATTATTTCCAATCATATAGTTGTTGGGTGACGATTAACATCACAATTGTCAAGTTCATTTCCACTTGTACTGCCAAACACATCGACAAAACCTCAGATTTAACCTAAAAAAATGTCACAAAAAACACAAAATGTCAGGTTTAAATGGGATTGAAGTTCTCTAATCAGTTAATAAGGGGCAGCCACTGCGTTTGACTAACAGCTTGTTTTTGGCTCAGAGAGATCTGGAAATATTGTATTTTCTCTGTCATCACACTGTCGTTTGGTTCCCCAACACTTTACTTTTTTTTTCGATTTTCTCATCATTTTCAAATATTATTGAATTGCACATTAGGCATAATAAATCTCGAAAATAATATTAAACAACCTTTTCACAACCCCATCAACTGAAGAACCATGACCAGTTGGCATTGAGTCACTAGAGACTAGCAGTGTTTAAAAATGAAACCAATTTTGTGATGGTCTTATCAGCAGTGCGTTTTTAGATATGATGTCATCCCAGGTTGTTCTGAGGTTATAAGCAACTTGCCTGCTCCAAACAATGAGAGGAATCATACAGAATATTAAACTGTCTCAGAGAGATACATTTATTGTTAATAAACTAATGTCAATATATGTTATTTTAACACAACATGAAAAACAAATTTTAATTCTGTTAAGTCACTGTTAAATTAATTATGTGATAAGTACATGATGTGATGCTCAGCCACCTGTCAATCACCTGACACCCACAAGAAGAAATCCAAATTTCCTCCGGGATTTCATCACCACCTGAATCAAATCAATGTCTATGTATGAATCTTGACTCTACGGGGCTGAAGTTCAAGTCAATTAAGTCTATTACCCTCACATGTGTATTTTTCCAGATAACTAAAATAAAGTAAATGTTTAAAGAATTTCATTAGCATGCATGGTAGAACATGCAACTCAAGGGAGTTAAAGTAATGCTAAATGAAACCTCACAGTTTTGGGTTCAGTGCCTTGCTGTTTGGCAGTATTTTGATACCTTAGATATATTACCTGCCTTCCTCCAGTGGCCAGTTTACAGCTGGAATCCATAATCTTTTGGTGCCTGGAATCAAAATATAGAGCTTTTAATTACTACTCAGCCCTTTGACCCCCATAGCTGGCATCCTGTAGCAATGACCGGCTGACAACATACAGTCTGTATCTGATTAGCTTGGATTGGTAATGGGGATGAAGGTCGGAGTAATGGATATCTGTGTTAGTGCAGGTCATCTTCCAGCTGCTCCAGCTGAATAAACCCTGTGTTTTTTGCACATTAGCAGGTCCAGTACTCAGTGGATCCTTCATTCAGCCTCAGGTTTCATGTATTGCCCCTTCTCCAGCCCAACACACAGGCTGGAACAAAGACTTTTCTGAATGAACTTAATGTTTGTTCATAAGTGCACAGATGAAATGTAAGTATATACTTGAAAAAGTATTAACAATTCACTACACGTATACAAATCATTTTCACCTTTTAGTTTGTCCTCTCAGGCTCTCCTATTCATTTTAACTTTCTTAAACATATCACAGTGATCACCATGGTTGCTTCTCATCTTGTCAACAGTTATATATATATCACAATAGCCCTCACTATACTACATTACAAATGCAATTAGCACAAACCCACAATGTGTTTATTACATGGTATTCTAACAGGAATGTTTATGTGAATGGATGAAGCTGTCCAGTGTTGACTCAGGATCAACATGCAGCACAGTAACTAAATGCATGAGTGATAGTGTTCACATGGTTTTCAAAATGAAACCCAAAAAATCTATTCCCCTCTTTGATGACTCTGGCTATTTGCCACTGAGACATGATCAGTGAAAAAAGTCCATAGAAATGAGTCTGGACTTTACCCGCACTCCCGCAGAATGTTTCTCACAAATGTAAAACCCAGTAGGAGGTTCTCTACAGCAACAAATCCTCAAGATGATTCAGGCGAGAGGTGGTGCATGACACAGCTTTTTCACACAGAGATCTTTTTTTTTCTTCTTTCATCTGTCACGTGTTAGAAGTGTCATCAACCCTCCACCTTCTTGCTGTGAATCCAATGTGGGATCTGCCACTGTGTTCTCATATCGGATTCTCATGAATTTCTTCGGACTTTGTAGTAGGGGGCCATGCAGATATAATCCACATATAATCTTGAGGCTGTCACATTGACATTTGCGTTCACACATGCACCACCTCTGGAGAAAGTGCAGAGAATCTCATGTCCGAAAGCAGCTAGACAGCCAATCTGTAAAGATCTTAGCTTTAAGCTAGCTTGCAATGCACATGCTATGTGTCTGTGCAACATGTATGTGGCTGCATATTTTGATTGATTGTTTCCTATACATGCCCAGGTAATAATATTAAGTTGAGGGGACCAAAATAGGTTTACAGAGTCAAATTATAGGGACTTGTCTTTCTTATGTGGACGAAGAGCAAGTCTCTATAATGCAAAAAATATAATTATAACTTGAAGACATGTTTTAAGGTTAAATTAACGTTAAGCTTAGGTCATCAATGTATAGTAATGTCAATGTTATATCCTCTGAAGTCATGGAAATGCTTGAAAATGTACATGGGACGGTAACTTCTGATCTATAACTTTTACAGCTTATTAGTCAAGGTCAACAACAATATTGTATGAAAACACATGTTCCAACATATCCCCACAAATAACAGAGAGGTAACTTAAAGCTTGTATTAGAAAAAGGATTCCCTACCAAATGTTATATGACAGGGAATGTAACTTCCTGATATAATATGTTCAGCTTGTGTGGATGTGTCTGTCTCAGTTTGAACCACACCTGGTGAATTTGTATTTATTCACATCATCACCCAGAATGCTGTATTGGTGCAGATCAGTTTTCAAACCTGCTCACTAGCTAAGTGGCCATGTTGGCAGACGATATTTAGAAATTTGGATCTAAACTAGTGACCAGGGTTTGCTCATGATTCAGATGTTAAATGGAAACGTTTCCTGACCCTCTTGTTATTCCACATTTAAACAGATACTATTAAAATTAAAATACTGATATAAATTAGAGCCAATCAACTACTTCACAAAACAACATGGTTTGAATCACCCTTGCTGTTAAACTAGTCCAGGTCTGACTGGTGTAACTACAGTTATATGCATTTACAATTCTTCAATTTCACATAGACACTTTTAGCCAAGTTCTAAAGGTATTTTAAAAACTAATTTAAGGGGTTTCCCCCTGATAAATATGTACATCTATCACTGTGCAGTTGTGGAGGTGAGTGCATCCTGGACTTTGTGGATGTGTGCAGAGGAGGGAGCTGCTGCAGTCCAGTAGTCTGGGACAGTGGTTAGGAATGTCCCTTTTCACTTGCCCAGCAGTGAGTGTGAGTAATCCAATCTGTGTGCAAATATCAATATAAAACCAGGGCAATGCATACAAAGAGAGAGAGTAGAGCATAAGTGAGGCAAACAACAGTCATTGTTTCTCCGACACAAGATGTGCATTAAAAAACATCTGTTTTAGAGTTCACTTGTTTTCACTGGAATGTGTTCTACATTAAACTGCTGGCACCGCATTTCATTGCACATTTAGCCTTGGCCTCAACATCAGTGCAGTTCCTCAGTTACAAGCTTATTAAATGTTTACCTTTCAAACTTTTAAACCACCTCCGACCACAACCAGCTGTATTATACTTCCAAGAAAGTTTTTTTTGGGGGGGGATTATGAAGTGAAGCACTTGAAAACAATGTATTTGTGATGTGTTTTGCATGAAAAAAATAATTGTATTAATTGTGTTTCACAGGACAGTGAGGTATGTTGTAAAATGAACAATTTTAATTTAAGCAAAGTAAATTGATTGTCTTTTTTCTAAATTCATCTTATCATTGAATGATTGTGATCATTCTTGAACTGTGGGGAACCTTTTTGAGTTTTATGTGAATACAAATATTATTCTTCCCTTAACATGATTATGACTCCACACCAGGGCTGTCTTAAAAATGCGTAACATCAACTCCCCGTCCTTGCACAAATAAACACAATAGAGGTGACATCCATTACTGTGTTCACAAAGAGGAGAACCACAGGGTCTGAGTTTTACACCTCCCATGTTGACTTCAAAGACCATACCTGGATAGTCATCTGTTATGACTCAAAACAAAGCATTTTGGAAACACAAGCAGGGCTGGGCCTTGAAGCATTTGCTTGACTTTCTGCTGGGAGATAAACTGAAACACCATGGTGAGGGGTGGTCAGCGGGGCTAAGTAACAAAGACGCATTAGAGAGCAGACTTGTTGCTGTTTGTATGTTCTAATAAAGAACTGAGTGACCATAAGCTTAGGATATGTGCACAAATTGATCTGAGACTAAAGCATCTTTCAAACATGCACTGAATTCCAGAGATCCTTTCAGAGTTTCGCTGGTGATGTTTTTAACATGCAAGAGACACACAAAAAAACAAACAATACGAATATCTCAGGATGAAAAAGCAGTGCCATATATGTATAAGACACTGACAAAGGCAGACTGCGGGCAAACTCTGTTGCCAATTCTTACCCACTGGTCCTGTCTGAAAACAGCTCCTGAGTGAGTTGAAAGCACAAGTATCACCAATCTTATGACGTTTTAAGCCCTCTGAGATCTCCTTCAATGAAAATGTTGTGTTCAAAGAAACTCTCAGGATGTTCTGGGAGCAATGACTATGACCAACAACTCCTGGTACTCGATAAAAACTCCTTGAGGTTTCTTGGTTTGATCAATTTGAGCAACTGTAAACTAAATAAACCACAGGCATTCCTGCCCCAACTGCAGTTTAAAACCAAGGCAACCCTGTGGTGTGATGTCATGCACAAACAAACTATTGACTTGAACAAAGTGTTGTCCCACCCTTTCCATAATCTGAAAGTTTTAAAATTTAAAATGTTTCCATTACAATGTTATGTGTTTAGCACCGTATTTAAATATTTTTTATCTTGAAGCATTTAGAAATGTAGTGGGAGACGTCACAATATTATATTTTCAGAAATGTTGTGTGTTGACCTCAGGGTCACACTTTTCTCAAGCGATAAAACCTTTGGCTCTGGAGAAACACAGAGGGGGGAAATGAGAGGAAGAGAAATCAGGGAGGGCTCGATGATTATACACACACACATACAGGCACATACACAGACACACTCAGGCATGCTTTTTTATGGCCGTTAGAGGAGCAGTAAACAAAGTACAGTGTGTGTGGATGGAGGGGAAAGCACCAGCACCAGATGTCTGATTTCACAATGCACACACACGCACATGCACACAAACACACACACACACACACACAAAAACCATATGGCTGTAGCTCAGGAGGTAAAAAGGCTTGTCAACTAACAAGAAGCAGTTCGATCTCCATTTCTTTATCTCAATGTGTCCTTACGCAAGATACTGAACCCCAAATTGTTTTGGTGTATGAATGATGTGTGGAAGAGAAAAAGCTGGACATAGTGACCACGTATGAATGAATGGGGGAATGTCAGAATTGTACTGTAAAGCGCTATATATAAACAGAGAATTTACCATTTACACACACACACACCCACACAAACACACACAAAGTGTACACATAGTGTAACAGATATACAGAACACACATATACAGTACACACACACACACACACACACATACTGTAGACTAATGTATGTGTGTAAGTATATATGTGTGTGTGTGAGCTGCCAGTAACGAGCTCTGGTCCTGAACACAGCTCCCTCTCATTCAGACTCATGTCTGGGTGTGAATTATTCCATTAGCTGAGACATGTTTACTCCTGAGCCACCTCCCAGAACTTATCTAATTTATTCCCTGCCCTGCCACGCTCTCTGGCCAGAGCGAACTTGCACGAGTCAAGGCACGGCATGAAACCAGAGCTTTGCACAAAACTGTGTCTGTGTTTGGCTCTGCCATGAAGGCCCCGACAGATGTCAAGGTATGTGTTAGCACATATTTCAAACGGTATTTGAAGGGTCTCAACAGTGGGCAAGAATGTGCACAGCTTTAGCATAGCTGTCCATTTGTCTTAGTTACAGTACTAATGATATCCTGGTACAGCATGATAAGTGCATGTTGCTAATAAATACCAGCTGCTGCAAGAGGACCTGTAAAAACCCATCCAAGGCTAGTTTCAGTCCAGGATTGAATGGAATCTGAGACTGCCAAATGTGAGGTGTTTCTCTATGCGAGCGAGCGAGCGAGGTATCTGCAGTCTTTTGTGAAGGTGAACAAGAAGATGAGGATCAGCTGCAAGTAAGGCCAAACTGAAGTCAATTCACAGATGTTTTCAGTCTTAGAGTTATAATATCACAGAATGACCTGTCATGGCTGTCTCCAGACCAGATCTAGCTTGCCAAAATTATGTTCCTGTGATTCTTGCCTGCCTGTTACTGACCTGTTGACTATCATATCGGATATGGGATTCCCTTTCAGTCAGCCCATTCAGATTTGATGGCTTTTCGAACTGATATTCTTGTTTTGACCCCTGGCCTGTCTTATTGATCTGCAGTTAAATAAACCACTTTTACTGCACTTGAGTTTGTCTTCTGTCGTGCTTTTGGGTTTAATTCTGCCTCCAGTCGTCACATTCCTTATCATAACCAGGTGCTGTGAGTATGTGGACATAACCATAACAACATATTGGTTGCTAAAAGGAAGCTAGTGGGGATGTTTTTAAAACCCTAACAATATAATGCAAGAAAATAATATTTATAAGCTTTTCTATGCCCCTATTTGGCCATCAGGCAACCTCTACAGCTACATAGGTTTGATGTCGATGTGTTGATGACTGATGACTTACTCGAAGTTTGACAAAAGAAAGTAATTTGACATGGGCAAAGCCAGAAGATCATTAACAGTTTAGTGAGTCACTGTACCTCACTGGTTAAATCACTGCAGGGATTAAGTCACAGTAAGTCAAGTCAGGTCAAGTCCTGAGTTCAGACAAGTCAAGTCACCAAATAAACCTGCCTCCGTTTGCTTGACCTGTGGTAATGCTCCTGAGCTACTTCACAATTATTCTGTGTCATTAGTGAGTCCTCCTCGAACAGTTCTTCAATACACTGTCACTTTTTACAGTCTTTTGTGCAGAGTGCAATAGAATGCTTTGTGCTAATTATCCTCATTTAAGTTATTGTTCCTCAACGATTAATCAGATTCTCGTTTTTTTATGGTCAATGTTTTTCACTACTTTCTTTAATACTGTACATAGTAAATGGTTTGTATTTATATAGTGCTTTCTAGTCTTGGTTGACCACTCATGCAGATGGGGAAGACTGAACATGCCTATCGGCCACTCCAGAGGTCTGTTCACCATCTGATACAATCATCAGACCCAAGTTCACAACTTTTCAAATAAAAGCTCTCAAGGCCCATCTCTGGTTACTGTAAATATTTGCCTTGCATTGACCTGGCACATACCTCTTAAAATTGACAGTATGTCGTCTGTAATGTTTGGCTCGTATTTGTGTGATCCCTTGTGCGTTTACATGTGAAGAAACATACTTTGACAAAAGTGAGGAAAGGGAATGTTGTGACTTTGGTTGTCTGCTGCTCCATCGCTGGCTTTTTCAACATTTATAATAGTGCTCGTGTCCAAACCTGCCATGCCTTGTTTTGATCCTGTCTCTGTTCTTTCATTTCAGATCCAGTCTCTCCCACAAGCCTCTGATTACCTTTCCCTTCAGCTGAGTCCCCACACACTCAGCTGCTTCCCATTCCCTCATTAGTCCCTCTGTGAATTTATACCGGTTCAGTTGCATTCACTCTCCAGCAGTTTGTCTGGTGTTTGTCTGTGTAATAGGTTGAAAATGCCATGCATCCAGTTTTTAGTTTAACAGATACCCCCCCTATTTTTGAAATATAACTGAACCATTCTCACAGTTGTCATGACAGTTGTGCTCCACGCCAGTGGGTGCCGCTGTGGTGCAGCGGTGGATCTGAGGGACATCTGTTTGCACGGCCTCAGTAAGTGCGCACTTCAGTCCACAGGTAATCCACAGGTAAGACAATGGTCTGTTTCATAATTAGTTTGTCAAGTGTGGATGTTATGTTAGATGAGTGTGGATGTTAGTAAAACGTGTGGTTGAAATACGAAAATGTATAGTTTAGTGACTCGTCTTCCCGACGGGCTCCGTCGGCGGGTGCACATACTTTTTTCTTTTTTTGAACTTAAGTTTTAACCACTTTTGTAATAATTCTGTAATGTAACATTGTTCTTAAAGGTGTAAAAGTATTTGTAGCCAGCACTTGGCGCATGTTTACCAGTCATGTTATATGTTCACGAGCTTTAACGGCCACAGCCGGTTCGCGCCATTTTGTGAGAGGTCGCTGAGGAGCTGGAGTGTGTGCGTGCTGAGTGTAAAATGGCGATATGTGTGATGGAAGAGTGTTAAAAACAGGAATTGGTTTATGCTCGTGTGTATGACAAATATTCAGGGTGTATGTGTCTGTGTGTAATGAGAGTAGCGTGTTGATGAGTCAGTGTAGTAATTTATACCCAGAAAATGTGTTTTAGTCTTTTTAATTATTATTTATGTATATGTCATTTCATGTTTGTATTTATTTTTTATGTTAATAGAATTGAGATGAATGATGTATGAAATTTGTATGTTGTGATATTATTGACACATTAAATCTGAGGTCCTGCTGAAAAAGACGTGTCTAACAGGTGTCTTCTTAAATCCACAGATTTGTATGTCTATCGGTTACACAGTGCTCTCTAGCCTGTGGAACCCGTGCTGCTGGCCCAGATTCCCCTAGATCTGGTGCCGGTAACATCTGCCTAGCTTGCCAAAATCTGTTCCTGTGATTCTTGCATGCCTGTTACTGACCTGTTGGCTATCATAGATTTGATGGCTTTTCGAACTGATATTAATGTTTTGACCCCTGGCCTGTCTTATTGATCTGCAGTTAAATAAACCACTTTTACTGCACTTGAGTTTGTCTTCTGTCATGCTTTTGGGTTTAATTCTGCCTCCAGTCGTCACATTCCTTATCATAACCAGTTGCTGTGAGTGTCATAACCATAACAACATATTGGTTGCTAAAAGAAAGCTAGTGGGGAAAACCAATTTACAACGTTGTCATTTTCTGAGGAAATTACATGAATATATGAATGACTTTGCAGATACTGTTTTGTCATTATGTTTAATCAATCAATCAATACATTTTCATTTGTATAGCCCATATTCACAAATCATGTTGATGAGAGAGGCAATTTTTTCATTAATATACAGAACATTTTCAACAGATTCGGAATTTTGTGAGACAGGGAAATTGTCTCAGTTCGGTGTATACAAATAATCAATCAACAGTCTGCCTGACCTTTCAACTTGTTGTGAGGACATCTGAAAAAGCCTAAATACAGTAAAGTAAAAATATAAAATTGTGATGTCAGTTATTCTGTTTTGAACCAAGAGAGGCTTAAAAATATAAAAATATCCAGTGTCTGTCATAAAAAGGATGGCCTTTTTACTAATGCATGATTGCAGGGTTGTCTTAGTGTGTGACACATGTCTGAGCGAGAGACTGGCCATCTGGCTCTGTGCACGACAGAAGATAAGGCCCTGATGGCCATGCGTGGTGTAACTGTAATTAATTCATAAATGACTCAGCTATAATGGGGGGTTAGGAGGGGGTTACATGGCTAATGCATGTCGACCGTGGGTGGGGAGCGAAGTGCTATATGGGACAGATATGTATACAGTCCACAGAGTGAGGATCAGGGATATCAGCGGCCAGATGGGGAGGTGTGCACCTCAGGGAGCTTCTATTGTAATACTCTGAATGAGGTTGTAATGGGTCTGCTCTCTGCTGAGAGGATTGACAGGAATGTGTTCAATGAATAGTGCCCTCTTCTCTGAAGAGTTCAGATGTAGGTTTGTGTTTATAGGATAGTGCAGAGGAACATTCTCCTTTGTAAGGATTTTCGTGCAGTAACTAATTTATTTTTTGTTTATTGTAGGGGCGACAGAAAAAGTTGTATACACAGTATTGACATATTAGCTATCAAATATAAATTGAAGGGATCAATGAAGTGGTGGAAATTGAAAGTTAATCCAATATCAACAACAATGTAGGACATATCAGTTGCTAAATGCTCCACAATATCTTGTATTATAAGGCACAATTTAAAAGTTGGGTTCCCCCAGGTTCTATTCTTGGCCCTGCGGTGTGTCAGATTATACAAATTATGAACATAATGTTGTACATTTTCCTTGCCTTGATTACTATAATTACATAACACGAACCATGACAAGGCCCAAGAATCATGTAGCTCTAATACGAGAAAAATGTCCTTTTATAATATAAAAAAGGAAAATAAAATAGATAGCAAAGAACGCACTCATACACATACACACACATTCTGCTTTGACATCCCATCTCTTAACATGTCAGTAACCATTGTTCTTGACCTGCTTGTATTGTTTCGTCAATGTCTTGTCTCTTGCCTTGAAAAAAATACAAAATACAAATTAAGAAAATCCAAACCACTAGGTAACGAACTCTGCTCCAATAAAGTCTAAAAAAAGTTTGCTCTTGATGGATGTTAGGAAAAAAAGAAAAAATAAGTTTAACATCTCATAATATTCGGTCCACTTGTTTCTAATTGCAAAATCATAATTTCATGTTATGAAAAACATTGACTATAAAGTCTTCATTGCAGATAAACCAAATAGGATGAATATACTGTTTTCTAAATTCACTCTGCACCATAGACCGTACATAAAAAGCTATGCGAGAGAAAAGTTACATATGAGAATATTGTAGGTCTGTTTTAGGATGACTCGCTAAGGATTAAGGAATTCTTAAGTAGCTCCAGGAGCATTACCAAAGACCAAACAAGCAGTCCATTTCAAGCAGGCAGGTTTAGAACGGACACTGCACTAATTGTTACTATGTGTACAGTATAAATTCTTCTAACCACAAACTTTCATTTTATGATCTGTATTTTTAAAGACCATAAAATGGTCTATATTCATATTGTGATTTTCTCGTCTTGAGGACAACTCAAAGCACTCTACAGTACAGTTTTAAGGGCTTGTTGACCTCATGTTAACTTTGGAATTGTATCAAATAGTTTAAGACTCAAAGTGTGAGGTGGATATATTCAATTTTATTTTTATAGTGCCAAATCATATTTTTCCACTTTATAAAACATGATTTATAATGTGAGACATCATGCATTGGGTTACATGGGACAGTCATTTAAGTTCTCTAAATAGGGGAAAAATGCATTTAGTGACTTCCTGAAGTAAAAAAAAAAAAGGTAATAAACTAAAGAGATGTAACATATGATCTGCAGTTGTGTGACAGGTGATAATGGCAAATATAGTCTGTCCTGGTCTGTTTTAACTGATTGTCTCATTAGCTAAATAGCACATACACAGTAAGCTCTATAGGACAGAGATGATCAAAACAGCACAGAAGAGTCTGTCCTGTGGTCTGTAATGTAGAGAAGACGGCTGATAGATGATGATGGTCTCTCAGCTGACTGTTTGTTCCCTGAGTAGCCTCAATAGTATGGTGATACCCAAATTAATAATTTGTTATTGTTATTTTTTGCTATCGGTCATTGAATTTGAATTTTTAAAAAAAGGGAAACAGAAGTCTCTGAAGCTTTACTTGATTTATTTCTGTTGAGGGCTGAGGGGCCATTATTGGGATTTACAACACCAATCTAGCAAGTAAAGCTGTAAGTGGCCATAATTCCCTATAGTATTTTATTGCTTTGCAAATAGGCCACTATTATTTTGACATGGATTATGTAGAGAGACACAGGGAAGGTAGGGAGAGATGGGGGATGTAACTTATTAAAAGTCGAGAGCTCAATGCAAATCTGCGCTACTGTGGTCAGCTACCACCCCAATATCATTAATTAGAATCAAAGAAGTGCTATAAGTAAGATTTATGTGTAAGATGTGTTATCCAACCAGGTCCTGAACAGCTGACAGTACTCAAAGTCACTAATAAACATAAACTAAATTCCACCTTGAATGTGCTCAACTGGTGGCATCTTAATACAGGGCACTGGGGCGCTACCCCTTTCAACACCCTGAGACAAATAAGCCTGTATAAAAATGTTAAACAGAATTTAGTTATGTAATGCTGTGAGTTGACTGGCTTCGGTGGAACTCTGGCAAATCTGTTTATTCTTTACAAAAACTCCCCACCATGAAAGAAAGAGTATAAAGCAGCTTGGACCGGATCGAACCAATTTACAGATTAAGCAGCAAGTTATCAAGGACAAACTTACACCAGGTGCTTCTCCCAATCTTGATAAACAAAGTTGGCCACCTGGAGCATTAAAAGACACTGTCATGTCTTTTAATGCTTACACTGTTTGTTTCAAAGTGTCGGCACGGAAGTATTGGGGATAACGACGGGGTGCAACTCCTAAAACATCTCTCTGAAAAATATAAAAGGCATGAAAGTGGCCACAATCACTTAGATACAGTGAGGCTTCTTTTTTGCGGCAGGCTAAGCATTGCTCAGCAGATCAACGAAGACTACAGGATTGGAAAACTGTGTGTTGTCTGTTTTTGTTGAGTCTGGCTTCAGTTTGTCAACCCCGCCCAAAATACTACAGCCCTATTGGATTTTACAGGATTTATATGGCCCTTTTAGTCTTGTCAACCACTCATAGCACATTCACCAATTCACACACTTTCATACAGTGCTGCTATTTGCTGCACTTTTCTAACACAAATGATTTACAATGCTACCACAGTCATCAGAGGCAATTTGGGCTTCAGTATCTTGCCCGAGGATACTTTGGAATGCAGACTAAAGGAGCCTGGGATTTAACCAATGACCATCTGGTAAGTGGACCCCGTCCTGAGCCACAACCTCTATTTTACACAGAGCTTACAAAAATGAGTATAGACAAATAAAAACACATCAAGCTTTTCTTCATAACTTGAACTTTTTTTTCACTGCTTCTTTGAAAAGATCGTATAATGTACAACTTCCTACATCTTAAACAGATTTTCTACATATACAAGAGGAAAAGAGACGCATTAGAGGAAGAACCCCTCCATTTGTTCTGAGACAAATTGTATTGACCCTCCATTGTGTTCCTGCACTTACATCTGACATCTCCACAGTTGAACTTTGTCCACTGAAGGTCCATGTATTGTCCAGTAGACAAGGGTTAGGACTGTTGACTTCATAAAACCTTGTATTCTCAAGAGGTTATCAGTGAGCCCACACATTGACTCAGTGTGTCAGTTCACACTAGCACGCAGACACAAACACACATACACACACTCACCTCGCTGCGGAGAGACATTGGATAGACAATAGCTTCTGTACTCAACGTGGGGACCTGAGAACAACTTCTTTGTTGTACTGAATGTTGGTTTGTGTGTTTCTTGTAACTTTGTTACTGTTATGTTAATGGACTGAAAGTGTTCTTAGTTTAGTTGTAATTTTTTTCTGCACATTACTCAGTACTCCACCACCTCGACCAGACACTAATCTCTCAGCTGTTATCTTTTCCTCATTCTGTACTGAAAATAAACCATCAGTAACAAATTCTCTGAAACACTTGAGCATCTTTCAGAAATGCACAGAATCTTGTGAAACTGTCCAAGTGAGCCCAAGTGAGAATAAAGATGGACATAAATTGTGAGTGAGTGGGCATGTTTGGGATGTTGCTGATTGACCCAGAACTGAAAGAATCCCAACAAGAATACAAAAATCTGATTGAAAAAGAGGAGCCATATAACAATAAGTGAGACCAACCAAGATGTAAACTTAGAAAGACAATAAGATTCAAGTGGTGATGTGGGCCGATGGGGGTGTTGATGAGCTGTAAAACAAAAACATGTCTGCATGCCATGCCATGTTTCCAACTCTTTCACTCTGCTCTTTATGTTATTGCATGACTCCTGAAAGTATAATATGTAGCAGTCCTACAACGTGTATCTTTCTGTTTGCCAATGGGAATGGCCCATCACTTTTCCTTTTTACCCCTCGCAATAAGAATGAGGTATCAGAACTAATGACTGTAGTTGTCCTATCACATATGGAATGGACATTTTTCTCACCCATCTCCTTTAATTCATATCTCCCACTATTGTGGCTTTGGGGCCTTTTCAAACTGGATAAGGTAAGAAATAAATGGTCAAACTACTTAAGGTAACTTCTTAAAACACCCCTTACTTAACATGCAAAACTTTTGAACTTTTGACTGGTCTTGTTACATCCATTTGCATCAATGGCTATAGAGGGTGCAGGTTTTTTCTGTCAGCAGCCTGTGATACAGTGAACCACAGCATCCTGCTATCTGTTCTCTCCAATATGAAAATCAAAGTAATTTGTTCATTTGAATCCTATCTCACAGAGAGCAAGCTGCACCAGGAGCCAGGAAAGGGCTCAGCAGTGTTATCGAAATGACCCCGAGCATCACTGGGATTCTGCTCCAGCTGTGGACAACATCTATCAGGCCCAATTTTAGGGCAGGGCCTCAAACATCATTTGTGAACCAGGTTACTCTGGGCATCTCCCTTTCAAAACCTCCCCCTTTGACAGGACATACAGGTGAAACACTATCACACCAAAGGACTGAAAAAGTGCTTTTTTTTTTCTTGTTTTTAAAATACAAAATGTGTCTTCTCCTCTGCAGTCTGTGCTGTAAATACTCTTGATTTAGCTTTTTATCTTTTAGTGTTCATTGAGGTAACTTATCATAATTATTTTTATATTTAGCCCTGCAAGCCCTGACATATATATTCTACACAAAACAAGATCATTTACACAGAGTTTCAATCCTAAAAGTCCACCAGAAGTTGTTAAACTAGCCATCGCTTGGATGACACCACACGAGCACTATGGAGGCATGTTATGTTTTTGCTGTTGTTCTGTTGCGTCTGAAGTCTTGGTTACTTCAATTATATCGGATTCGGCTGCTACAAAGATTACTTCTGCGACTCCAGAAGGGTTTTGTGGACTCAATCACTTCCCCCACCCCTCTATCGGCATACTGGTGAGTAGATGATGAGTGAAGGTTCATTTTCAGTGAACAAGCCATTTAAGTTTTGGACCAATTACCATCTTTCTCTCAAATTCAAAGGAGCTTAATTGGCATGGGAAACAGTCGTTTACATTTCCAAAGCAAGTGTAAAAACAACAAAAATTAAAATTTCTGACTGTGCTGTTGGAAATATAAACATAAAAGGAAAAAATAAGTTAAAATAAAATAGAAAAATGTGGCTTGTAAGTGAGGGCTATATAAACAGTACAGCTGAACTCTGCTTCCATTGTTCAGGTTCACAGCCTTTTTTGCCTCATCTCTTCACATCAAAGGGTTGCTTGAAGTTGCAGCCAAATCTATTGGTATCCAAGTCCTACTTTAGTGTCCACGCTCCAAAGATGTCGATATTGAAGTATAACAATGGTATTGTTGACTTTTTGTCATTTTTTGGGGGGGTTACAGGGTACCACAGACTAGCAGTACTAAAGCCTGAAACATGCTTCTGCGACTGCGTCTGCGTCTTTTCACGCCGCTGTGGCGCAAGACTCGTTTTCATTCATGCTTCCCCAACCGACAATCGTCTCACAAAGCAATTCCGCGCCAGAACACTAGGCGGAGTAATGCTTTTTGTCGAAGACGACCTGAGAGACGCCTTCTTTGTGGGTCTGGCAATCGTTGTTGACTGTTTATTTACCTTCTACCAGTCGTGTTCTCCATTACAAACACACAGTGAACCATGACAATTGATTGAGATGGAGCTGCTTGACATTGAAGAGTAACTTCTTAAAATTAGTCATCAGGAAAAGCGACTGGAGAGGAGACGGAGACGTAGGTGGTCTGTACGGCAATTAAATCAACCGAGGCCGAGGTCCTTGTACTCGGACATCGACGGGTTATAAAGGTGCTCATATTTTCGGACCTCTTCCGACAGGAGTTCTTCGCGGTTGTCCATTCTTCTTTTTAAAATCTTCCGTTGTTTCTGCCTGTATTATGGGGCATGAAACCGGAAATGCAGCTCCAGAAGGGATGTAGAGCAGACCCATCACAGCCTTGCGGGCTGAGTGAGCTTGCAGAGCTTTGCCGTAAATTTTAAAGGAAAGTGGGGCGACGCCCATAAGCACGTAAGAAGGGATACATAAGCACGTAAGGGACCCGGAAGGGCTCTTGCGCTTACGGGCCCGTGAAAACGCAGAAGCATGTTTCAGGCTTAATTCAGGTTCAGGCTTAAATCCCAGGTGTCAGTTCAGCTTCACCAGTGAGTTCTTGAGTGGGTTCCTTTGTTAATTCCGTGGTTCAGAGTATCTTTTCAGGTAATTGTGTGCGAAAACATGTTTTTAACCATACATGACTTAAGTATAAATAAATAAATGAATAAATAAAAAAGGAAATAAATAAATAAATACAGAAATAAATAAATGCAGAAATAAATTCAGAAATGTATAAATAAATGTCTTAAATATATTTCCACATCTATTTATTTCCACATTTCTGTGTCCTTCGGCTAATGAGAAAGGCGGGCCTAATCGCAGTCTCATGCAGGATTGGTCACAGGAGTGTAATGATCCAGCCCTTCTACTTTTGCCTCTCAATGCTGACTGGTGTCCAGTAGCTGTTTGCAGCGTTGAGCCAGTTCAAGTTCAGAGGGTTAGTTAAGGTTATTTTTTATTGGGATGATTTAGGTGTCAGTTGTCCTGACTGTGAGCGTCACGTCTCGTGTTGTACTGAGCACATTGAGCGAGCCGAGAGGAGGAGGAGGAAACAGAAACTCCAGCTCGGAACAAACCACCTGCAGCTTCTGCTCTGATCATGAAGCCGCTGATCTCTGAGCAGATGTGAACAGAGAAGCTCTGTGTTTCCACTGTTTCCACTGTTCTACAAAGTCACTGAGCAGCTGATTCACGGTGACGAGCTCAGATCTCAGTCACTGCTTGTGTCTCCTAGCGAGTGTGTGGCGCTGGCGATGTGGGGGGCGGCGCCCCGGGGCCTGTGTGTCGTACGTGTAGCTCAGTGGACCAATCCTGCTCGAGACTGAGGTTGGGACCTCCTACCTCATTTACATAGGGACACTTAAATGTGGAAATAAATAAATGTGGAAAAATATTTAAGACATTTCTTTATACATTTCTTTATTTATTTCTGTATTTATTTCCTTTTTTATTTATTTATTTATTTATACATTTATTTATTTATACATTTATTTATTTATTTATACTTAAGTCATGTATGGTCCTCCATACTTTTAAACATATCCAGGTTTATCCCACTATATCCACTGGTATTTTTTTTCCAGTTTTAAAACAAAAAGTTCAGGAGCTCATCTCTCTCTCTCCCACTCTCCCTCTCTCCCTCTCTCTCTCTCTTTCTCTCTCTCTCTCTCCCTCTTTCTCTCTCGCTCTCTCTCTCTCTCTTTCGCTCTCTCACACACACACACACACACATAGTGCTTTTGCTGTTTATCTTAATTATCTTTGCTTTGAGTTCTTATTTATCTAGCCTTTACAGCGGTCAAGGGTCAGTGGAGGACAAAGTGCCTGGATGAATAGAGAAACAAAGCTTTTCAGTGCAGGTGAGTTTGTAATTGTCCTGGAAAATGTGAACTGAGAACAAATTAGAGAGTTTACACATACGTTTGAAGGGAGCTCATCAAAGAGAACTGGAAACTACCAGCACACTTTATGGCTTTTATCTTTATGCTGTTCCTTGTATGACAACTTTTATCCACAAAAATAAATGCATCAGCTGAATCTGAAGGCAAGAATTTTGCCTCAGTTACACATTGTCGATCACCAAAGAAGAAAGCACATCAGACTCTCAGTGCCAGGAAGAGCTGTAAGTAACTAAAGGAGTTAAAGGGTTTAAATTTACAGAAATTCTTTTCCAAATCCTGCTTAAAAAATGTTCCACTCTAATAATAACCCTTGAATTATATGAGAAGGTGATTTCTGGTTGGGGGTTTTTGCCATTCCCGTTACATCTGTGGTTTAAAATTATGCAGTGTTGTTCACACCATTCACCGGCACACTTAGAGGGACAGAAGTTGCTTGGGTTGAGGAAACGTAGCTGGTGTTGAGCATTATGTGGTTTCCCTTTACACCTGGAGGCCTTCACACAGGAAATTGCAACTCTTATTTTAGGATAGGCCCTCTGAAGGACGTGGATCACATTTGAAACATAATGAGAAAGAAGTTATTAGATGAATGATATTTATTGGACTTTTATCCAAGCTTCTTCTGAGAAAAGGAGTAGTTTAAACTTCAGATGTGACTATGTTCGTGCCTCAGTAGTTCTGTTGGCTGTTGGTTCAAGACAGAGACTCAAACCTGTGAGAATAAGGTACCTCCCAGCTGGAGCCACCATCTCTGCTCAATGAGCCAATGATGTCAGTCACCACGTAACCTCTCCACCTATTAATAGACAGCTCCTGTTTATATGGAGGGATCTTTGCATGGAAAACAGACAATGGTGAAAATGTGTGTACAGGCCAATTGTAAACTAGAAGTGAAGTGTGAGAACATACGGCTGCATGTGACTGCAGCTTTTGTTAACATGAGCTAGTCTCTTCGCTCTGAGGTCCTTCCTATAAAGAGAGACATTTTTATATTATTTCTTACAGTCCTTCATTTTTTTTCAACTATCATGAAAAGTTATAAAAGCCTTGTTTAGAATCTACACAGGCGTAATGTTAATCATACATGTTTTAAAATATACAGCCCTATGGCAGCATAGGCTTCAAGTATTTTTTTTATTCCTGTCAACAAATTCCAAATGCAGAGTGAAGCCAACACTGGAAAAGTTTGGCTTAAAATTTCGTAAAAATGTTATATTCTCTAATGGGTGGACTGCATTTCGGTCCTTTTTCAAAGGCTGATAATCTGTATATGGCCATTGACAAGGTGACATGATTTTATGGCACACTAATTGTAAAACTGTATTTTCTCCCAAGCCAGCTCTTAACATCATGTCCCAGATTTAACTCAACATCAAAACATTAAATGGTTTAGGTTTTGTGCTTATATAGCGCTTTTTCTAGTCTTGATGACCACTCAAAGAACAGTTTTACGTTCACCCATTCACACACACATTCATACAGTGCAACTATTTGCAGCACTTTGTTATTCTATGGGGGGCCATTCAGGGTTCAGCATCTTGCCCAAGGACACTTCGGCATGCAGATGGGGACTCGAACTGCCGACCTTCAGGTTGGAGGAGAGATAAGCTTAAGAAGTACTCAAAGATGGAAATCCAACCCTATAATTCCTTAATGAAAATTCATTCAAGTGGGTTCTTTGAGGAAGTTGTCATACTGAGGAATACCAAAAGATTGTAAGAGCACTGAACAACAGTTGAGTACTAGTTTGCTGGAGAAACCTAGCGGTTAGTTAGGAGACTATTAGCATTGTACATCGTTGCAGATTCAGGATCACAACTGCGGCTAGATTGTGGACTGTAGATAGTGATCATGGATGATGATGGGAAGTGATCGTAGAGATTGCTTGGATATACAATATGTCTACTCACATATACTATCATTACTGGCAATATCTCTATCATTACAATTGTCAGTACTACTCCCTTTATCTCTGTCCTTTCTTACGTAAAACATTGATACACCTCTCCATTATGGTAGATACTCTCTTTTCTCATGAATGTTGTGAATATTGTTCTTTTGTTGATGTTCTCTGTTACACACGGCATGTATTGCACTTTTGTTCGTCCTGGGGATCCCTCACATGTGACTCTCTCTAAGAGGTAGATACTCTCATTTCTCATGAATGTTGTGAATATTCTTCTTTTGTTGATGCTCTCTAAGAGAGAGTCACATGTATTTTTCCCTGTTAAAGTTGCTTTTTTTGCGTAGGTTTACCTTGCTCTTTAGGTCTACCCACGGTTCTTCCATTCGTTAGAGAATTTCATTGTCCAAATTCTCTGTGCCCAAAGTCACACTGCTTCCCTACATGACTTGCATCATTTTTAACTACACTGCTCAAAAAAATTAAAGGAACACTTTGAAAACACATCAGATCTCATTGTGAAAAAAAAGTATGTTGGATATTTATACTGATATGGACAGTTTAATGTCTTAGGAACAAAAGGATGCCACATCTTTGATGGAAATAAAAGTTTTCAGCCTACAGAGGGCTACATTTTATAGACACCCCGAAAATCATAGTGAAAAAGTGATGTGGCAGGCTTGTCCATTTTGCCAAAATTAAATTTCTGCAACTCAAAATGCTTCTCAATATCTTGTGTGGCCCCCACGTGCTTGTATGCATGCTTGACAACGTCTCGGCATGCTCCTAATGAGACAACGGATGGTGTCTTGTGGGATGTCCTCCTAGATCTGTCTAAGGGCATCAGTGAGCTCCTGTAAAGTCTGAGCAGCAACCTGGCGGCGTCTGATGGACCAAAACATAATGTCCCATAGGTGTTCTATCGGGTTTAGGTCAGGCGATCGTGATGGCCATTCAATTGCATCAATTTCTTCATCCTCCATGCATTCCCTTGCAACATGAGGCCGGGCATTATCGTGCATCAGGAGGAACCCAGGACCTACTGCACCAGCGTAGGGTCTGACCATGGGTTCAAGGATTTCATCCCGATACCTAATGGCAGTAAGACTGCCGTTCTCTAGCCTGTAGAGGTCTGTGCGTCCCTCCATGGCTATGCCTCCCCAGACCATCACTGACCCACCACCAAACCGGTCATGCTGAACGATGTTGCAGGCAGCATAGCGTTCTCCTCGGCTTCTCCAGACCCTTTCACGTCTATCACAGGTGCTCAGGGTGAACCTGCTCTCATCTGTGAAAAGCACAGGGCGCCAGTGGCTGACATGCCAATTCTGGTGTTCTATAGCAAATGCCAATCGAGCTCCACGGTGCTGGGCAGTGAGCACAGGGCAAACTACAGGACGTCGTGCCCTGAGGCCACCCTCATGAAGTCTGTTTCTGACTGTTTGGGCAGAGACATTCACACCAGTGGCCTGCTGGAGGTCATTCTGTAGGGCTCGGGCAGTGCTCAACCTGTTCCTCCTTGCACAAAGCAGCAGATATCGGTCCTGCTGATGGGTTGAGGACCTTCTACGGCCCTGTCCAGCTCTCCTAGAGTAACTGCCTGTCTCCTGGAATCTCCTCCATGTTCTGGAGATTATGCTGGGAGACACATCAAATCTCCTTGCAACGGCACGCATGGATGTGCCATCCTGGAGGAGTTGGACAATCTGTGCAACTTCTGTAGGGTTAAGAAATCGCCTCATGCTCCCAGTAGAGATAATGACTCTAGCTAAAGCCAACACTAATGGAAAACCAGTCGAAGTGATCAAGAGGGAGAAACTTGAAATGGCCTTCACCAGTGATTCTCAAATGGGGGTACGCGTACCCCTGGGGGTACTTGAAGGTACTCCAGGGGGTACATGAGATTTTGTTTTTATATATTTAAAATTAGCATCCATTCAAAAGTCCTTGAAAAATTGTTATTTAACAAACATTCAATAAAATATAAGTGTAAGTTCATGAACTAAATTTTATATTCAGTAGGCTTTTCAATTTAATTATCCTAAAAAAACAGAGTCTCCCCCATACCGATGGTTTGACCCAACCTGGCACACGCCACCTGTCATCACCTGTCATCACCTGCCTTGAAAACTTCAACAATGGAGTTGTGTTGAAGTGCAGCAGCAATGCTGCTGAAACACGGAGGGACAAGTACCAAAGAAGGCGAAACCAGAGCAGAGAGCCTTCCCTAAACAACACCGTGAGAGCTTGTGCCTATTCGGAGCCTCGCTAAAACGTAAACGTTTTCCGTTGTGAAGTTAATGATTCATAACAAGTCCGCGTCTCTACCGGTACCCTTTCAAAATAAAAGCATGTAATACAAAAGCGGAAATGAAATTGTATGACCTTAAAGCGAGCAAATATTTCACAATAAAATAACAGAAAGACACTTCAACAATATTAACGATAACATAGATTGGGTTATTTACACTTTTTGTTTTTTCTGTGGGGAGAGATTAGCCAACAGTGGCATTAAGCCATCACATCTTCAGCGGTATCTCCAGACAAAACATGAAAGTCATGTTGGTAAGCCACCTGAGTTTTTTAAGAGGAAACTTTCTGAATTCAGGTCATCTCAAGACACGATGCGAAAAGCCTCCCCAAAGCAGAGGGAAACAAGCTACCTGTAAGTATTCTTTTCGATCCTTAAAGAAGATATTTTAAGATGATAAATATTGAAAAAATATGTTTTGAGCTAATCTTCTATTTAAAACTAAGTTAATGATTTATTTTTTGGGAAGAAGTGTTTAGCTATAATTAAGTTCATGAGTTCAGTTTGAGAACATATCTTTATTATGATCCCAAAAGAGGTCACTTTAAGTTGATAATTATTTTGATGTGCACAAATCTTTATTTACATTGAGATAATAATAGTTATTTTTTATATCTTTTTATTTCGAAATAGTTCAAGAGAGACCACTAAAAATGAGCAATGTTATGGACATTGATGGAGTTTAAAAATGCTTTGCGCTGGTTAGGGGGTACTCGGCAGAATTTTTTCTTCGAAGGGGGTATGTCACTGAAAAAAGGTTGAGAACCACTGGCCTACACATGCAAAACCACTCCTGTTTTGGGGGTCGTCTCATTGTTGCCCCTCTAGTGCACCTGTTGTTAATTCCATCAACACTAATGCAGCTGAAACTGATTAACAACCCCCTCTGCTACTTAACTGACCAGATAATTATCAAAAAAGTGCAATTGAATTCATGCCATACCCTGATAAAAAAGTGTTCCTTTAATTTTTTTGAGCAGTGTATTAGAAATTAGTAATGTCTAGATATAGTATTCAAATAGATTTTTACAGCAGTATTGTTAAGCCTGAAACATGCTTCTGCGTTTTCACGGGCCCGTAAGCGCAAGAGCCCTTCCGGGTCCCTTACGTGCTCATGTATCCCTCCTTACGTGCTGACGGGTGTCGACCCCCTTTTCTAAAATTTACGGCAAAGCTCTGCAAGCTCACTCAGCCCGCAAGGCTGTGATTGGTCTGCTCTACATCCCTTCTGGAGCTGCATTTCCGGTTTCATGCCCCATAATACCGGCAGAAATCACGGAAGATTTAGAAGAACGAATATGGACCAAATAGAAGAGCACTTGGCAGAAGATATCCGATAGTATGATCACTTGTATAACCTGTCACTGACTGGCGAATTTGTCCGCCAGAAAAAGGCTACGAGGAGCCGCAGTGGCTATGTAAATAAACAATCGACGATCAAGAAAGAAGGCGTCTCTAAGGTCGTCTTCGACAAAAAGCATTACTCCGCCTAGTGTTCTGGCGCGGAATGGCTTTGTAAGACGCGCAACGGTTGGGGAAGCATGAATGAAAACGAGTCTTGCGCCACAGCGGCGTGAAAAGACGCAGACGCAGTCGCAGAAGCATGTTTCAGGCTTTAGTCCTCACTTGCTGTTCCCACACTGTTTCTCTCTAGTCTGTGCTGCTCTGCTCCTCTTTCATCAGCTGCCCTCTTCTGCTCATTGCTGCATTTCTGATGAGGAGAGTTGACAAAGCAGAACCTTAATGTTATAGTAGCGGTGTAATAGTGAAAATCATGATTGGCTTAACAAAGTTGCAGATGGCAAATGTGCCTCGCTAGGCTCAATACATGCATATGCTAAAAGCAGCAACGAACTGCAATTCAACATATATTTTCCACAGGTTAGGTGTAACGTTATATGAAATCTGTACGAAAAGTTCCATTATCAGATGAGACAAACACTATGTTTCTATAAAGAACAAAGTATACACAAAATACATTTAACAACATCGATATCATTCTGATTGATTATTTGCATATAGAAAGGAATGTTAATACCAACAGTCAAAGTATGTTTTGTTTTGAACACATGCTACATTGAAACACACTCTTCTCCTGTATAAACATACAGTACATACACACACTTCGATGGCTCCAATGATAATCAGTTTTGACAGGAGGAGGAAAAAATTCCCAGAATTCCCCTGTGGAGCTGGGATGCCACACCACTGGCCTCAGGCAGAGAGAGAGGTGGGGTGTGAAATCAATTGGGAGGAGAGAGAAGGACATATGCAGGAGAATTGGCCCCTGCAATGTGAACTGGACATTACCGAGAGCAGCATCTGTGTTCCAACCTGCAAAGTGTATGTAAATATATTGAAGGTAAGGTCAGTAGCAGGTAGTCCAGATGGAGATAGAAATTATCATTTTAAAGCAGACATGAGACCTGAATGATGATGGAAGTGAATCGGAATCATGTAAAGCTGACTGGATGCTGTCAGGGCCTCGGATACAGAAACAAGCAGCAGCTCTGAGTTTTTAACACCACAAACCACAAACTCTTACATGGTTGGTAACATGTGTATTAAGAACCTCTTAAATAAACTTTTGGTGATCTTTGCATTTTCAGTTAAATTAAAGGATTAGAGGGTTTTAACTGGAAATAGATCCTTGACCTCCTGAAAACATGAGGATATTTCTGACATCCTGCAGATCGCACAGGTGCAGTGGAAGAAACAGTTGGACACATTCATCACTGCCTCTGTCTCCTTCAAGAGATGTTATTTTAGTTTTAAAGCAAGTTGCAAAGGATTCAATTTCATAAAGGCTTCATTCGTTTTTCCTTCATGCGTTGGATCATCTGGTTGACAGACTGCCACTGAGGCTGCACATAAATCATTCATAAAAGATTTTCTCAAGCACCTGATTCCTCTTTTGTCTTCTCATGAAGTTTGTCCAAAACCCAAATTACAAAGCCGAAGCAATGGATGAAGAAACACTACCACCTAGTGGTTACTATCAGATCTGATCCATTGCCTGTGCACTTGGTCTTTTTCTGTTGTCATCTGCCGCTTGAACCAAAGGTCTTTAACCGAAAGTATTTCCTGAAAAAAAAAGGCTGTGTTTTGTAAGAAATTTCTCCAATGTTTTAAATAATAAAATGGAAATATTTCATTGACATGAGTTTTCAGACTTATGTCTATTTTCAATAATCTATTTTCCAACAGACACATGAGTCAAGAAACACTCACAAGTATCAACAATCAGCAAAACACAATACGAGGACATTTTAAATATCACCAAAGAAATATAAAAGTCTAGATTGAGAGTAATTTGAAGTTCCTTCAATTTAAATGTTGCATAAAACACCAAGCCGGAGCTGCCAACATCAGTGCGTACATTAAAGTGTCTGTATGGTTAATATGTAAGCAGAGCTTTGAAAACACCTGCACTGCTTGTTTGCAGTCAAAATAAAGATACTGAGGACTCCCTCTGCTGTACAAATAAGTTAATTGCCTGAATCTGTAACAGTATTCAATAAAAGACCAGAAAAGAGTAAAGGGTGATCAAGAGAGTCGATGTTTTGTCAGGAACATGACAGGATTTTATTTGGATTTGTGTTTGAGTTGAGGTTGAGTTTTTAAGAAATTAACCCTAACCCATGAAAAGTATTTAATGGATAATATATACTAATACTACCGGCTATTTAACAGCAAGCCTTTGAGATGTGGCAGTATCAGGAGAGTCAGGACTGACAGGCTGGATACAGAGAACCAGGGTGAGAGGTTAAGCCACTTTTTTGGCAGGGTGCAAGGTGCTCAAGGGCTCAAGCCTGGCTCCAGCGCCTGAGAGGTGATGCTGTGCATATCAATGACCTTCAGTGCACAGAGGAAAGTTTTCTCAAACAAACACTGAGTGGATGGGATAAAAGGCATGTGTGACTTTGTGTTTGCCTTGGTGTTTACACCACATTCTCTATCCATGGACGATCTGGGACTTGTGGTTTCTTTGAGGTGATTTTTTTGACTATATACTTTGACTTGAATTAACGTGCAACATTTAAACAGTTCAACAAAATAAATGTATACAACATTCATCGATCCACTGTGAAAGACACTGTTGTGTGTGGCACCACAGGGTGTCAGTGGTGAGCTTTTTGCTGGGTGTACTATGATCGTGTGTACTGACCTTCAGTATTACATGAGTGCCGGCTTTCAAAAGCAAACAAACACACGGAGAGAAAACATAAATAGTGATCAACCTGAAGGCCCCAGCGAGGATCGAACTCGCGACCCCTGGTTTACAAGACCAGTGCTCTACCACTGAGCTATGGAGCCCGTCTGAAACTCGTCCACATAAAAAACATATTTAACCCCGGTTAATGAATTATTATGAGACTTAATGGTCAATACTTCTCTTCTGTAAAGTGATAGTTGAGAACATCTGTAAAGACTAGAATTGAAGCTTTTATTAAAATCACATACTAGCATGGCAGCCGCCGGGGGCGTTACCTTCTCATGTCAAGTGAGGGGCGGCACGAGCACTTAAAAAAAAAAAAGAAAAAAAAAAGTAATCTGGACCGCGAAGCGGTTTTCTAATATCTCTCATATCACTATGTGTGGAATTGGCAAATTGGCACCCCCTGCAACTGCAGCGCCCCTGCCTGATGCTGTGGGAGAAAGGGGAGGGGGCGAGGGGGGCAGTTCACCTCTAGGTCTCCCTAATGGAACAGACAAGGGGGGTCCACTGTGTAGTGCAGTGATTATCAAACCGTGTGGCGCGCCCAATGTTTTAACGTACGCATCTCTTTAACGAGGGAGCAAACAAATCGTTCTATCGCCGTAGACAGGGTCTGCAACCCGCGCTATCTGCAGGGTATTCCTGAACAGTGTTGTGTGTGTCGCGGACACCACATACGCACAGGCGCCGGAGCTCCGCCCCCCACTCCGCTTACAGGATGATGTGCGCTGCAGGATCATGTGCGATGCACGATGATGTGTGCGGCAGGATCATTTGACGCACATCATGTGCGCCACACTGTTAAGTGGGGCGGCATTGCTAGCTCTACGTCCAACACTCCTCCTTTATCCGGGCTTGGGACCAGCAAAATGAGCCAAAAGAGACACTCTGGCAACTTTATCATAATTTATCTTTTTTTTTCAGGGTCCTGAAAGGGTTCAGTTTCACCACGTTCCACACTAGAGGTCTGGAAATGTCTCGATTCTAAGATGCATCACGATGTGGACTCTGCATCGATGAAGAGACTGAACTCAATGACTCATGAGGTGCTGTCATTTGCCAGCAACTCCGAACACAAAACACACGACGTTGCTCAGTCGTGCCAGTGACGGTGAAGCCAAACTGCAAATAGCTCTCGTCATATTTGCAAAGCTTTGGCTTTTTCGCAACTGGCGCATCGGTACCTGACTTATACGAATCAGAAACTTGTCCATGGTTGTGTTTGTTTGCTGATACAGTGACTGTGATGTTAATCAAGTTGTAATTGCAACGTCGTGGTCTTGTGAGTGTGTTTGTATGTGTGGCTGGGAGCGACTTAAGCCTGAAACATGCTTCTGCGACTGCGTCTGCGTCTTTTCACGCCGCTGTGGCGCAAGACTCGTTTTCATTCATGCTTCCCCAACCGTTGCGCGTCTTACAAAGCAATTCCGCGCCAGAACACTAGGCGGAGTAATGCTTTTTGTCGAGACGACCTTAGAGACGCCTTCTTTCTTCTTCGTCGATTGTTTATTTACATAGCCACTGCGGCTCCTCGTAGCCTTTTTCTGGCGGACAAATCCGCCAGTCAGTGACAGGTTATACAAGTGATCATACTATCGGATATCTTCTGCCAAGTGCTCTTCTATTTGGTCCATATTCGTTCTTCTAAATCTTCCGTGATTTCTGCCGGTATTATGGGGCATGAAACCGGAAATGCAGCTCCAGAAGGGATGTAGAGCAGACCAATCACAGCCTTGCGGGCTGAGTGAGCTTGCGGAGCTTTGCCGTAAATTTTAGAAAAGGGGGTCGACACCCGTCGGCACGTAAGGAGGGATACATAAGCACGTAAGGGACCCGGAAGGGCTCTTGCGCTTACGGGCCCGTGAAAACGCAGAAGCATGTTTCAGGCTTCACTTCTTCTGCTGCAACGCACATCATCCTGCTGCTCACATCATCGTGCAGCGCACTTCATCTTGCCGCACATCATCCTGCGGCGCACATCATCCTGCACCACACATCAAAGGAGTAGGGTTGGACCTAGGGCTAGAAGTTCCACCCCACATAACAGCCTTTTGATTAAATTTGATATTCTCACATTTAACAGTACAGGACAAAATCGATTTATGTATGTGGGTCTAGATACCGCATTAAAGTCATGACTATGTTTTGAGAAGTGAAGGCCTATTTCAAGGCAAGATAAATAAAAAAAAGTCAACAGAAGAATACGGAAGCATATTGCATTCACTTTCATTTTTTTATTTTTTGGGGCATTTGTAACTTATACTGTGTTGTGCATTGTTTTGTTTTTCGGGGGCGGGGGGGGGGGGGGGGGGGGGGCTGCTCGGAAGGGGTCTCGCCCGGGGCACAATTCCATGTAGAACCGCCACTGCATTCAATAGGTGGTGAACATTCAACACATTACGACATACTCTGTCTAATATGTAACTGTAATAAATCAATGCTAAACATAGATTCAAATTCAACATAAACGTCTGTCATGAAAATATAAAATTCAAATCTAATAGAAACTTTTGATTATATTTATTTACGGTTGGGTATAATTTGCAAAGTGCCTCTGCAAACAAGTAGACGATATTAGTGATGGAAGAGCTTGGATAAACAGCGTTGGGTGTCATCAAAGAATAACAGCTCATTTATGGGAAGTTGAAAAGTCCTCTTAATAGTTTTTTATGACAGTGTTAAATTGATGCTTGATTTTTAAGAAAATAGGTTTAGTGTTAATCATTATAAGCTCTGACTTTTTAGTAGTCATACTTTTAGACTTCAACAACATAGTCTGAGTTGCCACAGATCACCCCGGCATCTTCATAGTGGGCACAGTTATTTGTCCCAACGCCGGCGTGTTTGCAGTCCAGCAGGCTAGACTCTGTCCCTTCACACTGAACATCATCCAGAAGAATCCGCAGATCAGTCCCCTCACCAAACTCTGAGTTCTTGGCTGCTTTCAGAGCGTATTGGAAGCCCAGCTGCCGGCAAACCACAGCAGCATTCTTGGTGGTCCATAGGTCGTCACACACAGTGCCCCACTCCCTGTTAATGTAGATCTCCACCCTTCCACGGTCATCGCGACCTTGTTCGTCTCCAACCAGCCTTACCATTCCACTCTGGAGCTCTGGTGCAGTTTCTACTCTGGATTTGTCCTTCCTGCGCCGACCTTTCCGTCTTGACTGTCTGGGTGGTTTGGTGGTCGTTGGTAGAGGTGTGGCCAGGTGTGGTCCTGGTACACCTAGATGGTCAATGAGCTCTTGGAGCCAGTCATGTGATTCTGTGGGTTGTGGCTCTTGGATTTTTTCGCTTGATGGCTCAACTCGAATCAATGCTAATGTTGAGACAACAGAAATGCACAAGACCCAATATGAATACAAACAATGTCAAAACAAAAACAAATTTTAATTCAGTGTCAGGTGTTTTGTTGATGGACTCACATTCCTGCGGAACAAATTTGATGAGAGGACTTTTTACTCTGACAGGTAGAGGGTCATAGTGACACTGTCTCGGTGGAGCACGTCTAGAAAAAACAGATTTATGAAGTATTGTTGCTTTTAGATACAAGCTGCAGGACTAATACAATGTTTTTTACCCTGTTACTTTGAGTAGCCTTCCTTTATGTAGACAGAAATGAGGAACAGTTGAAATGAGCTATAGTAAATGAACCATCTGCTGCTGAGAGAAATACAGAAAAAAAACAAAGCTGTCTGAAGCAACATTAGGAAGGAGAGAATAAGTACGGCCGACCTTTCACACAGCTGCCAACACTGCTTCATTTCCCCCCTTCTCTAAACCCAGAGACAGGCAGTATGACCTCAACATTTAGCACAAAGTTTGAGAACGTTATTTCACCACTGCTGAGAAAAGACAGAACTATCACATCCAAGCCAAGTGTGATCATGATACTGCATATCCCTTGAGCCTGCTGAGTGGAATGAGATGCCAGTGTGTTTAATTATGAACAGATGCGTGTCTTACATATCCATGACCTACAAGCAGGGACAAAACTGCACATTCTCAATTCACAATGAGCAGTTACTGGTCATGACACATTACAGAGGATTTCTTTGTCTAATGATGGTGAAATATGAAACTATATAATGGTTATGTTGATCACCTTGAGGGATCCACCACTTTATAAACGACTCCTGAAGGTGACGTAGCACTTGGTATTCCAGTGGACATGAAGTACAGCTCGCCTAATGGAAAGAAAAACACATCATTATATCAAGAGGACATTACACAAGTCACAACTGGTGAAGAAAAAACAATGTAGATTCAGTATCAGAGGTTTGGACTTGTGTGCATGTGCCATGCATTACCTGCTTCATCTTCAGCAAAGGAGATGATGTACTGGTGGTAGTTGTTTATGAGTCCAGGGAAGGCGCAAGTCCGGCCCATCCCCATACAGATCTCGTTGTATTTCCACTGCCCTGTGTTTCTGTCCTCCTGCAGACTCATCAAACGTCTAGGACAGGAACACATTCATTTAAAAATACTCCCTGCATTTCTACAACTATATTAGTTTATATAAGCAGAGGTGGGAGTCTAAGAGGTAAGAAAAATAAGGGATTTCTGCTCCTGAAATTGAAATTCTACCTGAAATAGGCTTCACTATTTTCACCATCCTAACTTTGTTTGTGTACGGCATTTGAAATATTAATCTACAAACAAACTCCAGTAATCAGATGGAAGAAAGTATTAATTAAATATTTGTATATGAATTGTGTAAATGTAAAAGTATAAATTGGCATAAAATTAAGTATAGCGCAGGTGTGTCACAGCAGTACTTACTGTTGGTACAGAACCTGAGTAAATGCACTTGTGGAATTGACAAAAAAGAGATGAAACAATTTATCTTTTTTTTTTTTTATATGAATTATTAATTGAACCAACATGTATGTTACAGCCCCTACAGTGTTAGTTTCCTTATGCTGTATTTCACAGTAAATTTAAGACTACATCTGGCTCTGGCCAGCACTTTTTACTTGATAAAGATCAAGGTAATCATGCAGTATAATTGTCGGATGAATTCACTGTGGCATGTCTACCAAAATCTTTGATTATAGAAGCTTTGCTGCACAGACTTGTGCCATTTCTGAAATCATTAAATGCAGATCAGGGAGGTGTCTAACAAACAACAAGTTCTCTTCAGGATTAAGTCTGGTATTATTTTGCCAACAAAATATGATATTTACCACATTAATCTTACCCGCTCATGAAGTCTCCAAATATATACATGCCATTCAGGTTGGGGTTTTCACAGCCACGGTATACGTAACCTCCAGTCACTGATTTTCCCATCTTGTGCGAATATGCATAAATAGGCAGGACATCATCTGTTAAACAAAATCTAAAGGTCATTATTGGTATCACTGTGGTTGTTCATCAGCTAGGTAGGCTTAAAAGGAATGCTGTTTAATCGGGTTGTCCAGTGACCAAAAGGTCAATGGTCCCATTCCGGTTGTTTTTAAGTCAAGATAAATCAGTTCATCTACTTTTCTTTTAAAGTTGACGTATCAGAACAAAAGACGTCTAATTTAGGTTTTGAAATAGATTTGCCCTCCTGCTTTAATGCCAAGCTTTTACACCTTACAGCTGAATCTGAAGAGTATTTCTCACTGAAGAGTATTTCTTTGACAAGATTTAGTCTGAATAGCAGTGATGTATTATTAGCATTGTGGTTTCTAGATATGTCCAGCTTAGGGAGGGGTTCGGTGCACTTGCAGATAAGGACTGATATATGAACAAATATTATTGTAAAAATGTACCTCTTTATAGTATTGGATGATATCCTCTTATAATAATAATTATAATAAATAATAAGTGCTAATTCCTATAGGTTCATTGAATGAATTCTAGAGAAGGCAGACTATTTGATCAGTATTTGTGGAGGGAGCTTGCATGGTCCTTGTATGTAGTGAAAAGCTCAGGCATCTGAGCCTGGTTTTGGTCTGAATGTGATCTTAGCCCACCATCGAAACAGAATTAAAGACTGAAATGCTTACCTAGTGAGCTGTTGGCACACAGTTTCTTATCATAGCAGGAGAAGCCCTCTTTAGCTCTCCATCCATAGTTCCGCCCTTTCTCTATGATGTCAATCTCTTCAAACTTGTTCTGGCCTACGTCCCCACAGAAGATTCTTCCCTTTCCTTCTTTCGTTCGAGGATCACCCCGGTCCACCGAGCACCTCCACATATTCCGGACACCATAAGCATAAATCTCAGGTCGAGCTCCTCTTTTGTGTATGAAGGGGTTATCTGGAGGGATTCTGTACAATGGGCCTCTCTCATTGTCATCCACATCAATGCGAAGAGCTTTACCCAAGAGAGCTGACCTAAAACAGATGTGGAAATATAGAAAACATATGACTGACCAATTATGTCATGTGAATATGCTCCTGCAGAGCTAAATTAACATTAATTAACATAAATGTATTTATTATGACAGAAACATCAAAATCATCTCTTATCATGATAATTTGGTCTATTTGCTATAATTAGATTGATTAAGCTTCAGATTCATCTTAATATCAAATATTTTCTTACTTGTTCTGAGCATTCCCATATTTCCCAAATGGGTCTCCTGCCATTCCACCGTCACCTGTGAAAATGTACAAGTAACCATCATCTGCAAAGAGCAGTTGCCCTCCATTGTGGTTGGATGCAGGCTCATCGATCTCCAGAATAACCCTGAAAGGACATCGGACAAGACAGATATGACCAGGTATGACTCCCTATTTGAGTTAATTTGTATGGTGCATGTATTGTTGTTAATGTTTCAGATGACTCAAAACCTATTGCCGTTATCTTACTTGGATCTACTGTACATACTCACCGCTCAGAGGTGTGATCCACTAAATTCATGTCATTGGCAGATACACGGAACTCACTGATCCTGATCCTTTCATCAAAACCCACCTCCACTGAGTAATACACATACAGCTTTCCATTGTACTTGTACTTGGGGTCAAAAGTGAGTCCTAGAAAGCCTCTCTCGTCTCCTTCCCATGATGATGTTAACACTGCCTTGGTAATGTTCAAAAATGGCCTCAGCAATTTGGACCGGTCTGGAAGGTAAGTCCATACCAAGCCCACCTGTTCTGCCACAAAAAAACGATGTGTGCCGTCGTTAGCATGGACCATGGCTAGTGGGTTCCGCAGACCATTGGCCACTTCTTCCAGACACAGCTGCAGACAGCCATCTGAGTCTGACTGAACTCGACCCAGATTCTGAGTGAGCTTTTGGTTGCTGAGGAGGTGTGGGTAGCAGTAGTCCACGTCGCCTAGCCCAACATACTGGCAGAAAAGTGCCTGATCTTCTTTGACTTTGGCTATGTGTGGGTCATCTGACAGGAAGGGGATGGCAGAGCTGCACTTTTTCCAAAACTGGAAGCAGTGGTCCTGACAGAGGCCAGGGATGGTGTGGACCGGGGTGCTCGGGTCCTCTGCATCAAAGAGGTGAGCTGCATAGGGAGAACATTCCTGAAGAGGTGGAGGAGTGATATGGGAAGAGAAGGGTTAGAACCAATGAGGAGAAGGACTCTGCACAATAGAGCTTTGCTTAGCACATTAGTGGCTTTTCGCCTCAAAAACTGAGTTTTCGTCAAATACCATGTTAGTGGCGTGGCGTTCCATTTTCACAACTCACAGTCACCCATGGAATTGCTGTAACTTCAGTATAATTTGTTGAGGAATCGGCATGGCAAAAAAGCTGAATAGCCCCCCCTAAAGAGCAGCCCTAGCCCCACGATTGACCGACATGTACAAAAATCAATAGGGACATGTTACATATCATTACGAAAAAACCATCTTCTGGATGATATGTTAGACCATCTGGAAATCGGCCATAATGGATTCGTTTTTGACCAATTTATTCAGGAAGTGTAATGTTAACTCCATTGAGATTAAAAGATATTTAAAGTTTTAGTGTATGTCACACGGAGGGACCGTGGTGTGGCGTCAAAGTTTGATCCTTAGCCAAAGATCAATATTCCAGATTCCAGATTCCTTTATTGGATATCCTTTATTGGTCCCACACACATGCCCACATGCTCAAGTGTGCTGCACATGGGAAATTGTGCTCTGCTTTTGACCCGCAGTGGGCAGCCATGGACGGTGCCCAGGAAGGAGACAAAGTTATCATAACTCCACTGTGCATTGTCCAACCAGCCCCAAATTACTCACACTTGATCAGAGCCCCGACCTGAACAGACTATTAGTCTGTATCTAGTGATAGTGATAGCGCCACCTACTGGGAACAGGAAGTAAGCCTTGTTTTACATTTTAATTCGATTTACATGAACACACAGTGCTGCTTATTGCCCTAGTTATTATAATTATTATTTTTATAATATTTATTAACTGTAGGGATGTAATATTAATGAAATAACTATCAACACAAGAGACCCTGGCCACACACTGTTGGCAGCAGTGTAAAATAATGTAAAATGGGAACACTTGATTAAAGCCTGTAAGCTCTGCTGTCAGTTCACTCACCAATATCAGCGTTAATGACACCATAATAAGGACATAATAACACTATATTCATAAAGATCCCCATTGTTTGGCTGTGTCTGAGCTTTTGTAGCATAAAGTTAGACACACAATTATCCAAACCATCTTGCCAGTACTCCCACTAAAAGCTCCTAGTCCTACTCTAGCTACATGTTTTGGATAATCATTGTCAGACTGTCCAGTTGTAGTCAAGGCATATTTGTAAAAGCGGCTTCTGGGACACCTTATTCCCCATCTATCAATCAATCAATCAAATTTAATTTGTATTGGCCATATTCACATATCAGAATTTGTCTCATAAGGCTTTAACAAGGACACCCTCTGGCTTTAACCCTCAACAAGACAAAACTAAAAAAAACAGGTTTAACAGGTTAAAAAGAACGTAGAAACCTCAGAGAGAGCCACATGTGAGGGATCCCTCTCCCAGGACAGACAGAAGTGCAATAGATGTCAAGTGTAGAGGACAACATCAGAAAGATAAGGGTATTTGCAGCATTGAATAGAATAAACACTTTGTAGCATTATGAATTATGGATTATTGTCAGTAATGGTAGAGTAACTCTACATCATGCCCTGAAGCATGATGGTTAAACCAGTTAATCATTCATAATAACTTCATGATAATAATACACTAGTAAGTTCTTAAAATCATTATTTATTATTACTATTTATTTAACTCTATTGGATTTCTGTCATTGTAAAACTAACGAAACAGACAAACGGTATGGATGCAGTACATGTTTAAATACAGGTCATTCTATGTCATTCCGTTTTTTCTCCTATTTTTTTACTTATTTTTTATTTAGTTTTCAAAAACAAAACAATATGCATTTTGCTTTCTTTGTCCATTTTTCTTTTCTTCTATTTAAGTTTGGGCAAACACAAACACATAATCGACATTAGACTGCAAACATCTGTATTTCAAGTTGTCAACTAGACAACTTTAAACTAAATAAAAACAAATTTACTTAATGAGATACTCTTGACCTTTTTTATCTAATTTAATTAGACAGTGCTGGTCAGCGGTTATCTACAATGTACGTGATCGACATCTAACTGCAGAATAAGTGGGTAGCACTGTGGGGTGTGTGTATTGGTGTGTGACTGGGTTAAAGGGAAATCAGTAGGGTCTGAACTTTACCTTCATTCAGCTCACTTTTGGCTTCTCAATGAAAATAAGAGCCAACCTCGTGACATTTCCCTGCAAGAGCACCTGACTGCATTCATCTGTTTGTGTGTGAAAGTGTTTTTCTCTTGCTCATTTAACGGCCACTGTCTTTGCTTTCGGCGCACGATGGAGAAGTTGTGCACTAAGCAGAGCGACCTTTGCCCATGCATGCCTACCTGGCACAGCAGCTCCAGGACGAAGCCCGCACAGTTTGCGTATCCGTAATAATCAAAATGGTCCATAACTTGATAGAACCTGGCCATCAGCTCCTGGTCCTTCTGATAATCACAGCAACCAAACTCCTTATACATGACGCAAAACTCGAGCTCCCTCAGCGGTCGGAAGGGAGGCTTAAAATCCAAACACTGCGGGTGTAACATCACAGGGGCGACCCACAGCATCGAAAAACATAAGACGCCGATTGGAGAGAGCCAAAGAGGACGCAAGGCTTTCCCGTTACACAGCCGCATTTTGGCGGGCGGTGGTGACCACGGAGGAGCGAGTTGTGCACTAGCGGCTTCCTGTGTGCACTTTGATCCAACCGGTCATCCGCTGAGTTTGGCGCTCTGACGTAGTGAACCTCTGTGTGCACTGGCAGTACCGTTACACGAAGGCACAAACTCACGCACACACACAAACACAAACACACAAACACACAGACACACACAAACAAACACACACGCACACGCTCATGCACTGTGACGGAAAGCCAACCAGCTGCAGAGCAAGGTTGCTACTGTCTATGGATCAGCCACATCATTATACAGCAATAATAATACTGCTGACACCCCTCCACACACAACATCACGCAACAGGCAGCTCATGGAGAGTTCTTGCAAGTTCACAGCTTAACTGAAAGGCAATCGTTTTATTAATACAGTTTTTCTCGATTGCTTAAGCACGATTTTCAAAACAGGGCCCGGTGTTTCAAAACACTACACACTATTAGCCCAACCACACACTCAATCAGCAGAACACCTCAGATCCTTTGCGAAATGAAACACTCTTGTACAAACTATACATTAATTCATCACCATATGAAACACACACGTTTCATATGACTCAGATCTGTGTGAGCCAGTTACACAAACTTCTCAGTGATTAGAGAACTGTAAGTGAAGTACACAGAGAAAGGGCAAATATATAATGAATTCACCAAACATTACACAAGACCGATGCTGCAGAATGATGACAATATAATCTATTTCTCTCCGTATACCCAAATCAGTCAACATGTCAACATGGAGAATCACAACAAAACATGTCCCAGTTGTCATGCTACTACAGGAGTGTGCATAACACTGTAAGCTCAGCAAATATCAGACAAACAGAAAATTCTGTACCCAGTACAGGTTTCAATGAGGGGTACCTGAGCCTGGGGCCAGAGATCGTAAACCCTCCAATGCCATGCAGAGAAAAACTCTTTGATTGGGTTTAGAGATGGAGAGTATGGTGGAAGGTATAGTACTGTAAACTGTGGATTGGTGCTGAAACCAGTTCTATGTATTGCATCTGGTGCATGTGGTTAACTGCTGTGACATTGTTGTGCAATCGGTCCAAAACTGTGAGAATATGAGGTGTGTTGTAAGGGCCCATGTTGTCGTGACGAAGAAGGACCTCATTCTGTGCAGCAAAAGGGTGACGTTACCCCCAAGTTGCCTTTGGGATATTGATTATAGCCCCATAGCCAATGATATTTCTGCCTCTCCTTCTTGCTTTTATCAGGTTGAACCCTGCCTCATCTATGTAAATGTAATAAAGCAGGATTTCCTCAGCATCCATCTGTAAAACTCTCTGAAATCGAGTGAAATACAAGAGTGTAGTTCAGCATAGGTCTGGTATACAGTACGTTTACATTATAAAGGTTACATGTGCAGTATGCCGCATCACAGTGCTAAATTGAACAATACATACCTCCACATACTCATGCTGCAGCCGCAGCCTCCTCCTCCTCCGTGGATTCCCCCTCTCACCCTCACTCTTCTTCTTCTTGAGCACAAGCTCCATTTTGGTTGAAAACAGGTGAACTCAGCTGATCCATTTGTATAGTGCTTAAACCTGATTGGTGTGTCTACAATTAAGCAATCTTGTATTAAATCACCTGATGGCTGTGTTGAACCAATTGGCCCATAGGGGTAGTCATTTGACAGGCAGTGCTTTAGAATTGCAAGGAAGTGACATCTTGATATACTTCTTCGTCTAATGTATACAAGTGCGTTTAATGTTTTGCAGATCACTGTGTGTATTTTTTTGCAAAAAGTGTGAAGCTGACATTGTGCTTATAGTGGTGCAGATCTGGTCCCATGTTTTACTCCTTGAGAGGGTTTTGATAATTGTGTAATAATTTTGATTTGAGTGTTTATGCGATCGAAAATAACTGTAATGACAACAATCATCATCATCATTATAAGCAAGGAAGATTTTCATTGAAAGAGTGAGGGTCCTGATAGTTTTTTCCACACATTCTTGAACAGTGGGGGCTTTGTTCATTTTTAGGTCATGAGATGGGGGAGATGAATATTTAAATAACAACTGACTAAATGAAGCATGATTCTGGTACTTTTTAGGCCATGTTTAGAGAGCCAAGTGAACCTCATCTCTAACTGCTGCAGTGCACTTATTGTAGTAACCTATAGTTGTCTTTGTATTTTTTAAAGGACGACAGTGTGTTCACTTTGCAAATGCATCCTTCTGAATGATTGTGTTCTGTGTGTGTTCCACTTCACAAGTGTGAAATGAGTTTTATTCATGCAGAAAATACATCTATAGTCCACAATGTACAACTGTACAATATGTAGACTCTACATATTGTGAGCAAGAATGCACATGAATAATATATCCACCTTTAATATTGATCTATATTCCAGACGTTACTTGCTCCTGTTTGTGATGAAGTTACATCAAATCAACTGTTAGGAGTATATTATACAATATACAAGTTTGTGTAGCGGTCTAGAGAGTGCACAGTCTCTCTCTCTCTCTCTCTCTCTCTCTCTCTCTCTCTCTCTCTCTCTCTCTCTCTCTCTCTCTCTCTCTCTCCGGTTTCAGACAATGTCTCCATGCTGATCCTCCACTGTTCATGTTAAACACGGTGAGGAGATTCTTGCAGTGTGTCATCTGAAGTTTTCTCTGCGGAAGAATCCAGAGCAGTTCAGATGAACACGGATCTCATTGCAGCCCGGTGCGTTGTCTTCCATGGATCTGCTTTTCATCATACCGTAGAAGACTCGCAATTCATTCGGGCGAAAAAATATAAACAGTTGGGACATGGACGGTCACGGGACGGACGTGAGCAAGCTGTCCGACGAGGGTCTGCTGCTGCTAGGGAAGGAGGATGTGATCCGGAGGATGAGGAGGCTGGAGAGCCGCAACATGGACCTGATGCTGGAACACGCGGACATGATGAAGGACGTGAACCGAAGCCTGCAAGTCCATCTCCATGAGATCCGGAGTCTGAAAGAAGTCAACCAGAAACTTCAGCACGATAACCTGGAGCTCCGGGAGCTGTGCTGCTTCCTGGACGACGACCGGCAGAAAGGGAAGAAGGTATCCCGGGAGTGGCAGAGGTTCGGCCGCTACACGGCCAGCGTCTTGTGGAAAGACGTCGGACTGTACCAGCAAAAGCTTCAGGAGCTGGAGGCCTGTCAGGAGGCGCTGAGGATGGAGAACATGGAGCTGAAAGAGATCGTCCTCATGCTGGATGAGGAGAGGAGGGGAGCCGGCTCACGGAGCTCCATCGACAGCCATTCCAGCCTCAGCAACCTGAATGGTTCGGTGTCGGTTCGGGACAACGGGGATGGTAGTAGCACGTCCAGTACTGGGAGCATCGGTAGTCCGGACCACCACCCCCACAACCACCTGCATAAAGCCCCCGAAGCGAAGACAGCGTCTCTGAGAAGGTCTATGGACGACCTGTCTGTCGCTTACATTAAAAGAGGCACCGGGCTCAATGGTGAGTGATTATCAGATCATGGTCCGAGGCTGTTGTCTGTCACTCATCAGGTTAGCTGCATGAAGTGCAAGATGGACAAGTTTGGCAACTTGGGCTGAATCATTCTTATTTTCGTTGGGCTTCGTGTTAAACATGCTGCAAAACACAGGGGAACTAAGAGAAAGCAAATGTGGCAAACTTCAAGTTACAAAGTGTTTTATATCTCATCTTTAAAACATGAAAATCACAGAAACATCACACGACAATGATCATAATACAACATGTTACTGTTATAAGTCAGTTCTTGACAAACTCAAACGCCAATAAAGTTTGATCCTGACTTTCTGCTGTCAGGTCTTCTGAAACAGATGGGAAATATAATCTCAGGAGTTGTTATACTTGAGGGACTTCTCGTTGGTTCTTGTTGCTATTAGCTTTAAAGAGTCCATATAAAACCACTCGGCTGGCAAATGGAAAACAAGTTGCTGCTGTTAAAACAGGTGTTACATTAACAGAGGTTTAGTTTCTTTTAATATTTAATCAAGTTGCCAAAGATGTTCATGCTTTTTGATTAATGCGTATATCCTTTAATAGGGAAGGTGGTGTTGCTCATGATGTTAATAACAGTTCTCATTTGCTGTCATTCTCAGAAAGTCAACACTGTTAAACTCAGGAGAAACCATATGTTGCTAAGAGTTAAATACATGCTTTGATGTATTCCTGCAAAACATTCCTGCCAAGTACGTTTGCACATACAGGAAATTGCCTTGGTGTTGCCTTTTCAGTTCAGATACTCACACTCTATTAATGTATGCTGGTAATTGGCTCTATAGGAATAGACTGTCCCCACAGTGGAAATAGCAATGGTCAATTCTGGTACATATCTGGGTATCCCTCACCTCATACAGCACCTGGCAAAAAGGCTGAGGCTAAACATCTTTTTTAATTTCAGAAATAATTAAAATGCAAGAAGTGCTTATCTTCTCATGTGTAGAACGTGGTTTTTGGAATAATTTGTCATATGCACACATCACAGACAAGTACTGGACAATACTCTCTGTGTTTTCAGAATTTATTTTGGTAAGTGTTCCACATGCCTGTATGGAAATTGCAAAATGGGCTTCTGTGTATTCTGCACCAGCATCACATAAATTACTGCTATGAGGCTGACTCATAAATATGTCATTGTTCTTTAACATGACTTGAGTGGTTAAAAAGTTGATACCTTAAAATTATGACTTCCCTATGTGTGATCGTTAGTTTAGAGTAATGAGGAAACAGTATATTCAGAATAACAGAGACTACAGTGCAGGCCCAAAAGGCTAATTCAGAGTCCTCTCCTTACTAGAGCCACATTTTGAAGGGTACGGGGGTTATAAGCCCCAATCATTATATTATCACACTGAATTATAAATAGTGACTATTTTAAAACATGATAAAGTGGTTGATTTCTCTATTAGATTTTCAGCACAAACAAGAATCAGAATAACTCATTTCACTGTAGTCACTTTACTACCAGCTAGTTGATAACATCTGGAAAGTCTCATCTCTCATCTCATTTTCATCCGCTTATCCGGGGTCGGGTCGCGGGGGGAGCAGCTCAAGCAGGGGGCCCCAGACTTCCCTTTCCCGGGCCACATTGACCAACTCTGACAGGGGGATCCCGAGGCGTTCCCAGGCCAGTGTTGAGATATAATCTCTCCACCTAGTCCTGGGTCTTCCCCGAGGTCTCCTCCCCACTGGACGTGCCTGAAACACCTCCCAAGGAAGGCGCCCAGTGGGCATCCTTACCAGATGCCCGAACCACCTCAGCTGACTCCTTTCTAAGTAAAGGAGCAGCGGCTCTAATCCGAGTTCCTCACGGATGGCTGAGCTTCTCACCCTATCCCTAAGGGAGACGCCAGCCACCCTTCTGAGAAAACTCATCTCGGAGCCATTATAGCCATTATTTCTGAGGTCTATCAAGTGATTATTCTTTAGTAAAAAATGATATTTAAGAAATTAAAAGTATTTAGCCTTGACATTTGACCTCATCCCCTACAATGTTCAAACCAAAGGTCCTTGTCTCCAGGAATAAATGACATGGTTACATTTCAAAGCAAAGCAAACTTCATATCTAACCTCTAGTTGGTTAACAATATGAACTCAATGAGATTTAGTCTAAACTCAACCACACATAAACAATAATAAAAGGGGGAAAGACAGGATTAAAATAAACCTATAACAACATACTGTATTTCGATGTGCACTGATAATGCGTGATGATAAAATATAAACTGCACATTTTTGAACAAAGGCTTGCTAAGTCACATGTGCCAGCTCATTCTTTTTTCTTCTGTTGAAATATTTATGTGTTAACGGAAGTTTCTCTGAGAGTCCACTCCTCGGCCGGAAGGCCCTGGCTGGATTTACACAAGTTGGTCTAGGACATCTCAGTGGTTGTGATTAGAAAGGGACCAGTATTGTTAACACTTATCTTTTCAAGCTGGAACTGAACTGTGACTGACGGTTTCGGTTTTCATTGTAAATGTTAAGGCTTAGGGTTATTGGTTGTAGGTTATTACAAAATGAACTCACATGACCATATATTAATGGCACTCAGTAGAGCACAATAATTCTGAACCAGTTAAATATCATCAAATATAGCTCATAAAAAACAAAGAGGCAAGCATCAGTAGTCAGAGGGAAAGGTGCAACTCTCAGCTGGATTGATTCTACAGTTCTGTAGTTCTCAAGCTGCAGCCTTGATCTGTGATATATAATATAATATATAACATGTTCAACTTTACAGACAAATTGTTCTCTCAAATTGTTGTTGGATTATTTAAGGTTGATGTGAGTATTATGTACGTCGTCTATCTGTGTGTATGTGTTGCCTTCTACTATTTATAAGTGGCTTTTCTACTCTACCCAGCACACCAGTGTGATGAAGGATACTGGAATAGTAGCTTGAGACTGAATGCCTGTTTTACAGTGAACAAAAAACCCACTTCTTTGTTGAAGAAGAGATCCTCCATGTGTCATAATAAATCATATTTACATGATGGTTAATATACAACTTCAGATCAGTCTTTACTCACAGATTATAAGGCCTTTCTGCTCAGCACATTTCCAGTGCATGACTGCACATGGTCCACTAACCTCATAGTAAAACCAGGATGAGCTTTGAAATCAATATCAAAACCAATTCTGCTTGAGTCAACACACATATCCTCTTCTCACTGATTCAGGCAGTGTTTTATAGTCACCTTGCTGTTTGCTCACTCTCTGACTAAATGACAGTGTCTGGCCCGGCTTGGCTCAGCACAGATGGCCCAGAGCGAATTACCATTAGCAACATGACAGGAGCAAAGTAGGAAGTCAGCTGATGCCGTATACAGCGGGCCAAAGTCCACAATTGAAAAAGGTCAGGGTGGATACACTGGATGTAGACTTTGGGTATAAACCTGTCACTGACCATGTGTCCCGCGCTGCATTTTCCTCCCATTCTGCTTTCCTGGCGTCTGTCACCGTTTTCAAAATCCCCTTCTCTACAGAAAACAATAGCCTTGAGCCTACACAGTGAAAATAAGAAGTTTTGACTTGGAGTTATAAGATGCAAGTTGGTTAAAGGTAAGCAAACAGGACAGAGTGTTTGTTTCTGCTATAGCAGAATGACAATGGAAGCAGCCTGATGATTGGTGCCTGACTACAAAACACTGAGGACCGCCGTTTTGTTGTTAACATTTAAAATACACCTTAAAAGAAACATCACGGATGCAGAATGCCAATGCTCTGGAAGTTGTGCAATATAGTTATATTATTATTTGTCAAGTGTGGTCTAATCTGGTCTCAAAATTCAATCTGAGAGAGAAGATTGGTTCTCAGCTGTTGCCGTCAGTTTTTCTCAATTGCTTAAGCACCATTTAAAAAAAAGGGTCCGGTGTTTCAAAACACTACATACAATTAACACAACCACACACCCAATCAGCAGAACACTTCAGATACTTTGCAAAATGAAACAGTCTTGTAAAAACTATACACTAATTTATCAAAACCATATTTTGTTACCATATGAAACACAAACGTTTCATATGACTCAATTCAGTTTGAGCCGGTTACACACTGCTGTTGCCAACCTAAAACACTTTTAGCAATTCTACTTCTCACTGATTAGAGTACTGTAAGTGAAGTACACGGACAAAGTGCAAATATTCAATAAATTCACCAAACTCTACACAATACCAATACAACAAAACATGTCCCAGTTACCATGCTACTACAGTATCGGCATAACACTGTGAGCTCAGCAAATACCAGACAAACAGAAAATTCTGTATCCTGGACAGGTTTCGATGACAGATTTCACTGTATATCTGCCAACATTTGGCTGAACTCTTAGTCCAGCCTCCCTCAGCCTCAATCCGTGGTTCAGGACATGGTCAACTAGTGTTGCGTGAATTTCATTTGATAAATTTGGTCCTCTTCTTCTTTGAGCACGTTCTCCTCCTGCTTCAGGTCTTCCTCTTCCTCTTCCTCATCCTCCTCCTTCGTGGATTCCACCTCTCACCCTCACTCTCCTTCCTCTTCTGACTCCTTCAACTTTTGGTTGAAGACAGGTGAACTCATCTGCTGCATTTGTATAGTCCTTAAACCTGATTGGTGTGTCTACAATTACAATTTTTTTCAATTGCATAAACACTAAAATCAAAAGTATTACACAATTATCAAAACATTACACTCAAGGAGCAAAACATGGACCCAGATTTGCACCTCTATAAGCACAATGTCAGACTCACACTTTTTCAAAACAATACACACAGTGATTTGCAATACACTAAACACACTTGTATACATTAGACGGAGAAGTATACAATACAATATAATAGTATATATACCAATTGCCCCTAGGGGTGGTCATTTGACAGTCAGTGCTGAATTGCAAGGATGTTACATCTTGATATACTTCTGTGTCTAATGTATACAAGTGTGTGTATTGTTTTGCAAAAAGTGTGAGGCTGACATTGTGCTTATAGTGGTGCTGATCTGGGCCTATGTTTTGCTCCTTGAGTGTAAGGTTTTGATAATTGTGGAATACTTTTGATTTTAGTGTTTATGTAATCGGAAAAAAATACTGTAATATAGGGTAGTTCCTCAAACAGCCTCAGTTATTGGTGTCATTGATTCCTGAAGATATGGGAAAGAAAATTGGTTCCAAATATAGCGCTCTACCTCCAGAGCAACACTTCGGATTGTATTTAATAATTTATCTGAGGAGTGCAATGAAAGACACAGTGCACTTTACTGCACGAATCAAATGTATCCGAAGAACAAGTTCATGAATGTTGAATGAACTAATTGTAAGTCGCTTTGGACAAAAGTGTCAGCCAAATGACATGTAATGTAGTAATAATGATTTTTACTTCACACCCTAAAGAAAGCAATCAGCTGACCTGCTACATTTTTGTCAAAACCAGCTGATTTGACATTACCTGAAATTTTCTCTTCACATTCGTATTTGGAAACTTTGAATGACACATTACAATTAAACACAGTTTCTAAGGTGTACATTTTGTAAAGATGGTAACACTTCATTATGAGCAGTATACACTATATTTAAATCAATCAATCAATCAATCAAATTTTATTTGTATAGCCCATATTCACAAATTACAATTCATCTCATAGGGCTTTAACAGGGTGTGACATCCTCTGTCCTTAACCCTCGCAAGAGTAAGGAAAAACTACAAAAAACCCTTTTAACAGGGTAAAAATATGTAGAAACCTCAGAGAGAGCCACATGTGAGGGATCCCTCTCCCAGGACGGACAGAAGTGCAATAGATGCCACGTGCAGGAGAACATCATCAATAATCAAAGTCTCTAGCAGCATTGATGAGGGTAGACATCCCGAAGGACAACCCCAACATGACATGCCAAGCAGTCCCGCTGCAAGCACAGTCCATGCTCAGCAACCACCTAGACCACGATCCACCATCCAGACCAGACGCCACTCCAGTCCTCAGTCACCGTCCACCGCCGCCCACCAGGAGGACCCATCACAAGCCACAACCCCGGTCCTGGTCCACCACCCGTGCCCAATGCCAACGCGACACAGGCTCCGCCACCAGCACCACGATCAGCCCACATGACTCAGAATCCGCCACACTGGATCCAACACAGGGGAGAGCGTGGCCTAGGGGATAGAGTGGGTGCTTTGCAACAAGAAGGTCGCCAGTTCGAATCCCACTCTATCCCATCTGCATGCCTAAGTGTCCTTGGCAAGATACTGAACCCCTAGATGGCCCCTCATAAAAAATGATGAGTGTTCTAAAAATGTAAGTCGCTTTGGATAAAAGCGTCAGCTAAATGACATGTAATGTAATGTAACACACCCCCGGTGCGCGATCCACAAACCGCAATCCATGGTGCGGCCACAGAGGCCCTGGATCTGCGGGTGATAAAGCAAAGGGATTCCGGGGAAGGGGGATAGGGATGGATAAGAGGAAGGAGAAGCTGGAAAGAGAAGCTCCGTGTGTCATGTGTCATAAAATAGAACAAGGTAACGTTCTGGCGCACTAATTAGCTCTAACTATAAGCTTTATCAAAAAGGAAGGTTTTGAGCCTACTTTTAAACGAACAGATGGTGACTGCCTCCCGAACTGAAAGTGGTAGATTATTCCACAGCCGAGGGGCTTGATGGCTAAAAGCTCTGGCTCCTACTCTACTTTTAGAGAATTTTGGGACGACAAGTAGGCTTGAATTCTGGGAGCGGAGTGCTCTAGTGGGTTTATAAGGTACTAAAAGCTCTTTAAGGTAAAAAGGCGCTATATTATTAAGGGCCTTGAAGGTGAGGAGGAGAATTTTAAATTCTATTCTAGATTAAACTGGAAGCCAGTGTAGCGATGCTAATATTGGAGAAATGTGCTCTCTTCTCTTTGTTCTCGTCAGGACACGTGATGCGGCATTTTGGACAAGCTGTAGAGTCTTTAACGACTTACTGCTGGAGCCTGATAATAATGAATTACAATAGTCCAGTCTCGATGTAACAAAGACGTGGACTAGTTTTTCTGCATCTTTTTGTGAAAGGACATGTCTAATTTTTGAAATATTACGCAAGTGGAAAAAAGCGGTCCTAGAAATTTGTTTTAAGTGACTATTAAAGGATAAATCAGGATCGAAGATCACTCCCAAGTTCCTGACTGTTTCATTTGAAGCAAGGGCAATGTCGTCTAGCGCAGCTATATCATTAGATAATGCATCTCTAAGGTGTTTGGGGCCAAATATTGTAACATCTGTTTTGTCTGAGTTTAATAAGAGAAAATTGCGGGTCATCCAGGTTCTTATGTCCTTGAGACATGTTCGAAGTTTAGTTAATTGATTACTTTGTTCAGGTTTTATTGATAAGTATAACTGGGTGTCATCCGCATAGCAGTGGAAATTTACCGAGTGTGTCCTGATAATGTTTCCTAGTGGAAGCATATATAATAAGAATAAAATTGGGCCGAGCACAGAGCCCTGTGGAACACCATGGTTAACTTTGGTGCGCACAGATGACTCATCATTAATTTGCACAAATTGGGAGCGATCAGAAAAATACGATTTAAACCAGTTAAGGGCGGTTCCATTAATGTTAATTAACTGTTTCAGTCTTTGTAATAAAATTTGATGGTCAATTGTGTCTAATGCTGCACTGAGATCTAACAGAACGAGGACAGACACAAGTCCCTGATCTGAGGCTATTAAAAGGTCATTAGTGACTTTTGCCAAGGCTGTCTCTGTACTGTGATTGGCTCTAAACCCCGATTGAAAGTCTTCATATATATTATTTTCCTGGAGAAACTCACACAGCTGATTGGCAACAACTTTTTCTAAGATTTTAGAAATGAAGGGGAGATTAGATATTGGCCTGTAATTGGCTAAAACCTCTGGGTCTAGGGTGGGTTTTTTGAGTAGGGGTTTGATGACAGCTATTTTAAAAGACTGTGGTACATAACCTGATGATAATGACAGATTGATAATGTTAAGTAACAAACTATCAATTAGGGGCAGAATTTCTTTAAGTAATTTGGTAGGAATGGGATCTAAGATACAGGTTGTTGGTTTAGAACCTGAGATTAATTTGGTAAACTGATCACGGGTGATCAGAGAGAAGCTGTCTAAGTAATGGGTAGGATTCTCAGCCGTTTCTGAGATCTCTGTTGTTGGGAGGGTATTAGTGCCAATTGAGGGCAGGAGATGGTTGATTTTATTTCTAATAGTTTGAATTTTATCATTAAAAAAGGTCATAAAGATATTGCTATTTAGGGATCGAGGAATACTGGGTTCGGTGGAGGTGTGACTCTCTGTCAGCCTGGCTACAGTGCTGAAGAGAAACCTGGGGTTGTTTTTATTCTCTTCTATAAGTTTTGAATAGTAGGCGGCTCTTGCTTTGTGGAGAGCCTTTTTATATTCTTTAACACTATTCTTCCAGTCTATTAGATTTTCAACATTGTTGCTGGAGCGCCACTTCCTTTCTAGTTTTCTTGATAATTGTTTTAACTCATTTGTCTGGGAATTATACCATGGAGCTGATTTACTATGTTTGACATTTTTCTTTTTTAGAGGCGCTATTGAGTCTAATGTTATTCGTAATGAGTCTGCAGAGCTATCGACGAGGTGGTCGATCTCAATGGAGCTCAGGGTTTTAAAGAATTTGTTGTTTATATCTACTGCTAATACGGGTTTAAATGTAATTGGGATTATTTCCTTAAATTTAGCTACAGCACTATCAGGTAGACATCTAGAAAATGAATTTTTTATTAGTGGCATATATTCAGTTATTGAAAAATCAAAGGTTATTAAATTATGGTCTGAAGCTGTCTAAGTAAAGAGATCTTGAAAAGTGTTACAAAAAAGTCTGTCAATAAAAATGTCTGTTTACATGTTAAGGTGCAAATAGGCAGCTGTGTGTGGGAAGCAGGAGTGAAATGTCATCTCTGAGAAACAAGAAAAGACTGTGGTCAGTAGATCACTATCTGAGTCGTACCTCCATGGTGGCTGCGCTCAACTCAGCATGTTAGCAACACACACACACACACACACACACATCAAAGAGAGACACAACAGTGGTAGCCTCCTTGGGTCAGACATCTTTGACAGACAGTGTCTGGAACACATCTGGTTGTCTTTGTTCCATAGTGTGGATTAGGACTGATCACTTCAGGGTTAGACTGATTTATGATTTGACATGGTCAAAGTGGCCTTGTTGTTTTAAACCAGTGTCAGCCCAATACTGAGATACAATGTCTCTGTCTGATACCAGTTAAGGTCTACAGCTATGTGTGTGTGTGTGTGTGTGTGTGTGTGTGATAAGCAAAATGGAGAGCAGAGCAGTGACTATCATATCATATCATCAATCTGCCATGCTCTTGTTAATTTAGTCATGCATGTTTGGGTGGTCAGTAACATTAACCATTCACACAGGTCAGCACGGTGTGTAATGTAACCTGGAAGCAGATTTATTACTTCGGTCCATATCAACATCAGTGTCTCCATCCATTATTAATAACATTACATTTTGGAAGCGTCTGTTTGTTCTTACTAAGTACTTTAACTTAATGCTAATATGCTTATCCACTGCCCAATATGCAAAGTGTAGTCCCTGCCTGGATTATGGCCATAGAAAGTTGTAGAAGGTTGAAAAAAGTTGTGGGGAGGAGGTTTGATTCATCCTTATTCCTGCATATGGTTACAGGTTTAGTCCTGGGTAAGCGTCGGGAAAGATGTTATTAAAGTAAACATTTCACCTTGTGCTTCAAATCACAAAGGCTTTTCTGCCTTTAATAAAAACCACCATGTTTCCTTAACCTTTACCAAATGCTGGGAGCACAAACATAACGATGAAAACTTTTCATCTTGCTTCAGCTGATACAAGCATGCTGAAGATTTTTGCAACTCGCCGGTTGTTAGTTGACAATTTATCTACATTATGTTGATAAAATCCTGGCAGTATTCCATTAGAGTATGTGGACAGGGGTGTACAAACACTTATGGCAAATGTAACCCCTTTTATTGTTTCCCTCCCTGTTCACCCACTGACACCCCATTATTACCTTCTGACCTCCTCCTCATTAGAAATTGCAATAGAATCCATCAGTACAGCAAAATATTTGTTTGTGAGTTTATCCGCATTTTTTAATTGTCTTTCCCTGATCCTGCAGCCATAACAAGACAATCATTGCTGCTGTTACCCTCTGAAGGACCCTGTAATTTGGGTGATCCATAAATTGCTCATTGAGAGCTTCTCAGTGGTCCTCTGGAGACCCATAACATCTGTTGTGGAGAGAGGGGTGGTGGGGGGGCCTGCTGGTTCTATTTCCTTCAAATACTTTCTAGGGTCTCAAGCAATTCACTTTTTATTTAGTTTTTTTGACAATTTTAAACTCATGGTTCATTGTTGCAGGTTTTGTTCTCAGCCTATCCGAATTGTGTTCACTATGTATCTGCCAAGATTTGTTGGTAATCACATACTGAAGATGTGTGTGTTTGTTTTAAGTCTTTGAGTCGAGCCGAATAAAAAGCTTGTATCTGGCTTGGCCTCTTCTCAATGTTTGTGTGTGTGTGTGTGTTTGTGTGTGTGACAGATTTACAGCGTGTGATGGAGAGCGGCTGTGTTGTTATGTTAATGGGGTTGAAAGGGAAGGTCTTTTTCTGTGTGTGTGCGTGTGTGTGTGTGTGTGTGTATCTGCAGCTAAGAAAAGCTTTGAATTCACCATGGGAGAATAAGGTTAATTCTATACACCATCCACTGTCTACTGTTGGAGAAGCGGAGCACACTGCTGTGTGTAAGTTTATATGTGACCGACTGAGTGAATCCATATTAGTGACTCTTTTATAGTGCGCATACAGGACTAATACTGTATTTCCTCACAAAGTCGAGGCTTGTAACTGCTCCGCGGGGACTCAACTGTGGCTTTTGTATTTCCTGGCTCTTTCTCTTGATTAGTGTAAAGAAATTGTTGTTATTAACAATTTACCTAGAACTTGGTACGTTGGACTTCTGCGTGTTTGTTTCCTATTTCTTACATGTCACTTCCCAAAAATCCTCTAACATATTGAACTATGTACCAGGTCCCTCATACGACCCATAGAATCATGCACACTCAACAGCCCTAACCCTAACCTAACAGTAAAAAAATTTTAGGTTCTGGAAGGGTCACGTTTTACTTAAGTGTAGGAAAAGATTGTGGTTTGGATTCAATTGAGCTCTTCCTTCAGATTGGGGGACCTTTGTCTTCATGTCTACAATAATAAACATGAAGTGAAAGTTTTGGGGGAGAATATCATGATGACTATTTATTTCCCATGTGAAATAAAGCGCAGTATCCACCCTGACCTGCTCCTAACCTGGACTTAGTTTTTCTTCACACTACATCGCCTGATGTTCTTCTTTACTCATGTGATAATAACTAGAGGTCGTCTAACAATAAAATGTAATTACAGGTTATAATGCACAGATGAGCAATGGGTTCATTTGTTACAGAATAAGAGTCTCATTGATTAAGAGTCTCGATGGAGAGGGATAATCTTCTATTAACCGTCAATAAACACATACAGAATAAGTAATGTCTGGCTAAATGAATGACTTTCATGTATCAGAAATACAGCATGATGTTATGCTTACTCAGTTTACCCCATTGACATAGTTATTAATTTGAATGTGATAACATTACCAAGCAGAAAAGACACATGTTCAATCTGAGCCCTGGCTTGGAATCACAGGACAAAAGCGGCCTGCTCAGGAATTCCCACATTCCAGTACAGTGCACATAATGGCCTGAGAGGAGTGTGGGAAAAAAAAGCCGTGCTGAGGAAACAATAATAGAGCTTTGTTTTGTCCAGTGTTACTGAAGAGCCTCAGACACCTGCTGGGTGGGTCCAAGAAGGAAGGAGTTAAATAGGCTACACAGCAGATTTACTGAATATAAATATGGACCAAATAAATTGTGTGTGTGTGTGTGTGTGTGTTACCATAGACAGTGCTGAGCCAGTGTTTCTGCTGCCAGCTGTGCTTTGTGTTCTGCCCTCTCAGTGCTCTCTCTGCCTGTATTTCTCACAGCATGTTCGAGGATCTCAAATGACAGACTCTGTATTCTAACCAGAGCTGAGCCTGTTCAGGTTTTTTTCATCATATGAAATGTCAAATGTGACACTGTTGATACTAGAGGGTGAGGAGAACATGCGCCCTCAGCTCTGCAGAAGAAAAAAAAATTATATCAAGAATCAAATGATTCATTGCTGGGGAAAAGAACCGACTTGCATGCCAGTGATTCAGCTGACGAGGGAATGGTTAATATGAGAATGTAGATCACTATTACATCCCAGTTTGGAATGGGTGGTTTGCTTGGCCTGTGGTGATGTTTTGGAGCTAGTTAATAATTATTACTCATTAATGAGTCTTGCTCAAATATACTGTCACCCCTTGTTGTTTGTGTGCTGGATGTTGTGTTCAAAGTTTTTTATACACAGTCTATGGTGCAGGGTGAAGTTTGATAGCTGCATCATCCTGTTTGGTTTATTTGCAATTTTCATAAAATGAAAAATAATTTTCTTTATTACTGTTCATGTGTGTGGCTTACATATAAGTTTGAATGATTTATATAACTGCATTTATTTTTAGTACATTGCATGTCGGCTATTTCAGAGTTCTACAGAGTTCAACACAATGTTGAGACCCAAGTTAACAACTTTTCAAAATATACCCACTGTAATTCAGCTCGATACAAAACATTGTATTGCAGCAAAAAAAAATCACGTTGTGCTCATATTTTCAGGACAATTTGTCAAATTGGATTTTGTCCACAATCCATAACATTTCCAGCAGCATGCTTCACAGTTGCTTGAGGATGTCCTTAAAGATCTTTGGTCTGCACCAAATGGATACTGTGGCTAAACAACTCAAATATATGCTCTTTCCCTATCTGTTCATCGGAAAACTGAAGTCTTGCTCTAATGCTCTTGTTGGACAGTAAAGTGTTTTCTCTGGCAAGACTCAAACTCGTGCAGTCTCATTGTGATTGCAAACACATTCTTTGACTCACGCACTTTGACACCATGAGTGTCCTGCAGGTGCTGTGTTGAAATTTCATGGAGCATTCGTCTTGAATTAAATGGTCTGCCTTTGGTCTTAATTTTCCAGTTTAGCCATTCCTGGACAAATTGGAAGTTATTTCTATCCATGTGTAGATACATTTCCTGAAAGTGGAATTCAGATGCAGAAGTGTCTAATCCTGTATTTGTGGATGCTCTTTAGATCTTGGGATGTTCTTGACACTCAATCGATGAACACCATGCAGATCCTAATAAGATAATGATTGAACCCAGTCTGGAATACTGATTCTTTATTGTGTGAGAAAGGAAGGGATTGTTTTTCATGTAGCTTTATTGTGTTCTTTAAATTATGTTTAATTTCCAACGAGGTGCATTCACGGACCCTCAGTCACACTATCGTGTGGCTACGTCTGCCAGCGTGGCACTTCCAATAAACTTTCAGGCCTAAAACAGTAATTGTATCTTATGCCTGTTACCCCTGAGACTCAAGAAGTGTTTTGTGGACTCAAACACTTCACCCACCCCTCCTGCGGCACAGTGGTGAGTAGATGAGGAGTGAACCTTCATTTTTTGGTGAGCTTTCCCTTTAAACGCTCTGGTGAAACTAGTTTCAGGTCCACTCTCATGAGCCTCATCTAATACCTGTTTGCCCCCTGCTTGGATTTTATTGAACCACATGTTTCAATATCCCCCTCACAGACTTATGAGACTCCTCAATATCCACATTCAGGAAGAGGAAATGTGAGGCCAGGTACGACTAAATTTGACCCTGACCTTTCATGCCTAACATTCAAAATTACTAACAAACAGTATTATAGTAAATGAAACCTGGAAAAATGTTCGGAAGGAGAGGGGAGTTCAGCTGCAACCCCTCATCGACACCTACCGCTTACATTAGCAGTTTTTCTGTGTAAACATAACTAAAAATATTCTTGAGCCATAAGTGATTTTAGGGAAAGCTTCCATCTTTATAGATAGAAGGGCTTTGAAGGACAGATGGATAGACAGCTAAAGAGACAGACAGAACTTTACTGTACTGACCTAGTGCTGACTGACTGTAATTTAAGTACGTCCTCTTAACTCTGCCATTATTCAGTCAGCACTGTCTCCATTTGAGAGGGGGGGTTGGTGTTCCTGTGTGTGTGTGTGTGTGCGTGTTTATGTGTGTGTTTATGTTTATGTGTGTGTGTGTGTGTGTGTGTGCATTCCTGTGTTTGCCCTGAGGTCAGCACCATCTGTACAAGTGACTTTGAACACTTTGCCATGACTTTATCTCATGGCTAGTGGAAATGGAATGGAATAAAATTAAGCTCTTCACCAATCGTCCTTTTTGGATTTATATTTATTTATTAATATATATAATATATTCAAAAATAGTTATCAAAATGAATAAATGACCAGAAGTCAAAGTTTTGGTGCAATTCAATTCAGTTTATTTATAAAGCGCTGAATCATGACATACATATTGAGGTCGAGACCTTACAAAATTATAGAAAATTTGAAAACTCTAGGGACAGAAAACAGACCTGCCCCTGACAAGCTGAGGTATTATCACATGTCGAAAGAGTTACATTAATGTACCACTAATAAGTCAATGATGGCACTGTTGGTAAAGATAGTAACATTATGATTATAATTATTTATCAAACAAATTGAGATAGGCTTGATGCAACGATTTTCTTTGAATACAGTTTATTTGTCTCTGCCATAATGAAATATTAACATTTCATTCAACTTTAACGACCATATAGATAAATGGAAAGTGAATGAACTGCATTTATACAGCCTTAACTCTTCTTAATGACCATTAAATCACATTCAACCATTCACATACACCTTCATATGATACAAAGTGGACATGTCATTTTTGGCTGGATCATGTTCAGAGGTATCTTTGAATTAGAATCAACTGCTCTCTGGTTTAATGTTAAACTTAAACTATCTTTAAAAGACCCATCGTATACCCATTTTACCATAGTTGATATGGTTCCTTGGGGTCTTAATGAAATGTCTGTAACATATTTTGGTCAAAATACCACAAGGATAATTTAAAACAGCACCTTTTTACCCTGTCTAAAACAGCCCTCCTCAGATTGACCTGTTTTGAGAGATGCTGGCAGAGGTGGATGCTCAGATGTTGAACATAGTGCTCAGGTATCAGTTCACTGCAGCCATCAGACACTACGGAGGCCCACAGACACGCTCATTGGTTTATAATAAAGCTATACAGTGTTGATCATGTTGCTGTGCCCAATGAAAGAGAATGAAAATAGAGGCATGAGCAAATAATTGTATCCACCCATCCCTGGATAGGTCAGCAGCATATCGCAGGGCTGACAAACATCGACAAACAAACATTTAGACCTGCAGTCAGTGCATTGTCTCTAATTAATCCAACCCCAATCTGCATGTGTTCAGACCATGGAAGGGAGCCTGAGAAAAGCCATGCAGACACGGGGGGAACATTCTTGCTGTCAGGCAACAGTATTAATCACTGCACCACCGTGCTACCAAATATTCTCTGATCCCTAGTTTCATTTTATTCACTCAATCCAAGACCTCATCAGATGGGCCTTTTTTTCTTTGTCTTGTAAAGATGCATCCGTGGGTTACATCACACAGCTGGAAAACATGGTGAGGATGCTGGAGGATGAAAAAAAGCTGCTGCTGTCCCAGGTAAGTGGTGTCACTGTCATCCATCTGCTTTTGTGTGTATGTGTGCGTGTGTTTGTGTGTGTGTGTGTGAGCTCGACTCCTACCAATCATTAACAAGTATTAAGAGCTGAGCCTCAAACCTTCTGGCTCATATATCTGCTGTTTATATAGCAGCACTCCCTCCATCTTTCCCTTTTATCCACTCTGGCCATGTTCAGGTTATGCTTCAATCAAATCTCAAGACATTACATTGTCTGCAAAACAATGGCAATTAAGTCTGATGTGGTAACATTTAATATTGCTTCTCATTTCCCTTTATGAGTGACAACAGTCAGTACATGTCCCAGCTGAACTAGACTTCACCCGCACAAACAGATAATGGGAAGGTTGTTGAATTGTATCTAAGTTATTTATTCACCGGCTTCCAAAGTGAACGATACCCATCACGACCTCCAAGTGTTCCAACCAGAAAATGTCTATAACCCTCTTATTCTTGTTGATGTAAATGGGACATCTAATCACATTAATTTTCAATTTTTTATTTTCATTCGTCAGTTCAGCTCTTCAGTCAGGGTCAGACACCACTTTTTGCAGTGTTTGGGATGGTATTAAATGTGTTCTAAGATTTTTTGGTTTCACCAGAATCTACTGAATTGAAGAAAAAATATATAAACTACATCTGAGATGTTTACCAGAAGGTGAAGGATCAGTATCTGCTCTGCAGCTCTTCTCACATGATTCAGATCAGGAAACCGTTATCTTCCTGCAGCAGATACAGGTCATCCTATATCAGCTCAAGCTCTGTCTGAGGAGTGGATTGATCCTGTTCGTCTATACTGCAAACACAGCAGGTCTATGGCACATCCTTGGGAACATCGCCATGGGAACGATGTTTACCTAGCTCAGCAGCACTGCTGCTTCCTCTAACACCCTCTTTTCTTCCTCTTCATATTATTTTTGTCCAACTGCTTGTTGCCTCAGAATACTACTCGTACTCTCATCTTTCTGTTAACATGATGACAACAATGATTGTGAATCCTACCTCTGCAGGGTGCTGCTCGGACCCCCTCACCCACAGAGTTCTACATCCACCCAGGGCAGAAACCAGAGGCAATAGTCCACGCAATGAAGGTAGACCACAACTCTGCCTGTGTGAGCTGATGAGGTCTTCTATTTTACGCCATAATTAAGAGGATTATGGATAAAAGAAGCAATTACTCGGATCCTTCACTCAAGTATGTGTTTTTACTTAGGGTTTAAGTTATGTTCCTGGTTCGAGTCAGTGTCAGAATGATACATTGTTTCAAGTTTCCAACTGTTCCGGTGAGTTTTCAAAAAGCCCAAACTCGAATGTCCCAGAAAGTATAAAAAAAAGCCATGTCCTTCTATTTTTTGTGATTTATCAGGCGGGTAAAAATAAAACACTCCCACTCCATGCTCTTCTTGAATATGGTACATCATTGAGCACCGTCAGGTTCTGTTTATGCTTGTGTTAATCTGGAGTGTATATAATCAAACATTTGAGGACTGCTAATATGAACAGCAGGTATTAAGTAATAAAGTTGTTCTGTGTTTACAATTTTGGTTTTGTAGCAGTGTTTGACTTCTAGTGGCATCTCAGAGCTGTTTTTCTTTCTTCAATTACATTTAATTATTTATTATATAGTCAGTTTAAATTAAATCTACAAATAAAAGAAACAGTTTTGATGCCATTTGCATGTGTGTGTGTGTGTGTGTGTGTGTGTGTGTGTGTGTGTGTGTGTGTGTGTGTGTGCGTGTGTATGTGTGTGTGTGTGGTGTTGCAGGTCTATGAAAAGCTTGACAGACAGTGTCAACAGGAATATGATGAAGATCTCAGTGAAAAAGAGAAGGCCATCGTCAGAGAGATGTGTAATGTAAGATTCAACAAGAACTTTCTAGCAGCATTGTGGCGAGCATCGTGTTCAAAATCAGACAGACAACCATGTCAAATGGTTCTACAGTGATACAACATTCCCCAGAACTTATAAACTTATATTAATCTTATATACTCACATATGGCCATCACACACCTGTCACATGTAGCATGCTCATGCACATGAAATAGAAATGCTTTATTTCCTGTAACATAATACAAATGACTTAACTTATGACTAATAATCATGTACCATGACTGATGATTACTTAAAATGATTTTAAGACATATAACAAGACTGGTAAAAAAAAATGATTGATAAACATATACAATGTCCCTAACAGTATTGATTGTCCCTCTCAGGTTGTTTGGAGAAAGCTGGGCGATGCCACCGGCTCCAAGCCATCCGTCAGACAGCAGCTTTCAGGAAACCAGTTCAAAGGGCCGCTACAGTTGTCGGACACCAAGTGAGGCCAACAGACATCCCAGCAGTCAAACAATCCTAGTTTGGACTGGAAGCTTTTCAACCATGAATTTTTTTAGTTGGCTGATGAATTACAGCCACCTCAGTCTGAACTAAAATGAGTTTTAGTAAGATAAGATACATTTATTTATCCCAAACACATGCACAGACATGCAAAGGCACACTCATGCAGGTAGGGAAATGTAATCTCTGCTTTTGACCCATCTGGTGCAGGACACACAGAGCAGTGAGCGACCATGTACGGCGCCCCGGGAGCAGATGTTGGGGGAGTAAGGTGCCCTGCTCAGGGGCACTAGACAGGGTAGGGAGACTCTCCTTAGATGTAGATGTATGTGTCACATCTACCGGGATTTGGTACCAACTGTGGAAGACCATGGCTGTTACAAGGACAAAAACAGCCACTCTTGATGATGTCTGACACAGATTGTAGGAAACATTTTAAAAATCTGGGTTTGGGTTTACCTGCCATCATCTTAGAAGCAGAAGGTCTGAACTTGGGATATGTGGGCAAAGCCTGATTGGAGCTACAACACAGAACGCAGTCACCATGGCTGAATGGGCTTGGCTACGGATACACAGATATCCTGGGCATCCACACTACTACTACACCACATTACTACTACACCACGTTACACCAAGACGCTTAAACAGAGGAGTTTGTAAATGCTTTAGTTTTAGTTTGAAACCACGAGGGCAGCATTTTAGTCTGAACTAATGTTCTGAAAAAGATGTTTGGAAACTATGAAGAATACACACACGACTTCTGGCTGATTGGATCTTTTTGGTCACAATGTTACTCGACTCGTCAGTCTCCTTTCACATAACCCTCTTCTGGACAAAAACAGCTGGTATTAGCCCCCACTGCCAGTGTAGAACACAACATGGATTATCAATTATAAGCACTTGCTGACCAATTCCTGACCCTGTTGTCTTTGCTTACAACTGTTGTGCAGTTAGATTCAGCATTCTATGGTTTTGGTAAATAGCTTTGTATTTATATAATGGTTTTCTAGTTTGATGATGACCACTCAAAGCTCTTTACAGTTGTTGTTCTATGAGGGTTAATTCAGGGTTCAGCATCTTGCCCAAGGACCCTTCGTCATGCAGATGGGGAATACTGGGGATTGTACTGCCAACCTTCAGGTTGGGTGACGACCGCTCTACCCCTCAGCCACTTCTGCCCACCCACATCATTCTACAATGATACAAATGATTATATGTGTAGGAGACAAACTGTTTTTCGAGCGGTCTGGGACAATTCGGGAGCACATGCCCAGTGTTCTGAAGGTCTAAAATTGTGCAGAACCTTAATAATGTGGATTATTACCTTGTGTGTGCACAGGATTAAAAAAAAACAATTTAGAAAGGATCTCTGTAGATTGGCCTGTTTAGGGATTCAAGTTATCCTAGAACAAAAAAAATATCAGAATCTCTTTTGAAGCTGATACTTTAACAGTAGAGTTACATGTGCATGCACTCACACTACTGTCTCTGATTTCTGAAACTTCTGTACTTAGCCTAAATGTAAAAGACAGTTCTTATATAGAAAGCTTATATTTTCTTTTGTTATATATTCTGAAGAGTTGCTGTTGATCTCACTGTCAATGCTGTGGGCGCCTTATTGATGTTAGCAGTAGCTTTAAAACAAAGGACATACACTTTGCATACAGAGCTCAAACTGCTACCATGTTTTTCCATGATCAGTTTACTATTACTTTCTGACTTGTAACTTGTAACATGTAATTGTGCTGTGTCACCCACAAAAAGACTGATCAACTAACTTCACATCTGTCTTTCATTCAGAGACATGTTTAGTGTAACACAGTACAAACATTAGAACCAAAGTCATTCTCCATCGTAATAAAAAGCTCTAACGCTGTCTGATTTACGTGGTGTTAGCTATGAGCTAGCCACAGATGTACCACCAATTACTGTCAATAAGTGTGCTGTGCTGTATCTGAGCCACAGTGATTCCAATGTAATCTCTCTTCTTGTGGGTGAACCATGTTTCCCAGCGGCTTATTGCTGGTGTAAGATAAGGCCCTTTGACTGAAATGTTCCTCCATGATGGTATATTTTAGAGAAAGACCCGAAGAAGCTGTTTATCAAAACATATTTCCTATAGTTTACTATTGTGTAGCATTTCTTTATATTTTTGAGAAAGGTATATGTAGCTAGAAATGTATTTTAGCAGAATATGATGATGATATGAGAACGTTTAAGATGGTTTTGAAATAAAAATATTATATTCTTTCTTTACAAAACTGTGTCGGTAGATTATTTTGAAAGCTTGATATTAAATGTTGATTTGATGGTTATTTGCTGGGC